>NC_140580.1:895554836-896267836 GCF_964204655.1 Triturus cristatus | reverse complement strand
GCCTGGCGGCGGCGGAACCCCTCGGAACGGTCGTTCCGAGCTGCTGCGGAAATGTGCTGGGCGGAAAGGGGTGACGGCGTGGCGCATGAGGTAGCAGCGTCCGAGGGCCTGGCGCCACCTGACCCCTTCCGCTCGGGCTCAGACCACTGGGGGCCATGAGATGCCGGGGCTGCTCGGCCTTTGCTCTGCTGGGTAGGCTGAAGGGCCTCCCACCAGGCGGCAGGCCCTCGAATCGGACGGTCCATGCGGGGAGGAAGCTCCTTGCTTGAAACAACAGCTGAGGCTGGCCAAGCAGTCCATCCCTAAACGGACCGAGAGTGCCCAATCGATCAGAGTACAGCCAGGGCATCCCCTGGCAGGCTGCCCTGCGCGGGGGGGATGGCGGCTTCACATCCCTGCCTGCTCCCGAAGTGAGCGGGCTCGAAGGAAAGGCCCATCAGGGAGGGGCCGAGAGGCAGGCAGGCACCCGGGCCCCCAAGGCCCAGGCGGGCGGGCCCGGGCGCTGCCTTCCCCGTATCAAGATCGCCGGACCTCATGGAGGTCTGACCCAGCAAAGCTGGAGAAAAAGGACCATCGGGAAGGGGGCTGAGAGGCAGGTGCGTACCCGGGCCCCTGGGTTCCCGGCGGGCGGGCCCAGGTGCTGCCTTCCCTTGATCTGGATCCCCGGACCTCACGGAGGTCAGACCCAGCAAACTTGGAGAGAAAAGACCATCAGGAAGGGGCTGAGAGGCAGGTGCATACCCGGGCCCCTGGGGGCCCCGGCGGGCGGGCCCTGGTTCTGACTTCCCCTGTTTCAGAATCGCCGGACCTCATGGAGGTCTGACTGACACTCTCCCTAGTAATCCGGAGGAAAATTACCCCCCTTTCTTGTAATCCGTGCACACGAGGTGACAGAGGGGACCCAAGGCGCGAATGTACCCGACCTCCTGGAGCCCTCGCTGGGATCCGGGAGGCAAATGGACCCTCATCGAGACTTCCAGGCAAGCCCGGCCATCTGGTCACCCCATTGGAAAGCATTGCGCGCGACCAGATGGCCGAGGGGATAGGCGCGAACAGATGGCCGAAGGAACAAGCGCGACCAGATGGCCGAGGGGACAGGCGTGACCAGATGGCCAAGGGGGAAAGGTGCAACCAGATGGCCAGGCTTGAAAGGGAAGCCATCTGGTAGCTCTGTGCCCCAACGAAAGAGTGAGCGGGCGCCGGGGCATGGGGGACCGGAGGTCCAGGGCCCCAGCTGGGCCCCAGCCATGGAAAGCATTGCGCGCGACCAGATGGCCGGCACCTGAAAGGACTCCCATCTGCCTGCCCCGAGCTGAGCCATAGCGGTAAGGCTCCCGCCTGCCCACCCACGCAGGGCTCGGGGGGCTCGGGGACCCCAGCTTGGCCTCAGGCACGGGGAGGAACCCCGGAGCTCTCGGGCCCGAGCGCCCGGGGGAGGACTGCCCGGGACCCATGGAGCCTGTCCCGAGCACTTTGCCATGCCACAGGCCGGAGGAGGGAGCCCCGGATGCCTGGGAGGATGTTGCCCGGGCATAGCCCATCTGGTCCCCGGCAAAGAACCGCCAGTCTCGGAGGGGTGTTCCGGCATACCCTGCCCCTACTAATCCGGCTACCCACCTTTCTTGTAACCTGCGCACTCCGAGTGACAGAGGGGACCCTAGGCGCAGACGCGCCGACCTCCTGGAGCCCTGACTGGGATCCAGGAGGCAAATGGACCCTCATCGGGACTTCCAGGCTGGCCCGGCCATCTGGTCGCCCCATTGGAAAGCATTGCGCGCGACCAGATGGCTGAGGGGAGAGGTGCGACCAGATGGCCGGGACCGAGAGGACTCCCATCCGTCCAACCCCAAGCCTTCGCTCTAGGGTTCCCGCCTACCCCACAGGGCTCGGGGGCTGCAGGGCACGGGGGCTGCAGGGCACGGGGCCTGCAGGACTCGGGGGCTGCAGGGCTCGGGAGCTGTAGGGCTCCGGGGCTGCAGGGCTCCAGGGCTCCGGGGCTGCAGGGCTCCAGGGCTCCGGGGCTGGAGGGCTCCAGGGCTGCAGGGCTTCGGAGCTGCAGGGCTCGGGGGGGCTCGTAGACCCCACGCTGGACCTCAGTCATGGGAGGCCCGCAGGAGCTCCTGGGGCCCGGACGCCCGGGGGACCCATGGAGCCCGTCCCGGGCACTTTGCCCCACCGCGGGCTGGAGGAGGGAGCACCGGACGCCCCGGGGAAGTGTCGTCCGGGCTTAGCCCATCTGGTCCCCGCCTGAGAACCGCCATCCCCAGGAGGGGCATCCAGGCATACCCTGCATCTAGTAATCCGGAGGAAGGCTACCCCCCTTTCTGGTAACCCGTGCACACTGAGTGACAGAGGGGACCCTAGGCCCGGACGCACCCGACCTCCTGGAGC
Source organism: Triturus cristatus (assembly GCF_964204655.1). NCBI lineage: Eukaryota > Metazoa > Chordata > Amphibia > Caudata > Salamandridae > Triturus > Triturus cristatus. Next base: position 896,265,445 of record NC_140580.1, on the reverse strand, counting down.
CCCGCCTGGGATCCGGGAGGCAAATGAGCCCTCATCGGGACTTCCAGGCTGGCCCGGCCATCTGGTCGTCCCATTAGAAAGCATTGCATGCAACCAGATGGCCGAGGGAAAGGTGCGACCAGATGGCCGGGACCGAATGGACTTCCAGCTGCCCACACCGAGCCATAGTGGTAGGGCTCCTGCCTGCCCTTTCAGGGCTCCGGGGCTCTGCACCAGGGACCCATGTCCCGGGCAAATGGGCACTTTGCAGGCCGCAGGACGTGGACTCCCAGTCCCTGACTGAAACTCAGGAGGCCCGGGGCCGGTCTCTGCTTTTCAACGCAGCCAGGCCGGGGAGATCAGGGAGCCTGCCCAAGCACAGGGACCCCAGTCCCGGGCACATGGTCCCTCAGGTTGTGTGCTCGTTTTCCACAATTTCTTTCAAAATTGTGCATAGTTGCGCTAGGCAAAGTCCGCCCAGCCCTACTCAGGACGTGCGCTCGTTTTCCACAATTCTTTTCAAAATTCTGCGTAGTGGCACTACGCAAAGTCCGCCCAGCCCTAATATTTATATAGGTTCCCCGTTCCCCTGTAGCATCAAAAGGGGGGCAAGCATCTTGCATAATCTCAATACACTTTACTGTCTCTGCCTCCCCCGGATCCCACCCGGTAATATTGACCCAGCCTGCATTGGAAAAATTAAGGTCTATTTTTGCTCACCATTGGTGGTACTCCTCTGAACTCTAGGCATCTCTGTCGGGAATTCCATTACAGAGACCTCAGTGGTTTTTAAAATGGTATTTGACATGGACTCCTGAGCCTCTCCCTTTAATCCTTTGATGCTGGAAGCCACAAACAGGATAGCTATTAGGGGTTGAGTTCCTCCAGACTATGGCTGTATCATCCCCCCCGGGCCAACCGATTTGAAGATTTCTTGCCGGTCTCCTGCTTTCCTTTGCCAGCTATTTCTTCCACCTTCTTGCCACCTTTTAATTCGTTGCTGGATTCGCGGCGTGTCAATGCTTGTGAGGAAACTGTGAACGCCACCCCAGCTACTGTGGCAGCCGAGGCCACAGGGATTACAGGTCGCAACTTCTGTTTTTAGTTTCCCATCCCATCATGATCTCAGACAGGAGTGGTCTTTGCGTCCAAAGCAGTTTGGTCGCGAGCCAGGAAACGTGCCATGCCAGCCACGAGACCACAGCTGAGACAAGGCTACTCAGGGCCCTCAGTCCAAAGCCACCACGTCCGCATCACCTGGCATTCTCTTGGCGGTGGCATCTTCTGTCCTGGTTCTCCGCAGAAGCCCCAGCTCCCCCTGCATTGCTCAGATGATGTAGCAGAGCTTCGAGCAGGTTTGGTGGGAAGAGAGCGGTGAGCGGTAAGACGTGATACACAAGTGCCATCTTGCTCCTTACCCAAAAGATGCGAGGCCTGACTTCTGGAGGTGAGGCAGGTACCAGATAATGTCAATAAGGTGTATTGATGCTGCATCTGGATTATTACGTTTGGGAAGACAATAGTTTAAAAAATGTTTCCATTTGGCTACGTAACAAGTCCTGGTAGTAGGACTCCGCGTTTCTCTAAGAATAGACATACACTCCTCCGAAGGTTTCATGTAACCAAACTCTAAGACTTCAAGAGCCAAATTGCACGGTTGAACTGCTGAGGATCTGGGTGCCAGAGAGAGCTGTGGTTTTGTGTAAGAAGGTGCGGCTTGTTTGGCAGCTTCTCATGGGGAACTAGATAGAGCTCTAGCAGGGTGGAGTACCGTGGCTGGTGTGCCCAAGTTGGAGCTACTAAGATGAGGGTAAGGGATGCCTGCCTCAGCCAGCGGACTACAAATGGTAGAAGCGAGAGAGGCAGAAAAGCGTAGGGAAATATCCCTGATTTGTTCATCCATATTACATTGCCCATGACCTATGGGTGTGGTAATCTGGTGACAAAGTTTGGGCATTTTGCATTTTCGGCAGTGGCAAACAGTTCTATTTGAGTGTACCACCACTGCTGGCAGTAAGGGAGTAGAACCTAGAGGTAGAGTTCCCACTCGTGGACTTGTTGATGTGTCCTGGTGAGCAGGTTGGCAAGACAGTTGTTCACCCCGGGAATGTGCTGGAGAAGCAGATGCACTCTGTGATGTATCGGCCACTGCCAAATGATCTGGGCTACTACTGACATCGCCCCCTTATTTCAGTAAGTAGAACATGGCAGTTGTGTTGTCTGTCCGTACTAAGACTGTCTCGTTCTGAATGAGGTCAGAATGCCCAAAGGGGGAGCTGAATAACCAGCAGTGATTGATGTGCAGGGACTGTTGGGCAGGGGACCACATTCCCTGAAGAGTGAGGTGATTAAGATTAGGGCCGGACTGGCCGTAGCGGGCACCGGGCATTTCCCCGGTGGGCCACCAGGATGAGGACCGGTTTTGGTCCCCTGAGGGGCCATTTTTGTTACAGGGCCGTTTTTGCAGCATAGCTGCAATATCGGCCCCTGTAACAAAATCGTCCGAACCCGGCCCTGGCAAGCAGCTCGGCCGCACCCCTAACCCTCCCACCCCCCAGTGGGCCAACCGAACACTTTGCCAGGGCTGCTTTTGGTTCCCAGTCCGGCCCTGATTAAGATGCTCACCCCAGCCAGTGAGTGAAGTGTCTGTGGTGATGGTGATCTGCGGAACCAGGTCTAAGAAGGGCCACCCTTGCATTAGGTTGTGGTTGTTCCACCACTGCAGAGAGTGAAGTGCGGCTCCCCACCAACACTAGATCCTCTAGATGACCCTCTGAGTGACACCACCATGCTGTTAGGCACTCTTGCAATCGGTGTATGTGCAACCTGGCATGGGGAACTATGGCTGTGTAAGACGCCATCATTCCTAACAAGCGCATTACCGTTCTGACTGGTACCTGTTGATCCAGCTGAAAAAGAGGCAGTAGATTTTGGAACTCTAATACCCTCGCAGAGCTGGGGAAAGTATAAGTATAAGTATAAATAAAGCTTGTAAAGCGCTCGAATACCGAACGGTGTCTTGGCGCTGTGATGTGTGTGATCAGCTGGGAACGGAATGATTATTGGGCCTGGAATAAGCGAAATTTGAGCATTTTTCTAAAAAGGGCATAGCTGGGTTGAAGTCGTATCTCTACTGGTAGATCATTCCACAACCTAGCTGCACAGATGGCAATAGAGCGGCCGCCCCATCTCGCTAGTTTAAATCTGGAAATACAGACAAGACCAAGGTTGGCCGACTGCAAGGCACGGGGTGGAATATAGGGTAGAAACCTATTTATACCATCCTCCGCTTCACCCACCAGTGCATCAAATATGGCCCTGACAAGAACAAGTTACTTACCTTCAGTAATGCTTTTTCTGGTGGATACACTATCTACTTGCGGATTCCTTTCTTTTAGAAAATATTCCAATGCACCAGCATTCCACAGAAACGTTTCTTGAGAGCTCACCTATGTCGACAAAGGCGTCACAATGGCCAATGCACTGCACATGGCACCTCTTGATTTTTTCATGCCTTCGAGGTGACTGGGTGAAACGAACATAACAAATCCACGTACAGATTTTATACTTTCAATCAAAGATATATATATATATCTTTGATTTAAAGTATATGTGTGTATATATATATATATATATATATATATATATACACACACACACACACACACACACACATTAATTAATTACTGGCGGTCGCCAGTAGATTGTTATAGTTAGGACCGAGTTCCCATAGGAAACCTGAAAATTCTATTTTGAATAACTTTGGCGCCGGTTGACGAATCCTCGAGAAATTTTCAAAACTAATGAGGCGCTCCGCTCAGCTCCTACCCTGAAAGTCTCGGGGTGATTCGTCAAGCGAGGGCTGAGAAAAAAGGGGGGTCCCAAAACACGTTTTCCCCATGCATTTTCCCATAGGACCTTTAGTCGAAGGTACAGCCCGAACGGCTGAACAGAATTACTTGAAATTTGGCAAAGAGGTAGTCCTCAGGTCAGGCATGGGCCTTTTGCATATATGGTGTCAATCTGTTCAGTAGTTCCTGAGAAAATTGCAGTTAAAAGTACATAAATATCTATATGCGCGCACCGTGCGCGCACCAAATGTCCGCGAGCGTAATTCTGATTGGTGGTTAGATGTCAGTCAACATTCGAATCGGTCCAAATCAGGAAGTGTTGGACGCCATTTTGTGTGTGACAGTGAAAAAGAAAGGTGGAGAACGTGAAAAGGGGGCAGGGTAGAGAGTTCCTGACCCCCTAGCCTTTGTCAGGTGGACCCTGAAGGAACCCGAAGGGTGAAAAAAACATTTTATTTTTTCTAAAAAAATCGCGGGGTGCGCGCACCGTGAAAAACCCTTAAAAAAAAAAAACTTTTTAAACTGTTCATACGTTTATAGAAGATATTAACTATGCTGTTCAACTTTATCCAAATTCAAAATAAAAGAGCTGAGGCATTCCATATTAAAGGATACAGTCAATCTATAACTATATACATAGGTAGTTTCTTGTAAAATAAATATATAAAAAATATAATAATACATACATAAATTAGCATTTAAAAAACCTTACAAATTCATAAAAAAAACCATAGGTTTCACACACGTTATAGTTAGGAATTAGCATTTTAAAAACCTTGCAAATTCTCTGAAAAAACCATAGGTTTCACACATGTTATAGTTAGCTGGACATTTCACTCGTAAAAAACCATTGAAATTCCCCCGTTATAGTTAGTTCAGCTAACTATAACTCGCGCGACCGCAATCCACTGCTGATGACGTCACATATTACATCACTCATGACATGGTCAGTGACATCACTCATGACATCACTGATGACATCTCAAATGACATCACTGATGCCATCACTGATGACATCATCCAGTGAATATGTGTCTTTCTGAAAAATAAATATTTTTTATATATGTATATCTAAAGGCTAATGGAAGAATAAATGGGTAAATAAGTGTCTAAATGGATGTTTTTATTGTAAAATTAATTGTATAACTGACTTATTAACAGTATCTTAGTGAATACAGTGATGTAATATGTGACGTCATCAGCAGTGGATTGCGGTTGCGCGAGTTATAGTTAGCTGAACTAACTATAACGGGGGAATTTCAATGGTTTTTTACGAGTGAAATGTCCAGCTAACTATAACATGTGTGAAACCTATGTTTTTTTCAGTGAATTTGAAAGGTTTTTCAAATGCTAATTCCTAATTATAACGTGTGTGAAACCTATGTTTTTTTTAGCGAATATAGATATATATATACATATATATATATATATATATATATATATATTCACATCTCCTGGCTCAACCCTCACTCCGACCCATGGCGCTTCCCTTTTCGGTGCGAAATCCTTGGCAGAGCCACGCCACAAAATAAGTTCACAATATCCTTATGGATAGATGAAAACGCACTCCCAGGATGATTCATTTCCCAAAATCTTTTAATTTTCAAACATTCCCAGGTTGAAGAAACAACCGACGTGTTTCGTTATCCCTGATAACTTGATCACGGTTATGATGAAAGACATTCAATTCAACCAATAAAAACATTTTTCTACTTAGCATGTGACTCGTAATACAGATCAGTGCTTGTATAGTGTGTTCTGGGAAACATGGTTTGTTCCTAGTAAGTATTTTTCATTCATCTTTTTTTAGGATTCACTTTTGTCATATGTTTGTGTGTATTGATTATTTATATGTGTGACGCTTTTCTATTTTAAACCCCCGTTTGTTATTTGGAAAGCCTTTTCACCCCAAAGATTAACAGTCTTATTCAATTAAGACTAACGACAGGACACAACTCAGATCGAACTTTATATTTGAATTTAGCATATTTTCTTGCCACACCATTGGTACCCAAATTTTATGTAGAATGATTGGATTCTATTTTAGTGAAAGGAGCCTGGATCTTATCTGTTTAGATTCTCGTAATTTCTTAATTATGACTATTGCATATGTTTTCCTTATTTACCCACAAGATTCTAAAAAAATCCTTCCGCTTTACTCCGAACATTTTGTCCGCGATATTAAGGACAATATCGCCCTCCAGTGGGCTTATTTATAATTAGTTTATTCCCGGTATATTTACAATGGCCTTTTTAGGTCTCGGCTAGCGTGGCTTCGCACATGCGCAGCTCGCTCGGCGAGATTTATTGATTTTGAGGAGTTTCAGTAAAGGACGTTAAGCCCCGCCCCTCTTTTCCATTGGCTGGCGTCACCATTTATGCTAAACGGTGGCCATCCATTGGAAAAGAGCTTTCCATGTTGCATTTTTTTGGCTTTTTCAGACAGCCCAATTGGACGGGCTCGCCTGCTTTCCTCCCGTCGCAAACGTTTTCTTATCATTATGGGACCATGTGTTTAAACACATGGCCCCATAAAGACAAGAGATCCCAATGCTTGCAGCGCGGTCCTCCTTTCACTTTCGGAACCGTGCTAGTTAGCCAATGACTCTATGTCATAGGACAAAACTGTTCCAAAGGTGTGACTGGAGTTAAACTGAACCACAAGTTCCAGAATGCTCAAGTTTGATCAATGAAAGCCTAGGACTGGAAAGTCGGTGTAACCCTACCCTTCCCACTGCTGTGCTGATGCCTTCACGCAGAGATATCCAATGTACTTGCCTTCCCATGATTTTCTCCTCCTGAGGAGTGAGAGATTTTTGAAAGTAAAAGCCAAGGAGGCGGAAAAGTGTGTGACTGGTGGCAGGCAAGAAAACAATCTAAGACTGGAGCCCGTCGTCTCCAGCTGGCTCCCTCATCTATGTGCTCATTTGGCGCGGCTCCTGCCACGACCTGGCCCCCGAGCGCCAGCCTCGAGATAATATCCAGCTCATTCTAGGCTTCAAACTGCAGCTAATGGCTTTCGATTTCTGATTTGGCTCGGATTTTCGAGGCGCGGGCACCGAGGCTGGCGGAGGGAAGCAGGGAAGGCCGCGTGGGTGGCTGCGGACATGTGTGCCATGGCCATTGACTGAAGGAAGTCTGTTATCATCGATTGTTGTGCAGCCATATGAATTCCTCAGCCCGCACTCAAGGGCCGCCCCTCTATGACCTGTACACGGAGGCCATTAAAACCCCGAAATAAGGCCCTTAATACGTCATCAAATGACGGGTATGCACTCATTGAGCTCTGCTTTGGCACAAAGATCTACGCTTTGTCAGAGGTAGTCAGTAATACATAAATAACATTTAAACGTGAGATGACGCGACATACATGCCAACATTGTGTGAGCGAAGAGAGGTAGGGTTTTTCAAGTTTTAAAAGTCATTAGCATGTAGATGGCGTCTCTAGAAATGACATCCATTTCTCCTGCTGTTGAGAACTCAGGAAACACATTACTTGCCACTGAACCCGGATCATAGAAAAGGGTAAAGTGGCTTAAAACCCAGGCGGCATCGTGGGCCGCAAGCAGCTTTATATTTACTAAACATTCCTTATAAACTGCACACAAGCCTGTACAGTGCGTTCAGGTCAGTACCTCAGCAGCACTTGCAGCTCATTCATTTTATACCACAGCATTGCTTTCAAAGACGTGTTGGTTCCCTTCTTGCTCAAGGAGCTGGGGTTCACCTCTTGAACGGTTCAATCTGCAGCCTCAAAGCTGTAATAGTAGCCTCCCTTCTAAATCAACAGGGTTGGAAAGTGTGGTATGGAGCTGTGGATCTCGGAGATGTGGAGGTAGAAGCTGTGAAGCCGATGTGCAGACTGGAATGGGAAGGCGTGATATGTAGAGGAGGGAGGTGTGAAGGTAGGATGAATGGAACCAAGATACATGGATCTGAGGAGTCTGCAGCTGTTAGGTATGGATCTGGTAGACATGGAGGTCTGAGTGTTGTAGCGAGGGCCACTGGAATGATGTGGCATGTATGGACAAAGTATACAGCAGGGTTGAGTAAATTATGCATCGAGAAAAGCCTAATTATGCAGCACATATTGAAATGGTATTACTTCATTGTTTTGACATTAGTACACTTGTTAACACTGTCTGGGCATAGGGTGCACCTCATTAGTGCCAGTTCAACACTCAAAATATAAATAAGCAACAGGAAGGTGACCAGTTAACCATTTTAAAGGGCCTACCACTAAGAAGCGACACGTCACTGCATGTTTAGTAACATTTGAACCATTTGAGCTACAAACAACATTTTTGGGGTTAAAGTCTGCAGATTATACAGCAAATGATGGAGGATGTGGCAAATGTGGAAAATCTATAATCAAACGAAAAACGCCGCAGCTGCACAATTGCATAATTCCAGTGGCCCTGGTGGAGCTGAGAGGTGTGAATGTGTGTGGTGTGCAGATTCTGTCCATGGAGAATCAGTGTCGGAACAGAAATTTATTCACTGTTTATCCATTGCAAAAAACATTTTCCCAACAATCTGTCATCCTCCAGGTGGGAATGGGTCAGTTTCTAACACTTCTTGCCACTGTACTACTCCAAATAAACCCAAACAATGCTTCTGGTTAGTCCTCCTGGACTTAAAAATATACTCCAGATGAAACTTACAGAACTGGAAACAGTATGAAAAAAGAGGCATTTAGAATTGGACACAAATACTCCTGATGTGGTCTGTTCCCACACATTCTCCTTTGTATTCCCAAATGTGACCTATTGGCACACAGATCTTTCTCTTCCTTTCCCAGCCTCTCTTCTAATCTTAAAACATCTTTCCAGACTTCCTCCTATCCCACATCTCTCTTCTCGTCTCAGTCAAACGTTTTCCCACACTTCCCCTCTCCTCCCCTATCACCAATCTCATAGTGTCCTGGGATTGGCTCCCATGCTACACTCCCCCTCTCCTCCTCTTTGCCCATAGTGTCACCTTCTCATGAGACTGGCTCCTGCCCCTCTTCTTTTCTTTGCCCCACTCTCACCAACACCATAGTCTGCCTCTAATTCCGCACTCACTTTCCCTATCATTGACTGCAATGTTCATTTATGGATTATTGGTTTCAGGAGTCCTTGATCTAGATCTGATCATTTTTAGTATCTTTTGTTGTCAATTGAGTTAACTTTTCCCATGAGGAACAGGGTCAAGACTGATTTGCATATGGATGGGTATAAACTGGGGCGGTGTGGTGAGCAAAAGAAGCATGGATTTAACCCAAATCTCTTGACTGGGGATGAATGTTTGATTTGTTCCGCATTCTGTCAATCATTTGTGTGTCTCTACTACTCTCTGCTACTCACCCCCTACTACTCACTCTTTACTACTCTCTACTACTCACTCTCTACTACTCACTCTCTACAACTCTCTACTCTCTACTCACTCTCTGCTACTCTCTACTACTCACTCTTTACTACTCACTCTCTACTATTCTCTACTAACTATCTACTACTCACTATCTACTACTCACTCTCTACTCACTCTCTACTACTCACTCTCTACTACTCTCTACTACTCACTCTCTACTACTCACTCTACTACTCTCTACTACTCACTCTCTACTACTCACTCTACTACACTCTACAACTCACTCTCTACTACTCTCTACCACTCTCTACTACTCTACTATTCTCTACTACTCTACTACTCACTCTCAACTACTCACTCTACTACTCTCTACTACTCACTCTCTACTACTCACTCTATACTACTCTCTACTACTCACTCTCTACTACTCACTCTCTACAACTCTCTACTCTCTACTCACTCTCTGCTACTCTCTACTACTCACTCTCTACTACTCACTCTCTACTATTCTCTACTAACTATCTACTACTCACTCTCTACTACTCTCTACTACTCACTCTCTACTACTCACTCTCTACAACTCTCTACTCTCTACTCACTCTCTGCTACTCTCTACTACTCACTCTTTACTACTCACTCTCTACTATTCTCTACTAACTATCTACTACTCACTCTCTACTCACTCTCTACTACTCACTCTCTACTACTCACTCTCTACTACTCTCTACTAACTCTCTACTACTCACTCTCTACTACTCACTCTACACTACTCACTCTACTACGCTCTCCAACTCACTCTCTACTACTCTCTACCACTCTCTACTACTCTACTATTCTCTACTACTCTACTACTCACTCTCAACTACTCACTCTACTACTCTCTACTACTCACTCTCTACTACTCACTCTCTACTACTCACTCTCTACTACTCTCTACTACTCACTCTCTACTACTCACTCTCTACAACTCTCTACTCTCTACTCACTCTCTGCTACTCTCTACTACTCACTCTCTACTACTCACTCTCTACTATTCTCTACTAACTATCTACTACTCACTATCTACTACTCACTCTCTACTCACTCTCTACTCACTCTCTACTACTCACTCTCTACTACTCACTCTCTACTACTCTCTACTAACTTTCTACTACTCACTCTCTACTACTCACTCTACTACTCACTCTACTGCTCTCTACTACTCACTCTACTACTCTCTACTACTCACTCTCTACTACTCACTCTACTACGCTCTACTACTCACTCTCTACTACTCTCTCTACTACTCTCTACCACTCTCTACTACTCACTCTCTACTACTCTCTATTACTCAGTCTCTAGTACTCACTCTCTACTACTCCCTACTACTCACTCTCTACTACTCTACTACTCTCTACTCTCTACTCTCTACTACTCACTCTCTACTACTCTACTACTCTACTACTCTCTTCTAATCACTCTACTACTCTCTACTATTCACTCTCTACTCCTCACTCTACTACTCACTCTCTACTACTCTCTCCCACTCTCTACTACTCACTCTCTACTACTCATCTACTCTCTACTACTCACTCTCTACTACTCACTCTCTACTACTCACTCTCTACTACTCACTCTCGACTACTCACTCTCTACTAGTCACTCTACTACTCTCTACTACTCACTCTCTACTACTCTTTACCACTCTCTACTACTCACTCTCTACTACTCAACTACTCTCTACTACTCACTCTACTACTCGCTCTCTACTACTCTCTACTACTCACTCTCTACTACTCTCTACTACTCACTCTCTACTAATATCTACTACTCTCTACTATTCACTCTCTACTACTCACTCTCTACTACTCCCTCTACTATTCTCTACTACTCACTCTCTACTACTCTCTACTACTCACTCTCTACTCTCTACTACTCACTCTTTAGCTCTCTCTACGTGCACACATATGCACATATATATATATATATACATCCAACTTTGCCTTGATACGGGAAAGGACACATCAGCTGACGGTTAAAATCCTTTAATCTCTTGTAACCGACAATACAGACTTTGGAAAAACAAGTCAATCCTGACGCGTTTCGGAGCTGGCAATCGCTCCTTATTCATAGGATGGCGGTTCCGTAGTGTGCTGAAAAGGCTCGTCACAGCACCTTCACTGCATGCACTCATTAAATAGTCCCAGTGGACTTTTCAGGTGAATCAAAGTTCTTAGCATGCTGGTGCTTGTAGTTCTGTAGTTCTCGAGCCGATATTTCTCCCGAGTGGGATCTGCAAACAAACAGAGTCAATATTATGCCAACTGTTACCCCAGTGGGTCTCCAAGTACAAATTGTCGGTAAGTAAATGTTCACCTGCGCCCCAAGGTTGTGAAAATTCACTGCCTCTGGCCCCAACCACGTGGTGGTCCGATCCTCACGGCCAGGCTTCCGTGTTCACATACATCCAACTTTGCCTTGATACGGGAAAGGACACATCAGCTGACGGTTAAAAACCTTTAATCTCTTGTAACCGGCAATACAGACTTTGGAAAAACAAGTAAATCCTGACGCGAATTTTTGCACAAAAAAAAAATGTTTTTTTCACCCTTCGGGGTCCTTCAGGGACCCCCTGACAAAGGCTAGGGGGTCAGGAACTCTCTACCCTGCCCCCTTTTCACATTCTCCACCTTTCTTTTTCACTGTCACACACGAAACACACAAAATGGCGGCCGACACTTCCTGATTTCGACCGATTCGAATGTTGACTGACATGTAACCACCAATCAAAATTGCCCTCGCGCACGTTATGGTGCGCGCACGGTGCGCGCACGGTGCGCGCTTATAGATATTTATGTACTTTTAAATGCAATTTTCTCAGGAACTACTGAACAGATTGACACCATATATGCAAAAGGCACATGCCTGACCTGAGGACTACCTCTTTGCCAAATTTCAAGTAATTCTGTTCAGCCGTTCGGGCTGTACCTTCGACTAAAGGTCCTATGGAAAAATGCATGGGGAAAACGCGTTTTGGGACCCCCATTTTTTCTCAGCCCCCGCTTGACGAATCCCCCCGAGACTTTCAGGGTAGGAGCTGAGCGGAGCGCCCCATTCGTTTTGAAAATTTTGCGAATATTCGTCAACTGGCGCCAAAGTTATTCAAAATAGAATTTCAGATTTCCTATGGAAACACAGTCCTAACTATAACTATCTACTGGCGACCGCCAATAGATAAAATATATATATGTGATCAAGGGCTTGTGAACCCGAAACGCGTCATGGCGGCATTTCTTGCACATGAATAAACAGCAACAGCACTAACTGGTGTCCGTTTCCTGCTTTGGAAGTTTCAGTACATCAAAAAGCTTCTGACGAGTTGGATTTTGGTTTATATATATATATATTCACTTAAAAAACCATAGGTTTCACACATGTTATAGTTAGCTGGACATTTCACTCGTAAAAAAACAATGAAATTCCCCCGTTATAGTTAGTGCAGGCAACTATAACTCACGCAACCGCAATCCTCTGCTGATGACGTCAGATATTACATCACTGATGACATATGTGTCTTTCTGAAAAAAAAATATTTGTAATATATGTATAGCTAAAGATTAATTGAAGAAGACATGGGTAAATAAGTGTCTAAATACAGTGATGTAATATCTGACGTCATCAGCAGAGGATTGCGGTCGCGTGAGTTATAGTTGCCTGCACTAACTATAACGGGGGAATTTCATTGGTTTTTTACGAGTGAAATGTCCAGCTAACTATAACATGTGTGAAACCTATGGTTTTTTAAGTGAATATATATATATATATATATATATTACCTACTGGCGGTCGCCAGTAGGTAGTTATAGTTAGGACCACGTTTCCATAGGAAATCCGCAACATTCTATTTTGAATAACTTTGGCGCCGGTCGACGAATCCTCGCGAATTTTTCAAAATAGGTGGGGCGCTCCGCTCCGCTCCTACCCTGAAAGTCTCGGGGGGATTCGTCAAGCGGAGGCTGAGATAAAAGGGGGGTCCCAAAACGCGTTTTTCCCATGCATTTTTCCATAGGACCTTTAGACACAGCTACAGCCCGAACGGCTGAACAGAATTACTTGAAATTTGGCAGAGAGGTAGTCCTCAGGTCAAGGAAGTGCCTTTTGTAGGTTTGGTGTAAATCTGTTCAGTAGATTCAGATAAAATAGCCTTTAAATCAATATATATATATCTGAGCCAGCTTACGGTGCGCTTACGGTGCGCTTACCGTACGCGTACGGTGGCGTGCGCGAGCGCGATTTTGATTGGCTGTTAGATCTTAGTAAACATTCGAATCGGTCGAAACCAGGAAGCGGCGGCCGCCATTTTCTCTCTCGCTCTCTGAGTTGGGCAGCAAAAACGATGCCAAAAAATGTCTAAAGAGGCAGTTTCTTGAGATCCTAACCACCCAGCATTGATATAGGGGTCCCCAAACAACCCCCAAGCCCAAAAAAAAATAATTATTTTTTTCGGAAAATCGACGATTACGCTTACCGTACGCGTACGGTAAAAATTTGTAAAAAAAAAAATTACAAAGAATAAATTTCACAAAGATGCGCATAATATGTCCCCCATGTGCGCACGGTGCGCGAAGCGCATCGTGCGTACATGGCCCATCCCGCATAACGTGGGCACGCGGTGCGCGCTGCGCACCGCGTGACCACCGTGCGTGCACGGCACTAATTGCGTAAAGTGGGCGCACGGTGCGCGAAGCGCACCGTGCGCGCACGGAACGAACTGCGTTAACTGGGCGCGCACGCCACGAATGGCGTAAAGTAACTTAGCATTTAAAAAACCGTACAAATTCACTGAAAAAACCATAGGTTTCACACACGTTATAGTTAGGAATTAGCATTTAAAAAACCTTGCAAATTCACTGAAAAAACCATAGGTTTCACACATGTTATAGTTAGCTGGACATTTTATTGATAAAAAACCAATGAAATTCCCCCGTTATAGTTAGTGCAGGCAACTATAACTCACGCGACCGCAATCTTCTGCTGATGACATATGTGTCTTTATGAAAAAAAAATATTTGTAATATATGTATAGCTAAAATTTAATGGAAGAAGACATGGGCAAATAAGTGTCTAAATACAGTATTAGCATCAGCAGAGGATTGCGGTCGCGTGAGTTATAGTTGCCTGCACTAACTATAACGGGGGAATTTCATTGGTTTTTTATCAATAAAATGTCCAGCTAACTATAACATGTGTGAAACCTATGGTTTTTTCAGTGAATTTGCAAGGTTTTTTAAATGCTAATTCCTAACTATAACGTGTGTGAAACCTATGGTTTTTTCAGTGAATATATATATATATATATATATATATATATATATATATATATATATATATATATATATATATATATATATATATATGTTCAGAAATTGCTGTACTCAGCGGTTCCCTTCCAAGGGCGTCGGTGCCTGACAACGGCGACAGCAGTCGTTTGTAAATTACCACAGGGTCCTTCACTCTACCTCAATGGCAGAACACACGGGGTTTGAGAGTTCATAAACATAGAAAACATACTTCGCGTATTTCTTTAGCTTCATGACTAATTATACAGGTATTCATATAAATCAAATGCAAAACAGTTAGCAATTAATTCCCATGGGATTATAAATCATGACATATTTTATCATTGAAAATTGTGAATTATTGATAATGTTTCAAAAATCGGAGACAATCGTGCTATTAATGCGATGCTGGAAACAATGATGCTTTTTTGCCTAAAAGAAAATATTCTTCCCTTTGAAAAATCTGTGTAGCGACAACGGTCAGGCACAGCTATGGGCACTTGTTTCGCCCCCAGCCTAGCGAACTTGTTCCTAGGCTGGTGGGAGGAACAAATTGTCTGGACAGACAGGTATGAACGATATACTGACCATATTCCTATATGGATCAGATATATCGACGATTTGTTCCTTATTTGGGACGGACCGAAGTGTTTGCAGATAAACGGATTGGTAGATAAACTTTGCAGATAAACTGATTGGTAGATATCAGCCTAACTGACTTTGGTTAAGGATACAGGGTAAAACCTGAACTTCATCAAAATAGTAAAATGAAGAACTACACCAAACCAGGCTTACAAAAATTTTCTGGTGCTTTTTGGATACCCACGACAACGTGCGGCCGTTCATCCTTCCCTAGGCTGTGATAAATCCTCAAGAAGATTTACCAGTGGCGATGTTGCTTGTTGGTCTACCTCCTTGTACTGTTGCCTGAAAGGAGTCTCATCCTGGAAAATGAACCTCAAAGGTTGTCCAGAAGCCTTCATGAGACCAACTCACCAGAAACAGAGAAGAGCTGCCCATCAACAAGTGCAGGTGTGCAGACCTGCTGACCTGCGACTCAGATTGTGTCACAGCCCAGATAATTTAAAATTGTATCACTAAGCCCCATTGTCAACATCCACACTTCCCTCTCGCCACCAGCTGCTGTAGCTTTGAGCATAGGACATTGCGCCATCTTGGAAAGGGATACTGAAGAATTGTAACTGACTCACACATGGAGCCCACCTGACTCCGCTGGGCGAGCAAATGGCCTACAAATGATTGCCCCCTGTGGCAATGGTTCTAGAGCTCGTGGACCGGAGAGCAAGTTCTATTTTCAACTGGCTGATTCTTGCTGAAATTCCTACTATGGTTTGCAATAGACAGAAGGACAGGCCCCTTCATCCCCGCGAAAGACTGCATATGGGACCAGAGCGATTAGTCCAGCGAGACTAGCAGCTACCATACTGAAACTATAACAAGTCTTAGGTGGAGAGAGCCCAAACCCTGACAGAGAGACAGCCAGGTTTCCTTTGGAGCAGAACACCACTGTATATTTAGTTCCTATGACCAGCGGTTTCCAAGTCCTGAAACACCTTTAACAATACGGGTAGAAACTGGGAATACATATACGATATTTAGTTTTCAGCCCTATGGACTGCAACCGAGCCTTAATGATAGTGGTAGGGAGGCAATTTTGGGTCTGAAGGCAGCCACCACTTGAGGCCTGGCAGTGAAAAGTGTGGGGTGTGGGTTGTGGTCCCCCTCCCTGGGCTGATTTCGGCGCCTAGGACCCCAAACCACATCACTCTGCCGTACCAAAAAAGCGGGGGGGCACATGGCCCCCCTCCCCAGGTAATTTGCAGCCCCAGGGACCCAACGCCCAGGACCCTGCCTTGAAGAGAAATGGGAGAGGGCCACACGGTCCCCTTCAGGAGCCATTAATGGCCCAAGGGAGACCCCTGTGTGCCATGGCCGGCTCCAGCTATGTCCCGGGGTGCCCACTCCCGGGACATAGCCATTTCCCTGCCTGTACTGATACGGGCAGGCTAACCTATGTTTGCTCTCGCTTGGGAGCGGGCAATTTAAAGCTCCCACCAAGCTAGAGCAAACATGAAGTCCGCTCCCAGCGAGCTGGAGCATCAAATATTCTCCTCCTTCCTGGTTTTTTCCTGCCCGCACTGAAGCGGGCAGTGAATGAGATGAAAAATGTCTCCTGCCAAGCAATGCCGGCTGGGGCCGCAGAGGCATTGGGGTTCCCCCGGCGGGCTCCAATAAACATGTAGTGAGTGCCCTGAGTTGGCTCCAGGACACCCACCTTTCATTGGCTGAGCCCTGGTGGATAGGGTTCCCAGGGCCAACCATGGCCCGGGGAGTGTGCTGTCAGCCCCCTCCCCCTTTATTATATGGCCTGGCCCCGGGAGATAGGGTCACGGGACCAGGAATCACCCTCTCCCAAATTATTAATTGGCAGGCCCCAGGGGATGGGGTCCCCGGGGCCAATGTTGGCCTGTGGAGGGGGAATGCAAACATCCCTTCCCCTTTATAATATGGCTCGAACCCAGGAGATGAGGTCCCCCAGATCTCATCCCCCTGTATAATATGGCTAGGCCCAGGAAGATGAGGTCCCTGGGGCCAGAAATCAGCCCAGGAAAGGGAGCTGTGTGCCACCTCCCTATTTACAATATGGTCAGGCCCCAGGAGATGGGGTCCCCGAGGACAGAAATAGACCTGGCCTTGCAATATGGCCGGGCCCCGGGAGAAGGCCGTGTGTGGTGGTGGTTGGATTAACGTATGGTAATTAAACATTACTTTACATTTTAAAAAAAATAGAAATTCACTGAAAAAAACAAAAGGTTACAGGGACTTAATAGTTAGGAAATATAATTTAAACAAAATAGTTTGAGTTCTCTCAAGTAACTATAACTCGTTCCCTAAGGTAACTATAACTCGCGCCCTCGCCATTCACTGCTAATTACCCAACATATTACATCACTCATGACATCTTCTTTGACATTATTAATGATATCAGTGCAACATTTGCTGTAAAATTATTGATAAGAAAATTGTGCATGGCGGGAGTGCGTTATAGTTAAGTCTGGGCAGTGAACTCCGCTCCGCTCGTGGAGTTTGCGGAGATTTCCGCACTCCACGTTACGCGGAGTTCCGAAAAACTGGAGCGAAGTTTTTTCCCTTGCTTGCGTTCGTCAACGGCAAGTTGGCGAGCGCAAGCGAGCAAAATCCACCTCCCGGCGAGATTTTTCCTCGTTCACAAACATCAACATCAAGTTGGCGTGTGTAGGCGTGGAAAATCAATCAATCAATCAAAGACATTTCTAGAGCACGCTACATACCCGTAGGGTCTCAAGGCGCTGGGGGGGGGGGTGCCGCTACTGCTCGAACAGCCAGGTCTTCAGCTTCTTCCTGAAGGAGAGGTGGTCTTGGGTCAGGCGCAGGTCGGTCGGGAGGGAGTTCCAGGTCTTGGCGGCCAGGTAGGAGAAGGACCTTCCTCCTGTAGTCGCTCTTCGGATGCGGGGGACGGCGGCGAGGGCGTGGCTGGCAGATCGGAGGTGGCGTTTGGGAGCGTAGAAGTTGACTCGGCTGTTGAGGTAGCTCGGGCCTTGGTCGTGTAGGGCTTTGTGTGCGTGGGTGAGGAGGCGGAAGGTGACTCTCTTGCTGACGGGGAGCCAGTGGAGGTCTCTCAGATGTCCGGAGATGTGGCTGGTTCGTGAGATGTCGAGGATGAGTCTGGCTGAGGCGTTTTGGATCCGCTGGAGTCTCTTCTGGAGCTTGGCGGTGGTGCCGGCGTAGAGGGCGTTGCCGTAGTCCAGTCGGCTGGTGACGAGGGCCTGGGTGACGGTCTTCCTGGTCTCTGTGGAGATCCACCAGAAGA
Source organism: Triturus cristatus (assembly GCF_964204655.1). Taxonomy (NCBI): domain Eukaryota; kingdom Metazoa; phylum Chordata; class Amphibia; order Caudata; family Salamandridae; genus Triturus; species Triturus cristatus. Next base: position 896,247,074 of record NC_140580.1, on the reverse strand, counting down.
TCTTCCGTAGCATGCGTAGGATGTTGAAGCATGACGAGGAGACGGCGTTGACTTGCCTGGTCATGGAGAGGGAGGAGTCCAGGATGAAGCCCAGGTTGCGTGCATGGTCTGTCGGTTTGGGTGCGGTGCCCAGGGCGGGAGGCCACCAGGAGTCGTCCCAGGCGGAGGGTGAGGAGCCCAGGATGAGGACCTCCGTCTTGTCTGAGTTCAGCTTCAGGCGGCTGGTCATCATCCACTCGGCTACCTCTTTCATCCCTTCTTGTAGGTTGGCTTTGGCGGCGGCGGGGTCGTTGGTCAGGGAGAGGATCAGCTGGGTGTCGTCGGCGTAGGAGATTATGCTGAGGTTGTGTTTGCGTACGATGGCCGCGAGGGGGCTCATGTAGACGTTGAAGAGGGTGGGGCTCAGAGAAGATCCTTGGGGGACGCCGCAGATGACTTCGGAGGCTTCTGACTTGTATGGTGGTAGGCGGACTCTCTGTGTTCTACCGCCGAGGAAGGAGATGATCCATTCTAGCGCCTTGTCCTGGATTCCGACGTTGCTGAGGCGCCGTACTAGGGTGCGGTGGCAGACCGTGTCGAAAGCCGCGGAGAGGTCTAGGAGGATGAGGGCCGCTGTTTCTCCATTGTCCATCAGGGCTCGGATGTCATCGGTGGCGGCGATGAGGGCGGTCTCGGTGCTGTGATTGGCTCGGAAGCCGGACTGAGAGGGGTCGAGGGATCCGTTTGTCTCGAGGAAGGCGGCCATCTGCTTGTTGACGGTCTTCTCGATGACTTTGGCTGGAAACGGGAGTAGAGAGATGGGGCGGTAATTCTTGAGGTCGGTGGGGTCCGCTGTTGGTTTCTTGAGTAGGGCGCTGAGTTCGGCGTGCTTCCAGCTCTCCGGGAAGGTGGCGGTGTTGAAGGATATGTTGATGATGTCTCGCAGGTGGGGTGCGATGACAGCGTCGGCCTTGTTGAAGACGTGGTGAGGGCAGGGGTCAGTCGGTGATCCGGAGTGGATGGAGTTCATCGTGCGGATGGTGTCTTCGGTACTGATCGGGGTCCAGGCGTGGAGGGTGGTGGTGGGGGGTGGTTGTTCGGTCATGCTGTGCGTTGGTTGGTTGTCGAAGCTGCTGTGTATGTCTGTGATCTTGTTGTGGAAGTATGAGGCGAGGGAGTTGCAGAGGTCTTGCGATGGGGTGATGTCGTTGTTTCCTGCGCTGGGGTTGGAAAGCTCTTTCACGATGTTGAAGAGTTCCTTGCAGTTGTGTGCGTTGTTGTCCAACCGGTCCTTGAATGCTGTTTTCTTGGCGGCGCGGATCAGCTGGTGGTGCTTCCGGGTAGCAAGCTTGAAGGAGGTCCTGTTGTCCGGTGTCGGTTCCCTTTTCCAGACTCTCTCGAGGGCTCGGCAGTTCTTCTTGGAGCTCTTGAGTTCGTCGGTGAACCATGGGGCCTTCTTGCTGCCGGGTCTGCTGGGCGCGGTCCTCAGTGGGGCGAGTTCGTCCGCGCAGTTGCTGATCCACTTCGTGAGGTTGTCGGCGGCCTGGCTGGGGTTCGCTGAGCTGGCAGGAGGGTGCTGGCTCAGGGAGGTGGCGAGCTGGTCTGCTGTGATCTTGTTCCAGCTTCTGCGGGCGGCCTGTTGTTGGTGATGGTGGGTCGGCGTTCTCTTGAAGGTGAAGTGGACGCAGCTGTGGTCCGTCCAGTGAAGCTCTGTGGCGTGGCTGAAGTCGATGTCTGTGCTGGATGAGAAGACGGCGTCGAGAGTGTGTCCGGCAAGGTGGGTGGGGGTGGACACCAGTTGCTTGAGTCCCAGGTTGGCGAGGTTGTCGAGCAGGGTGCTGGTGTTGTGGTCGTTGTTGTTCTCCAGGTGGAAGTTGAGGTCTCCCAGGAGGATGTAGTCAGCGGAGGGGAGGGCAAGCGGGCTGACGAAGTCGGCGATGTCCTCGCTGAATTGGGTGCGTGGACCAGGGGGTCGGTAGATCAGGGTGCCTCTGAGGGTGGTGGTCGGGTTGGTGTGGATCTGGAAGTGCAGGTGTTCGGCGCTGGTCAGGGTGTTGTCGGTGCTGGTCGTGAGACGGATGGTGTTCTTGTGGATGATGGCGATGCCTCCTCCCATCTGGTTGGCGTTTCGGTCCCTCCGGACGATCTTGTAGCCCTCTGGGATGGCGATGGCGATGTCGGGAGCTGAAGAGGCGTTCATCCAGGTCTCCGTGAGGAAGGCAACGTCAGGGGCTGTGGCGTCGAGGAGGTTCCAGAGTTCGATGGCGTGTCTGTGGACGGAGCGGGTGTTGAGCAGGATGCACTTGAGGTGGGTACTGCTGGTGTTCGGCTTGGTGGGTGCGGGGCAGGATCGGATGCATGAGAACTTGCAGGCGTGGCAGCTGAAAGGTCCGTTGGTACGTCCAGGAGTGGCTTGATGGCATTCTGGGTGTCGGCCGGTGTTGAGAGCGCTGAGGGTGGCGGCTGAGTACGTCAGGCGTGTAGGTCGGGGTCTTCGAGGTCCAGGGGTCCTGGCACTGGGCGCGGTCCAGGCGCGGACGGGCGTAGACGGGCTTGCCTTTGGCGCGCCTTCGGCGCACAATCGGCGCGCCCGCTGCGCGTGACCGCTGCGCGTTCGCACGGTCGCCATATAAGGCGAAGTGCGCGGGTGGGCGGGGCAGCTGGGAGGCGGGAGCGGGGAGGGAACAGAAAGAAAAAAGGGGCGTGGTCAGCGGTGGTGGCGGGAAGCGGGGAGCGGGGAGGGAGGACGGCGCGGTGGGCGGGCAGGCAGGCAGGAGGGCGCGAAGGGCTGAAAAAGACACGAACAAAATGCAGGCACAAATGTCAGGAGAAAAGAAAAACAGTTGACACGGGGAGAAGAGCAGTTTAAGCAAGCACAAATTTTGACAAAACAAGCGAGAACAGACGCTATGAAAACAAAAATAGTTAACACGGGGAGAAGAGCGGTTAAGCAAGCACAAATTTTCGACAAAGCAGGCGAAAACAGACGCCAGCGGCGACAGCCGGCAGCGAGGCAGAGGGCAGGCAAGGGGGCACACACAGCAGTTGGTGGCCGTGCGGCGCGGGGGTGTCCCACAAGTGGGTCACACTCACCTGCGTCGCACGGTCGCCATATAAGGCCAAGTGCGCGGGTGGGCGGGGCAGCTGGGAGGCGGGAGCGGGGAGGGAACAGAAGAAAAAAGGGGCGTGGTCAGCGGTGGTGGCGGGAAGCGGGGAGCGGGGAGGGAGGACGGCGCGGTGGGCGGGCAGGCAGGCAGGAGGGCGCGAAGGGCTGAAAAAGACACGAACAAAATGCAGGCACAAATGTCAGGAGAAAAGAAAAACAGTTGACACGGGGAGAAGAGCAGTTTAAGCAAGCACAAATTTTGACAAAACAAGCGAGAACAGACGCTATGAAAACAAAAATAGTTAACACGGGGAGAAGAGCGGTTAAGCAAGCACAAATTTTCGACAAAGCAGGCGAAAACAGACGCCAGCGGCGACAGCCGGCAGCGAGGCAGAGGGCAGGCAAGGGGGCACACACAGCAGTTGGTGGCCGTGCGGCGCGGGGGTGTCCCACAAGTGGGACACCCCCAAAATCAACTTCCCGGCAAGATTTCTCTACGCAGGCAGTCAGATTTCTCATTGCGAGTGGTCGCGTATGCTCGCGACCGCTCGTGTTGAGAAACTATCTGCTTGTGTTGAGAAAGCTGCTGCTCGAGTAAAAATCTACTCGAACTGCAGAAAGGAAGCAGTGCCCGCTTGCGCTGTGCATGGTGCCGTTCGCGATGATTGCACAGTGCAGACAATCACCTGGCAATAAAAATCACTGCAAACAGCTTTTATCCAACACACTCCCCCGCTTGTGGAGCTCTGCTGCATAGCGCGGCAGAGTTTTTTTTGCACTTCGCGGAGTTTCGCATAGCAGAACTTTGCGAACTCCGCCCAGGCTTAATTATAGTTACCTTAGGGCACGAGTCTTCATATATAAGTACCTTGAAATTTCTTTTTATATATATATATATTCACAGAAAAAAACATAGGTTTCAGGGGTGTTATAGTTAGCTGCCCATTTCACTCGTACAAAACCATAGAAATGCCTCCGTTATAGTTAGTTCTGCTAACTATAACTCACGCGCCCGCAGTGCACTGCTGATGATGTCACATATTGCATCATTCATGACATGGTCAGTGACATCACTGATGACATCACTGATGACATCGCAAATGACATCACTGATGACATCACTGATGACATCATCCACTGAATGTGATTTAGTTTGAAATTTAAATATGTATTATATATATACCAATCTGTATTGAAGATTGAGTGGATATTTAACTGTCTGGATGGAGGACTTAGTAGCTGTCTGACTGTCTTTTTAAGTGAGTAATTAAAAGTGTCTCACTTAATACATGGATTAGTAACTAAACTATGTGAATGTGTGCAGCACTGTCTCTGTTGTTGTATAACATGCTGCCTCAGTTGGTCACTAACTACATGAGTGTCTATATTAGTTATTGATTAGTTGGGTGAGTATTTGTATGGGACACTGAGTTTGTGTGTGGTTGGATGGTGTGTGTGTAACTCTATGCATAGATGTGTGAATGGTTGATTGACTAGGTGTATGGGTTTAAGAGTGCATGTGGAAACAGTTGTTTGGGTGACTGAGTGTATTTATTTGTGTGTTGGTGAGCGAATATATGTTTTAGTTGTACATCTTCAACAAAGTAAAAAAATTAAAAGGCATTGTATGTGAGAGTTGGTGTATATAAATAAGTTTGTGTAAGAGTCAGTGATTGTGAGAGTAAATATATGAATGAGTGTTTAATTGTAAAGGTGCTTTTTTAACATATTAACGATGAGTTACTATGTGTATGAATAAATGAGGTGTCGTTGGATAATTGTGTAAGTGAGTAAATTTAAGTGCGATACATTTTTTTCATGAGTGAGTAGGATGACTGCATAACCGACTAAGATGACTGCTGATGTGTCAATTTCTATATATGTGTATAAGTGCATTTGATAGTGTTCTATTAATTAATGACTGCATGTATAGATGATTCTGTTGTTGAATGGGTAGTTGTGTGTGTAGACTTAGGAATCAGTGAGTGGGTATGTACTAACTGGTATTGGTGTGTCAATGGTTTCAAATATGGTACTCTGTATTTTACAGTGAGTGATGAAAGGTTATACTAGTGTATGATGTGGTGTATCGGATTGTCAAGTGGATGATGTCATCAGTGATGTCATTTGAGATGTCATCAGTGATGTCATCAGTGATGTCACTGACCATGTCATGAATGATGTAATATGTGACATCATCAGCAGTGCATTGCGGGCGCGTGAGTTATAGCTAGCAGAACTAACTATAACGGAGGAATTTCTATGGTTTTGTACGAGTGAAATGGGCAGCTAACTATAACACCCCTGAAACCTATGTTTTTTTCTGTGAATTTCTAAGGTTTTTTAAATGCTAATTTCTAACTATAACGTCTCTGAAACCTATGTTTTTTTTCAGTGAATTTCAAAGGTTTTTTAAATGCTAACTTTTAAGTGTGATAGTAGTTATATCTATTTTTTTGTACTAATTTTCTACAGTTTTTTAACTGTTTATTTATAAATATTTTATTCATTAAATAACATATATTTTTCTGAAAATTGCAAAAAAACATTTTTTAATTAAAACTGAACTATTGATTAATTTTCTTGTTTTCAGTTTTTTATTTTAATATATTTATATCATTTTCTTTAAAAAAAAAATCCAATTTTTTTCGCAGTCGCGCACTCAAAGTGTACACATCACGGTCGGTGCACGCATTCTAGCCGCCATTTTAGAAAAGTCATGAAGGATCCGCGTATGGTGTGTGACGGCTGCGTGTTTTTCAGTTACATCATATACATTTAATATCACGTGATATGCGCGATTGGTATGCGACCAGTCTGCGACTCCTGCTCCCGCGCATTCGCGACACATGCGCATTACGGTACAAGATGTTTGCGCGCTTGCGGGTCCCGCGTGACATCATATACGTGCTGGGGCGAGCTGGGTGCGCGACTCCCGCAAAAAAAAATTATGTTCCAAAATGATATGTATGTGTCTTTAATATACATATTAAGGCAAGAGATTATGTAAGATATTCATCAAAATAATATATTTGTACTTATAAGAAACTTATATTATTTTTAAATATATTTTCGCGAAGTCGGGTGCGTGCGTCGTGAGTGCAGAAAACCATGTCAGCAGAGCTGCTGTAGAGCCAGAGAACCAGGTCAGCAGAGCTGCTCTAGAGCCTAAGAACTAGGTCAGCAGAGCTGCTCTAGAGTCAGAGAACCAGGTCAGCAGAGCTGCTATAGAGCCAGAGAAACCAGGTCAGCAGAGCTGCTTTAGAGGGAGAGAACCAGGTCAGCAGAGCTGCTTTAGAGCCAGAGAACCAGGCCAGCAGAGCTGCTTTAGAGCCAGAGAACCAGGTTAGCAGAGCTGCTTTAGAGCCAGAGAACCAGGTCAGCAGAGCTACTCTAGAGCCAGAGAACCAAATCAGCAGAGCTGCTTTAGAGGCATAGAACCAGGTCAGCAGAGCTGCTTTAGAGCCAGAGAACCAGGTCAGTAGAGCTGCTCTAGAGCCTAAGAACCAGGTCAACAGAGCTGTCTAGAGCCAGAGAACCAGGTCAGCAGAGCTGCTGCAGAGCCAGAGAAACCAGGTCAGTAGAGCTGCTTTAGAGGGAGAGAACCAGGTCAGCAGAGCTTCTATAGAGCCAGAGAACCATGTCAGCAGAACTGCTTCAGAGCCATAGAACTGGGTCAACGGAGCTGCTTTAGAGCCAGAGAACCAGGTCTGCAGAGCTGTTGTAGAGCCAGAGAACTAGATCGGCAGAGCTGCTCTGTAGCATAAGAACTAGGTCAGCAGAGCTGCTCTAGAGCCAGAGAACCAGGTCAGCAGACCTGCTGTAGAGCCAGAGAAACCAGGTCAGCAGAGCTGCTTTAGAGAAAGAGAACCAGGTCAGCAGAGCTGCTTTAGAGCCAGAGAACCAGATCAGCAGAGCTGCTCTAGCTGACACTGACTGACTGACACTGACTAACTGACACTGACTGACTGACACTGACTGACTGACACTGACTGACACTGATTGACACTGATTGACTGACACTGACTGACTGACACTGATTGACTGACACTGATTGACTGACACTGACTGACACTGATTGACTGACACTGATTGACTGACACTGACATTGACTGACATTGACTGACACTGACTGACTACTCTCTACTACTCTACTACTGACTCTCTACTACTCTCTCTCTACTACTCACTCTCTACTACTCACTCTCTACTACTCTCTACTACTCACTCTCTACTACTCTACTACTCTCTACTACTCACTCTCTACTACTCATTCTCAACTACTCACTCTCTACTACTCTACTACTCACTCTCTACTACTCACTCGCTACTACTCTCTACTACTCACTCTCTACTACTCACGCTCTACTACTCTCTACTACTCACTCTCTACTACTGTCTACTACTCACTCTCTACTACTCACTCTACTACTTTCTACTACTCTCTACCACTCACTCTCTACTACTCTACGACTCACTCTCTACCACTCTCTACTACTAACTCGCCACTACTCTCTACTACTCACTCTCTACTACACTCTCTACTACTCTCTCTCTCTACTACTCTCTACAACTACTCTCTACTATTCACTCTCTACTACTCACTCTCTACTACTCACTCTACTACTCTCTGCTGCTCTCTAGCACTCACTCTCTACTACTCTCTCTCTACTACTCACTCTCTACTACTCTCTCTCTACTACTCTCTACTACTCTCTACTACTCACTCTCTACTACTGACTCTACTACTCTCTACTACTCACTCTCTACTACTCTCTCTCTATTACTCGCTCTCTACTACTCACTCTCCACTACTCACTCTCTACTACTCGCTCTCTACTACTGACTCTCTACTACTCACTCTCTACTACTCACTCTCTACTACTCTCTCTGCTACTCACTCTCTACTACTCACTCTCTACTACTCTACTACTCTCTACTACTCGCTCTACTACTCACTCTCTACTATTCTCTACTACTCACTCTAAAACTCTCTCCTACTCTCTACCACTCACTCTCTACTACTCTACTACTCACTCTCTACTACTCTCTCTCTACTGCTCACTCTCTACTACTCACTCTACTACTCTATACTACTCACTCTACTACTCTCTGCTGCTCTCTAGCACTCACTCTCTACTACTCTCTCTCTACTACTCACTCTCTACTACTCTCTCTCTACTACTCTCTACTACTCTCTACTACTCACTCTCTACTACTCACTCTACTACTCTCTACTACTCACTCTCTACTACTCTCTCTCTATTACTCGCTCTCTACTACTCACTCTCCACTACTCACTCTCTACTACTCGCTCTCTACTACTGACTCTCTACTACTCACTCTCTACTACTCACTCTATTACTCTCTCTGCTACTCACTCTCTACTACTCACTCTCTACTACTCTACTACTCTCTACTACTCGCTCTACTACTCACTCTCTACTATTCTCTACTACTCACTCTAAAACTCTCTCCTACTTTCTACCACTCACTCTCTACTACTCTACTACTCACTCTCTACTACTCTCTCTACTACTCTATACTACTCACTCTGTACTACTCTCTACTACTCACTCTGTACTACTCACTCTCTACTACTCACTCTCTACTACTCTCTACTGCTCACTCTCCACTACTGATTCTCTACTACTCGCTCTCAACTACTCTCTACTACTCACTCTACTACTCACTCTCTACTACACTACTACTCTCTCTACTTCTCACTCTCTACTACTCTCTCTACTACTCACTCTCTACTACTCACTCTCTACTACACACTCTCTACTACTTGCTCTCTGCTACTCGCTCTCTACTACTCTCTAGTACTCACTCTAATACTCACTCTCTACTACTCTCTACTACTCACTCTCTACTACTCCACTACTCTCTACTACTCACTCTCTACTACTCACGCTCTACTACTCTACTACTCTCTACTACTCTCTCTCTGCTACTCACTACTACTCACTCTCTACTACTTTCTCTACCACTCTCTACTACTCACTCTCTACTACTCTCTACTACTCACTCTCTACTACTCTCTTTTTACTATTCTCTACTACTCACTCTGCTACTCACTCTCTACTACTCTCTACTACTCACTCTCTACTACTCACTCTCTACTACTCTCTACTACTCACTCTCTACTACTCTCTACTACTTTCTACTACTCACTCTACTACTCACTCTCTACTACTCTCTACTACTCACTCTCTAATACTCACTCTCTACTACTCAATCTCTACTACTCACTCTACTACTCTCTACTACTCACTCGCTGATACTTTCTCTACTACTCTCTACTACTCACTCTCTACTCTCTATTACTCGCTCTCTACTCTCTACCTCTCTACCTCTCTCTCTACTACTCTCTACCTCGCTACCTCTACCTCTCTACCTCTACACCTCTACCTATACACCTCTACCTCTCTACCTCTCTGTACATGCACACATATGCACATATATATATGCATATATATGCATATGCATTTATATATGTATGTGTATATATATATTTATATTATATATATATATATATATATCCTTCCAATGCGGATACCGTTATCCTGCACACGTAGGTAAGCCCACCTTGCTTCAGTCCGGGTCTCGTGGGGAGGGTTGCGGGGCCGGATCGGCGGATCCGCAACGAGGCGTTCCCCTGGGTACTTAGGCGGGAGCGGTGGGAGCTGCCGAGCGTGGGGATACGGATATCTCTGGGTTGCTTGATTCATATACTGTCTGTACATACGGAGTTATTACGAAGCATTGTACCGAGGAGTACAGATGAACTAATATCACAAGATCAGATGCTCGAACAGCCTGAATTATTTTACGCTAACTACATGAGCATATTAACTCTATACTCCGGGCACATCTTTGATTGTACTACACGGTATCATTATCCAGTCATGCAACCGATGACAAAAATAACCGCGATTGTTTGCCAAAGGGAACTTTCAATTTATTGAGAGGGGAAGTAAGGCTACACACGGAGAAATATACACATCCATTTCCAGTTTAATTAACGACATGGAGGAAGAGGCGGAAAGAAGAGCAGCTGCTCTAACTTTATTTAGTAGAAAAACAAGAAGCACTGGACAACAGGACAAGGCTGAAAAGACTATCCCCAAAAGTCAGCCGATAGAAGAAAAACTTAAGAAACTCGAGAAGCTCAAAAGAACTGAAACATCAAAGTGGTGGGAAGCTATCTCACTCCAAAACTATGTAGATCAATCCATGGCACCGAGGGGTCTACGTATTTTCATTACTCCGACCTATGAGACACCTAACCCCAAGATGTTACAAGAATGGTCGGAACACTCGGCAGCCAGCTCTAAGATCTTGATGGAAATCCTGATAAAATATGCCTGGCAGGATAGGGAAGAAACATTGAAATTGATCAAAGAAATCCTCTCTGAATTAACACAACTCATGGATGACAGTACGCTGAACAAAGCACTGGAGTCTATGAAAGAACGTCTTACGCGATATGAGGATGAGATAAAGGCAAGAAAACAAAGAAAAATGAATCGTGACTATGCTGATTATGAAAGCGGCAGGATCTTGACCTTTAGTAAAAAATACGATCATCTCTATAAATCTGAAGCATCTTCGAGTGGACTGCCAGAAACTACCAACAAAACAACGGACATTTCCATCATAAGTGATACAGAATCTGATGTATCAGAAGGAAACATACCAAGCGAGGAGCACATCCAGAAACAGATCAATTTTTTAGACGAGTTTCGGGTGTTGAGAAAAGATCGACAGAAAATGAGAGACAATCCTCCGATGAGAGCGAGAGGACGAGGAAGGGGCCGGGGCAGAGGACAAAGAAGCGACGCAATAGAAAAAAGAGACTCAAGCAACGATGGGAGCACAGACAGAGGAAGGGGCGCCGTGGGAAATCGGAGAACGCGCTCAAACAAGAAATACTAATGGATAATAACATGGTAAACAAAACAGTGGTTAACCTGTCTAGCAGACCTATCAGTGACTTGGATAAAAAAACTTTATGTCTGGGACTCTCCTTCTGTCCCTCCTCGTCTTTTAACTATACGGATGCTAGAATAGATCTGTTCAAATTCGTGAGAAAATTAAAACTAAAAAAATGGCACAAACTGAAAAGGCTTAATCATACTCAGGTGAAACAACACACCATCATGTCTAACGATAACCTCACCATCAATGATGTCGATAATCTCATTATCCTAGCCTCACTCGATAACACCAATGAGAGTCCTAATGAAGATATCTCTACTTCCCAAATTCTTGAAAACATGGAAATAGAGCAAGATGCATCGGCTAGGACGGAATTCAGGGTCAAATCCACCTTTTTACCCACACTGCCTCACGATAATATTGACACCTTCCATGATTGCACCACACAGGCACTCATGGAGTTAAGACGAAAAAACAAGAATCACTTTAGGGAGAACGCCAATAACTTATCCTTTAGTCAAAGACAAGCTCTTAAAAACCTACGTGAAGACACCAACATTGTAATCCGTCCTGCCGATAAGGGGGGTAACATTGTGATCTTAGACAGAGATGATTACATAAAGGAAGCCTTACGGCAGTTGAATGACAGTAAATTCTATGCACCCATCACTCAAGACATCTATGACTCGAGCATTACCAACTTGTGGGAAAAACTCATTACCTGGAAAGATAAGGGTTTGTTAGTGTGGGAGGAATATTGCTACCTCAAAAATGACCATCCCAAACTTCCTATACTCTACCTTCTCCCCAAATTGCACAAGGATAACATGAGACCTCCTGGGCGCCCCATAGTTTCCTCTATTGGCAGTGTCAGCGAACATATATCTAAATACGTTGATCATTTTTTGAGGGAGTACGTTACCGAGTTACCCAGCTATCTGAGAGATACTAAAGATTTTCTTTGTAAAATTGACAAGTTAAAATGGAACACCAATTTTCTGTTTATTGTTCTTGACGTACATTCACTCTACACCATCATAGACAACCAACAGGGGATGGAGGCATGTGAGCATTTTTTACAACAGAGACCGCTCAGATACCGTGAACATAGCAAGATGATAATGGAAATGATACATTTTTGTCTCAACAACAATATTTTTTCATTCAATGGCGCCCTCTACAGGCAGATCAATGGCACTGCCATGGGTTCGTGCTTCGCGCCGAGCTTCGCTAATCTGTTTATGGGCTTTTGGGAACAGGAGATTATGTGTAGCACCACACTCAAGAGAGATTTTGAACAGGTCGTCATGTGGCTTCGCTACATAGATGACCTGTTCATTATCTGGAAAGGCACCAAAGGGGAGGCTGAAAATTTCATCAAGCAACTCAATATGAACAAGTACAACATCTTACTCACGGGTAACATTAGTGCGGAACGGACTGATTTCCTTGATGTTTGCCTTGAGATCAAACAGGGCCAGATTTGCACTTCTCTCTTTCGGAGGGCTACTGCGGGTAACAGTGTTTTACATGCTCTCAGTAGTCATCCGGAAGCTTTGAAGTGGAGCATACCCTACGGGGAATTACTCAGGGCCAAGAGAAACTGTAACAATGAGACATCTTATGCTGAGGAAAGGGATAACATCATTGAAAGATTCAAACACAGGGGTTACCCCAATTGGGTTCTCAAAAAAGCCACAGCTCGGGCTAAATTGATTGAGAGAAAAAACACTCTTTCTGATCCCATAGAGCCTCCCACTGATAGAGACTCGGATAACACCAGGATGATCCTGACCTTCAATTCTGATTCACATAAAATCAAACACATACTGGTCAAACACTGGGACATTCTGAAAAATGACAGTGTCCTGGGTAGCAGCACTCCCAATAGACCCACCATCACTTACAGACGCAACAAGAACATCCGAGATCTGGTGGTTAGAAATGACATCACACAATCACCCACCACCACAGGTCACGGTCTAATTGGATTTTATCCATGTGGTCACTGTAAGGCGTGTAAATATAGTAAGTTCAAAACCACTCTTTCTTACAATGGTACTACGAAAAGTATTACACAATTCCTTACATGCAGTACCAGCTTTGTGATCTACGCCATTGAGTGTCCCTGCAAATTATGGTACATTGGGAGCACCACCTGTCCTGCGAAAAAGAGGATCTTAGAACATTTAAGAGCCATTTCCAATCATGACCCCAAATATCCTGTGGCACGTCACTTTGAAGAATCTCATTTCTCCAACATTTCCAATGTTAGTTTCACCATCTTGGAACATGTTCCCAGAAATCCTAGAGGTGGTGATAGGGTACTCTCTTTACGACAACGCGAATCTAGATACATCATAGATTTTCAGACGAAGACCCCTGGGGGGCTTAACATGGATGAAGAGTTATCCATTCACCTCAAAGAAAGTTCATAATTGTGTCTTTTATTGTGAAACTGTACAGTTCCAGGACAAGGAAAGTGCCTGAAACCCTCATTATGTAGAGACATACACGTATGATTGTGACTTGCCTTGTGTATGTCTTTGTCTTACAGGTTGTTATAACTCTTCAGTTCTTGTCTTGGACAGTCAGTATATTCATTTAACCTGTATACTCAACCTCCTTGCTTCTTCCACTTCTCGTTAGGATGTGCAACATTTGTAATGTGTTTTATATTTTTGTATTTTAATTATTGTTTATCATTCTTTACAGGAGAAAAGGAAGGGGCCCACTTTCACGTATTCACCAGCACGGGCATCCTACCCTTTTCATCCGGTATGACCTACACGTTTGCCACATCTTTATTTATGCTGTCACCAACCACGTCCACTGATTTTGACACGTTCCAGGTTGACCAGGTAGCTCTGTTATGCGGAACAATTTTGGGACCACTTTGTTCTTCCGTGTGCTTATATTACTTTATTCACGTTATCCTCACAGCTTGGACTGCCTCTGGTTCATTTTGTACACACTATGTGTTTACCTTCGCTTAGCCATAATAATTTTTTGGCACTAAGCCATGGATTTCATGTGGTCCACGCAGTCCTATTATTATTTATTATTCTTCACAGTTAGATGAGATGCTCACTCTCACCATCCTTGGTAGACGCTCTCCTTTTCCGTCATTATGCGGAACCTTGCAATACTAGTGACACACTATGTGTTCATTTTGCCCATGGATTATCTCCTACCGGTAATTGGTTAGTTGATAACATTTGCTCTCTTTTATTTTCTAACGTGAATGCACATTATGTTTTCCTTCCCCAGCGATTGCATATTTGATTACATAGCTCATCAGTTATTTGGACCAGGGGTTGGTTTGTTCCCTACTGTTTGGAAGGGTATTTTACCCATTCCATGATGGCCGCCATGCATTACAGGATTGTCCCTTATTTACTTTGGATCATACTTACTTTAGAGTGTGGTATATCGACAGTATGTCGCTTGTATATTTTTTACCTGTAACTGGGTACAATGTTTTCAGCACTCATGTATTCCTATGTGTCTTGATACATGTATGCATACCGTGTTTTCCTTCCACAGGAATTGTACATTGCCATTTACTCGTGCAGCCCAGATTTTGTTCTGTCCCCCACTGTAGGATATGGTATTCTACCCATTCCAAGATGGCGGTCATGGATTACGGGATTGTCCTATGTTGATTTTGTTCACTTTGGAACGTGTTAACTTTATCAGTGTGGAATATTGACAGCTTGTCACACGTGAACAAGGCTTCTGCCGAAACGCGTCGTGTGCATTAAACTGGTGATGGGAATGATCGTGTCTGCCTTTCCTTCCTGAGAGCGTATTCATGCACTGTTTGATACCTTATATATATATATATATATATACATATATAAACATATAATCTGCATATCTATATAAATATACATTCATGCAAACATATACATATACATATATGCATACATATGCATGGTATGTATATGAAAATTTGAAAAACACTAATAAAAGCAAAGCTAAAAAGCCACCTAATTATAAACAGAATTGCTTTAACTTAAACGAGGGTGAGACCTATTGCATTTTCAATGCTTGTTTACTTTGGTTCCATCAAGAAGGCATTCAGATGTGACACATTTGCCATAAATTCTGAATGGTAGCACTCTAGTTCCTCATTAGATCACTGTAGCAAAGCTACTGCTCACCAGGGAAGTCTGCTGCTGGTATTCAAAGTGCATGTTTCAGTCTGCATGTCAGAACTTTTTAATGAAATAGAAGAGGATTTGAGAAGTCAAAATGTGCCCTAAGTTTTCTTTCTGCAGTACTAATCATAATTTCTATGGCAAAATGAACCCCCTCATTTTGTTCCTTTGCAAATTAAATGTTTTAAATGTTACCACTTTATTCCAATCAAGATGGCTTCAGGTGTGCCATACCTTTGTCATAAGTAAGATGGTTAGCGCTCTAGTTGTTCTTTAAAACACTCTGGGATTTCTGTCATTGGGCTATACTTGGGCTACATCTCGGTGATATTTGTGCTACATTTGGGCTCTTTTGTCTCTGGTGGCCATCTTGGGAACCTTGTTATGAAGATTCCTAATTTCCTCATTTACTGCAGTCTCCTCAGTAGGCATACTGTCAGTTTTTTACTTTGATTCAATGAAGAAGGCATTCAGATGTGTCACACATTTGCCACAAATTCAGAATGTTAGCACTTTAGTTGCTCATTAGATCACTGTAGTAAAGCTACTGCTCACCAGGGAAGTCTGATGCTGATATTGAAAGTGCATGTTTCAGTCTGGATGTCAGAATTCTTTAATGAAATAGAAGAGGATTTGAGAAGTCACTCAAAATGTGCCCTAATTTTTCTTTTTGCAGCACTAATCATACATTCTATGGCAAAATGAACCCTCTCATTTTGTTCCTTTTTAAATTAAATGTTTTAAAAGTTACCACTTTATTCCAATCAAGATGGCTTCAGGTGTGCCATACCTTTGTCATAAGTAAGACTGTTAGCGCTCTAGTTGTTCTTTGGAACACTCTGGGAAGCTGCAGTAGAACACAAAGGAATCAACTGACAGTCTCTGCCCTTGTTGGATGTACATGTTTTACTGAGAATGTCAGACTTCATTCTCACATGACTGAGAAAGATAATGTGAATTTACAGAAAATATGCTCTCAGTTTAGCTTATAGATCACCTTCCAAACCTCTGTGGGAAAAGCATGTGAAAATAGTTTTCTCTCAAACATGATTCTTGATATCCCAGCAGAAGGCTTTTTCACATGGTAAAATCACCTTAGAACATACCACAATTCCTAAAATGAGTATGGTACCATCAACAAATGATTTATAATGTAACGAAAGTCTTAAAACCTTCTATTAACTGCAATTCTTTTTAATGAGGTGCTATCATGTATATTGGTCCCAAGATGGCTGCCAACACTTCTTGGATGAAGTGCTAACAGCCAATCAGATCTCACAATGAGATGTGTGGTTAGGCTCCGCCCAGATATATATATGATTTTACTTTTGATTTTCTCAGGAACTACTGAACGGATTGACACCATATATGCAAAAGGCACATGCCTGACCTGAGGACTACCTCTTTGCCAAATTTCAAGTAATTCTGTTCAGCCGTTCTGGCTGTACCTTCGACTAAAGGTCCTATGGGAAAATGCATGGGAGAAAACGCGTTTTGGCACCCCCCTTTTTTCTCAGCCCCCACTTGACGAATCACCCCAAGACTTTCAGGGTAGGAGCTGAGCGGAGCGCCCCATTAGTTTTGAAAATTTCACCAACATAAGTCAACCGGTGCCAAAGTTATTCAAATATTCAAAATAGAATTTTCAGATTTCCTATGGGAACTCGGTCCTAACTATAACGACTGCCAGTAGCGTGCACCGTGCGCGCACCGTGCGTGCACGGTGCACGTGCGTGCACCGTGCGCGCACAGTGAGCACGCGGTGCGCTTCGCGCACCGCGCGCCCACTTTACGCAGTTAGTGCCGTGCACGCACGGTGGGCACGCGGTGCGCTATGCGCACCGCGTGCCCACGTTACGCTAGATGGGCCATGTACGCACGATGCGCTTCGCGCACCGTGCGCACATGGAGGACATATGATGCACTTCGTTTTGAAAGGTAATATTTTAATTTTTCGTATATTTTATAAGCCATGCACAAATGGTGCACTTCGGGCACCATTTGCACACGGGGTGGAGAGAGTGTGGATAATTTTTTTTTTTATTATTTTTTTTTAAAATATTTTAGTTTATCTCATCTCTAATAAGCCATGCACAATTGGTGCCCTGCGGGCACCAATTGCACACGGGGTGGAGAGAGTGTGGATATTTTTTTTTTTTTTTACATTTTTTACCGTACGCGTACGGTAAGCGTAATCGGCGAAATTACCGAAAAAATTAAAATTCCGTTTTTGGCCTTGGGGGATCTTTGGGGACTCCCTCAACATGGCTATGTGTGTGGGAGCTGTCTAAACAGCCCCTTTACATGTTTTTGGGCTTTATATTTTAGAAATCACTCTCAGTGCGAGAGAGAAAATGGCGGCCGCCGCTTCCTGGTTTCGACCGATTTGAATGTTTACTAAGATCTAAGAGCCAATCAGAATCGCGCTCGCGCACGCCACCGTACGCGTACGGTAAGCGTACCGTAAGCGCACCGTAAGCTGGCTCAGATATATATATTGATTTAAAGGCTATTTTCTCAGAATCTACTGAACAGATTTACACCAAACCTACAAAAGGCACTTCCTTGACCTGAGGACTACCTCTCTGCCAAATTTCTAGTAATTCTGTTCAGCCGTTCGGGCTGTAGCCCTGTCTAAAGGTCCTATGGAAAAATGCATGGGAAAAACGCGTTTTGGGACCCCCCTTTTATCTCAGCCCCCGCTTGACGAATCCCCCCGAGACTTTCAGGGTAGGAGCGGAGCGTAGCGCCCCACCTATTTTGAAAAATTCGCGAGGATTCGTCAACCGGCGCCAAAGTTATTCAAAATAGAATGTTGCGGATTTCCTATGGAAACGTGGTCCTAACTATAACTACCTACTGGCGACAGTAGGTAATATATATATATATATATATATATATATATATATATATATATATATATATATATATATATATATATACACATATATATATATATATTACCTAGGTAGGTAGATATAGTTAGGACGTATTTTCCATAGGAAATCCGCAACATTCTATTTGGAATAACGTTGGCGTTGATTGACGAATCTTCGCGAAATTTTTCAAACTTTTGGCCAGCTCCGGTCCGCTCATATCCTGCAAATTTCACGGTGATTCGTCAAGCGGAGGCCGAGTAAAAAGGGGGGTCACAAAATGCGTTTTCCCCATGCATTTTCCCATAGGACCTGTTGACGCAGCTACAGCCCGAACTGCTGAACGGAATTACACCAAATTTGGCAAAGAGGTAGTCCTCAGTTCAGACTTGTGCCTTTTGCTTAAATGGTGTAAATCCGTTCAGTAGTTCCTGAGAAAATTAGGGTAAAAAAGTTAGTGATATCTATGGCCGAGGAGGATCCGCGTAACCAACCCACACCCAGCGCGCACCCTGCCGTGCACGAGCTGAATGGTAATTGGCTGTCAACACTCCAGATCAGGAAGTGTTGGCAGCCATCTTGTGCCTCGGTAGAACCGAGGCACAAGCAGCCCCAAAAAAAACATTGCAAAACGCGAAAAGGGGGCAGGGTAGAAACACCCTGACCCCCTAGGCCTGCTCAGGGGGTCCCACAAGGACCCCCAAGGCCCAAGGTTTTTTTTTTAAATCGCGGGATGCGCTTAGGGTCGGCTCATCCCGCTGGCGGAAAAAAAAACGAAGCGCGGAAGCTTTGTTTACAATTAGCCCCCGATGGGGCCAATTCTCGGGGGCAATGTTTCATAGTCATGGGGGGTCCAGAGGAGCCCCCCAGCCCCGGGGACCGCCACCCCCCGGGGCTTAAATTTAATGTATGCAGGGGGGCCCATGGCCCCCCCCGCAGCCCCGGGGACCGCCACCCCCCGGGGCTTGTTTTAAAAATATTATAATGGGTGCCCAGAGGGGCCCCCCAGCCCGGGGACTGCTACCCCCGGGGCTTATCTTAATGAATGCGGGGGGGCTCATGGCCCCCCCCGCAGCCCCGGGGACCGCCACCCCCCGGGGCTTGTTTTTTCTTTTTTTGAAAAACCCTGTGTGGGGGGGCTCGAGCCCCCCCACACGCCCCGGGTACCGCCACCTCCCCGGGGCACTACATATTTAAAGTCCCAAGCCCCGGGGACCACCCTCTCCGGGGCTTTAACTTAAGTGGGAGGGGGGCCACGCGGCCCCCCTCCTGGAGCCTTGTCGTGGCCCCGGGGACCGCCACCCCCCAGGGCCGGCTCCTGCAGTGTCCCGGGCTGCCCACCCCCGGGACACTGCTGTTTGCAATGGCAGGGCGGGAGCCTCGCGGCTCTCACCCTGCCATTGCAAACTGCTTTGCTATTTGGAAGAGAGAGCAGGGAAACCAGCTCTCTCTTCCAAATAGAAAAGCAGATTGCTTTTCCACATGGGGAGCAGCATGTTAGCTGCTCCCCATGTGGAAAAGCAATGCCGGCTCCCGCAGGAGGCGGGGAGCCGGCAGGGCCGTGGGGGGATTGGGGACCCCCCAACGGAGGCCAGGCCCTGGGGGATGGGGTCCCCGGGGCCAGTAGTGGCCCGGGAGGGGGGACGCGCGGCCCCCCTCCCCAAAATAAAAATAAATAAATTTTAAAAACGGCCCCGGGAGATGGGGTCCCCGGGGCCAAAAGAGGCCACAGGAGGGAGGCAAGGCAGCCCCCCTCCAAAAAAAAAAAAAAAAAATAGGGGGCAGGCCCTGGAGTATGGGGTCCTCAGGGCCAAAATATAAGAAAAAGAAGGGGAGCTACACAGCCCCCCTTCTTAAAAATAAAAAATAAAAAACGGGATCGGGAGGAGGCCACGCGCCCTCCTTTCATCACTCTACAAACGCGCCCCTGGCGCGTTTGCAGAGGGGGAACGAATTCCCCTTCAATACTGGGGGTCTCTGGGGGCCAACTAGCCCACCAGGAACCTCCAGTATGCGCCAGGGGGCTGCGTTGCAGAAGGTGTAATGAGGCCACCCCCCCTTTTTACACCTCTCTGCAACGCAGCTCCGTGGCACTTACTGGAGGTACCTGGTGGGCTAGTTGGCCGCTAGGGGACCTCAGGATTCAAGGGGACTTAATCCCCCAACTTAAAACACCCCACAGGGCGCATTTGCACAGTGGTGAAGGTAGGGGGCGGGGCCTGAGGTGATATGTGTGCAAACACGCCCTGTGGGGCGTTTTAAGTTGGGGAATTAATTCCTCTTCAATCCTGAGGATCCCTGGGGACCAATTAGCCCACCAGATACCTCCAGTAAGCGCCACGGAGCTGCGTCGCAGAGTGTTGTAAAAAGGGGCATAGCCTCTGAACACCTCTCTGCAATGCAACCCCCTGGCGCATACTGGAGGTACCTGGTGGGCTAGTTGGCCCCCAGGGGACCTCAGGATTGAAGAGGAATTAATTCCCCAACTTAAAACGCGCCACAGGGCGTGTTTGCACACGTCACCTCAGGCCCCGCCCCCTTCCTTCACCATTGTACAAATATTCCTCTAAAATCAGCCGAACTACGAATTCCGATTTACTCACCTGTTATCAGGAGAGAACCCAGGGCTGCATCTTTTAGACCAGCAGTGACCCTGAAAAGTAATTCTAAGCGTACTTACCAGTAACTTGTATTTCCTTCCATAGGAATCCATTGTGTGGTTTGCAGCAGAAAAGTTTCTAAGTGTCTAATTTGGAAACGTACAAATATTCCTCTAAAATCAGCCGAACTACGAATTCCGATTTACTCACCTGTAATCAGGAGAGAACCCAGTGCTGCATCTTTTAGCACAGCACTGACCCTGAAAAGTAATTTTAAGTGTACTTACCAGTAACTTGTATTTCCTTCCATAGGAATCCATTGTGTGATTTTCACCAGAAAAGTTTGTGTGTCTATTTTCACAAACTAAAAATATTCCTCTAAAATCAGCCGAACTACGAATTCCGATTTACTCACCTGTTATCAGGAGAGAACCCAGTGCTGCATCTTTTTGCCCAGCACTGACCCTGAAAGGTAATTCTAAGCGTATTTACCCGTAACTTGTATTTCCTTCCATAGGAATCCATTGTGTGGTTTTCAGCAGAAAATTTTCAAAGTGTCCATTTTTGAAATGTATAAATATTCCTCTAAAATCAGATGAACTACGAATTCCGATTTACTCACCTGTAACCAGGAGAGAACCCTGGGCTGCATCTTTTAGCCCAGCACTGACTCTGAAAAGTAATTCTAAGCGTACTTACCATTAACTTGTATTTCCTTCCATAGGAATCCATTTTGTGGTTTTCAGCAGAAAATGTTCTAAGTGTCCATTTATGAAACGTACAAATATTTGTCTAAAATCAGCCGAACTACAAATTCCGATTTACTCACCTGTAATCAGGAGAGAACCCAGTGCTGCATCTTTTAGCACAGCACTGACCCTGAAAAGTAATTTTAAGCGTACTTACCAGTAACTTGTATTTCCTTCCATAGGAATCCATTGTGTGGTTTTCACCAGAAAATGTTATGTGTCCATTTTTGAAACGTACAAATATTCCTCTAAAATCAGCCGAACTATGAATTCCGATTTACTCACCTGTAATCAGGAGAGAACCCAGTGCTGCATCTTTTTGCCCAGCACTGACCCTGAAAGGTAATTCTACGCGTATTTACCAGTAACTTGTATTTCCTTCCATAGGAATCCATTGTGTGGTTTTCAGAAGAAAAGTTTCTGTGTCTATTTTCACAAACTAAAAATATTCCTCTAAAATCAGCCGAACTACGAATTCCGATTTACTCACCTGTTATCAGGAGAGAACCCAGGGCTGCATCTTTTAGCCCAGCACTGACTCTGAAAAGCAATTCTAAGCGTACTTACCAGTAACTTGTATTTCCTTCCATAGGAATCCTTTGTGTGGTTTTCAGCAGAAAAGTTTATAAGTGTCCATTTTTGAAATGTACAAATATTCCTCTAAAATCAGCCAAACTACGAAGTCCGATTTACTCACCTGTAATCAGGAGAGAACCCTGGGCTGCATCTTTTAGCCCAGCACTGACTCTTAAAAGTAATTCTAAGCGTACTTACCAGTAACTTGTATTTCCTTCCATAGGAATCAATTGTATGGTTTTCAGCAGAAAATTTTCTAAGTGTCCATTTATGAAACGTACAAATATTTGTCTAAAATCAGCCGAACTACGAATTCCAATTTACTCACCTGTAATCAGGAGAGAACCCAGTGCTGCATCTTTTAGCACAGCACTGACGCTGAAAAGTAATTTTAAGCGTACTTACCAGTAACTTGTATTTCCTTCCATAGGAATCCATTGTGTGGTTTTCAGCAGAAAATTTTCAAAGTGTCCATTTTTGAAATGTATAAATATTCCTCTAAAATCAGATGAACTACGAATTCCGATTTACTCACCTGTAATCAGGAGAGAACCCTGGGCTGCATCTTTTAGCCCAGCACTGACTCTGAAAAGTAATTCTAAGCGTACTTACCATTAACTTGTATTTCTTTCCATAGGAATCCATTTTGTGGTTTTCAGCAGAAAATGTTCTAAGTGTCCATTTTTGAAACGTACAAATATTCCTCTAAAA
Source organism: Triturus cristatus (assembly GCF_964204655.1). Lineage (NCBI taxonomy): Eukaryota > Metazoa > Chordata > Amphibia > Caudata > Salamandridae > Triturus > Triturus cristatus. The sequence goes on along the minus strand of NC_140580.1, from coordinate 896,224,370 downwards.
TCAGCCGAACTACGAATTCCGATTTACTCATCTGTAATCAGGAGAGAACCCAGTGCTGCATCTTTTTGCCCAGCACTGACCCTGAAAGGTAATTCTAAGCGTATTTAACAGTAACTTGTATTTCCTTTCATAGGAATCCATTGTGTGGTTTTCAGCAGAAAAGTTTCTAAGTGTCTATTTTCACAAACTAAAAATATTCCTCTAAAATCAGCCGAACTACGAATTCCGATTTACTCACCTGTTATCAGGAGAGAACCCTGGGCTGCATCTTTTAGCCCAGCACTGACTCTGGAAAGTAATTCTTAGCATACTTACCAGTAACTTGTATTTCCTTCCATAGGAATCCATTGTGTGGTTTTCAGCAGAAAAGTTTCTAAGTGTCCATTTATGAAACGTACAAATATTCGTCTAAAATCAGCCGAACTACGAATTCCGATTTACTCACCTGTAATCAGGAGAGAACCCAGTGCTGCATCTTTTAGCCCAGTACTGACCCTGAAAAGTAATTCTAAGCGTTTTTACCAGTAACTTGTACTTCCTTCCATAGGAATCCATTGTGTGGTTTTCAGCAGAAAAGTTTGTGTGTCTATTGTGACAAACTAAAAATATTCCTCTAAAATCAGCCGAACTACGAATTCCAATTCACTCACCTGTTATCAGGAGAGAACCCAGTGCTGCATCTTTTTGCCCAGCACTGACCCTGAAAGGTAATTCTAATTGTATTTACCAGTAACTTGTATTTCCCTCCATAGGAATCCATTGTGTGGTTTTCAGCAGAAAAGTTTCTAAGTGTCCATTTTTGAAATGTATAAATATTCCTCTAAAATCAGCCGAACTACGAATTCCGATTTATTCACCTGTAATCAGGAGAGAACCCAGTGCTGCATCTTTTAGCCCAGCACTGACCCTGAAAAGTAATTCTAAGCGTATTTACCACTAACTTGTATTTCCTTCCATAGGAATCCATTCTGTGGTTTTCAGTAGAAAAGTTTCTAAGTGTCTATTTTCACAAACTAAAAATATTCCTCTAAAATCAGCCGAACTACGAATTCCGATTTACTCGCCTGTTATCAGGAGAGAACCCAGTGCCGCATCTTTTTGCCCAGCACTGACCCTGAAAGGTAATTCTAAGCGTACTTACCAGTAACTTGTATTTCCTTCCATAGGAATCCATTGTGTGGTTTTCAGCAGAAAAGCTTCCAAGTGTCCATTTTTGAAATGTATAAATATTCCTCTAAAATCAGCCGAACTACGAATTCCGATTTACTCACCTGTAATCAGGAAAGAACCCTGGGCTGCATCTTTTAGCCCAGCACTGACTCTGAAAAGTAATTCTAAGCGTACTTACCAGTAACTTGTATTTCCTTCCATAGGAATCCATTGTGTGGTTTTCAGCAGAAAATGTTCTAAGTGTCCATTTATGAAACGTACAAATATTCGTCTAAAATCAGCCGAACTACGAATTCCGATTTACTCACCTGTAATCAGGAGAGAACCCAGTGCTACATCTTTTAGCCCAGCACTGACCCTGAAAAGTTATTTTAAGTGTACTTACCAGTAACTTGTATTTCCTTCCATAGGAATCCACTGTGTGGTTTTCAGCAGAAAAGTTTCTAAGTGTCTATTTTCACAAACTAAAAATATTCCTCTAAAATCAGCCGAACTACGAATTCCGATTTACTCACCTGTTATCAGGAGAGAACCCTGGGCTGCATCTTTTAGCCCAGCACTGACTCTGGAAAGTAATTCTTAGCATACTTACCAGTAACTTGTATTTCCTTCCATAGGAATCCATTGTGTGGTTTTCAGCAGAAAATTTTCCAAGTGTCCATTTATGAAACGTACAAATATTCGTCTAAAATCAGCCGAACGACGAATTCCGATTTACTCACCTGTAATTAGGAGAGAACCCAGTGCAGCATCTTTTAGCCCAGCACTGACCCTGAAAAGTAATTTTAAGCGTACTTACCAGTAACTTGTATTTCCTTCCATAGGAATCCATTGTGTGGTTTTCAGCAGAAAAGTTTCTAAGTGTCCATTTATGAAACGTACAAATATTCGTCTAAAATCAGCCGAACTACGAATTCCGATTTACTCACCTGTAATCAGGAGAGAACCCAGTGCTGCATCTTTTAGCCCAGCACTGACCCTGAAAAGTAATTCTAAGCGTTTTTACCAGTAACTTGTATTTCCTTCCATAGGAATCCATTGTGTGGTTTTCAGCAGAAAAGTTTGTGTGTCTATTGTCACAGACTAAAAATATTCCTCTAAAATCAGCCGAACTACGAATTCCGATTCACTCACCTGTTATCAGGAGAGAACCCAGTGCTGCATCTTTTTGCCCAGCACTGACCCTGAAAGGTAATTCTAATTGTATTTACCAGTAACTTGTATTTCCCTCCATAGGAATCCATTGTGTGGTTTTCAGCATAAAAGTTTCTAAGTGTCCATTTTTGAAATGTATAAATATTCCTCTAAAAGCAGCCGAACTACGAATTCCGATTTATTCACCTGTAATCAGGAGAGAACCAAGTGCTGCATCTTTTAGCCCAGCACTGACCCTGAAAAGTAATTCTAAGCGTATTTACCACTAACTTGTATTTCCTTCCATAGGAATCCATTGTGTGGTTTTCAGTAGAAAAGTTTCTAAGTGTCTATTTTCAAAAACTAAAAATATTCCTCTAAAATCAGCCGAACTACGAATTCCGATTTACTCACCTGTTATCAGGAGAGAACCCAGTGCTGCATATTTTTGCCCAGCACTGACCCTGAAAGGTAATTCTAAGCGTATTTACCAGTAACTTGTATTTCCTTCCATAGGAATCCATTGTGTGGTTTTCAGCAGAAAAGCTTCCAAGTGTCCATTTTTGAAATGTATAAATATTCCTCTCAAATCAGCCGAACTACGAATTCCGATTTACTCACCTGTTATCAGGAGATAAGTGTCCATTTATGAAACGTACAAATATTCGTCTAAAATCAGCCGAACTACGAATTCCGATTTACTCACCTGTAATCAGGAGAGAACCCAGTGCTGCATCTTTTAGCCCAGCACTGACCCTGAAAAGTTATTTTAAGTGTACTTACCAGTAACTTGTATTTCCTTCCATAGGAATCCACTGTGTGGTTTTCAGCAGAAAAGTTTCTAAGTGTCTATTTTCACAAACTAAAAATATTCCTCTAAAATCAGCCGAACTACGAATTCCGATTTACTCACCTGTTATCAGGAGAGAACCCAGGGCTGCATCTTTTAGCCCAGCACTGACTCTGAAAAGTAATTCTAAGCGTACTTACCAGTAACTTGTATTTCCTTCTATAGGAATCCATTGTGTGGTTTTCAGCAGAAAATTTTCAAAGTGTCCATTTTTGAAACGTACAAATATTTCTATAAAATCAGCCGAACTACGAATTCCGATTTACTCACCTGTTATCAGGAGAGAACCCTGGGCTGCATCTTTTAGCCCAGCACTGACTCTGAAAAGTAATTCTAAGCATACTTACCAGTAACTTGTATTTCCTTCCATAGGAATCCATTGTGTGGTTTTCAGCAGAAAAGTTTCTAAGTGTCTATTTTCACAAACTAAAAATATTCCTAAAAAATCGTCTGTATGACTTAAACGCTTAAACACATTCTTTCAACTGTTTACAGGAAGTTGTCCAGTGCTGGATCCAGGATCCACCACTGAGTAAGAAAAGGTAACGATAACACTACTTACCTGCTAAGTGAATTTTCTGCCATAGGATAACATTGGTGATTCTATGTGAAAAATATTCCAAGTGTCAACTTTTAAAATACAATAATATTCCTTAAAAATAACTACTGTAACCAAAACGCTTTTACTCAACTGTTTACAGGAGATGTCCAAGGACTGAATCTAGGATCCAGTCCTGTGGTTAGAAAAGTAATCCATAAAGTAACTAATTGCATTCAACTAGAAATTCACATTGAGCTCAATGTTGCTTTGTGTTTGAAATTGTGTTGGCCATTGCAACAACTGTAACTACTGTACTTAAAAGTCTGTTGCCTATTTGGCAAGTATTTAAACTAAAGTAATTCATTCTGAGAAAGTATATTTTGTATTGTAATGTATAATGTAATTTTAAAAAAAATATCTAAAAATAAATAGTTTAAAAAATGTAGTAAATCAGTATAAAAAAAATCAGTATAACAATTAATACATTAACAATTGTCATTTACAAAACCTTTGAAATTCACTGAAAAAGCCATAGGTTTCAGGCCTGATATAGTTAGGAATTAGCATTTAAAAAACCTTTGAAATTCACTGAAAAAACCATAGGTTTCAAGCCTGATATAGTTAGGAATTAGCATTTAAAAAACATTAGAAATTCACTAAAAAAACAATAGGTTTTAGGGGTGTTACAGTTAGCTGGACATTTCACTCAAACAAAACCATTGAAATTCCTCCGATATAGTTAGTTGTACTAACTACATCTCTCGCGTCCGCAATCCACTGCTGATGATGTCACATGTTACATCATTCATGACATGATCAGTGACATCCCTGATGACATCTCAAATGACATCACTGATGACATCACTGATGGCATCATCCACGTGCCAATCAGATACACCTCATCATACACTAGTATAACCTTTCATCAGTCACTGTAAAATACAGAGTGCCAGATTTAAAACCATTGACACACCAATACAAGTTTCTAAACACCCATTCAGTGATTCCTAGATCTATACACACATCTAATCACTTACCTATAGATTCACTCATACATGCTGTCAATGATCAATAGAACACTATCGCTTATACACCTATATCGATATTACACACCAGCACACATCCTAATCACTTATGAAGTCATCCTACTCAATTATGCAAACAATGGATCATACTTACTTTTACTTACCTATACACTTATAAAAACACCACTTCATCTATTCATATAGATAATAAATCATACTTAGTGTGTTATAAAAACACTATTACAAGTATACAGTTATCCATACAGTCACTCATACAATCACTGAGTCATATATATACTTATTTATATACAACAACTGACTCATACACTGGCTTTTATTTTCCTAGTTTGTTGGACATGTACCATTGAGACATGTATTGGCTCATCACCACACCCATAAAGATATTCACTCACCCAAACAACTGTTATAACATGTAGTTTTAACTTCATATACCTACTGAATCAACTATTCACACATCTTTGGGCAGTCACACACCCCCCACCGAACCACACACACATTTACTCTCCCATACAAATACTCAGTTAACTAATCAATAAATAATATAGACTTTCATGTAGCTAGTAACCAACTGGTGCAGCAGTTTACACAACAACTTACAAAGTGATACAGATATTCACACAGTTTAGTCACTATCCAATATATTTAGTGAGACACTATAAATTAGTCAAGTAAACAGTCAATCACACTGCTACTAAATCCTCCATCCAGATATTTATATTTATATATCCACTCATTCTTAAATGCAAATTGCTATATATATATAATACATATTTAAATAACGAACCAAACCACATTCACTGGATGATGTCATCAGTGATGTCATTTGAGATGTCATCAGTGATGTCACTGACCATGTCATGAATGATGTAATATGTGACATCATCAGCAGTGGATTGCGGGCGCGCGAGATGTAGTTAGTACAACTAACTATATCGGAGGAATTTCAATGGTTTTGTTCGAGTGAAATGTCCAGCTAACTATAATTCCCCTAAAACCTATTGTTTTTTTTCAATGAATTTCTAAGGTTTTTTAAATGCTAATTCCTAACTATATCAGGCCTGAAACTGACCCTATGGTTTTTTCATTGAATATATACATATATATATATATATATATATATATATATATATATATATATATATATATATTCACTGAAAAAACCATAGGTTTCACACATGTTATAGTTAGCTGTACATTTTACTGATAAAAAACCAATGAAATTCCCCCGTTATAGTTACTGTAGGCAACTATAACTCACGCGACCGTAATCCTCAGCTGATGCTAATACTGTATTTAGACACTTATTTGCCCATGTCTTCTTCCATTAAATTTAAGCTATACATATATTACAAATATTTTTTTTTCATAAAGACACATATGTCATCAGCAGAGGATTACGGTCGCGTGAGTTATAGTTGCCTACAGTAACTATAACGGGGGAATTTCATTGGTTTTTTATCAGTAAAATGTACAGCTAACTATAACATGTGTGAAACCTATGGTTTTTTCAGTGAATTTGCAAGGTTTTTCAAATGCTAATTCCTAACTATAACGTGTGTGAAACCTATGGTTTTTTCAGTGAATTTGTACGGTTTTTTAAATGCTAACTTACTTTACGCCATTCGTGGCGTGCGCGCCCAGTTAACGCAGTTCGTTCCATGCGCGCACGGTGCGCTTCGCGCACCGTGCGCGCACAGTGAGCACGCGGTGCGCTTCGCGCACTGCGCGCCCACTTTACGCAGTTAGTGCCATGCACGCACAGTGGTCATGCGGTGCGCTGCGCGCACCGCGTGCCCACATTATGCGGGATGGGCCATGTACGCACAATGCGCTTCGCGCACCGTGCGCACATGGGGGACATATTATGCGCATCGTTGTGAAATGTTTTATTTATTATTTTCATTTATTTGATATGCCATGCACAAATGGAGCCCTTAGGGCACCATTTGCACATGGGGTGTGGAAAGTGTGGATATTTTTATTTTTTTTAAAAAAAATTTACCGTACGCGTACGGTAAGCGTAATCGGCGATTTTTCGAAAAAAAAATTTTTGCCTTTGGGGGTTGTTTGGGGGCCCGTATATCACTGCTGGGTGATTATTATCTCAATATACTGCCCCTTTACACATTTTTGGGCTTCATTTATGCTGCCCCACTCTGAGTGCGAGAGAGAAAATGGCGGCCGCCGCTTCCTGGTTTCGGCCGATTCGAATGTTTACTAAGATCTAAGAGCCAATCAGAATCGCGCTCGCTCACGCCACCGTACGCGTACGGTAAGCGCACCGTAAGCGCACCGTAAGCTGGCTCAGATATATATATTGATTTAAAGGCTATTTTCTCAGAATTTACTGAACAGATTTACACCAAACCTACAAAAGGCACTTCCTTGACCTGAGGACTACCTCTCTGCCAAATTTCTAGTAATTCTGTTCAGCCGTTCGGGCTGTAGCTGTGTCTAAAGGTCCTATGGAAAAATGCATGGGAAAAACGCGTTTTGGGACCCCCCTTTTATCTCAGCCCCCGCTTGACGAATCCCCCCGAGACTTTCAGGGTAGGAGCGGAGCGTAGCGCCCCACCTATTTTGAAAAATTCACGAGGATTCGTCGACCGGCGCAAAAGTTATTCAAAATAGAATGTTGCGGATTTCCTATGGAAACGTGGTCCTAACTATAACTACCTACTGGCGACCGCCAGTAGGTAATATATATATATATACATATATATATTCACTGAAAAAACCATAGGTTTCACACATGTTATAGTTAGGAATTAGCATTTAAAAAACCTTGCAAATTCAGTGAAAAAACCATAGGTTTCACACACGTTATAGTTAGCTGGACATTTCACTCGTAAAAAACCAATGAAATTTCCCCGTTATAGTTAGTTCAGCTAACTACAACTCGCGCGCCCGCAATGCACTACTGATGACGTCACATATTACATCACTCATGACATGGTCACTGACATCACTCATGACATCACTGATGACATCTCAAATGACATCACTGATGACATCACTGATGACATCATCCAGTGAATGTGTGTTTTTCTGAAAATTAAATATGTTTTATATATGTATATCTCAAGGTCAATGGAAGAATAAATGGGTATATAAGTGTCTAAATGGATGCTTTGTTTTTGAAAAATTTATTGTGTAACTGACTGATTAAGTGTATCATAGTGAATACATGGCTTACTGAGTAATGTTTAAATATGAAAATATCTGTATCAGTCTCTCACTTTGTGTATAAGTGGCTGCATGGGTTGGTGATTAGCTTCATGGGTGTCTATATAGGTTATTAGTTGTTTTTTTGAGTATCAGTCTGAGTGTCTGTATGGTTCGGTGGGGGGTATTACGTAGTGCATAGGTGCATGAATGAGTGACTCACTGTTTGTATGTGTTGAAGACAGCATGTGTGCAGGACTGTATGGGTGGATGAGTGTGTGTATGGGTGTGTTAGTGAGTGAATGACTGTCTCAATAGTGTCTTTATGAGTAACTACATATCTATTAAACTAGTATATTGATGTATATAAGTGAGTATATGTGAGAGTGAGAGATTGAAAGAGTTCCTGTATGAATAAGTATGTGTTTCTATAAGTGATTGTTTTAAAGACTAAGTATGTGTAAGTTTCTGTAGAAGTAAGTGTGGTGGTGTGTGAATAACTGTATATGAAAGTAAATGTATGTTTGATTCTTTATTAGCATGAGTGACTATGTGTGTGAGTAACTCTATGGATGAGTGGCATTGTGTAACAGGATGTATAGGTGTATGAGTACATATGATGAGTGAGTACATGTATGAGTGACTGTATAGGACTGTTGGTGAATGAGTGGATGTGTATGTGGATCTTAGAATTACTGAAGAGGTTGTTGTAACTGGTATTGGTATGTCCATTGTTTTGAAAATTTTAGTCTCTATTTTTGAATGTGTGTATCAAAGGTTATATTAGGGGAAGAGGAGGTCTGCCACTCTGTCACAAGGATGATGTCATCAGTGATGTCATCAGTGATGTCATTTGAGATGTCATCAGTGATGTCATGAGTGATGTCAGTGACCATGTCATGAGTGATGTAATATGTGACGTCATCAGTAGTGCATTGCGGGCGCGCGAGTTATAGTTAGCTGAACTAACTATAACGGGGAAATTTCATTGGTTTTTTACGAGTGAAATGTCCAGCTAACTATAACGTGTGTGAAACCTATGGTTTTTTCACTGAATTTGCAAGGTTTTTTAAATGCTAATTCCTAACTATAACATGTGTGAAACCTATGGTTTTTTCAGTGAATTTGCAAGGTTTTTTAAATGCTAATCCCTAACTATAACATGTGTGAAACCTATGGTTTTTTCAGTGAATTTGCAAGGTTTTTTAAATGCTAATTTCTAATTATAACGTGTGTGAAACCCATGGTTTTTTCAGTGAATTTGTATGGTTTTTTAAATGCTAATTCTTACCTATAACATATGTGATTCCCATATTTTTTTTATTGATTTTGTATGATTTTTTTATTATAAATTCTTATCTTAAATGTGTTTTTTTTTTAAAAAAAACAAGTTTTTTTTTTACTTTTTATTCTCTTAAAACACTATGTTTTTTTAAAAAAAATATGCAATATATCAAGTTTTCTCTTTTTTTTTTTACCAAACAGGTAAGATATATTAGTATAACATAGAAAATAATTTTCTTTTTTTTTTTTTTTTTTTTATTGCGCGTACGGTAAGCGTAAGGTAAGCGTACGGTTTACGCAATGTTCGTAATTTATCTACTCTGGTTGCGTATAGTTACGCAATTTGCGTAGCCGCACGTACTGTGCGTGGGGCGCGTAGGCGTGTACGCTACACGCGTACGTTACGCGGAAGTGTTGTAGAGTGACTCTTTTGCGCATGCGCGCAAGCGCGTGTCTTTTTTACGCGCATGCGCACTTTTACCGTAAGCGCACCGTAAGCGTAACGTAAGCGTAACGTACACGCACGGTGGGTCATGTGATCATGAAACACAACTTTTGATTGGTTGAAACTACTTTCAGTTCTAGAACTCTCCTACACCACACCCATTTCCCTCATTTCTGCTTGTGATCCCTTAGGAGAAGGAGCTGACTTGTCTTTGTGATACGATGGCAGAACAGCACTCTTCTGCTGAGAGTGAGGCTAGCAGCCCCACCATCAGGCAGAGAAAGAGGAAACAGAAGAGCTCTTTCATATGGGAGTATTTCAGTTTTCCAGAGGCTGAGAAAAAAGTCAATGCTGCCTTGGTGACTTGCAAGCTGTGCCAGCGTGTACTTTTGCGAGGTAATCCCAACAAGAAGTATTCCTTTGGGAATCACACTATGTTGAGACACCTTGAGGATGTGCATCCTAGGACACATGCACGACATACTAGGGGCAACCCTTCAGTAAGTCGAGCAAGCACATCCACAGCAGCTCAGCCGAGTCCTTCTTCGGAAGCTCAGCAGAGCCCTTCATATGTGGGGGCATATTCACCTTTTTCTGAACCTCTGGAAATGAACCCTCGGTTTGGTAGGGTAACTATGCGGTGTTCATTTTGCCATGATCTAATTGTTCATAGGGAGACCAGTGTTTCCCTCATTAACAACAGAATAGATCAGCACAAATGTCCAACCAGCTAATGTTCCCATACTTCCTTTCCTCTGTCCCTGCATGAACACAACGGCTCTTTTAAGAGCCAACCTTACCTCTCAACTTTTTTTTATTTTTTCTTTAAAACTTTTTTTTTTTTTTACCGTACGCGTACGGTAAGCGTATTTTTTTTATTTTTTTTTAAAAAACACTAAAAATCAATTACCACATCTCAAGATCCTTGAGGAATTAATAACTAAATACTAAAAATCTTTTTGAGATAAAGTGGAAGAAAGAGACCTTCTAATTTCTCAGTTACCTGTCCCACCCAACAATTTAATTTTTAATTCAAATGTAATTGAAATTACTTGAAAAAATGTTTTTTTTTGAAAATTTTCTTTCACAATCTGAAAAAAAAGAAAAATGTATGAATATTTAATAAATCAATATATTACACAGTACACGTATTTACATATTTTTCCCAAAAAATGTTTTGCCTTTTTTTTGCTGTTTTCAGAATATATTGCATTTCACTATAAATTGTGAAAGCAATTGCATTCATCATTTAACAGCGGGCAAAAAAAAAATAACAATCTCAAAGATTGTATAAAAAAAGCCCAGAATCTCTTTTAACTTAAACATAACTGTTAGACCTGTCAGCCCATTGGCAGTTCCCTCCTCATTTTATTATTTTTGTCCCTTTTCCCCTCCTCATTTTTTCTGTCTACCTAACTATTGGGTGCTAATGTAGAGGTTCTGGGCGCCTTTTCCTCATCACCTGAGGGAAAGGCGCAAGGTGCTCCTCTGAGGAAATCTAGGGAAGGGAGGTGAGATTCTAAAATGGTGGCACCAACTGTCACCTCAGCACCTGGACCATGACTGCCATGGGGGTTTCCAGAACTTTCTGGGCCCTTCTGGCAAGTCAGGCCCAAGGTGATAAATAGAGGTGGCAGGTGTGCGGCCATTTTAGAAGATTGTGAGTGGCCAGAAAGTGAGGAGTAAGGCACCTGAGTGGGGAGGTGGCTGCGCTGGGGCAGGGATGGACAGGTCTTAGGGTCTGCGCAATAATCCTTGCCAGTGACACCACCCTCCACCTTCTGACCGGTCCCTGACATCTGCCAAGGGTTTTGAAGAAATTGTACCCTGGGGGAATCTCAGGTAGTTAATAACCCTGAAGGAGGACTGAGGGAAGAATCGCCGCCTGGGACCCCCCCCTTTTCCTCACCCCTACTGGGTCTGAGTTGTTGGTGCAGACTGACTTTGGCGTTTTCCCCACGATCCCTGACGGAGGGAGAGATCGGTACCCAGTGATTGAGAAGGGTTCTGTTAACACCTTCGTCTGCACCGGAGAATACCTGGCCCCCTTAAGTTCAACCCCCCCCCCCCTGGTTATGAGGCTACCTGGAGTCATCGCCGCCGCCTCCCCAGGATCGGGAGGTTGTCGGGAGTCTTCCGGAGGGGGCCCGCTGTCTCTGCAGTTCCCTGGAGAGGCTTGGTGACTGGTGAGGGGGCGTTGCTGCTGCCAGCCTGAGGAGATTTGGGCAGCGGAAGAGGAGACGAGCTTCGGCCTGGAGGCCGCCGTCCCGTGATCACGTGAGTGGGGCTGACGCCGTAGCGCCGCCCCACTGCTGTCGTACCCAAGCGAAGGCCGCGCCCCCGCAAGCTGCGCGGCGAGGGGTGGCTGCATTAAGGAGTGGAATGGCAGCTGTGGCAAGCACACTGGGGCGAGGGCCATCCACGAAGGAGTGCACACTACGGGCGAGCCTTGAGTGAGGGGGTAGGAGGTTGTATTTTGATACCGCCCTCACGGAGATCTCTGCCCCACTTGTGTGAAGCCCCGCCTGTCCTGTGGGGAGTGAGAACTCTACGCCAGACTCCGCCGGACTGCCGTCAGAAGGACACCGAGAAGCAGTCAGTAAGCGGGGCAAAATAGATAGGGAGGGGGTGCCTTAGGCAGACTTGAGGCCAGTTGAGGTCTGGGTTAAGCCGGTTGCCAAGTCCAAGGGACATTAGGTGGTAAGATAAGGACTCCAGCATCACGCTGTGCTCACCCTGGTAATTGTGAGGTAACTAGTGAGATTGACAAGGTTAGCGCTAGAGCCCATAGAATACTACCTATTAACAGAGGAAGCATCTAAATGTAAAGTTGTAATGATATGTGATGTTGGAAATATAGCACCTAGAGGTAACCACTAAATTCACAACAGTAGAGTATCCGGTTCAAGGAAGCATCTAAATGTAAAGTTGTAATGATATGTGATGTTGGAAATATAGCACCTAGAGGTAACCACTAAATTCACAACAGTAGAGTATCCGGTTCAAGGAAGCATCTAAATGTAAAGTTGTAATGATATGTGATGTTGGAAATATAGCACCTAGAGGTAACCACTAAATTCACAACAGTAGAGTATCCGGTTCAAGGAGGCATCTCAATGTAAAGTGATGATAGTATGTGATCTTGGAAATATTGCACTTAGAGTAACCCTCTGATCAAGAGCCTTGTGCCGACTAGAAGGCCATTTGTAAATTTAACTGGCAGGCGAACCCTGTGCAAATTAAGTAATCCCTTGAAATGTGGTGAAAGTTAATGTGGATGTATACAGTAACCTAAAGGAAAAGTATTGTTATTTAATGTGATGAAATGTTACAGGAAAGTTAATCCTGAGTAAACCCTGATTGAGATAACAAGATAAAGACTTCAAGTAATTCTCAAAAGTTTAATCGGTGTAGTGTCCTTTTTGAGTGGTGTTGCGCAAGATTGCGAGCTGGGCAGGATGCAAGCATGAAAGGCCAAGTGGAGATGTTAGCCTGTTGACCTGAGCCAAGCTACCCCCTTAGACGTAGGTCTAACAAATTGGTGCTCAGCGGTGGGATTTCTTATTCAGTGCTTGCATCCGCTTAGTGGCAGTTTTGCGCGCATCACCACCTACACTGGATTGTTTTGACTGGAGTTTTCTCCAGATTGTTTTCTAATTGGAGGATTTTTGAAATTGTCCTGTGTAAATTCCCTTCTTGAGTAAAGTTCCTGTGTTGGGGTCCCATCTGGTAGGATGGAATTCGAATTGGGTAGGCTGGAGGAGTATACAGCGGCCCAATTGAGGGAGTTCTGCCAGGAACGGGGGGTATTCTTTAAGCAGGGGGCGAAGAAGACAGAGCTCCAGGCAAGCTTAAGAGCCTGGGTTATGGCCCACCCTAGCGGGAAACGGGAAGAACCAGGACTAGATCCCCAAGAAGAGCCGGAAGTCCTTCTTCCCCCTGGGAGCGGTAATATGGACATTGGGTCCAGGGCCCCATCAAGAGTGGGAAGTAGCGCCTCAGGGGGGAGCCTGTCCTCTGCTGACCTAGTTGATCGGAGGGAAGAGAGACAGCTTAGAATGGATCTGGCCCGGTTGGAAAAGGAGAGGGAGGAGAGGAAGTTCCTCCACGAGCTTCAATTAAAAGAGTTAGAGCTCAAAGTCCTTCAACTTGGAACCCCCAGCAGTCCTAATGGTGGCAGCATACCGAGAGAAGTCTCGAGAGAGTCCAGGCCCTACCTGCCCAAAGACGTGGTTGCTAGCTATGGCATAGGGGATGATATTGTAAAATGGCTGGCTGCCTATGAGGTTTCTCTAAGAGCCCATGGGGTCCCTGAAGCCCAGTGGGGGGGTGGCCTGTATAGGTATATGCCTCCGGTGGGGAGGGATGCCTTGTTAGCGCTAGAACAGCCAGACCAGACCAGGTACCCCGTCATGAAGGTAGCCTTAGTAAGGAAATTCGGACTGACCCCTGAAAAATTCAGGCAGAGGTTCCGGGGTAGTCAGAAGTTGTCCACTCAGAATTGGGTGGACTTCTTGGACTATGCCCGGAAAGCCTTAGAGGGCTGGGTGCAGGGTAGTGAAGTCAAGGACTATGAGGGACTGTACAATTTAATCCTAAAGGAGCACCTCCTAGAGAAAAGTTTTCCAGAGCTACGTCAGCACCTGGTAGACAGCAAGCTAACTAATCCCAGGAAGCTTGCAGAGGAGGCGGATATCTGGGCGAGTACCCGGGTATCCTCAAAAGGGACTGGAGGGAATTTCCAAGGGGCTGGACAGGGCACCCCCCAGAAGAAAGAGGGGGGAGACAAAAAGAGGGAGTTCTCTAAAGGCCCCCAAAAGAGTTCACCAGGGAAGGGAGTAGGATTCCCTCCTAAGGTTGGTCCCCACAAACCCCCTTATCCTGACCGTGGTCAGCAGCCTAGGGTTGTCCGATGTTACGAGTGTGGTGAGATTGGGCACTATAAGGGGGATGCCAAGTGTCCCAAGAGACCACACCCTCCCATTGGAGGAAAGACCCCTGGGGTGGCGAGTGTAGTGCTCGGGGAGGAGTTGCCCCTAGATAAGGGAGGTGAGTGGGCAGGGCTAACCTTAGTGTCCTTAGGGGATTGTGAGATGGTTCCTAAGACCCAGATGCCCTCAAATACTACTAAGTACAGGCAATGGGTCACCATCAATGCCCAGAGGGTGGAGGCTCTGAGGGACACAGGAGCCAGCATGACTATGGTAAGGAGTCAGCTGGTGTCCCCAGAGCAGGTGGTCCCCAATGTAGTCCACCCGGTTGTGATGGCTGACAACCGAGAGGGTCACTATCCGGTGGCCTAGGTTCCCTTTGAGTGGGGAGGGGTGGCGGGTCCTCTACGAGTTGCGATCAGCCCTGCCATGCCGGTCGACTGCCTGTTGGGAAACGACCTTGAACACTCGGCGTGGAAGGAGGTTGAGTTCAGGGCCCACATGGAAATGTTGGGGACCCCTGAGTGGACGTGTGCCCACACTCGGTCCGTGACCACCCGAAGAGGGGATTCACAGAGGTTGGAGCCTGGGACAAAGGCCCAACCAGCTGCCGGAAAGGGTAGACGGGGACGGGGAAAACCTGCCCCGGCATCTGACCCTCCAAAGGTGGATGGGGCAACTAAGGTGGTCCCGGAGTCTACGGAGGGGGATGTAACGTCCCTGGAGGGCTTGCCTACCCCTGCAGACTGGCAGGTGGAGGGAGGACCTACTAGGGAAGAGTTTTGTCGGACCCAGAAGGAGTGCCCTACCCTTGAGGGTTTACGGCGGCAGGCCGAAGCCCAGGCAGCGGGTAACGATTCGGGGAACTTCCACATATACTGGGAAGATGGACTCCTGTATAGCGAACCCAAGGCTCCGGTGCATGGTTCATCCCGGGCCTTGGTAGTTCCCCAGCGTTACCGAGCCTTCCTATTAGGACTGGCTCACGAAATACCCTTGGCAGGACACTTGGGACAAGACAAGACCTTTGCTCGACTTGTCCCTCATTTTTACTGGCCTCAGATGAGGATTACGTCCGATACTTTTTGTAGGACGTGTGTAACCTGCCAAGCTAGTGGGAAGACAGGGGTGAAGCTGAAAGCTCCCCTGGAACCACTGCCTGTCGTTGGTACCCCCTTTGAAAGGGTGGGCATCGACATTGTCGGGCCATTGGATCCACCAACATCGGCCGGTCACAGGTTTATCCTGGTTCTGGTGGATCATGCCACACGGTACCCAGAGGCTATCCCTCTGAGGACCATTACTGCACCTGCGGTGGCACGGGCCCTTATGGGAATTTTTACCCGGATGGGATTCCCCAAGGAAGTGGTGTCGGACAGAGGTACCAACTTCATGTCGGCCTACATGCGGGCTATGTGGAAAGAGTGTGGAGTTACCTACCGGTTCTCCACTCCTTATCACCCCCAGACTAATGGTCTGGTGGAAAGGTTTAACAAAACCTTAAAGGGCATGATCCGGAGTCTGCCCGAGAGCCTGCGGAGGAAATGGGACGTCCTCCTACCTTGTTTGCTGTTTTCGTACAGGGAGGTACCACAGAAGGGAGTGGGCTTCAGCCCCTTCGAGTTGTTGTACGGGCACCCTGTGCGTGGACCCCTCAGCCTGGTGAAGGACGGATGGGAAAAGACTCCCAGAAAACTTCCCCCGGATGTGGTGAGCTACATGCTGGCATTTCGTAGCCAAATGGCTAGGTTGTGGAAGCAAGCTTCTGAAAACCTAGAAGCCAGCCAAACGGTCATGAAGGAATGGTATGACCGTAACGCTCACCCGGTGGAGCTGGAGCCTGGCCAGAAGGTGTGGGTGATGGAACCTGGAGAGCTTAGCGCCCTCCAGGATCGCTGGTCAGGCCCCTTTGAGGTGGTTGAGAAAAAGGGCAAGGTTACCTACGTGGTAGATCTTAAGACCCCCAGGCAGCCCCATCGGGTGCTCCATGTCAACCGCCTCAAGCCTCACCAAGAGAGACCCGAGGTCACGTTAATGATGGTGACTGATGGGTCAGAGGAAGAGGAAAGTGAACCTCTTCCTGATCTGTTTGCGTCCCGAGAGAAGGATGGATCGGTGGAGGGAGTGATCCTTTCACCGTCACTAACTCCTGAACAACAGAAGGACTGTCGCCAGGTACTGGAGCAGTTTGCTTCCTTGTTCTCCCTTATTCCGGGAAGGACTCATCTGTGTACCCATGATGTGGACACAGGGGACAGCCCACCTGTGAAGTCCAAGTCCTACCGACTGTCGGATAAGGTGAAGGCTAGCATCCATGAGGAAGTTACCAAGATGCTAGAGCTAGGAGTAATTGAGCCTTCAGGAAGTCCCTGGTCCAGTCCGGTGGTACTGGTACCCAAAGCTGCCCCACCGGGCACTACCCCAGAACTCCGGTTCTGTGTGGATTACAGGGGACTGAATTCAGTGACAAAGACAGATGCTCATCCTATCGCGAGAGCGGATGAGCTCATTGACCGGTTGGGAGCTGCCCAATATCTCAGTACCTTTGACCTCACATCTGGGTACTGGCAGATTTCCCTGACGGATGGAGCCAAGGAAAGGTCAGCCTTCTCCACACCCGAGGGTCACTACCAGTTCTGTGTGATGCCCTTCGGGCTCAAGAACGCCCCTGCTACGTTCCAGCGATTGGTGAACCAGGTCCTCTCTGGAATGGAAGCCTTTTCAGTTGCGTACCTGGATGACATTGCTGTCTTCAGCCGCAACTGGGAGGACCATCTGAGTCACCTGCAGGCCGTTCTTCAGGCTTTGCAGCAGGCAGGTCTAACGATCAAGGCCAGTAAGTGCCAGATCGGGCAGGGGTCGGTAGTGTACCTCGGTCATTTGGTGGGTCGGGGCAAGGTGCAACCCCTCCAGGCCAAGATCGAAACCATCATGGCCTGGGAACCCCCCAAGACACAGACAGAGGTTCGGGCCTTCTTGGGCCTCACTGGTTACTATCGACGCTTTGTCAAGGGATACGGTACCATCGTAGCCCCCTTGACTGAGCTCACTTCCAAAAAGCACCCTCGACGGGTGATCTGGACCGAGGGATGTCAACAAGCTTTTGACACCTTGAAAAAGGCCATGTGTGCGGCACCTGTTCTCAGGGCCCCTGACTTCGCCAAGGAGTTCATTGTCCAGACGGACGCGTCGGAGCACGGTATTGGAGCAGTGCTGTCGCAACTTAATGATGAGGGTCTAGACCAACCGGTGGTTTTCCTATCTAGGAGACTACTCCCCCGGGAGCAGAGGTGGAGTGCAATTGAGAGGGAAGCTTTTGCGGTGGTATGGGCTCTGAAGAAGCTGCGGCCATACCTGTTTGGCTCGCACTTCCTGGTTCAGACCGACCACCGGCCCCTCAGGTGGCTGATGCAAATGAGGGGCGAGAATCCCAAGCTGTTGAGGTGGTCCATTTCCCTACAGGGGATGGACTTTAGGGTGGAACATCGCCCAGGAGTGGACCACGCCAATGCTGACGGTCTCTCCAGGTATTTCCGCCTTAGTGAAGAGGACTCCCAAGGGGTTGGGTAGCTCTCCCCACTTTCAGCTGGGGGGGACGCGTGTTAGACCTGTCAGCCCATTGGCAGTTCCCTCCTCATTTTATTATTTTTGTCCCTTTTCCCCTCCTCATTTTTTCTGTCTACCTAACTATTGGGTGCTAATATAGAGGTTCTGGGCGCCTTTTCCTCATCACCTGAGGGAAAGGCGCAAGGTGCTCCTCTGAGGAAATCTAGGGAAGGGAGGTGAGATTCTAAAATGGTGGCACCAACTGTCACCTCAGCACCTGGACCATGACTGCCATGGGGGTTTCCAGAACTTTCTGGGCCCTTCTGGCAAGTCAGGCCCAAGGTGATAAATAGAGGTGGCAGGTGTGCGGCCATTTTAGAAGATTGTGAGTGGCCAGAAAGTGAGGAGTAAGGCACCTGAGTGGGGAGGTGGCTGCGCTGGGGCAGGGATGGACAGGTCTTAGGGTCTGCGCAATAATCCTTGCCAGTGACACCACCCTCCACCTTCTGACCGGTCCCTGACATCTGCCAAGGGTTTTGAAGAAATTGTACCCTGGGGGAATCTCAGGTAGTTAATAACCCTGAAGGAGGACTGAGGGAAGAATCGCCGCCTGGGACCCCCCCCTTTTCCTCACCCCTACTGGGTCTGAGTTGTTGGTGCAGACTGACTTTGGCGTTTTCCCCACGATCCCTGACGGAGGGAGAGATCGGTACCCAGTGATTGAGAAGGGTTCTGTTAACACCTTCGTCTGCACCGGAGAATACCTGGCCCCCTTAAGTTCAACCCCCCCCCCCCCTGGTTATGAGGCTACCTGGAGTCATCGCCGCCGCCTCCCCAGGATCGGGAGGTTGTCGGGAGTCTTCCGGAGGGGGCCCGCTGTCTCTGCAGTTCCCTGGAGAGGCTTGGTGACTGGTGAGGGGGCGTTGCTGCTGCCAGCCTGAGGAGATTTGGGCAGCGGAAGAGGAGACGAGCTTCGGCCTGGAGGCCGCCGTCCCGTGATCACGTGAGTGGGGCTGACGCCGTAGCGCCGCCCCACTGCTGTCGTACCCAAGCGAAGGCCGCGCCCCCGCAAGCTGCGCGGCGAGGGGTGGCTGCATTAAGGAGTGGAATGGCAGCTGTGGCAAGCACACTGGGGCGAGGGCCATCCACGAAGGAGTGCACACTACGGGCGAGCCTTGAGTGAGGGGGTAGGAGGTTGTATTTTGATACCGCCCTCACGGAGATCTCTGCCCCACTTGTGTGAAGCCCCGCCTGTCCTGTGGGGAGTGAGAACTCTACGCCAGACTCCGCCGGACTGCCGTCAGAAGGACACCGAGAAGCAGTCAGTAAGCGGGGCAAAATAGATAGGGAGGGGGTGCCTTAGGCAGACTTGAGGCCAGTTGAGGTCTGGGTTAAGCCGGTTGCCAAGTCCAAGGGACATTAGGTGGTAAGATAAGGACTCCAGCATCACGCTGTGCTCACCCTGGTAATTGTGAGGTAACTAGTGAGATTGACAAGGTTAGCGCTAGAGCCCATAGAATACTACCTATTAACAGAGGAAGCATCTAAATGTAAAGTTGTAATGATATGTGATGTTGGAAATATAGCACCTAGAGGTAACCACTAAATTCACAACAGTAGAGTATCCGGTTCAAGGAAGCATCTAAATGTAAAGTTGTAATGATATGTGATGTTGGAAATATAGCACCTAGAGGTAACCACTAAATTCACAACAGTAGAGTATCCGGTTCAAGGAAGCATCTAAATGTAAAGTTGTAATGATATGTGATGTTGGAAATATAGCACCTAGAGGTAACCACTAAATTCACAACAGTAGAGTATCCGTTTCAAGGAGGCATCTCAATGTAAAGTGATGATAGTATGTGATCTTGGAAATATTGCACTTAGAGTAACCCTCTGATCAAGAGCCTTGTGCCGACTAGAAGGCCATTTGTAAATTTAACTGGCAGGCGAACCCTGTGCAAATTAAGTAATCCCTTGAAATGTGGTGAAAGTTAATGTGGATGTATACAGTAACCTAAAGGAAAAGTATTGTTATTTAATGTGATGAAATGTTACAGGAAAGTTAATCCTGAGTAAACCCTGATTGAGATAACAAGATAAAGACTTCAAGTAATTCTCAAAAGTTTAATCGGTGTAGTGTCCTTTTTGAGTGGTGTTGCGCAAGATTGCGAGCTGGGCAGGATGCAAGCATGAAAGGCCAAGTGGAGATGTTAGCCTGTTGACCTGAGCCAAGCTACCCCCTTAGACGTAGGTCTAACAATAACATTATAGAAATGCATAATATTCTAAAAAAATATCAACTAATATCAATACTTATTTCTTTAAAATACCGTCTGACATTTTTGTTTCAGAAGTATAATCACAAAAATATATCTCAAATAACTCCACAATACATCTGGTTCCATTTCCTTTAGGCCAAATAGTAATTTTAAAATTCTTTTTTGATTAAATTTCCAATGGTAATCCAATAAAATTCAAAAGTTTAAATTGTACAGATCTCACCGATTCTCTGTAACATTTTGGTTTCCGAAAGATTAAATAATAATTAAATAAGTTCACAATACAATTGTTTACTTTTCCTCATGGCCAAATAGTAATTTTAAAAATCTTTTTTGAATAAATTTCCAATGGCAATCCAATAACATTCCAAAATTTAAATTGTGCAGATGTTACCGATTTTGTCTAAATTTTTGGTTTTCCAAAGTTTCATTAAAGATTTAAAAAGTCCACATTACAATTGGTTACCTTTCCATTAGGCCAAATGATAATTTGAAAAATAATTTTTTTTGAAAATTCCAATGGTAATCCAATAAAATGGTAAAATTGTTTTGTACACATCTTGCCAAGTCTCTCTAAAATTTAGGTTTCAGGAAGATTAGATAGGAATTTGCTAAATCAAAAGGCAAACGTTGCTTGAAAATCAATTGGGAATCATTACACAGTGTCCAGCCTTTTTCACATTTAAGATAAACTGTGTAATGTCCAGAAGTAACAGTAGGTCCTTCATGGAAAATTATTGCAACTGTTACAAAAGTTTTTCCTGAAATTGATAATTGCTGTCCTGTAAACTTCTTTATTAAAGTATCTAATTTTGAACCATCAGCTTTACATCGTTGCATCATTAAAATTACATATTGTCCGTATTCCTTTAAAATTAACGTTGAAAACATTTCAGATTTACACTCACTGCATTCCATGCTATGATTAGCATCTTTAACTAATTTAGCAAAAGTGACTGTTTTACTTTCTGGCAATGTTAAATAAATAAACCTTTCAGAATCAACATTAGAGCCACATATATTGTAACAGTTTTCACAACTATGTTCCCATTTATAAGAGAGACCAAATAAATTTTCAATAGGAACCCCTTCTTCTTCCAGTACCTGAAGAAAAAACATCAAGAATTCCTGTGCGTCTTGCTGTACATTTTGAGAAAACTGTGTTCGTCCTGAACATACATCTAAAAGTTTTCTAATTTCAGTAGCACTTTCTATTTGAGTTTTATCATTACTCAGCTTTTGAAAAAGGAGACTCAACTCAGAACAGAATCTTTTTCCCTGATTTACTATTATCTGCTCTTGCACACTTTCCAGATAAAATGCAACATTCAGCACTACATTAGCGTAGCAGTTGACACCAGAGCTATTTTCAAAATGACATCCTACACCCTATTCTTCATTTTCCTTTTTCTTTTTGCTTGCAATTACATCACTCCTCTTTTTTTTCCTCCTCTCTACATCTTCATTACAGATATTCTCATTTCTCCTTTTACGAGAAACTACACGTTTCTCCAACACAGGATACTGACCTAAATGAGGAGCATAGGTTCTTCTTAATCTATTATACTCCTTTACACAATTTGTATCAGCACTAACTTTTGAGTCATCAAAGTCTATCATGAATAAACCAGATAATGTTTTCACTCGTGACAAAGCTACATAAGCCATACCTTCTTTGAACACAGTTGAACCAATGTTCACAAAAGCACAATCTACAGTCAATCCTTGAGACTTGTGAATAGTTACAGCATATGCTAGAGAAAACGGAAACTGCTTCCTACGTACATATAAGTCTTTCACAAGCATGAAACGAACTGAACAACGACAAATGTCTTTAACTTCTTCTATCTGATCAAATTTTATTTTTAAACATTCAATTCCATCTTTTTTCTGATAATTAATAAAACCCACAACTCTTCCCATAGCTCCATTAACTAAACCTTTTTCAACATCCAAATTTCTCCTTAAAAATACTCTACAGTTCATGCAAACATATAGATTTTTTTCTAATCCAGCTGTTTTGGAAATGTTCTTCTCTAGTGAATCCAATTTATTTTTCAGTGTGCCTGTTAATGTGATAGTAATTCTTCCATCCTCAATTTTGTCCACTGCTTCCAATTTCCTGATATCTTCCTTTTCCAATTTTAAAAGCTCCTCATTGAATATTGAGCATTCACGTAGAGTTGGCATTAAGCAGATGACACTTTTCTTTTCTGCAATGTTCTTGTATATCTTCTCTGCAACTATTTCTTCCTTTGGAAATAAATTATGTAGCAGCCGACTCTGTAATGCTTTTTTGCCAACTTCTGTGAGTAGTCCAATTCTGATATCTTTCAGAATACTTCCATATTCTTCATCGTTTGCTTGCCTCATATTAGTAGTTAGTTCCTTGTACTCAAAGAAGGACCAAATGTTTGCATTACCGATGCTTCCCAATGACTTCTTTGTGTCTTCATGTGTCACAGTATTAAACACTGGTTGTCCTTTAACTGGAGTAAGTTGTAGAAGATCCCCAAAAACTATGACATGTTTTCCACCAAATAACACGTCATAGTCTGTCCTTAGAATTTGCTGCATTCTTAAATGCACAAAGGCAAGCATTAAGTTAGATACCATGCTCACCTCATCAATAATGAGAACTTGCATCTTCTTCAATACTCTTGAAACTTCCAAGCATGCTTCTCCAGTTAGCTTGTTGTATTGTATTTTGTTCTCATGCTCCACTGGTAACATTAGCAAGTGATGTAAGGTAATTCCTTTTATGTTATAGGCTGCTAACCCAGTTGGAGCAGTAACCACACAAGACAAAGTAGAATCCGTTTTTTGCTGTAGGTAGCTTCTGATGACTTTTATTAGGAAACTTTTTCCAGTTCCAGCTTGTCCGCTTACATACATCCTGATTGGATGAAATGATGTGCATGAGCACTCTTTTTTTTCATGTAGAAATCCGTGATCAATTTTGTTTCTGATCTCTTCATAAATTTGTTGCTGCTCTTCATTCAGTTGTCTTTCCAAATTTTGTAAGTCTATAAATTCTTCTTGAGCTTGATTCATAGCCGTTTCAACTTCATTCATGGCTATTGATGCTTCATTTTCAACGATTGGTTGTCCTAGGGGATCTTGACTGAGTGTTCCTGAACTTTGGCTGTCTTGAGAACTGTCTCTAGCTAATTCTGCTGCAATTGTAGTTTCCTGTTCAATTTCTTCATTTAACATTTGCAGATAAGTTGTGAATGTACTGCATTGTATGCTGTCTTTGCAAGCATTAAATGAATCTTCATAGCTTTGAAATTCTCCCAGTAGTTCATCCTCTGTACGCCATGGTTTAAACAGCTGTAAAAGAGCCAAGTAGTAAAATTCCTTTTTGTCAGTAGTGTCGCAACTCAGCTTCCTGTGATTTATCAAACTTCCTTTTGTTTGCTTCACCAAACATCCTTCCTCACCAATGACTTTATATTTTCCATTGTTGATGTCTTCTGCGGCTTTCCGTGAATAAATGTAGTTCTGCAGCACTTCATAGAGACACATGTTCTCCAGATGATGACTTCTTTTTGGATAATATGTGTCCAACATGTTTGATTTCAAAATATCTGTACTTTCTGGGTCATTCTCGGCCAAATATTCAATTTCTCCAACAGATTTCAGTACCCGATTTCTCATTGCTGCAAGGCCTAAACTTGCCCAAATTATTCTTCTTGATTTCGAGTAGAGACTTGCAGAAGATAACCTATCTGAACATTCGTAGGATCCAATTTCTCGATGCGATAACATCTTTAAACTGAAACTGTACAGCTTCTTACTGACAGTCTTCTCGTGAGAAATCTCTTCCCACATTTCTTTCAATTCAGTTTTTTCAGATTTAGTAATGTAAGACGTTACATATCGAGCAACAGCAATGGAATTGTCAGCTACATACTGTATATCCATGTTAGCATTCCACATGGATAAAATGACTGGGTTGTAGTCATTTATATTTTTTGATTCTTCTTTTCTTTTTAGGTTGTAGGTATTCTTAGGTGATTTTCTTGTAATAGTATGTCTCACAGATGACATAAAACTGTTTACTCTTCCATTTGAAAGAACAGGTCTAGGAAATCCAAATCGACATTTAGTGTAGTATTTTTCTTTGCTCTTGTATTTCCGTCGACAGTATTTTCCACACCGATGACTTTGGAAACGTAAAACTTGCTCCTTTAACTTTTTCTCTTCTGTGCTTTTTGGTATAGCACATGTTGCATATTCTTCAATGTAAGATAACACTGCTTCATCAGTATCTGTTCCAAACTTTGGGGCATCCTTGATCCACAACAGCATATGAATATGAGGAGCACCTCTTGCCTGGTACTCTTTTCTCCAAAAGAAATCCACTACTTCTCCAAGAGGTGGATTTTTTTTATTGCAGATGAAGGACATCATAGCCTCAAATCTATGATTGAAATATCTGCAAACATTAACCGGATCCAATGAGCACAGTTCTCCTGCTGTCTTGTATTCGATGTTTTTAATGTTTGAATTTGCCTCTCGTAGAAAATCCAGTAAATCATCCCAAGCGTACTCGGCACAGCTTAGGGTAAGGAACCATGTTGGTGTTCCTAAGTTCCGTAACATGCATTTTAATTCACCATGGCGTCGGTACCAATATTCATTTGTCCCACGCTGACAAGCCATCAGATTGATCAGTTGTGTTTCCAAATGATCATCTCGGTGCTGCACTTTCTCCATAAAATCCTTAGCAGACACATTTTGTAAATGTACTCCACTTTTTAAAATGTGATTTACTGCATATGATAATGCAGACAAGTCGCTTTCAAATAAAAGATGGAACAAATAAGGAATACTTTGTCGAAATCTGGGATCTTCTGCATATAGTCTTGTAGTCCGATACTCAGAAGCTGGAATCTGTTCTGGACGTTCATCGTATCGTCCTCCTTTTCCTTTAGGAAACAGCTGGGGAAAACATCGAGCTTCCAAGCTCTCATCCCATACACTCACGGGAGTTCCTTTTGCTTTCTTCATCTGAAACAGATCAATATTGTCTCCCATAGCTTCTTTTGAATGTAGAGGATGTATGCTAAAATGTTCATAAATTTCTTCTTCCTTTGACTTGTCCACTTTTTCAATTTGTCCAGTTGGTGTTTCTGTGTCTTCTTGTAAATCTTCTTCTTCTTCTTCTATATAAATTGATTCATACCATTTGTTATTCCTTTTCAAATACAAATTTGCTCTTTGTACTTTCCGTACATCTACCTTTTAAACCTCTCAGTAAATCTGAAGGAGGTAATTTACCAGTTTTGGGCTCCATACGTACTATGGTCTGGAACGGATGAACACATTGAATAAGTATAGACTCATATGTATTTAATTCAGAAAGTTCGGCAGGAATAACATCCAATTCTAAATTATTATGTACAGCTCTGGTCGGCATTCTATTTTCCTCTAACTTGTTGTAACAGTATTTACAAATACGCTGATCTTCACCCAATTCAAAACAATTTTCTAGAAATATATATGTGACAAAATCTTTCCACTTATAATTATCTTCATTTTCACTCTTTCTGTAGAGATCAACATTCCTAGTTTGTTTTCTATAATGAGTTCTGCGGCAACAAATACAAGTAATATTTGGTCTTTCATTAGAGATGTTTTCAAATTTTGTTATGTGATCATTAAATGTCTTACTTACAGAGGATCCTACATTCTCTTCCACTTCTTCCTCATTTACTGTGTCCTTTTCTGCACTGTTTTGTTCAGGACCAAAGTAACAAAACTGAATTTCATCAACAACCTTCTCTACATCTGATACCGATCCACGGAACAGAGCCCTATTCAATTCATCTAACTTTATTGCTGGACTTTTAGCAAAATACAACCGTCTCACAAACTTTCTCATTTCAGTATGATGAACAGCCAGCATCCTAAAATGATGGAAAACACTATTACACACTTTTCTAGATAGACAAGCCAGAGAATGACCCTGCAAACCAGTATTCTCTCTCACTCTGCATGGATCTAGACTTTGAAGCACCTTAATCTTCTGTTTTACACTTTTTTTACTATATTCTCTTAGAAACTCACGAAATTTATCAATAGATTCCTGACGCACAGTGCAAATACTACTACAATTCCAAGTGTACACTGGGGCTTTAGGACGTCTCCCCATAGCCTCATCCGCCATCACTTGTACCTCATCTCTTGGAACCATTATCTCCTTCTCCATTATGCAACCATTTTTCACTTCATAAGCACGACCTCTGGTGTCAACTGCATGCAGCAAACTATTACTTTGAAAATAACTCTCTTCATTAAAAAAAGGTTCACTACTTGAACTATGCATCCATTTTCCTAAAAACACTTTACAAAAGTTTGTTCTGTTCACTACTCTTTTCCTTTTGCTTTGTGATTTCAGTACATTAACCATTTTATCTAATGTACGCATCCTATTCAAAATTAAAATGAATAGTTTCCTTTTTAATTCTAATGCCTTTGCTGCAATGGCTTCAATTTCTTTTTTTCTCTTGTAATATTTTGCCTTTTGCTTATATTTCTTCACATCCTTTATCAAATTGGACATAACTCTTCTCTGAAACATTTTTCTACGTATCTCTTTAAACGCTGTTTTTCTGTTTAAGTTAATCTTTGTTGTTGCAGAAGGTATATTTGCATTAACTAAATTCTCAATTTTTTCCTGTTTTTTTCTATTGAAAACATTCTTTCCAGTACAGACATTTTGTACATTTTTCCTTTTTTTGAAGATGTTCTTTAAAAAATCTTTTGTCTGCTTACCAGAAGACTTGTTCTTTTTCCCAACATGAGCATCTCCAACTAACTTAGGTCCTCCAGTTGTCTTCAAATATAGGTTTTTTTTGTGGTCTTTCTTTAGTCTGGATTTTGTAGGCATCTTAAATTTTGTTCACTGCTCTTCAGCAATACCTGAAAAAAACTAAAAAAAAATTCCTTTATTTTAATAAAATATATTACTACATTTTTTATGATCTTTTCAAATCTTAAAATACTATGTACCCCTTTCCTACAAGTGAAAATCACAATAACACCATCACAAATTAAATATCTAAAAACAATTCCTGTGTGCACACAGAGTCATGGTTTGAAATTAGGCAGAAAACGAAATTTCTTTGCCAATTGCAAAGCATACTTTCTACTACTTTTTTGGCAAGTGATAAGTACTTTTACAGTCTGACACATTTTAAATCCACTTTTCAGATTCTGAAAACATCACATGTCCAAACTGCTGTTTCAGACCAGCACCATGTGTAACCTGGGTGACTGACTACACTCCAGCAAGGGCAACCAGCCTTAGTGTTGCTGAATGTATTTGCATTACTGACTGCAACCTCAAACCCCACTCGGTTGTGAATACTGTGCATGATTCCACAGGATAAGCAGCTGGGTGTGTGCTAAGAGTCTGCTTCTGCATACAAAAAAATGGCTCCCCCTTTCCATCTAATGCAAATGTAAAATCACCAGAGCAATACGCAATAAATCTCTGCCTGTAATTCCTATTTGCACACAGAGTCATGTTTTCACATTAGTCACAAAACGAAATTTCTTTGCCAATTTGAAAGCACACTTACTATTTTTTTTTTTGGCAAGTGATAAACACTTTTACAGACTGACACATTATGAATCCACTTTTCAGATTCTGATAAAAGCACATGTCCAAACTGCTTTTTTCAGACCAGCACCATGTGTAACCTGGGTGACTGACTACACTCCAGCAAGGGCAACCAGCCTTAGTGATGCTGAATGTATTTGCATTACTGACTGAAACCTCAAACCCCACTCGGTTGTGAATACTGTGCATGATTCCACAGGATAAACAGCTGGGTGTGTGCTAAGAGTCTGCTTCTGCATACAAAAAAATGGCTCCCCCTTTCCATCTAATGCAAATGTAAAATCACCAGAGCAATACGCAATAAATCTCTGCCTGTAATTCCTATTTGCACACAGAGTCATGTTTTCACATTAGTCACAAAACGAAATTTCTTTGCCAATTTGAAAGCACACTTACTACTCTTTTTTTTGGCAAGTGATAAACACTTTTACAGACTGACACATTAGGAATCCACTTTTCAGATTCTGATAAAAGCACATGTCCAAACTGCTTTTTTCAGACCAGCACCATGTGTAACCTGGGTGACTGACTACACTCCAGCAAGGGCAACCAGCCTTAGTGATGCTGAATGTATTTGCATTACTGACTGAAACCTCAAACCCCACTCGGTTGTGAATACTGTGCATGATTCCACAGGATAAACAGCTGGGTGTGTGCTAAGAGTCTGCTTCTGCATACAAAAAAATGGCTCCCCCTTTCCATCTAATGCAAATGTAAAATCACCAGAGCAATACGCAATAAATCTCTGCCTGTAATTCCTATTTGCACACAGAGTCATGTTTTCACATTAGTCACAAAACGAAATTTCTTTGCCAATTTGAAAGCACACTTACTACTCTTTTTTTTGGCAAGTGATAAACACTTTTACAGACTGACACATTATGAATCCACTTTTCAGATCCTGATAAAAGCACATGTCCAAACTGCTTTTTTCAGACCAGCACCATGTGTAACCTGGGTGACTGACTACACTCCAGCAAGGGCAACCAGCCTTAGTGATGCTGAATGTATTTGCATTACTGACTGAAACCTCAAACCCCACTCGGTTGTGAATACTGTGCATGATTCCACAGGATAAGCAGCTGGGTGTGTGCTAAGAGTCTGCTTCTGCATACAAAAAAATGGCTCCCCCTTTCCATCTAATGCAAATGTAAAATCACCAGAGCAATACGCAATAAATCTCTGCCTGTAATTCCTATTTGCACACAGAGTCATGTTTTCACATTAGTCACAAAACGAAATTTCTTTGCCAATTTGAAAGCACACTTACTACTCTTTTTTTTGGCAAGTGATAAACACTTTTACAGACTGACACATTATGAATCCACTTTTCAGATTCTGATAAAAGCACATGTCCAAACTGCTTTTTTCAGACCAGCACCATGTGTAACCTGGGTGACTGACTACACTCCAGCAAGGGCAACCAGCCTTAGTGATGCTGAATGTATTTGCATTACTGACTGAAACCTCAAACCCCACTCGGTTGTAAATACTATGCATGATTCCACAGGATAAGCAGCTGGCTGTGTGCTAAGAGTCTGCTTCTGCATACAAAAAAATGGCTCCCCCTTTCCATCTAATGCAAATGTAAAATCACCAGAGCAATACGCAATAAATCTCTGCCTGTAATTCCTATTTGCACACAGAGTCATGTTTTCACATTAGTCACAAAACGAAATTTCTTTGCCGATTTGAAAGCACACTTACTACTCTTTTTTTGGCAAGTGATAAACACTTTTACAGACTGACACATTATGAATCCACTTTTCAGATTCTGATAAAAGCACATGTCCAAACTGCTTTTTCAGACCAGCACCATGTGTAACCTGGGTGACTGACTACACTCCAGCAAGGGCAACCAGCCTTAGTGATGCTGAATGTATTTGCATTACTGACTGAAACCTCAAACCCCACTCGGTTGTGAATACTGTGCATGATTCCACAAGATAAGCAGCTGGGTGTGTGCTAAGAGTCTGCTTCTGCATACAAAAAAATGGCTCCCTCTTTCCATCTAATGCAAATGTAAAATCACCAGAGCAATACGCAATAAATCACTGCCTGTAATTCCTATTTGCACACAGTCATGTTTTCACATTAGTCACAAAACGAAATTTCTTTGCCAATTTGAAAGCACACTTACTACTCTTTTTTTTGGCAAGTGATAAACACTTTTAAAGACTGACACATTATGAATCCACTTTTCAGATTCTGATAAAAGCACATGTCCAAACTGCTTTTTTCAGACCAGCACCATGTGTAACCTGGGTGATTGACTACACTCCAGCAAGGGCAACCAGCCTTAGTGATGCTGAATGTATTTGCATTACTGACTGAAACCTCAAACCCCACTCGGTTGTAAATACTGTGCATGATTCCACAGGATAAGCAGCTGGCTGTGTGCTAAGAGTCTGCTTCTGCATACAAAAAAATGGCTCCCCCTTTACATCTAATGCAAATGTAAAATCACCAGAGCAATACGCAATAAATCTCTGCCTGTAATTCCTATTTGCACACAGAGTCATGTTTTCACAATAGTCACAAAACGAAATTTCTTTGCCAATTTGAAAGCACACTTACTACTCTTTTTTTTGGCAAGTGATAAACACTTTTACAGACTGACACATTATGAATCCACTTTTCAGATTCTGATAAAAGCACATGTCCAAACTGCTTTTTCAGACCAGCACCATGTGTAACCTGGGTGACTGACTACACTCCAGCAAGGGCAACCAGCCTTAGTGATGCTGAATGTATTTGCATTACTGACTGAAACCTCAAACCCCACTCAGTTGTGAATACTATGCATGATTCCACAGGATAAGCAGCTGGCTGTGTGCTAAGAGTCTGCTTCTGCATAAAAAAAAACTCCCCCTTTCCATCTAATGCAAATGTAAAATCACCAGAGCAATACCAAACAGCTTTCTGAGACCAGCAACATGTGTAACCTGGGTGACTCACTACACTCCAGCAAGGGCAACCAGCCTCACTGATGCTGAATGTATTTGCATTACTGAGTGCAACCTCAAACCCTTAAAGTATTCCTTATTTTTACCAGTACACCTTAAATTTTCGTGAAAACTTAGTCCATATTATTTTACATGTTCCTCACATTTAAATTTCTCCCAAAACAGAAAATAATAAACACAACTTCAACAAAAGGAATTCCAATTCTATTATTCATTTCTTAATTTACCATATACATCCCCTCTCAAACTCTAAACTCACCTTTAAAATTAGTTAGTTGTGAAAGAAATGTGGCACTCAAACAGCAGATTATCAGAGCCAGGATCTCTCTTCTGTACACCTCTCTCCTCTAAGCAGAACCAGATAATGGCAAACTTTCCCTCTCTTTTTCCACACATATACATGTTAATTTCAAATCTCAGTGCTTCCCCCTTTTTTTCAAATGTAATCACACATTTCTATTGGTTGAAAACCAACCCTTTTCCAAAAGTACCCTTCCCCCAACTTGACTTCTGCCTAGTACCCTTCCCCCAACTTGACTTCTGCCTGCTACCATAGCAACAGCTCTTGAAACACTGCTGTGTAGAGTCAGGTCAGAAGTTCACCAAACAATGTTTCATTTCCAAAGAGCAGGAGTGCTTGACTTTTCAAACCTAACAGCAAATCCATAGTACTGTTCTTTGGTAACACATGTTTCTGTACCAATACAAAACATGCTTCTATAAATTTACACATACAGCCTAGTTTTTATTCTAGAATGGTATGAAACAGCCAATCAGTTTAAAAAAAAATAAAAAATATGTATGCCTCCATTTCCAAACTGTCTTTCATTTCTTTTTACCATTCTACTGAATTACACCTCCTGAGTGCATCCAGTTCTCCTTTGAAGATGTTCACAGTGTGGATTGTAGGGCACAGCTATGTCTTCTGGAGTGAAAAGTATGCAGAGAAAACAGATATGGTGAGAGACCTTGCTTTACCAAATGTAGACATTAAATGGATTGGTCAGAGAGGGTTAAAGTGGCACCAATTGATGCCATTGGTGAAATCCTTCATGCAAATCCAACACCCTGACCTCATAATAGTGCACTGTGGTGGCAATGACCTACGCACTTTGACTGGGGTAGGTCTGGAAATGCTTATGAAGGAGACCTTTGCACAACTGTTTTCACTTTTCCCTAAAACTACCTTTGTGTTTTCTAACATATGCCAAAGGCAAAAATGGAACTGGTCCAATCATTTCTGTCCACAGATTGACAAAGCAAGAAAGCACGTCAACAAATCTGTTTCTGCTTTCCTCCGAGACTATGGTATGGGTTCCATTTACCACAACAACTTGCGTCACGACATGCAAGACATTTATAGAGGAGATGGTGTACACTTCACTGATGAAGGGAACAGAGTCTTCCTCTTGAACCTTAGACTCTGCATCGGTACTTACTTGTAGGTACCACTAAAAAATCACTTCATAAACACAACGGCTCTTTTTAGAGCCCCCTAATATCTAAACACTTAAATCTGAATTTTATTTCTTTTTTTATTTATTTTTTCTACCGTACGCGTACGGTAAGCTCACCGTAAGCTTACCGTACGCGTACCCCGCGATTTTTTTTTTTAATTAATAAATGTTTTTTTTGTACTTTTCTGTCCTTCTTTGACCCCCTTTCAAATGTTAGGGGGTCTGTAACTCTCCTCCTTGCCCCCTTTTCAAGTTATCACCCTTTTTTTTTCTGTGTGAAACACACAAAATGGCGGCCGCCGCTTCCTGGTTTCGACCGATTCGAATGTTTACTAAGATCTGACAGCCAATCAGAATCGCGCTCGCGCACGTCACCGTACGCGTACGGTAAGCGCACCGTAAGCTGCCACAGATATATATATTGATTTAAATGCTATTTTCTCAGGAACTACTGAACAGATTTACACCAGACCTACAAAAGGCACTTCCTTGACCTGAGAACTACCTCTCTGCCAAATTTCAAGTAACTCTGTTCAGCCGTTCGGGCTGTAGCTGTGTCTAAAGGTCCTATGGAAAAATGCATGGGAAAAACGCGTTTTGGGACCCCCCTTTTATCTCAGCCCCCGCTTGACGAATCCCCCCGAGACTTTCAGGGTAGGAGCGGAGCGTAGCGCCCCACCTATTTTGAAAACTTCGCGAGGATTCGTCAACCGGCGCCAAAGTTATTCAAAATAGAATGTTGCGGTTTTCCTATGGAAACAGGGTCCTAACTATAACTACCTACTGGCGACCGCCAGTAGGTAATATATATATATATATATATATATATATATATATATATATATATATATATATATATATATATACACATATATATATATATATATATTTATATATATATATTCACTTAAAAAACCATAGGTTTCACACATGTTGTAGTTAGCTGGACATTTCACTCGTAAAAAACCAATGAAATTCCCCCGTTATAGTTAGTGCAGGCAACTATAACTCACGCGACCGCAATCCTCTGCTGATGACGTCAGATATTACATCACTGTATTTAGACACTTATTTACCCATGTCTTCTTCCATTAATCTTTAGCTATACATATATTACAAATATTTATTTTTCAGAAAGACACATATGTCATCAGTGATGTAATATCTGACGTCATCAGCAGAGGATTGCGGTTGCGTGAGTTATAGTTGCCTGCACTAACTATAACGGGGGAATTTCATTGGTTTTTTACGAGTGAAATGTCCAGCTAACTATAACATGTGTGAAACCTATGGTTTTTGTAAGTGAATTTGCAAGGTTTTTTAAATGCTAATTCATAACTATAACGTGTGTGAAACCTATGGTTTTTTCAGTGAATTTCAAAGGTTTTTTAAATGCTAATTTATGTATGTATTTTTTATTTTTTTTATGGGATTTTTAGCGTGCGCGCACGGTGCGCGAACCTCGCTTAATTTTCCGTGAAAAATAAAAAAAAAACTTTTACGTGTGTTTTTTCAGCGTGCGCACACAGTGCGCGCACTCCGCAATTTTTCGAAAAAAATAAAAATCTTTTTTTTGCCCTTGGGGGTCCTTCTGGGACCCCCTGACAAAGGCTAGGGGGTCAGGAACTGTCCACCCTGCCCCCTTTTCACGTTCTCCACCTTTGTTTTTCACCCCCTCAGACTGCGAGAGACAAAATGGCGGCCGACACTTCCTGGTTTCGACCGATTCGAATGTTTACCGACATCTAACAACCAATCAGAATTGCGCTCGCGCACAGCAGGGTGCGCGCACAGTGCGCGAACGGTGCACGCGTATAGATATTTATATGCTTTTAAATGCTATTTTCTCAGGAAATAC
Source organism: Triturus cristatus (assembly GCF_964204655.1). NCBI lineage: Eukaryota > Metazoa > Chordata > Amphibia > Caudata > Salamandridae > Triturus > Triturus cristatus. The sequence goes on along the minus strand of NC_140580.1, from coordinate 896,190,062 downwards.
TGAACAGATTTACACGAGACCTTCAAAAGGCACTTCCTTGACCTTATGGCTACCTCTCTGCCAAATTTCACGTAATTCTGTTCAGCCGTTCGAGCTGTACCTTCGACTAAAGGTCCTATGGAAAAATGCATGGGGAAAACACGTTTTGGGACCTCCCCTTTTTCTCGGCCCCCGCTTGACGAATCACCCCGAGACTTTAAGGGTAGGAGCTGAACGAAGCGCCCCATTTGTTTTGAAAATTTCGCGAGAATTCATCAACCGGCGCCAAAGTTATTCAAAATAGAATTTTGAGATTTTCTATGGAAACTAGGTTGTAACTATAACTATCTACTGGCGACCGGCAGTAGATAATATATATATATATATATATATATATATGAACCAACAATAAATGTCCCTATTTAGGAACACACACGGGGCACTCTCGGGTTCTGTACTGCTTGCTTTATTACACCAAGCATGACGCGTTTCGTCTGGCACGACTTTTTCAAATGCTGTTCGGTGAACACAGTAATCTCCGGTGTAACGATCTTTTAAACACCACATTGAGCCCCTCCCACATAATGTTCAATGAGGACGGACTCTTCTAGCAGCTCAGGCATTCTGATGTTTTCTTGCCGCCATCTTGGAGTATGTTTCCCTTTACTTCACAGTCTTTAGTAGTGTAATTTTTAAAGTTATTCTCCTTACTTGTAAGCCTCCATTGAGTAATGGGAATTAGGAAAACATTTCTCCTCAGTCACATTAGTTCTCTCTTGTGGTGTTACACGGAGCAGAGATGTTCCATTAATCAGACCCCCTCGTCGACCGTTTGTCTGCCATCACTTTCTTCTACACCTCAGAGCGCCGATTTGAGTAATCTAAGCTCCTTCATGTTGTCATGAATCAACTGCGAGTCGATCAGTGTTTCAGAACTGGCCACGGCGGTTCAGGCAGCACACATTAAATGTATCCAAGCAAACGCCACACTGCTGCCGAACTCCTTATGCGACGGGTGCCTCCTTCGTGCAAGTGGCATGCACGTGAAAATGAACCAACAATAAATGTCCCTATTTAGGAACACACACGGGGCACTCTCGGGTTCTGTACTGCTTGCTTTATTACACCAAGCATGACGCGTTTCGTCTGGCACGACTTTTTCAAATGCTGTTCGGTGAACACAGTAATCTCCGGTGTAACGATCTTTTAAACACCACATTGAGCCCCTCCCACATAATGTTCAATGAGGACGGACTCTTCTAGCAGCTCAGGCATTCTGATGTTTTCTTGCCGCCATCTTGGAGTATGTTTCCCTTTACTTCACAGTCTTTAGTAGTGTAATTTTTAAAGTTATTCTCCTTACTTGTAAGCCTCCATTGAGTAATGGGAATTAGGAAAACATTTCTCCTCAGTCACATTAGTTCTCTCTTGTGGTGTTACACGGAGCAGAGATGTTCCATTAATCAGACCCCCTCGTCGACCGTTTGTCTGCCATCACTTTCTTCTACACCTCAGAGCGCCGATTTGAGTAATCTAAGCTCCTTCATGTTGTCATGAATCAACTGCGAGTCGATCAGTGTTTCAGAACTGGCCACGGCGGTTCAGGCAGCACACATTAAATGTATCCAAGCAAACGCCACACTGCTGCCGAACTCCTTATGCGACGGGTGCCTCCTTCGTGCAAGTGGCATGCACGTGAAAATGAACCAACAATAAATGTCCCTATTTAGGAACACACACGGGGCACTCTCGGGTTCTGTACTGCTTGCTTTATTACACCAAGCATGACGCGTTTCGTCTGGCACGACTTTTTCAAATGCTGTTCGGTGAACACAGTAATCTCCGGTGTAACGATCTTTTAAACACCACATTGAGCCCCTCCCACATAATGTTCAATGAGGACGGACTCTTCTAGCAGCTCAGGCATTCTGATGTTTTCTTGCCGCCATCTTGGAGTATGTTTCCCTTTACTTCACAGTCTTTAGTAGTGTAATTTTTAAAGTTATTCTCCTTACTTGTAAGCCTCCATTGAGTAATGGGAATTAGGAAAACATTTCTCCTCAGTCACATTAGTTCTCTCTTGTGGTGTTACACGGAGCAGCGATGTTCCATTAATCAGACCCCCTCGTCGACCGTTTGTCTGCCATCACTTTCTTCTACACCTCAGAGCGCCGATTTGAGTAATCTAAGCTCCTTCATGTTGTCATGAATCAACTGCGAGTCGATCAGTGTTTCAGAACTGGCCACGGCGGTTCAGGCAGCACACATTAAATGTATCCAAGCAAACGCCACACTGCTGCCGAACTCCTTATGCGACGGGTGCCTCCTTCGTGCAAGTGGCATGCACGTGAAAATGAACCAACAATAAATGTCCCTATTTAGGAACACACACGGGGCACTCTCGGGTTCTGTACTGCTTGCTTTATTACACCAAGCATGACGCGTTTCGTCTGGCACGACTTTTTCAAATGCTGTTCGGTGAACACAGTAATCTCCGGTGTAACGATCTTTTAAACACCACATTGAGCCCCTCCCACATAATGTTCAATGAGGACGGACTCTTCTAGCAGCTCAGGCATTCTGATGTTTTCTTGCCGCCATCTTGGAGTATGTAAAGGGAAACATACTCCAAGATGGCGGCAAGAAAACATCAGAATGCCTGAGCTGCTAGAAGAGTCCGTCCTCATTGAACATTATGTGGGAGGGGCTCAATGTGGTGTTTAAAAGATCGTTACACCGGAGATTACTGTGTTCACCGAACAGCATTTGAAAAAGTCGTGCCAGACGAAACGCGTCATGCTTGGTGTAATAAAGCAAGCAGTACAGAACCCGAGAGTGCCCCGTGTGTGTTCCTAAATAGGGACATTTATTGTTGGTTCATTTTCACGTGCATGCCACTTGCACGAAGGAGGCACCCGTCGCATAAGGAGTTCGGCAGCAGTGTGGCGTTTGCTTGGATACATTTAATGTGTGCTGCCTGAACCGCCGTGGCCAGTTCTGAAACACTGATCGACTCGCAGTTGATTCATGACAACATGAAGGAGCTTAGATTACTCAAATCGGCGCTCTGAGGTGTAGAAGAAAGTGATGGCAGACAAACGGTCGACGAGGGGGTCTGATTAATGGAACATCTCTGCTCCGTGTAACACCACAAGAGAGAACTAATGTGACTGAGGAGAAATGTTTTCCTAATTCCCATTACTCAATGGAGGCTTACAAGTAAGGAGAATAACTTTAAAAATTACACTACTAAAGACTGTGAAGTAAAGGGAAACATACTCCAAGATGGCGGCAAGAAAACATCAGAATGCCTGAGCTGCTAGAAGAGTCCGTCCTCATTGAACATTATGTGGGAGGGGCTCAATGTGGTGTTTAAAAGATCGTTACACCGGAGATTACTGTGTTCACCGAACAGCATTTGAAAAAGTCGTGCCAGACGAAACGCGTCATGCTTGGTGTAATAAAGCAAGCAGTACAGAACCCGAGAGTGCCCCGTGTGTGTTCCTAAATAGGGACATTTATTGTTGGTTCATTTTCACGTGCATGCCACTTGCACGAAGGAGGCACCCGTCGCATAAGGAGTTCGGCAGCAGTGTGGCGTTTGCTTGGATACATTTAATGTGTGCTGCCTGAACCGCCGTGGCCAGTTCTGAAACACTGATCGACTCGCAGTTGATTCATGACAACATGAAGGAGCTTAGATTACTCAAATCGGCGCTCTGAGGTGTAGAAGAAAGTGATGGCAGACAAACGGTCGACGAGGGGGTCTGATTAATGGAACATCTCTGCTCCGTGTAACACCACAAGAGAGAACTAATGTGACTGAGGAGAAATGTTTTCCTAATTCCCATTACTCAATGGAGGCTTACAAGTAAGGAGAATAACTTTAAAAATTACACTACTAAAGACTGTGAAGTAAAGGGAAACATACTCCAAGATGGCGGCAAGAAAACATCAGAATGCCTGAGCTGCTAGAAGAGTCCGTCCTCATTGAACATTATGTGGGAGGGGCTCAATGTGGTGTTTAAAAGATCGTTACACCGGAGATTACTGTGTTCACCGAACAGCATTTGAAAAAGTCGTGCCAGACGAAACGCGTCATGCTTGGTGTAATAAAGCAAGCAGTACAGAACCCGAGAGTGCCCCGTGTGTGTTCCTAAATAGGGACATTTATTGTTGGTTCATTTTCACGTGCATGCCACTTGCACGAAGGAGGCACCCGTCGCATAAGGAGTTCGGCAGCAGTGTGGCGTTTGCTTGGATATATATATATATATATATATATATATATTACCTACTGGCGGTCGCCAGTAGGTAGTTATAGTTAGGACCACGTTTCCATAGGAAATCCGCAACATTCTATTTTGAATAACTTTTGCGCCGGTCGACGAATCCTTGCGAATTTTTCAAAATAGGTGGGGCGCTACGCTCCGCTCCTACCCTGAAAGTCTCGGGGGGATTCGTCAAGCGGGGACTGAGATAAAAGGGGGGTCCCAAAACGCATTTTTCCCATGCATTTTTCCATAGGACCTTTAGACAGGGCTACAGCCCGAACGGCTGAACAGAATTTAATGAAATTTGGCAGAGAGGTAGTCCCCAGGTCAAGGAACTGCCTTTTGTAGGTTTGGTGTAAATCTGTTCAGTAGATTCTGAGAAAATAGCCTTTAAATCAATATATATATCTGTGGCAGCTTACGGTGCGCTTACCGTAAGCTTACCGTAAGCTTACCGTACGCGTACGGTGGCGTGCGTGAGCGCGATTCTGATTGGCTCTTAGATCTTAGTAAACATTCGAGTCGGTCGAAACCAGGAAGCGGCGGCCGCCATTTTCTCTCTCGCTTCCTGAGTTGGGCAGCAAAAACGTACCCCAAATATATGTAAAGAGGCAGTTTCATGAGATCCTAACCACCCAGCATTGATACAGGGGTCCCCAAACCACCCCCAAGCCCAAAAAAAAAAAAAAAAATTTTTTTCGGAAAATCGCCGATTACGCTTACCGTACGCGCACGGTAAAAAATTATAAAAAAAAAAAAACTATCCACATTCTCCCCACCCCGTGTGCAAATGGTGCCCGAAGAATACATTTCACAAAGATGCGCAAAATATGTCCCCCACCGCGTGACCACTGTGCGTGCACGGCACTAACTGCGTAAAGTGGGCGCGCGGTGCGTGAAGCGCACCGCGTGCTCACTGTGAACGCACGGTGCGCGAAGCGCACCGTGCGCGCACGGAACGAACTGCGTTAACTGGGCGCGCACGCCACGAATGGCGTAAAGTAACTTAGCATTTAAAAAACCTTGCAAATTCACTGAAAAAACCATAGGTTTCACACATGTTATAGTTAGCTGGACATTTTACTGATAAAAAACCAATGAAATTCCCCCGTTATAGTTACTGCAGGCAACTATAACTCACGCGACCGCAATCTTCTGCTGATGACATATGTGTCTTTATGAAAAAAAAATATTTGTAATATATGTAAAGCTAAAATTTAATGGAAGAAGACATGGGCAAATAAGTGTCTAAATACAGTATTAGCATCAGCAGAGGATTGCGGTCGCGTGAGTTATAGTTGCCTGCAGTAACTATAACGGGGGAATTTCATTGGTTTTTTATCAGTAAAATGTCCAGCTAACTATAACATGTGTGAAACCTATGGTTTTTTCAGTGAATATATATATATATATATATATATATATATATTCACATCTCCTGGCTCAACCCTCCCTCCGACCCATGGCGCTTCCCTTTTCGGTGCGAAATCCTTGGCAGAGCCATGCCACAAAATAAGTCCACAATATCCTTATGGATAGATGAAAACGCACTCCCAGGATGATTCATTTCCCAAAATCTTTTAATTTTCAAACATTCCCAGGTTGAAGAAACAACCGATGCATTTCGTTATCCCTGATAACTTGATCACGGTTATGATGAAAGACATTTAATTCAACCAATAAAAACAGTTTTCTACTTAGCATGTGACTCGTAATACAGATCAGTGCTTGTATAGTGTGTTCTGGGAAATGTGGTTTGTTCCTAGTATGTATTTTTCATTCATCTTTTTTTAGGATTCACTTTTGTCATATGATTGTGTGTATTGAATATTTATATGTGTGACGCTTATCTATTTGAAACCCCCGTTTGTTATTTGGAAAGCCTTTTCACCCCAAAGATTAACAGTCTTATTTAATTAAGACTAACGACAAGACACAACTCAGATCGAACTTTATATTTGAATTTAGCATATTTTCTTGCCACACCAGTGTTACCCAAATTTTAGTGGAATGATTGGATTCTATTTTACTGAAATGAGCCTGGATCTTATCTGTTTAGATTCTCGTAATTTCTTAATTATGACTATTGCATATGTTTTCCTTATTTACCCACAAGATTCTAAAAAAATCTTTCCGCTTTCCTCCGAACATTTTGTCCGTTATATTAAGTACAATAACGCCCTCCAGTGGGCTTATTTATAATTAGTTTATTCCCGATATATTTACGATGGCCTTTTTAGGTCTCGGCTAGCGTTGCTGCGCACAAGCGCAGCACGTTCGGCGAGATTTAATGATTGTGATGAGTTTCAGTACAGGGCGTTAAGCCCCGCCCCTCTTTTCCATTGGCTGGCGTCACCATTTATGCTAAACGGTGGCCAGCCATTGGAAAAGAGCTTTCCATGTTGCCTTTTTTTGGCTTTTTCAGACGGCCCACTTGGACGGGCTCGCCTGCTTTCCTCCCATCGCAAACGTTTTCTTATCTTTATGGGGCCATGTGTTTAAAGAGGTCAGATACCACGCACACCAAGTTTTGATAGGATGCACCAAATTAGAAAAGATAATGGCGTGCTGAAGAGGAGTCGTCCTCTAAACCAAGGCGGAAGTATAATGTCAGTAGTTGCACTGCCCAACAATGAGTAGTGTCCCTATTATACCACAGCAATAATTGGGCGACGATGTCGCAAAGAATCCAAGAGATGTTCAACAGGGTAACACTTGAATTGTTTATTGAACAAGAGTATCCATTTTTAGTTTAAACACATGGCCCGGGGGCGTGGTCTGGCCACGTAGGAAGATGGCCGCCTAACTGTGAGGCTCTGCTCTGGGCCGGCACTCAAATGGACTGAACATCTATTTGCAGGTGTCTAAGGATGTTCTTTTGGCATTTCTGAGCAATCGGAACATTGAAGCTGTCAGCTGTGAAAATTCTGTCCTGCTAGACCATCTCTAACTGGCTTTTCTGAAGTGTGGATACATTGTGGCTTGCAGGGCCTTATTGGGCTGTGACTCCAGAGACACCGGCTGGAGGAAACATTCCCGGTCAAAAACATTTTTCTTCATGAGGTAAACCGGCCCTTTTTATAATCATCTATAACTGAAGTGTTGTATTCTGAGGAAAAAACCACTCACAATTCACTGCTAATACAACAATTTAAAGAAATTCTGCTGTCTCATATTATTAAGTTGCCTTTTTAAGCATTTTTCCACAGTTCCTTTTCAAGCAAGAAACATTGTTTCAATACACTTCTGCCAGGCCCAGCAGTAATTTATGTTATCTGGGTTAAGGTTAAGCTTTTTTCAACTGCTTCAGTGAAATAAGAAACATTGCTTCAACACATGGCTGCCGGGCCCAGTAATAATTTATGTTTCCTGGAGCATGTGTGACTTTTATTCCTGCTGACTCCTCTGCTAAATGGACTAACAATGGAAAATTTATTTATGAAAAAAGGCAGCTTTACTTTTGGCTAAAAGTAATCAGTGTACAGACATGTGTTAAAAAAGGAAGTGAGTTGATAGCACATTATATTCTTATTCTAGCTTACCTGCTAATTGGGCCACAAGTGTTGCAGGCCTCAGTCTGGATGTAATATTCCCGGTCTCATATTTTATATATGATGAATGACAACTCCACTTGAGGCTTAACATAATCAAAGTGCAGAACTGCGCAATCTGCATTTTTTTCTTTCACATGAGGATTATTACTGAAAGAAAGTGAGGGAAATCATTGTTGCAGTGATTTTTCCATCATTCCCTGAAAGGTTTAATGCTGTCTGCATGCACATCAATATGCATCAATGCTATTCATATAGCGCAAACTCCTCATTTATTTTTCTCCTCACAACTTAAGTATTTCTCTCATGATAATTTTCATTAAAATAAGGAGATTTTTCAGCTGCAGGTTTACTGGTTGCTTACTTTTCTAATCTACATAAAACTGCTGCGATATTTTCCTCAATGCTTTTTGACTCCAGTAGCACTTGATTATATCTTGCTTTTTGGATCGCTCTACTTGAAGGGTTGTTTGTCTGCAGTTTTAAATATTCCCCGACATTTGAAGTTAGAAGTGAATGTCTAATAACAAGAGTGGAAACACACCTTCTCATTCACTTTTATTTGCTGATGTATTAAAACAACCACGCAAGATGTCTGGAAAAATCTCCACTGCATCAACTTCTAATAAGGCACATAATACTTCCTTGGCGGTATCCAATGCTGCCATGGATCGTCTTTTCCAAGAAATTTCAACAATCAGCTGTCGGCTAACAGACATGGATATAAACATTTCATCTCTTACCTCAGAAACTAAATCAATACGAGCTGACATAGCACTATTCCATGCTAAAACAGAGGGTCTTGATCAACGTTTGACAATTGTTGAAAATAAAATCGCATCAACGCAGTCTAGAGATGAAGAACTTCTTTTTCTGCGTAGTAAGTTAGTGGATTTAGAAGACCGCAGCAGAAGAGACAATATTCGTTTTTTTGGATTTCCAGAAAAAATTGAAGGCCAGAATACCAGAGCCTTTTTGTGTGATGTACTCCCTAAATTAGTTGGCATACAGTTCGATCCACCGCTTGAGATCCAGAGAGCACATCGATTAGGTCATCCACGGCACGGTAAAGACTCACGTCCAAGACCCCTTATTGCTTGTTTCCTAAGGCATGAGCAAGTTCGACAACTACTGATAGCAGCATGTACTCAGGGTTCCTACTCTTATGACGGTTATGAAATACGATTGGCAGCTGATTTTTCCCATGACACCAATGAAAGAAGGAAAGCGTTTCTCTCCATGAGACCTCAATTGAGGAAATTAGACATTAAGTATGGTTTGTTTGATCCAGCACGCTTTCGAGTCTCTAAAAATGGGGACACCAGAGAGTTCTACAATCCAGATGAATTACAACGTTTTTTGGTTGACATGACATCTCAAGACATGGACACGCAGTCTGCTCCTACCCCTGCTCCTTCTCGGAATCCTCAAGCTATTCCCACATCTGTGGATGACATGCGTCGCAATCTACATGAATCCCGTCAAAGAGGCAGAGAATTTGAACGGTCTATTCGCAGTCAAGATGATACATCTTCCGCCTTAAACACTGTCTCCACCTTAACTCAGGAACAACGTCGAGATAAGTCCCTTTCTCCTCTAAAGTCTGCCTCTAATGAGAAATAATTTTGATGTCATGGCTCCTATATAACTTATTAAGCCATAGGTTGCAGGTACTTTTGCTTATGTCTCTCTAATTGACAGATATAGATGATCTCTGTGCTGTTTTACTGGTTAAATTCTCTTGTCCTTTTGGAATGTTCTATTTATTTTCCTGTATTCATGAATAGATAGTCACAACTCTGTAGCATTTTACATATATTAGTCATCAAAATGTCTCAGTATTAACTTTTCATGCTTATCTTTTATTAGGGCTAATATTTAGGTTATGGATTTTGATTATTCACTACTATTATATTTATTGATGATGTCCTTTATAGGTTATTAGTGCATGATTTATCTATCACATGCAATATAGTTATTTTATCTATGATGACTATTTGACCTATTCTTAGATATTTATATATTTCAAATCCTATATCTTTTTCAATATTTAGTTTACTATGACTTAAATCTTCTAATATATTTCCAAAATGTTATAATATAAATGTTATGCTCTCTTAATATGCTATCCTTTAAAGGGCAGATTTTATATCCCTTTATATTCCTTAAAAGCTTAGTTCATATTTCAGGGTTTTCTTTCCTAGCTTCTCATATCAATGTTATTGGCCACTTTAAATTTATTTATTTTTTTCCTTCTTTTTGCTCTCTTTAAATGTTCTAGCCCTGGATTTTCCTTATTAATGGAGTCCCGGCCCAGAGCGGTGCTATAGTGCGCCCAGACCCACCGTTAAAAGACTATTGTTATTCTATTATACTCTTTCTATTATTCTTTTGTAGTCTATAAATCTTTCTTTATTTGCTTTCTATACTTTATCTTTATTTATCTTTCTTATTGGTGGCTTTTTTCCTTTCCTCTTCTATATCCATTTCCATCACATCTTTTTGCAAGTCTCTCTCTTTTTTTATTTTTTTATTTTATTTTATTTATTTATTTTTATTTCTAACATGGTCTTGCTCATGATTTATTTGCTATATCCTGGTATGTCAATGGATTAACACACTATATCAAACGGAAGAAGGTTCTTTCCTATTTACAATCTAAAAAGGTGGATGTGGCTCTTCTTCAAGAGACTCATCTAAATACACTCGAGTCTGAAAAACTTCGTAGAGATTGGGTGGGTAAAGTTATCCACAGTAGTATCAGCAATGGGTCTTCTTCAGAAGCAGGCCCTACTCGAAAATGTGGGGTAGCAATCCTTATCAGAAAAACATTACCAGTTCGTGTACTTAAAACATGGGAAGACTCAAAAGGCAGATATGTTTTTGCAAAAATGTGCATTGGTAATATTCATATATGTGTGGGTTCAGTTTATGCTCCTACTGGTGCTAAAAAAGATTTCTTTCTACGTTTGAATCGTTTGCTGTCGGAGATTGATGCCTCACAATACATCATCGGAGGCGATTGGAACCTGGTGAGAGATCCAATTTTGGACAAAACTGGACCTCTTGATAAGAATAATGCAGCGGACAGAGCCCTTATGAATGATATCATTGCAGACAACGGCCTTATAGATCATTGGCGCTTATCACACCCAAATGATGTTGAATATACATTCACATCTCCCTCCCATGGCACCTTATCAAGATTGGATTACTTTTTAATTTCTCAAAGAACGGTCCAATCAATCCAAGATTCTTGTATTTTGGAGGCATCCATCTCTGATCATTCTCCGGTCCTCTTGTGCCTACAGACTGGGACACCCAAACCAGGTCGTAAACCCTGGAGAATGAACATCCAACGTCATAAAACACCCCTTGGTAAAAAACAATTGCAAGAACATCTTCATGATTATCTCATATTTAATCAAAATTCAGTGGATTCTCACAGGGTCATATGGGCTGCTGCTAAAGCTGATATTCGTGGTAGACTTATGCGAGATGCAGCCCAGTTCAACAAACAAAATATTGCTAAACAAAATCAATTGGAACAAGACATTACCAATTTCACACGTTTATATACTAAAAGCCCTACTTTACAAAATCGAAAATTTCTGGAACAATCACGCATGGCATTAAATTCTCTTTTCACCTCCAAGGCGGAATATGCCTTACAAAAAATGAAAGGAAGACATTATGAACAGGGTGAAAAAGCGGGTAGACTTCTAGCAGCACAATTGAAGCAAAGAGAGGTTGCTATGGCTATCCCTGCTTTACAATCCTCTAAGGGTTCCATGTTAACATGTCCTCAGGATAGTGCCAATGAATTTGCCACATACTATAAATCTTTATACACTCCAGACGCCCATATAGATCAGGGTAAAATGTTGTCTTTTTTAAATGGATTAGAACTACCATCTCTTTCTGATGAAGATAGATCCATACTGGATGAAGACATTAGTAAAGAAGAGATTTCTCACGCTATCCTTAAACTTCCTTATCACAAAGCACCAGGAGAGGATGGTTTTCCAGCAGAATTTTATCGCTGGTCCGGAGATAAAATTATAGACTGTTTGCATGCGGCATTTCAAGAAGCCGAACGTACTTCCAACTTAGGTTATATATCTAATAAAGCAGTAATAGCAGTTTTACCAAAACCAGGAAAAGATCCACTTCTTTGTAGCAGTTATCGTCCCATTTCACTTCTTAACTGTGACATTAAAATTCTAGCAAGTATTCTTGCTTCTCGTCTGCGCAGAGTTATTCCCTCTCTCATTCATAATACCCAGGTGGGCTTTGTACCTGGTCGATCTTCCAGAAATCATTTACGCTCCCTAGCTCACACTCTGCATACTGCTAAATCTTTACAGGATGATGCTTTGGCATTATCATTAGACGCTGAAAAGGCATTTGATAGAGTGGAGTGGGATTATTTATTCCTAATCTTAGAAACATTTGGTTTGGGAGAACAATTTATAAGAAAGATTAAATTGTTATATGAACAACCCACTGCACTGGTCAATTGTGGAGGATTTACTTCCGATACTTTTACTATACAGCAAGGCACCCGCCAGGGATGCCCCCTCTCCCCGCTTTTATGTTTATTAGCCATTGAACCTTTAGCGGCCGCTATTCGGCAATCTTCCAATGTGGTTGGTATTTCCTTACCGGTGGGTGAATCTAAACTTTATCTATATGCGGATGATATACTGCTCACTATTACTGATTTAAACAGATCTTTACCATCGTTACTTCAAATTATAGAGAAATTTTCTTCTTTTTCTGGGTATAAAATAAATTGGGATAAGAGTGAAGCACTTCCCATTTCAGACGGCACCTCAAGGGATGTGATACAGGGATATCCATTTCATTGGCAACCTTCTCGGTTAAAATATTTAGGTATCTTGGTAAATAAGGGATTGGACGCCATGGTATCAGATAATTTAGGGCCTTTAATCATTCAGATGCAACGAGATTTTGATAAATGGAAAGCGCTGGGTCTGTCTTTATGGGGTAGAGTTCAAACGGTGAAGATGGTTACGTTACCGCGCTTTCTTTATATTCTTGGTATGCTTCCTCTTCATGTTCCCTTATCCACATTGCGCCTCATAGATTCCAAAATTAAATCTTTCATATGGGGTTCTATTAAACCTCATCTGGCTATACATAAATTAAATGCTCATCATTCCTATGGTGGTCTCAGTCTTCCCTCCATTGAACATTATACCATTGCCTTGCATTTATCACAGCTCTCATACATGCTCCAAGATAATTTAAATACACCACATTGGGTCCATGTTGAGCGACATCTTCTCTCTGCAACAAATGGTCTTGCAGTTTTATATGGATCTGGTTCAAGCCGAATAGATCCACGTAAACCCCTATTGTCTGCAATGCGTAAGATATGGCAAAGAGCACATCGTATCTTGGGCATTAATTCTCGTTTACATGTAAAGGCTCCTATATGGAACAACTCCAGAATACGCATTAAAGGTAGAAGCTTTCTATGGCCTCAATGGAAATCGGCAGGCATTCTCACACTAGACCAAATTCTCCATGACGGGGATCTTAAACCTCTATCACAGTTAACGGATGAATTCAACTTACCCCCGCTGCAGCATGCCAAATACGATCAACTTAGAAAATCTCTTCTCAAAGCTCTTGGTGCCACACCTTGGTCATTATCTATATCACCAATAGTGTTTTATTTACAAATTTGGGGCAAACAGAAAGGTGTCATTTCAGGTCTCTACAAAACAATTACATCTCAATTATTTTCACACCCATTATCCTGCGATCTCCGACATAAATGGCAAACACGTTTACAGACTTCTTTTTCAGATATGGAATGGATGACTATACTAGATGGTTTGGATAAGGGAGCTCGAGAAGCTCGTTTAAAGTTTTGCTTATTTAAAATTCTACATGACTGGCATTGGTCTCCGGTTAGATTATATAAGGCAGGCTTGTTACCGCATTCCAATTGTTGGAGATATAATGCTTCTGGATGTGATATTGTTCATATTCTTTGCACGTGTCCATTGGTTAAACATTATTGGTCTTACATAGGTCAGACCTTACATAAGTCTATCTCACTGCATTTACCCCTCTCCACAGCTAATATTATATTACATGATTTTAGAAATGTTCCCACTCTTTCTAAACCACAATCTCGTTTCCTACATACCGCGCTTGCAACTGCTAAAATCTGTATATTAAGACAATGGAAATCTTCCACTCCACCATCTCAAGAGTCCTGGTTATCTGCTATGATTCAAAATGCTTCGCATGAAAGGATTATATATAATATTCAAGATCAACTAGAGTTATTTTCACAGATATGGAATCCTTTTTTACTTTCTTAACATGTTTGTATTTGTTATCATTTTGTTTTTAAAACTTGATTGTGTATGCTTTTTCACTTTTTCCTTTATATATTGTTATATATATTTATTGTCCTAGATAGCATAATATTAAATATTGTTTTATATATGAATTTACTTTTTAATCTCTATCATATGATCCTTACCCTTATTACTTGTATTTGAGTTTTCTTGTTTTTGTTTAATGATTCTGAAATGCTAATAAAAAATTTCAACACAAAAAAAAAATAAACACATGGCCCCATAAAGACAAGAGATCCCAATGCTTGCAGCGCAGTCCTCCTTTCACTTCCGGAACCGCGCTTGTTAGCCAATGATTCTATGTCATAGGACAAAACTGTTCCAAAGGTGTGACTGGAGTTAAACTGAACCACAAGTTTGAACACAAGTTGGTCGCACACTGCTCGTCACACCAGCAAGTTGCCCCAAAGGACTGTGGTGAATGTAGTGGCGACGGCGGGTACGCCTATGCCACGATGTGTAAAAAGAAAAAAGTATGTGTTGCATTTAGCCATCCCTGGACACGTGTTTCGAGGTAGTTGCCTCTCGTCAGCAGGGAGCAGGACAATGTAAAGGGGTGCCGAGTGGACTGCCAAAATGTAATTAAAACAGGTTAAATACCTCTCATGGCGCGCAGGTGCAGAACCAGGGCTCGTCAGCCCGATAGCTCACGGGAGCCGTAATAATTTGAACACAAGTTGGTCGCACACTGCTCGTCACACCAGCAAGTTGCCCCAAAGGACTGTGGTGAATGTAGTGGCGACGGCGGGTACGCCTATGCCACGATGTGTAAAAAGAAAAAAGTATGTGTTGTATTTAGCCATCCCTGGACACGTGTTTCGAGGTAGTTGCCTCTCGTCAGCAGGGAGCAGGACAATGTAAAGGGGTGCCGAGTGGACTGCCAAAATGTAATTAAAACAGGTTAAATACCTCTCATGGCGCGCAGGTGCAGAACCAGGGCTCGTCAGCCCGATAGCTCACGGGAGCCGTAATAATTTGAACACAAGTTGGTCGCACACTGCTCGTCACACCAGCAAGTTGCCCCAAAGGACTGTGGTGAATGTAGTGGCGACGGCGGGTACGCCTATGCCACGATGTGTAAAAAGAAAAAAGTATGTGTTGTATTTAGCCATCCCTGGACACGTGTTTCGAGGTAGTTGCCTCTCGTCAGCAGGGAGCAGGACAATGTAAAGGGGTGCCGAGTGGACTGCCAAAATGTAATTAAAACAGGTTAAATACCTCTCATGGCGCGCAGGTGCAGAACCATGGCTCGTCAGCCCGATAGCTCACGGGAGCCGTAATAATTTGAACACAAGTTGGTCGCACACTGCTCGTCACACCAGCAAGTTGCCCCAAAGGACTGTGGTGAATGTAGTGGCGACGGCGGGTACGCCTATGCCACGATGTGTAAAAAGAAAAAAGTATGTGTTGCATTTAGCCATCCCTGGACACGTGTTTCGAGGTAGTTGCCTCTCGTCAGCAGGGAGCAGGACAATGTAAAGGGGTGCCGAGTGGACTGCCAAAATGTAATTAAAACAGGTTAAATACCTCTCATGGCGCGCAGGTGCAGAACCAGGGCTCGTCAGCCCGATAGCTCACGGGAGCCGTAATAATTTGAACACAAGTTGGTCGCACACTGCTCGTCACACCAGCAAGTTGCCCCAAAGGACTGTGGTGAATGTAGTGGCGACGGCGGGTACGCCTATGCCACGATGTGTAAAAAGAAAAAAGTATGTGTTGCATTTAGCCATCCCTGGACACGTGTTTCGAGGTAGTTGCCTCTCGTCAGCAGGGAGCAGGACAATGTAAAGGGGTGCCGAGTGGACTGCCAAAATGTAATTAAAAAAGGTTAAATACCTCTCATGGCGCGCAGGTGCAGAACCAGGGCTCGTCAGCCCGATAGCTCACGGGAGCCGTAATAATTTGAACACAAGTTGGTCGCACACTGCTCGTCACACCAGCAAGTTGCCCCAAAGGACTGTGGTGAATGTAGTGGCGACGGCGGGTACGCCTATGCCACGATGTGTAAAAAGAAAAAAGTATGTGTTGCATTTAGCCATCCCTGGACACGTGTTTCGAGGTAGTTGCCTCTCGTCAGCAGGGAGCAGGACAATGTAAAGGGGTGCCGAGTGGACTGCCAAAATGTAATTAAAACAGGTTAAATACCTCTCATGGCGCGCAGGTGCAGAACCAGGGCTCGTCAGCCCGATAGCTCACGGGAGCCGTAATAATTTGAACACAAGTTGGTCGCACACTGCTCGTCACACCAGCAAGTTGCCCCAAAGGACTGTGGTGAATGTAGTGGCGACGGCGGGTACGCCTATGCCACGATGTGTAAAAAGAAAAAAGTATGTGTTGCATTTAGCCATCCCTGGACACGTGTTTCGAGGTAGTTGCCTCTCGTCAGCAGGGAGCAGGACAATGTAAAGGGGTGCCGAGTGGACTGCCAAAATGTAATTAAAACAGGTTAAATACCTCTCATGGCGCGCAGGTGCAGAACCAGGGCTCGTCAGCCCGATAGCTCACGGGAGCCGTAATAATTTGAACACAAGTTGGTCGCACACTGCTCGTCACACCAGCAAGTTGCCCCAAAGGACTGTGGTGAATGTAGTGGCGACGGCGGGTACGCCTATGCCACGATGTGTAAAAAGAAAAAAGTATGTGTTGCATTTAGCCATCCCTGGACACGTGTTTCGAGGTAGTTGCCTCTCGTCAGCAGGGAGCAGGACAATGTAAAGGGGTGCCGAGTGGACTGCCAAAATGTAATTAAAACAGGTTAAATACCTCTCATGGCGCGCAGGTGCAGAACCAGGGCTCGTCAGCCCGATAGCTCACGGGAGCCGTAATAATTTGAACACAAGTTGGTCGCACACTGCTCGTCACACCAGCAAGTTGCCCCAAAGGACTGTGGTGAATGTAGTGGCGACGGCGGGTACGCCTATGCCACGATGTGTAAAAAGAAAAAAGTATGTGTTGCATTTAGCCATCCCTGGACACGTGTTTCGAGGTAGTTGCCTCTCGTCAGCAGGGAGCAGGACAATGTAAAGGGGTGCCGAGTGGACTGCCAAAATGTAATTAAAAAAGGTTAAATACCTCTCATGGCGCGCAGGTGCAGAACCAGGGCTCGTCAGCCCGATAGCTCACGGGAGCCGTAATAATTTGAACACAAGTTGGTCGCACACTGCTCGTCACACCAGCAAGTTGCCCCAAAGGACTGTGGTGAATGTAGTGGCGACGGCGGGTACGCCTATGCCACGATGTGTAAAAAGAAAAAAGTATGTGTTGCATTTAGCCATCCCTGGACACGTGTTTCGAGGTAGTTGCCTCTCGTCAGCAGGGAGCAGGACAATGTAAAGGGGTGCCGAGTGGACTGCCAAAATGTAATTAAAACAGGTTAAATACCTCTCATGGCGCGCAGGTGCAGAACCAGGGCTCGTCAGCCCGATAGCTCACGGGAGCCGTAATAATTTGAACACAAGTTGGTCGCACACTGCTCGTCACACCAGCAAGTTGCCCCAAAGGACTGTGGTGAATGTAGTGGCGACGGCGGGTACGCCTATGCCACGATGTGTAAAAAGAAAAAAGTATGTGTTGCATTTAGCCATCCCTGGACACGTGTTTCGAGGTAGTTGCCTCTCGTCAGCAGGGAGCAGGACAATGTAAAGGGGTGCCGAGTGGACTGCCAAAATGTAATTAAAACAGGTTAAATACCTCTCATGGCGCGCAGGTGCAGAACCAGGGCTCGTCAGCCCGATAGCTCACGGGAGCCGTAATAATTTGAACACAAGTTGGTCGCACACTGCTCGTCACACCAGCAAGTTGCCCCAAAGGACTGTGGTGAATGTAGTGGCGACGGCGGGTACGCCTATGCCACGATGTGTAAAAAGAAAAAAGTATGTGTTGCATTTAGCCATCCCTGGACACGTGTTTCGAGGTAGTTGCCTCTCGTCAGCAGGGAGCAGGACAATGTAAAGGGGTGCCGAGTGGACTGCCAAAATGTAATTAACTTTGCTGGTGTGACGAGCAGTGTGCGACCTACTTTTGCACAATGAACCACAAGTTCCAGAATGCTCAAGTTTGATCAATGAAAGCCTAGGACTGGAAAGTCGGTGTAACCCTACCCCTCCCCCTCCCACTGCTATGCTGACGCATTCACGCAGAGATATCCAATGTACTTGCCTTCCCATGATTTTCTCCTCCTGAGGAGCGAGAGATTTTCAAAAGTAAAAGCCAAGGAGGCGGAAAAGTGTGTGATTGGAGGCAGGCAAGAAAACAATCTAAGACTGGAGCCCGTCGTCTCCAGCTGGCTCCCTCATCTATGTGCTCATTTTGCGCGGCTGCTGCCGCGACCTGGCCCCCGAGCGCCAGCCTTGAGATAATATCCAGCTCATTCCAGGCTTCAGACTGCAGCTAATGGCTTTCGATTTCTGATTTGGCTCAGATTTTTGAGGCGCGGGCACCGAGGCTGGCGGAGGGAAGCAGGGAAGTCCGCATGGGTGGCTGCGGACATGTGTGCCATGGCCATTGACTGAAGGAAGTCTGTTAGCATCGATTGTTGTGCAGCCATATGAATTCCTGAGCCCGCACTCAAGGGCCGCCCCTCTATGACCTGTACACGGAGGCCATTAAAACCCCGAAATAAGGCCCTTGATACGTCATCAAATGACGGGTATGCGCTCATTGAGCTCTGCTTTGGCACACGGTTCTACGCCTCATCAGAGGTAGTCAGTAATACATAAATATCATTTAAACGTGCGATGACGCGACATACATGCCAACATTGTGTGGGCGAAGAGAGGTAGGGTTTTTCAAGTTTTAAAAGTCATTAGCATGTAGATGGTGTCTCTAGAAATGACATCCATTTCTCCTGCTGTTGAGAACTCAGGAAACACATTACTTGCCACTGAACCCGGATCATAGAAAAGGGTAAAGTGGCTTAAAACCCAGGCGGCATCGTGGGCCGCAAGCAGCTTTATATTTACTAAACATTCCTTATAAACTGCACACAAGCCCGTACAGTGCGTTCAGGTCAGTACCTCAGCAGCACTTGCAGCTCATGCATTTTATACCACAGCATTGCTTTCAAAGACGTGTTGGTTCCCTTCTTGCTCAAGGAGCTGGGGTTCACCTCTTGAACGGTTCAATCTGCAGCCTCAAAGCTGTAATAGTAGCCTCCCTTCTAAATCAACAGGGTTGGAAAGTGTGGTATGGAGCTGTGGATCTCGGAGATGTGGAGGTAGAAGCTGTGAAGCCGATGTGTAGACTGGAATGGGAAGGTGTGATATGTAGAGGAGGGAGGTGTGAAGGTAGGATGCATGGAACCAAGACACATGGATCTGAGGAGTCTGCAGCTGTTAGGTATGGATCTGGTAGACATGGAGGTCTGAGTGTTGTAGCGAGGGCCACTGGAATGATGTGGCATGTATGGACAAAGTATACAGCAGGGTTGAGTAAATTATGCATCGAGAAAAGCCTAATTATGCAGCACATATTGAAATGGTATTACTTCATTGTTTTTACATTAGTACACTTGTTAACACTGTCTGGGCATAGGGTGCACCTCATTAGTGCCAGATCAACACTCAAAATATAAATAAGCAACAGGAAGGTGACCAGTTAAGCATTTTAAAGGGCCTACCACTAAGAGGCGACACGTCACTGCATTTTTAGTAACATTTGAACCATTTGAGCTACAAACAACATTTTTTTGGTTAAAATCTGCAGATTATACAGCAAATGATGGAGGATGTGGCAAATGCGGCAAATCTATAATCACATGAAAAACGCTGCGGCTGCACAATTGCATAATTCCAGTGTCCCTGGTGGAGCTGAGAGGTGTGAATGTGTGTGGTGTGCAGATTCTGTCCATGGAGAATCAGTGTCGGAACAGCAATTTGTTCACTGGTTATCTATTGCAAAAAACATTTTCCCAACAATCTGTCATCCTCCAGGTGGGAATGGGTCAGTTTATAACACTTCTTGCCACTGTACTACTCCAAATAAACCCAAACAATGCTTCTGGTTAGGCCTCCTGGACTTAAAAATATACTCCAGATGAAACTTACAGAACTGGAAACAGTATGAAAAAAGAGGCATTTAGAATTGGACACAAATACTCCTGATGTGGTCTGTTCACACACATTCTCCTTTGTATTCCCAAATGTGACCTATTGGCACACAGATCTTTCTCTTCCTTTCCCAGCCTCTCTCGTAATCTTAAAACATCTTTCCAGACTTCCTCCTATCCCACATCTCTCTTCTCGTCTCTGCCCAGTAATATGTTTTCCCACACTTCCCCTCTCCGCCACTATCACCAATCTCATAGTGTCCTGGGATTGGCTCCCATGCTACACTCCCCCTCTCCTCCTCTCTGCCCATAGTGTCACCATCTCCTAAGACTGGCTCCTGCCCCTCTTCTTTTCTCTGCCCCACTCTCATCAACACCATTGTCTGCCTCTAATTCCGCACTCACTTTCCCTATCATTGACTGCAGTGTTCATTTATGGATTATTGGTTTCAGGAGTCCTTGATCTAGATCTGATCATTTTTAGTATCTTATGCTGTCAATTGAGTTAACTTTTCCCATGAGGAACAGGGTCAAGACTGATTTGCATATGGATGGGTATAAACTGGGGCGGTGTGGTGAGCAAAAGAAGCATGGATTTAACCCAAATCTCTTGACTGGGGGTGAATGTTTGATTTGTTCCGCATTCTGTCAATCATTTGTGTGTCTCTACTACTCTCTGCTACTCACTCTCTACTACTCACTCTCTACTACTCTCTACTACTCACTCTCTACTACTCACTCTCTACTACTCACTCTCTACAACTCTCTACTCTCTACTCACTCTCTGCTACTCTCTACTACTCACTCTCTACTATTCTCTACTAACTATCTACTACTCACTCTCTACTACTCACTCTCTACTCACTCTCTACTACTCACTCTCTAGTACTCACTCTCTACTACTCACTCTCTACTACTCACTACTAACTCTCTACTACTCACACACTACTACTCACTCTACTACTCTCTACTACTCACTCTCTACTACTCTACTACTCACTCTACTATGCTCTACTACTCACTCTCTACTACTCACTCTCTACTACTCTCTTCCAATCTCTACTACTCACTACTACTCAGTCTCTACTACTCACTCTCTACTACTCTCTACTACTCACTCTCTACTACTCTACTACTCTCTACTCTCTACTACTCACTCTCTACTAATCTACTACTCTACTACTCTCTACTAATCACTCTACTACTCTCTACTACTCACTCTCTACTCCTCACTCTACTACTCACTCTCTACTACTGTCTCCCACTCTCTACTACTCACTCTCTACTACTCAACTACTCTCTACTCTCTACTACTCACTCTCTACTACTCAATCTCTACCTCTCTCTACGTGCACACACACACACACGCATATATATATATATATATATTGTTGGACCCGGCCCTTCTGGCAGGTTCACCCCCGAAACTTTTTGCTTTTTATTGATGACTTGGTTTAGTGATTTTTGGGTTTCTGCGCACTTTACCGCTGTGTCCCAGGGTAAAGTGCGTGCGTGTTGTGAGGTTAGCCTGCCCTCCCATAGGAATGCATGGGGGAATGTATGTGTCCTGGTAGTTCCTGATGTGTGGGGTGTGCAGGCCCGAGTTTGGTATGTGCGGACTCGTGTGAGTGAATGCTGCGCAATGATGTGTGCGGCGTGCATGTACCTAGTGTGGAAGTGCCACTTCTAGAAGTGGGCACTTCGGTGTGCAGTATGAAATGTGTGGCTTGTCTGGCGATTGGCTGGTGGAGGTCATGTGACGTACTAGGGAAGTCCCCAGGGACAGGAGGAGTCACCCAGTGGTGAATGGGAGTTTAGCATACTGATGGCTGGGGAGGAGTATACCTGGGTCCTGAATAGGACAGGGCTTTCCCCACATACTGCTGGCTCCGGCCCCTGTGGTGCGTCTGATGACCCTGGCCTGCCAGTGAATAGGGAGAGGGGCTGAGCAAAACAAAGTGCTCAGGAACCTGTTGGAACTGGTTCGCCCCTTCCCTGCACCTTCAGACAAAGACTTTTTACTGTATAAAAAGGGGCTGTGTCCCCTTACAATGTGTTCTCTTGCAGGATCATCTGGAGGGGGCCTGCTGCTGCTGGGCACCAGGAGAGACCGCCACTGGGGACTGCCTCCCTGCTGGACGGCCCTGTGAGCTGGCTCTGGGCCCAGCCTTTGCCCCCCTGCGCTTCAAGGACTCTCTGCTGGACCTTCTTGACCTGCAGCGCCTGGGAGCGCTTTTATGGGCTCTAGAGCGCTGGGAGCGCTGTTTTGCTGTATAGCGCTGTGAGCGCTCTGATCCTGATAGTGGGTGCCCACCCCGCTCATTTAAGTATTTAATTTGCGGGTGCCCACCCCGCTTATTTGGTTATACTTACGGCGGGTGCCCACCCCGCCGTATATCATCTCTACCGAGGGAGCCTACCCCTCTGTGGACCGAGTTTGGAGATCACCGCCGCGGCCGGGCTTGCAGGAAGTCAGGCAGGCCGAGGGCGGGACGCTGGGACAACCGTAAACGAAACTAGGAGGGCGGGAGCCTACCCCGCCTCCTTCCCGAGACTCGCGGCTGTATTTGGGCCCCGTGTTACATTTAAGAAAGTACTCTCACAGGTGATGTAATCCAGGAGTCATAGGTGTAATTAAGTAGATTTATTTGTTGTAGGTTAGATGGTAAGAATGCCCCACCGGGAGCAGCATCCAGCTGCTCAGCCCATCTCACTCAACTGACCACACTTCAAACCATGCATCCATGAACATTCCAAATGACATCACACACACACAGGCTGAGCAGCAGGGAGAAGGAGAAGACAAGAATACCACATCTCCTTTCTTTAAATAATAAAACAAAAGATACAAAAGAAAATCACAGTAAGTCCTGACGATGACAAGCCAGGATTACAAATAAGCACTGACTAAAATGTATGAATAAATTCACATAAAATTTTAAAATAGCATTACATTACAATGTAAGAACTCCAATCATGGAGAATAATTTAAAATGGTATGATTGATTGTATCACACCACATGACAAAACACCACTCCACTAAATTCAAAAGGACGTCACATTTTGCACTAACATGAAAAGAAACACAATTCCACCTGCACAACCCAATTAAAACAATACACAACCTACAAACCAACCATCACTGCAAAACTTCACATGACAACACATGCGACAATAACCAAATGTAAAAACATCACATGACACTACCATTCAACCATTCAAACTGACACACACAAGACATTACCTAACCACCATCCCTCTTCCAAACCAAAAATACCCAAAATATCACAAGTCATGCCAGTTGGCCAGACCAGCACAAAAGCGATAAACAGGTAACTGATGGCGCCTATCAAATTAACCGGGACTGAAAAGTATCATTCCAAACTAAATACACACAGCATGAAGAATAAGAAACCTCACAACACTAACTAACTATACATATGCTATAGCATAAAACAACTTTATGGTTAAAACTTTAAAAAGGGTACAAGACCACCTGCGCTCAGGGTTCGCGACTCCCTGAAACGCACACTAAGACAACACACACTTTAAGGGGTACATGACTCCCGTACATTCACAGGACACTGATTCCTGGAACGCACACCCAGATGACACATTACACACTTTAACCGATGCCTAGGCCACACCACTTTAAAAGGGTACATGACACCCTAGCGCTCAACGGATACATGACTTCCTGAACGCACACCTAGACAACACTTAATACACAATAAAGGGATTTAGACCCTTGAACAACCATCTAGGCAAACCACTTTAAAGGGGTACATGACTCCCCAGCATACCAGGATATATGACACCCTGAACGCACACCTAGACAAAACTAAATACACTTTTAAAGGGTAATAGACCCCTGAAAACACAACCCTAGGCAAACACCTTTAAAGGGGTACAAAACTCTCCCCAGCGTACCAGGATACATGACACCCTGGAACGCACGCCTAGACTTAACCACCACTAACTTTAAAGATTAAAAAAAATGCATGCAGACCAATTAAATGAACCCATGAATTCAATGGCACAAAATAAATGTGAAAAGATCAAAACGTTTAAATGCCCATAACATAGTAATTTACGAAATAAATGCATGTAAAACAAACATACTGACTTACTTATAGGTCAATAACGGGTCCATAATCTATTACACAAATTAATAACATTGGATTAAAATATATAGAATGGAAACAAATGACAAATATGCTGTAGGACTCAGGCATGGTAATACAATAAATTAAAATAATAAAAGTAGTCACCGTTGTCGTCTTGAGAAAAATGCACGTGAGAAAATCCCAACAGTACACCAGATGAAATCAAACTCATTTGGACCGAACACAGTCCACAAGATGGCAGTGTTGCTAAAAGTTTGATAAAGAAACTGTTTCACTCAAAGGCAATGCATCATAAGAATGTGAGTTAATTGTATGGCGATCTTCTTGAGTAAAACCAACTTAACAAAAAAACACCTTATCTTGTTTCTTTTTAGACACCACAAATTGCATCACTTTCCTTTGCAGTACAACATTTAGGCTGAACTACAAAATATCGGTGCAGTTCTTGATATCAGACTTCATTGGAAGTATTTCCTTTCTATTTTTCTTTATATAACTGGATTACCTGACGTTACGAATGCGACGCTCCTTGTGAACCAAAATGGTTCATTGACAGTCCTGAAAGTGACAGTTTCGCAGCGGTTAGGCACACAACTCCGTGCTTCACATGATGGACAGCGCATGATGGCAGCACGCTGAATTGACGCCCGCCGGGTGGCTTACAGCACAAACAAGCATGCACTGTCTCTGCATCTCAATGCTTACGCGAGAACACTGGACGTCACAAGGAGACAGGTGACGTTGGTGGTAGTCCGGAGGGAAGAAACAAAGAACACCGAGACAAAGATCCTCGCGACAAGGTAAGACCTCGCGCTTTAACCTCGTGTGCTGACCCATTTAAAAAAAATTAAACTAACGGTTGAACTGCCAGAAGGCAGTAATGGCTTGCAGAACCAACATTTAACTGTATCACGAATATAAGCGAGACCTTGCCGGCAGTACAAAGTCGAAAGGCATCACTAACAAACGGCAATCAAAATTAGATGTTTTCTGCCACAAGGTCTTCCACGATGTAACTCTAAGCAACACTCTGTGCTAAATCACGTCACTCCAAAGCCACGATTTCACTGGTCTCTGCATAGCTCTGAGTCTCTTAATTTCCCCTTTGATCTTGTGCATTGCAACACGTGCCGCTCCTGTGCACTTTGCTTTCCCATCAGACTCGGCCATCATAAGAACAGCAGGGTTTTTTTTTTAACACTGAAAAGAATATCGAACCAGAATACAACGAGGAGCTGTTAAAGTCGCATTGGTCCCAGACACACTTTCACAAGTCACTTTATTTCCCAGATAACTGCACACCGGGGCTCGATACTTGCCCCCGAACATAGCGTTTATTTGAAAATATAACTCAACACCGGAAGCAGGTGGCAGCAAGCATCATTCCTCAGAGCATCTTGATTAGTGAAGCTCGAGTTGAGAGAAGGTTTAACAACAGGAATGCTGACAGTTGTAAATATCAACGCCATTACTGAAGCTGGGTTGTAGCCACAATGACCAAAATATTCAAACTAGACAGTCAGTGGGTAGCTAAAAGTCCAATGCTGGTGGGTTTAAGATGTAAGGTCGCACTCTTAAAACACATCTTGTATTTAATTTTTTTTTTTTTTTTTTTGAAGAAGGAAATGTCAACAGGTTACAAATAGCTTTAGCCACACACAACTTCCAACGCCAGAAACATACCTTGGTGAGCTGTCTGTTACAAAAGACACCGGTGGGGCATCCAGGGCGTGGATCAGTTCAGTCACCAGGCTCAGCTTGCTTCAGTTACATCAGTTTCATCAATTCCTTCAGTTTCTTCAATTCCTTAGGCCTTTTTGCGTGGTTCTTTGCTTCCAAATCGTCGCCACTGTTACATTTAAGAAAGTACTCTCACAGGTGATGTAATCCAGGAGTCATAGGTGTAATTAAGTAGATTTATTTGTTGTAGGTTAGATGGTAAGAATGCCCCACCGGGAGCAGCATCCAGCTGCTCAGCCCATCTCACTCAACTGACCACACTTCAAACCATGCATCCATGAACATTCCAAATGACATCACACACACACAGGCTGAGCAGCAGGGAGAAGGAGAAGACAAGAATACCACACCCCGGAGCAGGCAGGAGCCGACCCTGCGCGCCGGTGCCCTCGTAGGAGGGGAGAAGTGACGCCGTGAGAAGGAGTGCCCCCATCGAGAGGAGGACCGGGAGCCCACCCCGCCTCCGTGTGCTGTCTGCCTGTGAGCCGGTGAGTACGGCTCAGCTTGGGTGGCTGGGGGTGTGGTGGGGCGCATCGTCCGGGGCCGTCCTCGTGTGGAACTCGAGCACTGCGGGCGCAGTGCTCATTCTTCCCTCCCGCTGCCCCGCCTGACAGGGGGCAGCGGCAACGCTTGAGGGACAGAGTTGCTACCAGCGCGAGTTGCGCCAACGGTTGGGACCATTGTGCGTCAGAGTCCAGTGTGACTCCAACGTTCCTGGGGGCATTATTCTTTCAGAGTCCAGTGTGACTCCAATGTTCCTGGGGGCATTATTCTTTCTGAGTCCAGGAGAAGGACTCCAACGTGGGGGACATTGTAGTTGCTGAGCGCGTGGCGCTCCAACGTGGTGGCAGTATTTTACCGAGTCCGGTGAGGCTCCCACGAGTGGCCCAGTATTTGTCTAGAGCCTGCGAGGCTCAGGGGGCATTGCCTGTTCTAAGAGCCCAGAGAGGCTCCCCACGAGAGCGACAGATTTGTGTTTGAAAGGGCACAGTGGTGCCCACGCTCCTTCCTACAGCTGCCCAGCACTTAGTGGGCAGCTGCAACGTTTAGGTGGGGATAATTACGTTTTGCTTTGCGCAGCTGGCGCAGCCTGACTTGAACACAGGGCGTCCTAGCCCCTACAAGGCCAGTTGGCCTAGGGACTGCCACAGGTGGTGGCATATGAGTCTTGCGCAATTGTTCCTTTCCTTGCACCTCTGAATGTGTTTTTATGCGTCATGTGCCATTGCTTTACACCTCTGAATGTGATGCATCATGTGTAACGTTCTATTACCCCTACAGGTATTGTGATACTTAGGTGGTTGTTTGCTTTCTCCTAGTACAGGTGGTGCTAGTGAGGTTCTAGTTCCCTGCGTGACAGGTTCCTAAGGTAGTTAGGGTTATGTAGGTGGTACTTACCTGATACCAGTAAGTACTGGTTGTGTGCTATACCTATTATTTTCGTGCTACAGTAATCTTATATATTTTTGTGTTACGTTCTAAAAAGTGCTAATTCCTGACAGTGGTCCATGTGGCCCTGTCCCCTGTACATATAATCCCTTGTAAATTCTGCCCGTGCCTGTTGGCACATTGTAAAGTGTGTGTTTTTATCTAATGTGTTTTATTATAATACAAAGGCTATTTTTATAGAATACCTTGTGTGGAGTTTCCTTTGTGGTGGGCCTTGGGTGTGGTTGCTGGGTGCGCGCGCAAACGCTTTACACATCGCCTCAGAGATAAGCCTGACTGCTCGTGCCAAGCTACCAAGGGGGTGAGCAGGGGTTATCTTTGGCGTGTACCTTCCTTGCCCTGACTAGAGTGGTGGTTTCTGCCTGGCTTTGGCGCAAGCCCTAGCCAACCAGAAATCCCATTTCTAACATTGGTGATCAGCGGTGGGATTTGGACTTGCGTTTGCGCGGTACCGCAGCGGCGACTGGCTACACCACAAAACTCTGCATTAGATAACCACATTTTAGGGATTATTGTTTTGGAGTTCCATTATTTCCTCTCCTAAAGGTGTCCTTTGTGGATTGTGTACTCCTGTGTTAGCTCAGATACCTAGGTCCCTTGTGTTGCACGTGTCCCTGAGCGTCTTGCCAAAATGGAGTCTGCTTTTGAATTCTGTGGTCTGTTTAGATACAGTATGGGGGAGTTGGTTGAGTTTTGTGAGGAGAGAGACATAGCAGTGAGTGTGTCAGACTCCCAGTCAAAACTCAGGGAAAACTTGATCAATTGGCAGAAGGATGAATGGGAACGTGAGCGCAGTGAGGAAGATAGGGCCCGGGCCGCACGTCGAGAGGGTGGTGGGTCTGAGGGGAGCCCTGAGGAATCTGAAGAGGAGGAGGATTACCTGACTGGGACGCCAGTAGAGAGTGAAGACCCCATAGATAGGGAGTCCCTTGCTGGGTCCAGTGTCAGGAGCAGCACCCCATCCCTTTCCCTGTCCCCAGAGGAGTGGATAGATAGGAGGGAAGAAAGGGAGCATCAGCTGGCCATGGAGAAGCTCAGGTTAGAGCATGCCAAGGAGATGGCGCAGCTGGGTGTGGAGGAGAGGATGGCGGAGGCTGAGAGGGCCTTCGCCAGGGAGAGAGTAGCTCTGGAGGGTAAGTTGTCCCCTGAGCGCAGTTTTAATTTTCTGGGCTCCCCAGGGAGGGTTGAGTCCAGTGGTGGCAGCGATAGAGAGCCCAGTGCAGAGAGTCCCATTCCCCATTCCCAGAATCTGGTACCTGTTTTCCAAGAGGAGGAATGTAGGTTGAAATTCAGGGGCAGTAAGAAACTGCCTCACCAGTCTTGGGACACGTTTGTGGGTGAATGTGCGGATGCATTGGATGATTGGTTAAGGGTAAACACGAAACGGGCTTTTGACGGACTGTATGCTTTGGTTATCAAGGAGCAGCTGCTTGGTAGTTGTTATCCCGGGTTGCGCCAACACCTGTTGAGGTATGGCTCTTTTTGCCCATGGGAGCTGGCAGAGGAAGCAGACCGTTGGGAGGGTGCCCAAGGTTCTGATGAGGTATGGGAGAGTGCTTCCAACAGCAGTGGCTCAGGGATCTTCCCGTCTTGGATGGGGGTAGAGGTTCAGAGTAGCCCAGCTAGGTCCCAGAGTAGTGAGAGGGGTGTAGGGGCTCACGGCCTATCTCAGCGGAGTAGGAGTGAGTGGGTGACTTTGAGTCCCCAGAGGCCCGAAACCCAGTCTCAGAACCTGGATGGTTTCTTAAGGGAACACCAGGTTGGGGGCCTAGGCTGTCCTGTTAGGTCACTTGAGGAAGCTCGCCTAGGGTATGGAGAACCTGGAGTCTCTGTAAATGGAGCTCCAGTGGTTCTGGTGTCAGGCAGTACCGCTCCGGTAGGGAGGGTACAGAAGTCTGGCGAGAGGAGTGGCGTGGGGCTGTGTTCCCCGGTGGAGGAGCCAGTGGGTCAGGGACAAGCCGGGAGGGCTGAGTCTCCTAGAAGTGACCATGGCGACTACACGTCTGTCCTGGGGGATCTTTGCGCACTGTCAGGTGGACAGGAGACGGGAGATCTGCGCCAGGCAGACTGTCATGCAACATATGAGGCATATGTTACTCTTGGGGGTTACTATGTGAGTCCCCAGAAGTCCTGGAGTGCCAGGCAAGTACTCCACCAAAGGTTCTAGACCAGAGGTTGGGAGGCCAGGTTCAGGATCAGCCTGACCTGCAGGGTAGGACGACTGTAACCAGTGTCCCGACCGGTTCTTCTTCCAGAGGTACCGCCCCAGTTGGTAGGGAGCAGGACTCTGGAAGGGGGTGCAGAGGGTGGGAGAGCCCACCTCTGACCCCGGTGCAACCTGAGGGGTTAAACCCTAGGTTGGGAGACCAGTTCTCAGGGAGGGGTCCTGAGCTGGTTGGTGAGTTATGTTACGGGGTCGCCTCTCAGAGGAGGAGAGGACGGAACCCTAGAAGAAGAGGTAGGGGGAGGAGAGCCTCACCCGTGACTGTTGGTCAGCTTGAGGGTACGGACCCTGGGCTGGAAGATCAGTGGATGTTTAGAACAGCCCTGATGAGGGGAAGAGTGGAAAATGGTCACTACGTGCCAGGGGTTACTACCCCCCACTCTGTGGTTAGGCAAGGACCAGTGGAGCCTAGATGGCCTAGGGCCTGGTCCTGGCCGCAGACAGCTGAGGAGTACCAGTGGGGTAGCCCAGTTGGTCCGCCGAGTTCTTTTAGAAGGAATTCCATGGGTTTAGAGTGGCATAAAACCGGAGAGTGTCCCTGCCATGCGGGCCTGCGTCCGTGTTTTGTCGCCCAAAGCAGGGAAGACCTTCACGGTGGTGATTGGTCTACCCTGCGTTTTGGCTGGAAGGGGGTTGTGTTGGACCCGGCCCTTCTGGCAGGTTCACCCCGGAAACTTTTTGCTTTTTATTGATGACTTGGTTTAGTGATTTTTGGGTTTCTGCGCACTTTACCGCTGTGTCCCAGGGTAAAGTGCGTGCGTGTTGTGAGGTTGGCCTGCCCTCCCATAGGAATGCATGGGGGAATGTATGTGTCCTGGTAGTTCCTGATGCGTGGGGTGTGCAGGCCCAAGTTTGGTATGTGCGGACTCGTGTGAGTGAATGCTGCGCGATGATGTGTGCGGCGTGCATGTACCTAGTGTGGAAGTGCCACTTCTAGAAGTGGGCACTTCGGTGTGCAGTATGAAATGTGTGGCTTGTCTGGCGATTGGCTGGTGGAGGTCATGTGACGGACTAGGGAAGTCCCCAGGGACAGGAGGAGTCACCCAGTGGTGAATGGGAGTTTAGCATACTGATGGCTGGGGAGGAGTATACCTGGGTCCTGAATAGGACAGGGCTTTCCCCACACACTGCTGGCTCCGGCCCCTGTGGTGCGTCTGATGACCCTGGCCTGCCAGTGAATAGGGAGAGGGGCTGAGCAAAACAAAGTGCTCAGGAACCTGTTGGAACTGGTTCGCCCCTTCCCTGCACCTTCAGACAAAGACTTTTTACTGTATAAAAAGGGGCTGTGTCCCCTTACAATGTGTTCTCTTGCAGGATCATCTGGAGGGGGCCTGCTGCTGCTGGGCGCCAGGAGAGACCGCCACTGGGGACTGCCTCCCTGCTAGATGGCCCTGTGAGCTGGCTCTGGGCCCAGCCTTTGCCCCCCTGCGCTTTAAGGACTCTCTGCTGGACCTTCTTGACCTGCAGCGCCTGGGAGCGCTTTTATGGGCTCTAGAGCGCTGGGAGCGCTGTTTTGCTGTATAGCGCTGTGAGCGCTCTGATCCTGATAGCGGGTGCCCACCCCGCTTATTTAATTATTTAATTTGCGGGTGCCCACCCCGCTTATTTGGTTATACTTACGGCGGGTGCCCACCCCGCCGTATATCATCTCTACCGAGGGAGCCTACCCCTCTGTGGACCGAGTTTGGAGATCACCGCCACGGCCGGGCTTGCAGGAAGTCAGGCAGGCCGAGGGCGGGACGCTGGGACAACCGGAAACGAAACTAGGAGGGCGGGAGCCTACCCCGCCTCCTTCCCGAGACTCGCGGCTGTATTTGGGCCCCGGTGCAGGCAGGAGCCGACCCTGCGCGCCGGTGCCCTCGTAGGAGGGGAGAAGTGACGCCGTGAGAAGGAGTGCCCCCATCGAGAGGAGGACCGGGAGCCCACCCCGCCTCCGTGTGCTGTCTGCCTGTGAGCCGGTGAGTACGGCTCAGCTTGGGTGGCTGGGGGTGTGGTGGGGCGCATCGTCCGGGGCCGTCCTCGTGTGGAACTCGAGCACTGCGGGCGCAGTGCTCATTCTTCCCTCCCGCTGCCCCACCTGACAGGGGGCAGCGGCAACGCTTGAGGGACAGAGTTGCTACCAGCGCGAGTTGCGCCAACGGTTGGGACCATTGTGCGTCAGAGTCCAGTGTGACTCCAACGTTCCTGGGGGCATTATTCTTTCAGAGTCCAGTGTGACTCCAACGTTCCTGGGGGCATTATTCTTTCTGAGTCCAGGAGAAGGACTCCAACGTGGGGGACATTGTAGTTGCTGAGCGCGTGGCGCTCCAACGTGGTGGCAGTATTTTACCGAGTCCGGTGAGGCTCCCACGAGTGGCCCAGTATTTGTCTAGAGCCTGCGAGGCTCAGGGGGCATTGCCTGTTCTAAGAGCCCAGAGAGGCTCCCCACGAGAGCGACAGATTTGTGTTTGAAAGGGCACAGTGGTGCCCACGCTCCTTCCTACAGCTGCCCAGCACTTAGTGGGCAGCTGCAACGTTTAGGTGGGGATAATTACGTTTTGCTTTGCGCAGCTGGCGCAGCCTGACTTGAACACAGGGCGTCCTAGCCCCTACAAGGCCAGTTGGCCTAGGGACTGCCACAGGTGGTGGCATATGAGTCTTGCGCAATTGTTCCTTTCCTTGCACCTCTGAATGTGTGTTTATGCGTCATGTGCCATTGCTTTACACCTCTGAATGTGATGCATCATGTGTAACGTTCTATTACCCCTACAGGTATTGTGATACTTAGGTGGTTGTTTGCTTTCTCCTAGTACAGGTGGTGCTAGTGAGGTTCTAGTTCCCTGCATGACAGGTTCCTAAGGTAGTTAGGGTTACGTAGGTGGTACTTACCTGATACCAGTAAGTACTGGTTGTGTGCTATACCTATTATTTTCGTGCTACAGTAATCTTATATATTTTTGTGTTACGTTCTAAAAAGTGCTAATTCCTGACAGTGGTCCATGTGGCCCTGTCCCCTGTACATATAATCCCTTGTAAATTCTGCCCGTGCCTGTTGGCACATTGTAAAGTGTGTGTTTTTATCTAATGTGTTTTATTATAATACAAAGGCTATTTTTATAGAATACCTTGTGTGGAGTTTCCTTTGTGGTGGGCCTTGGGTGTGGTTGCTGGGTGCGCGCGCAAACGCTTTACACATCGCCTCAGAGATAAGCCTGACTGCTCGTGCCAAGCTACCAAGGGGGTGAGCAGGGGTTATCTTTGGCGTGTACCTTCCTTGCCCTGACTAGAGTGGTGGTTTCTGTTATATATATATATATATATATATATATATATGTATATATATATATATATATATATATATATATATATTACCTACTGGCAGCTGCCAGTAGGTAGTTACAGTTAGGACCTATTTTCCAAAGAAAATCCACAACATTCTATTTGGAATAACGTTGGCGCCGATTGACGACTCTTCGCAAAATTTTCACGGTGATTCGTCAAGCGGGGGCCGAGAAAAAAGGGGGGTCCCAAAACGCGTTTTCCCCATGCATTTTCCCTTAGGACCTGTTGACGCAGCTACAGCCCGAACTGCTGAACGGAATTACACCAAATTTGGCAAAGAGGTAGTCTTCAGTTCAGACTCGTGCCTTTTGCTTAAATGGTGTAAATCCGTTCAGTAGTTCCTGAAAAAATTAGAGTTAAAAAGATAGATATATCTAGGCGGAGCCTAACCACACATCTCATCGTGAGATCTGATTGGCTGTCAGTACTTCATCCAAGAAGTGTTGGCAGCCATCTTGGGACCAATATACATGATAGCACCTCATTAAAAAGCATTGCAGTTAATAGAAGGTTTTAAGACTTTAGTTACATTATAAATCATTTGTTGATGGTACCATACTCATTTTAGGAATTGTGGTGTGTTCTAAGGTGATTTTACCATGTGAAAAAGCCTTCTGCTGTGATATCATGAATCATGTTTGAGAGAAAACTATTTCCTCATGCTTTTCCCACAGAGGTTTGGAAGGTGATCTATAAGCTAAACTGAGAGCATATTTTCTGTAAATTCACATTATCTTTCTCAGTCATGTGAGAATGAAGTCTGAAATTCTCAGTAAAACATGGACATCCAACAAGGGCAGAGACTGTCAGTTGATTCCTTTGTGTTCTACTGCAGCTTCCCAGAGTATTCTAAAGAACAACTAGAGCGCTAACAGTCCTACTTATGAGAAACGTATTGCAAGCCATCTTGATTGGAATAAAGTGGTAACTCTTAAAACATTTAATTTAAAAAGGAACAAAACGAGGAGGTTCATTTTGCTGTAGAAAGTATGATTAGTGCTGCAGGAAGAAAAATTAGGGCACATTTTGAGTGACTTCTCAAATCCTCTTCTATTTCATTAAAAAATTCTGACATGCAGACGGAAACATGCACTTTCAATACCAGCAGCAGACTTCCCTGGTGAGCAGTAGCTTTACTACAGTGATCTAATAAGCAACTAGAGTGCTAACATTCTGAATTTATGGCAAATGTGTGACATATCTGAATGCCTTCTTGATGGAATCAAAGTAAAAAACTGAAAGTATTTCCTACTGAGGAGACTGTAGTAAATGAGGAAATTAGGAAACTTCATAACAAATAAGTCTCCCAAAATGGCCACCAGAGACAAAAGAGCCCAAATGTAGCACAAATATCACCCAGATGTAGCCCAAGTATATCCCAATGACAGAATGTCCCAGAGTGTTCTAACGAACAACTAGAGCGCTAACAGTCTTACTTATGACAAAAGTATGGCACACCTGAAGCCATCTTGATTGGAATAAAGTGGTAACACTTAAAACATTTAATTTACAAAGGAACAAAATGAGGAGGTTCATTTTGCCGTAGAAAGTATGATTAGTGCTGCAGGAAGAAAAATTAGGGCACATTTTGAGTGACTTCTCAAATCCTCTTCTATTTCATTAAAAAATTCTGACATGCAGACGGAAACATGCACTTTCAATACCAGCAGCAGACTTCCCTGGTGAGCAGTAGCTTTACTACAGTGATCTAATAAGCAACTAGAGTGCTAACATTCTGAATTTATGGCAAATGTGTGACATATCTGAATGCCTTCTTGATGGAATCAAAGTAAAAAACTGAAAGTATTTCCTACTGAGGAGACTGTAGTAAATGAGGAAATTAGGAAACTTCATAACAAATAAGTCTCCCAAAATGGCCACCAGAGACAAAAGAGCCCAAATGTAGCACAAATATCACCCAGATGTAGCCCAAGTATATCCCAATGACAGAATGTCCCAGAGTGTTCTAACGAACAACTAGAGCGCTAACAGTCTTACTTATGACAAAAGTATGGCACACCTGAAGCCATCTTGATTGGAATAAAGTGGTAACACTTAAAACATTTAATTTACAAAGGAACAAAATGAGGGGGTTCATTTTGCCATAGAAATTATGATTAGTGCTGCAGAAAGAAAAATTAGGGCACATTTTGACTTCTCAAATCCTCTTCTCAAATCTAACTGAGGATAAAACCATCACTATAATAATGGCCGACAAAGGTGGCAATATTGTCATTTTAAACCCATCAGATTATGAGTTTGAAGCCCACTCGCAATTCAAAAATCGCGAGTATTATCGAAAATTGGAGAAGAATCCTACCCAAATGTGCAAAGAAACTTTGGATAGAAAAATCACACAATGGCTTTCACAAAATCTGATAGATGACGATGAAAAAAAGTTTTTAACTACAGATTATCCGATTACAGCTACAGTTTACTTACTACCTAAACTGCACAAAAACCCACTCAAACCACCAGGGCGGCCAATAGTGTCAGCAAAAGGATCATTATTGGAACCAATAGCGAACTATATTGATTCTTCTTAATACTGTTTGTATTATCCCCTCAATTCTTACATAAAGGATACTACTGATTACCTGTGGCATCTACAGGAATTGTCAGGGCAGGACCCCTATATGCTCGTAACCATGGATGTAATATCCTTATATAGAAACATCGAAAACAGCATTGTCCTTTTAGCATGCAGCTTCTTTTTGAAAGAACGAAACATACAGTACAACCAACATAACCAGATGTTGATGGACATGATTGAGATGTGTCTTACACAAAATGTGTTTTTGTTTGGTGAAGAGATCTATCAGCAAATAAAAGGATGTGCGATAGGTTTCTCTTTCAGCCCCGGATATGCATGCCTTGTAATGGGGTGGTGGGAACAACAGCTAGCCTGGCACCCCAACAATGACAAGTATGTTAATAAAACCGCCAAGTGGATACGGTACATAGACGATCTTTTATTTGTATGGGATGGTACAGCTGCGGAGTTTCAGGAGTATTTTGAAATCTTAAACTCAACGGATGCTAAAATCAGATTCACCTATACCATCAGCAAAGAAAGGGTAGTATTTTTGGATACTGAGATCTATGTACGTAACAAGGAATTACAGACAACACTACATCGGAAGGAGACATCCACAAATGCCACCTTTCATGCAGAGAGTTTTCACAAAACATCAGTAACTGAAAATATCCCCTCCGGGGAATTTTTGAGAATTCGTCGAATATGTTCTGAGGAAACTGAGTGGGAAAAACACAGCACAAAAACAGCGTTAAGATTCAAACATCGTGGTGGAGAGGTGTGGCTCACTGGTTAGAGGCGGCAGATCCGCAAGCAGAGAATCGGCCAGGGACCAGGGTTCAATTCCCGACGCGGCAGGGTTGTGGACCAGGGTCAAAACGGACTCGATAATTCTCGCCTCGGTACCTACTCTAACCAGGAACACACTCGGCAACTCTGGGCATTAGCTTGCCTCATCTCCACAACGGCCCCCCACATTCGCCGGGGATGCCTGGTTTCACCTTGGAGATACCCAGGAGGGACCATCTCACAGGGATAGCCAGGACGGGTTCCCCAGCGGTCTACAGCGCCACGACGCCTCAGGGCAGCAGTGCGCTTTACAAGACACATACATTTACATTTACAAAGAGTACTTTATCGAAAAGGGTTGGACAAGAGCAAATCAAAGAACAAGGCAAGACACGCTAAAGACAAAACCGAAAGCTAACTTGCGCACTACCCAACAAACTGCGCAACAAGCTGAGGAGCCAGTAAGACTAATTATGGATTACTCCTGCCAATCAAAACAAATTTTCCAAGTACTGCGAAAAAATTGGAAACTGTTACAACTAGATCCAACGGCAGGAAAAATAATGGGTACTCACCTCTCAAGAATAGATTAGTCCATAGTCATCACAAATGGTTTGGGAAATCAAATGGGACACAATGGCTCAAAACAAAGGGCTTTATCAAATGTCATAATTGCAAGGTCTGCCAGATTGCTAAGAATACAACACAAGTAAAATTGCCAAACAACAAAATGTGGCAAATTAGAGAGCTGATAATATGCAAAAGCCAATTTCTTGTTTACGTTATAGAGTGTCCGTGCTCCTTGAAATATATAGGGAGCACAATATTCGAACTGAAAAAGAAGATACTTGAACATGTATGTGCAATAATCAATAAGGATCGAAGTGATGCCATAGCCAAGCATATGGAAACAAACCATGAAGGAGACTGGAAGTCTTTGACCTTTCATGCACTTGAAACAATACCTCTCAATGAAAGAGTGGGAAATCGTGAAAAGAAATTGAGGCAGAGAGAGTCTAGGCAAATATTGAATTTCAGGACTTTCACTCCGTTTGCTCTGAATCAAAGTGAAGAGTTTTATGTTCACCTGTAAATTGTTCTGTATCAAAAGAGATATATTCCTTCTTATCGTTTTATTTTTAGGATTCGTCAGTCAATATACACAAAATCATCACAAATACACATTTGATACCACTGAGAATACAAACCCCCCTTCTTTCTTTCCCCCGTCTCTCCCTCCCCGTTCTCAATATCTTGCGCAACTCATGATACATAAAATTCAGTAAAAGTAATGTGCTAAATAGGATGATAGAAAAATTATAAACATACCGGGAATAAACTAATTATAAATAAGCCCACTGGAGGGCGTTATTGTACTTAATATCGCAGACAAAATGTTCGGAGGAAAGCGGAAGGATTTTTTTAGAATCTTGTGGGTAAATAAAACATATGCAATAGTCATAATTAAGAAATTACGAGAATCTAAACAGATAAGATCCAGGCTCATTTCAGTAAAATAGAATCCAATCCTCCCACATAACATTTTGGTAATAATGGCGTGGCAAGAAAATATGCTAAATTCAAATATAAAGTTCGATCTGAGTTGTGTCTTGTCGGTAGTCTTAATTAAATAAAACTGTTAATCTTTGGGGTGAAAAGGCTTTCCAAATAACAAACGGGAATTTAAAATAGATAAGCGTCACACATATAAATAATCAATACACACAAATATATGACAAAAGTGAATCCTAAAAAAAGATGAATGAAAAATACATACTAGGAACAAACCAAATTTCCCAGAACACACTATACAAGCACTGATCTGTATTACGAGTCACATGCTAAGTAGAAAACTGTTTTCATTGGTTGAATTGAATGTCTTTCATCCTAACCGTGATCAAGTTATCAGGGATAACGAAACGCGTCGGTTGTTTCTTCAACCTGGGAATGTTTGAAAATCAAAAGATTTGGGGAAATGAATCATCCTGCGAGTGCGTTTTCATCTGTCCGTAAGGATATTGTGGATATATATATATATATATATATCACGATCTCCGCAGTCGAGCAGCAGCACAGCACATACGGACACGGACCAGTGAGTAGGTGCAGCTTAATTTATTTTGTGCAGTGTGTCGCCTTAACGTTTCGGCTCGTCCGAGCCTTGTTCACATGACAATGTGAAAATCTCAGACCATAAAGTGACAGTGCAGGTTGCAAAATAGACCGTGTGACTATGTTTTTGGATAAAATAGATGACATACTATGGCACAGTACTGTAAACAAGGAAATAAATATTTTTAACAATAGAAAATGTAGTATCCGGCTGGATACAGTCTAGTGTTCCACTTTACTGTAACCCACACTGAACACCCACCCACCACAGGCGTCACGAGTCAGGTGACCCTGTCAATAAAAGGGGCCGAGCGCACGTGCTCGTGGCCAGTTGATTGCACCAGTAATCCTGTGTCTGTGTCCATCCGTTATCTGCATGCGGGCCTGAGGGCCCAATCACCACATTGGCGACGAGGGGGCTGTGCCCTTGCGTGCAGCAGCCCAGCAGCAGTGGGGACAAGGGGGAGAGAGCTGCCCGTGTGCAGGGCGCCCCTGGAGAAGGCGTGAGGAGCGCCTGATCGCCGTGGGGCGCGCTACGAGCCCCGAGCGAGGAACGGCTATTTGCCTGCTGGCAGGTGCAAAGCCCCAGGCGTGACGCGAGACGGTGACCGGGAGCCTACCCCGCACCTCACGTGGACGAGGAGATCCGCCCCTGCGTGGAAGAGCCGGGGGGGGAGAGATGAGCGAGCCGTGCGGTGCCCACCCGCATCGGCCGCGACTGGGTTGACCCAGAGAGCCGGCGCCGGACACGCAAGATAGACCACGGGGCAGGTGAAGAGCCCCGGGGTCGGAGACAGCCGAGCGGGTGCCCACCCCGCGG
The DNA here is from genome assembly GCF_964204655.1 of Triturus cristatus. NCBI lineage: Eukaryota > Metazoa > Chordata > Amphibia > Caudata > Salamandridae > Triturus > Triturus cristatus. Next base: position 896,150,693 of record NC_140580.1, on the reverse strand, counting down.
GAAGACTGCCGTGTCACTGGAAGAGTGACCCAGATCCGCATCTGACGGACGAAGGTGAGCCCGGAGGATAAGGGGCTGGAGCGCGAAAAGGGGGGCGAGAAAGGAAGCCAAGAAGCCCGGCGGGCACCTGCCACTGACCCGCCGAGACCCCCAGTGAATCACCAACACCCGTTCCGCCTCCCCTGCGCGGCAATGGCGCTAATCCTCCCCTGCCCCGGCCGGCGTGTGCCATAAGAAGCGGCCTCGGGAGCGGGGGAGAGCGGACCAACGCGGAGAGCAGACTCCGGCGCCAGCTTCAGCCAAGCCCCGCCCCTGCGCAGAGAAGGAAGCGTGTGCGGCTGCCGCGGCGGGGAACAGCAGCGAGCGGCCCCGTCACTGGGAAGGAGCAGTGGCATCACCGGCTGCGCGAGGAGACCGACGCGGCCGATCCGACAAGTGCCATCACCCCCCCCCCCCCCCCTGCACAACCCGTGAAGGAGAAGGGGCGGACGAAGCAGAAAGCAAGTGAGGAGCCCACCCGCAGCACCAGCGCCGACACCCCCCCCCGCAGGGCCCGAGCAACGAGGAGGCCGGCTGCGGGGGCGGGACAGATCGCAGGACAAAGGCGCATCGCAGCGCGAGGGACCCAGTTAATAAGCCCCCACCCTCCCCAAGGAGATCAAAGCACAGGCAGCGGAAGGCCAGCGGCGCGGTGAAGCGCGAGGTGCCCCAGGCAGGAGCCAACCAGAACTCAGGAGAGGAGAGAGGGCTGCTGAGCCCAGAATTAAGTACAGGTGCACCGGGAGGAACAAACGCTCACCAGCAGCAGCACACATAGGGTAGATGAGGAGAAAACCGAAATGCCTTACCACTCACTTTGGCTGCATGAGTCCTGTGCTGTGAACCCAGGAGTGAGGCTCTGATCCCAGCGTCAAAGCTGCACGGAGACCCAGCTGCTAATTAGGAAAAGCCCAGAGAGTTGGAGGAAAGACTGTCGGTGCCTGGAAAAGTGCTCCCCTGCCACCCAGTGGACAATGTTGGTACTGCAGAAAAGAAGCATACAAGCCTACAGCAAGCCATAGAAAACCCAGTAGCAACAGGAGACCGGGGGATTGGTGCAGCAAAGCTGCCATGCCACGGTGGCGCCAAGCCGTCACACTGCCTGGGAGGATGAAGAGACAAGGTGCCGGAACGCGCCAGGAGTGCTGAAACTCCAAGAAGGGAAGAAGAAAGAAGACACAAGCGCGCCAAGAGGAGTGACCAGGAGCAGGTCGACGGAGCGGTGGCGCGGACCACCAGAAGCACGAAGCTGAGACAGAGCGAGAGCGCAGCGGTACCTGGTGGCCACAGGTTGTCGCTGCAATAGTAAGAAAAGGAGCAACACCAGACAAGCGAACGAAGATTCAGGAGCTCAGCACCTGGCAAGGGCGAAGACGTGCAAGAAAAGCGGACACTGCTCCAGGGACAAAGGAGGTTGAGGAGCGCGCAGAGAGTACACCCAGTGGCCCCAGTGGCGCCAAGAAGCCACCACATCAAGAAATCACACAGCGCAAGGAGCAACGCGACTCTGAGGATGTACCGCGACGGTACGAAGAGATGCATGCACCAGCACTCGACAATTCAGCAAACACAGGTAGTCGCACGCCGTGACGCACCTCGTGAAGCCGGCCACCCAGATGGTCGCGCGAAGGTTGCCGACCACACCCAGATGGTCGCGCGAAGGTTGCCGACCACACCCAGATGGTCGCGCGAAGGTTGCCGACCACACCCAGATGGTCGCGCGAAGGTTGCCGACCACACCCAGATGGTCGCGCGAAGGTTGCCGACCACACCCAGATGGTCGCGCGAAGGTTGCCGACCACACCGATGGTCGCGCGAAGGTTGCCGACCACCCAGATGGTCGCGCGAAGGTTGCCGACCACACCCAGATGGTCGCGCGGAGGACGAAGCCGACCAGCAAGATGGTCGCAAGGAGGAAGAAGCCGACCAGCAAGATGGTCGCAAGGAGGACGACGATGACCACCAGTTGGTCGCAAGGAGGATGCAGACCTACAAGAGGTCGGAGAGTGCACTGACCTGCCAAGAGGTCAGAGCTGAAGAGAAGAGGAAGTCCGAAGGGACGTCAGTGAAGAGAACCCCATGAGAGGTTCACAAAGAGGACCAGGAGGAGAATGACAAGAGGTCCAGCAACATCAACATCACTCGAAATCAGAAGCAACTACGAGACAGAAGGTCGCGACGACCGGTCCAGTCACAGAGCGAAAAGAAGACAGTGTCCTAGTGGCGGGACAAGACCAGAGGGAAACGCGTAGAGTGCACGCTACACGAGGAAGCCTGGTAAGGACGAGCAAAAGGCAGGAAGACTGGATCACGTCGCGAAGAGGAAAGGAGAAGAGCACAGAGGTGTGCGCAACAGAGCAACACGCACACACCAGAAGGAGAACACCCGAAGAGGAAAGGAGAAGAGCACAGAGGTGTGCGCAACAGAGCAACACGCACACACCAGAAGGAGAACACCCGAAGAGGAAAGGAGAAGAGCACAGAGGCGTGCGTGACAGGTCAACACACACACACCAGAAGGAGTACCCGAAGAGGGAAGTGCGAAGGTGCAGGGACACCCAGACGCAGTACCTGGAACACAACATCAGCACCACTAGGAGTATATGTCGATGCGCTAACCCGAAGGTCACCCGGGAATGACAGAGACGAGCAGGCCGGTCCGTTGGTAACAACCACCTCTGGGACGTCACGGAAACAGGACCGTGGACATCCAAGGGGCAGAGGCCTCAGGGACACCGGTGGCAGCGGATCTCAAGACGAGAGATGGACTGTTGAAGCTGGCTCTGGAGTTCCCAGGAGAACCGAGGCAGAGCGCGAAGGACCAAGTGCCAACAGCACCCTTTTAGGTGGAACTTCGGACACGAAAAAAGGACCCGTAGCGACTCCTCCAACACGATTGGAGCGACCAGGCGCGGTCAACCGGTCCAGTGGAAGCCTGGCAACAAAAGGGCCTCCGGGTCGTCCAGTGAGAGGGGACACCCACGAGAGAGGGGTATCCGTGAGAGGGATATCCTGCAACGGTGAGTCCTATACGAAGACAACTACTAGTGGGAGGAAACACCTCTACCAGGGCATACAGCAGAAAGTTGAATAACACTGGTCCACCATCATTTCACCCACACTTCCACCGTTGGCGGTACAAGAAAGAGACTGTGAGGCGCACTTCCACGGTGTAAGTCCAAAAGAACACATCCGTAGAGCACTCTGGCATCGTGCCAAGGAGACGGAGTGGTCCCGGCTGTCAGAACACCCTCGCCGGCAGTTGACCATCAGCAAAAAGACTACGTGGAAGTCCTGATCACCAACTTCTGTTTTATTTGTAATTTGTGTTTACTCCCACAGGTTCGGACTTCATTTTGGTTGAACTTTCATTAAAGTTTGGGAGGGATGTAGTATCCGGCTGGATACAGTCTAGTGTTCCACTTTACTGTAACCCACACTGAACACCCACCCACCACAGGCGTCACGAGTCAGGTGACCCTGTCAATAAAAGGGGCCGAGCGCACGTGCTCGTGGCCAGTTGATTGCACCAGTAATCCTGTGTCTGTGTCCATCCGTTATCTGCATGCGGGCCTGAGGGCCCAATCACCACAGAAAAGTCTCCGCAATATTATATTCAGCATTATAGCAGATGACCTTGTAATGTGCAAAAGACCAGCAATGTTGTGCAAATGCGCGAATGTGCAAAATAACACTATTGTGTATTTAAGCATAGTTATGGTTTCCTTCTAAAAAATACAGAGTTATTTAATATTCGGAGCCTATAACAAAATACATATTCTGTTTCCTAAGATTTAAAAATATTACCAGGGTTACATCCCTCAGTGTAAACTAAAGTGCAAACAAAGGTATTTAGGAAAAGATCATATTCCTAATTTGTGCAAAACATGCTGATGTAAACTTGTAACATTCTAAACGACAAAAGTGCCCAATCATCTTCAATCCTATTGCACCTATACATATAGTCAAAGGAAGCAGGACTTAAATTAGACTTATATGTTAAAATCATTATGGTGCACATTGTGGGAATCACGGAGTAAACCTAGCTGTAGACTGGGTGCTTCTGTATAGAACAGCCCCTGGTAAGAGCTATCTTTTGATTCCTTCAAATGATGTATAATCAATGTTAAAATCCTGGGTTAAATCCCATGTGTGCAAAAACGCAAAGAAGGAAACATTGGTGCCCTTTTGTGCAAAAAATAGCCTAAATAGATATCCATTGTTGAATGGCAAGTTTGTCATTTGTCTTAACGCTGAAGAGTAAATAACATGAGTGCAAATGGTGGGATAAATCCCATGATGAATATATGTCATCCTTTAAATTGCGATCCTTGTCTTGCCCTATGTCTATCTTGCCAAACTTAGTACAAAAAATTAACCAAAAATAAGTGTTGAATATCAAAGGGACCCCCGTGTCTACATCAGTTTATTTAACAAAGGTATAGAATAACCTACCCTTGTATACTGGTGACTAAGAGCAGTGAAACCTGTTCATGTGCTGATTGTTGATATGAGCCTAGGTATTAGAATTACGTTAGTATTCTTACTACTCCATTTTACAATAACATTTGTACCCGGGCTCATAGGACATTCATATAGCTCAAAGTGGAAAAGTATATTGTAAGCCTAACGCAACAAAGTGAATAGGGCAATGAACGCAAAATCGCATCATATTGGCACCCTAATCTCTTGATCAGGTAGCAATGCTTCCTACTAAGAAATGAGACCCTAGTTAATCCTAACTAGGGAAAGTTCTGGTTTGGCAAAAGTACAGTCAAGAGAGAGATGTATAAAATACTGTATATTTAAAAAAGATTAAAATAATAAATACATATCAAACAAAGTAAAAAAAACCTCAGGGGGATCTACTTTCTAAGATAAAAGATTGCCAACCAAAAACAAGCATTGGCATAGCCAATAGGTCTCGCCTTTGGGACCTTATAAGTATTTAGTTATGCAGCACAATATCCTTGGTGCAACAACATTAACTGTTGCATGGCTAAACACTTATAAGGGCCCAAAGGCGAGCCCTCTTGGCTATGCCACTGCTTGATTATTTATTTTATGCAACTAACATCCATTGACAAAGCCAATGGTCATGGCTTTTTGTACGTCTAATGTTCCTGGATGCAATGATAGAAACAGCAAAATACCAGTCGGGCGGCACATTATGCTCAGCACATATTTTTAGCTGAGGTGTTTTAAGCCACGCCCTTCATTACATCAGACACGCCCCTTGGAGAGAACCTCAGTTTTTTCATCCCACTTAAAGCCCTGGAAACAACACCATGTCACAGTCACCTCACATCCTGGCACTGTGCATCCATCATGCATGACTCATAACTACTACGTTCTCAAATTGCGTATGTGCAGGGGCATAGTCAACCCCACCCCACCCCTTGCTTTAGGAACTACAGCTAGGGTGAAGTTCTTGATGGGCCTCTTTTGTCCACAACTGGATGGGTAGGGGAATGGGTGGGTAGATGGGTGATGGGTGGATGGAAGGATGGGTGGCTAAGTGAAAGGGGAATGGAGAGAGAAAGGGAGGATGGGTGGATGAGTAAAAGCATGGATGAATGCTTGACAGAATGAATGGGCAAATGGGTGCATGGATGAATGAAAAGAAGAATGTAAAGATGGATGAGTGAAAGAATGCATACATGAGTGAACGGGAGGGTGGAAAGCTAGAAGAAAGGATGGATGAATGAGTGAAAGGGCGAATGGTTTGATGGATGAGTGGATGGATGGGTGGAAGAGTGGATGGATGAGTGAAAGGATGAATTGGGTGGATGTATGATGGATGAATGAGTGAAAGGGTGGATGAAGGGATGGATGTGTGATATGATGGATGGAAGGATAGATGATGGATAGTTTTGCAAATGGTTGAAAAGGTTTGGATAGCGATGGATACACAGATGGTATGAAAGAATGAATGGTGAAAGACTGAATGTAAGAATTTATAGATGACAGAATGTACATTTGAAATGGTGGATATCAGGGGATTGATGGAAGGATTAATGGCTAGATCCTTGGACAAGAGAGCTCTTCTAGGGAGGGTTGTGATGACTTACTTTGCTTTCTTGGTGTCATAAGAGCTTTAGTTCAAAGTGGGAGGTATTTACATTTTCTGGATACTCCCTTGCCTATGTGTAACTATTCTGTATTTGCTGTGTGCTTATGTGTCTATACATCATGCATATGACATTTTGACTGACACCCAACTGCTACTTGAATGTTACCCTAGTAATTGTAAATGTTTGCATGTTTTTCTTTAGTTGTAAGGTTTTAGGGAGAGCCTCATAGTGCCATGAGCTGTGCTTGAGATGTATATTGTGTTTATAGCAGTAGGCAAGGCGTCAAAAATAAACTATGTAATTGTGTATCGACAGTGCATTCTTTAAGAAAGCTTCAGGGAAAAGCACCTTTGTGACTTAAGTCAGCTTGTGCAACTCTCTGCAAAGTCCCCATAAGCAATGTCTGATTCCCTATTTTAAGTTCCACTTGCTGAAACACCCATAATGCTTTCCCTATAGTGGGTTAATCACAGCAATCCTCCTTTTAGTTGACCTACGGGTGCCGCTTTACATCTCACAATGGAACTCAGATATGAGATGCAAGTAATAAAGTCTATCTGAACAGAAGTTTCCTGACCACTTCTCTCACCAAACATGCCTGCTCAGGAACAGGAGTTGTAAGCAAAATATCAGACTGGACAACCCAGTGCAGTAACCATATAAATAGATTATTATCATATGAAATACCACCACAGATCTGCACAGTTGCTCAAAGCTGCACGCATACCGAAAAACAATTGTCTCAAACTAATATAAAACTTATTTTGACTTGTACTTAAGTGGTTGTTTATTTACTAACTTTTATACTATTGTGCAACTTCCTCTGATGTGTCTGTAAAACTTACCTTTTGTCCCCACGTTTTGTCCTGAATTTTGACCCTCTGTCCTGAATTTGTACACTTACCGCCCTAAATTTGCACCAATGCCAGTTGGTCACCCTAGTTTTCATGTGATTAAAAGCTCTGCAGAACACCATTCTCTCCTTTGAGTACAGCAGAATTAAACAAACAGCAGCAGGTTGTGATTGATGAGAAATAATGACGGCTTATTGGTGTGCCAAGAGAACCAGGACTTGGTGTGTGTGTCTGCTAGATGTGTGGGTAGCTGGCTGTGTTTTGCTTTTATGTATGTATGTACGTATGTCTGTAGGTATGTCTGTGGTTACCTACCTCTACGTTGGGTGCACCACCAACCTTGGCACTCTCTGGAGGCCTCATGTGTAAGATGGTAGCCAGTGTGCCAGAGACTGTACTCCAAAAAGACACAAATGTGTACAGTTTGCATGCATCACACATGTTAAAGAATTTCAGTAACTGACTGACTGATTTGGTTTCTTTTTATTGGAGAATCAGAGATTGATTGGCAGGTAGATAGCTACAAGGATGAACTGATGTTGACAACTGCATGAGCGGAGAGGCTGGTGAGACTATAGTCAGTCAAGCAACCATAGAGGAAGATAGAAAGCTAGTGATGTATTTAAGAGAGAGAAGACAGACATAAATATAACGAGATAGGCGAAAGCGGTGTGTAGAGAGAGGGGGAGGAAGAGAAGGAGAAAGACCAGGACCCCAACAGAAGGAGACTAGCATCCACAGACCAAGAGACTTCCAGGCAGAGTGAAAGACAACGACCGAGGGAGCAGCTTCAGAATACTTACAGCGTATACTCCTAGGTCAGTAATGGCCAGATGATTGAACTATCCCACGCCCCACCTCACAGGTAAAGCAAGCTTCAACCTCTGCAAAACAGATCTTTGCACTTTGTGTAGGAGAAATTGCCGGCAAATATATTTAGCAAATCTTTGAATTGCATCAACTCCTGCTCTCTAGCTCCCCCCACCCGACCACTGAAAGCCCCCGGACTTTGACTCAATTACAAAACACGCACCAAAGATCTGTGCTTAATTCAGAGGTTGCCCTTAGTATTCTGAGTGATGCACTTGGAAGCGAATTGGAAACATCCATAAAAGAAAAACAAGAATTCGTATTGATCCAGCACACATTTTTTCAGCATTTGTGACTAACAGCACATTTAAATGTACATATTGAATTTTACTTACCAAAGCGTATGTGTATTTTGCTTAATGTAGATATTTGCATCGATTGTTAATGTACATTTTATGCTCTTTTTATGCTCATGTGGAGGTGGGGGTTCAAGTGTGGAGGCGAGGATGTGACTGCATTTATAAGTGGTCGTATAGTGTGCACGCAGTATGCACTGAAATTTGCACTTCAGTGATACTGGTGCATGGACCTCAGAGGCTACAGGTTGCTTCGAAGGACAAGGTAATCATTTCCGTTATAAACACACTCTCTACAAATTCAGAAAATAGCTGCGGAGCAGGGCAGGATTGATGTCCTTGTTTATTACTGTGGTGTTTACACGCTACATGTGCCGGGCCTTTGTGAAACAGGGACCGTCATGAATGTAACAAATACGAAGCTTCGGGCCTCGCCTGCTTAAAAAACAAGTACTATTGATTTCCCGGTACGGTTCTAGCAGTGTGATAAGCCTACTAATTGGTGAAAATAAACAGAGGCAGTCAAGACGAAATTAGCAGGGAAGTCCCCACAGCCTCCCGCATGCTACGTTTATTTTTAGCTAATCAACGTGGGTTAATTACCAAAGCGGGCGAGGACACGGCACCAACACAGCTCAAATAACAAGCAGGAGGAGAGTGATTGTGTAAGGACATGGTTTACAGCCGCGGACACAAGAGAACATGAAATGGCGGCATGAGCTGAGAAGAGTGTCTGCCTATTATATTAGTTTATCTGTTTCCGAAAAGTAAACGAAGGGAACTGCTCCAGTGAAACGAGATTCAGGGCCCAACTTTAAAGGGACGAAAGAGCAGCGCCCATAAAGTGGGTGCTCCGGTAGCAACAAAGCACAAGTAGTGCGCAAATACCACAGGAAAAAAAAAAGCATTCACACTGTTCAACAAGAAGGGCTGGGCAAGAAGGGAGGGGGGAATGCCAGCAACAGAGGAGCCCGCGAAAGTGAAAGTGATCGTGATTACGATCGCTAGGGAGGAAAGACACATGGCGCTGCGCGCGTGCACGTTCACGTGCACTGTAGCTTTAGGCCACGGCAGCACTTTGAAAAGCCCAGATATAAAATGTCTCTTCGAGCCTTTGGCTCACGAGACCTAATCAGGGCAGACGTGTGCAAGTCCTCCGTAACATTCAAACCCCCTGGGTGCTTGGAGTCCAACTGCAAAATATATCTGGTTTCTAGTTTGCGTAATTTGGACTCCCGATCACCTCCTCGCCTACTTGCAGCTACCGCATCAATGACAAAATACTTGAGGCCTTGATTGTCGCTATTATGGTTCTCTTTAAAATGTCTTGCCACAGGATAAGTATTGTCTTGAGATGCTGCAGTATACGTTTGTGGACTGCATGTTTCGTACTTTCCACATATTTTAACCCACATGGGCACTGAAGTACATAAATTGCAAATTCGTTCTTGCAAGTGAGTACTTTACTGATTTGATGGTCTTTATCGCTAAAGGCATCCTTATAGCTGTTCATGTTGATGCCATGTGTGCAGGACTTGCAAGTTTTGCATTTAAAAAAACCACTGTAGCCATGACGTTTTCTCTATGGTTTCCGAACTGGTATTAACCAACCGTTCTTTCATGGACGGGGCCTTACTAAAAATAATGGAGGCTCTCTGAGGTAAGGTAGGACCTATGACTGGATCACTTAGAATAATAGGCCAATTGCGATTGATGATTCTGTACAGCTCCGAATGCTGTTTGCTGTATCCAGTTATTATTCTAAAAGTGTTAGGTTGGGAACTTGTTTGATCAAAAGTTAATGGACGGGCTGGTTTGTCTGCAAGTGCTACTGGTTTATAAGAATCAAGGAGTTCCTGTCTGTTAAACCTCATTGATTTAGCCAAAGCTGTATCAATGATGTGTTCTGAATACCCCCTTTCCAAAAATCTGCATTTACTGACCTGTTGAGCTAGCTTTAAATCTTGTTCACTGCTGCAAACCATCCTGAGGCGAAGCAGTTCCCCGTACGGAATGCTTGTTATTAAATGTGCTGGGTGAGCACTACCTGTGTGTAGAATCGTATTACCAGCAGTATTTTTCCTAAATAATCTTGTCTCAATCTTATTACTGCTGATATAAACCTCTGTGTCCAAAAATGTAACTGTGGACTGGCTCAATCGTGCAGTGAATTGCAGTTTAAGCTCATTAGTACTTATTTCAATGACAAATGCCTCAGCCTGTTCCTTTGTTCCCCTCCATACAACAAATAGGTCATCAATATAACGAAACCAGACTATCACATTATCATCAAAGACCTTCCTATGTTGGACCTTAAGGACCAGTTCCTCCCAAGCGCCCATATGCAGACAGACATAGCTCGGGGAGAAACTGGGCCCCATAGCCACACCTTGTAGTTGCCGATAAAGTAAATTGTTATACATGAAGATGTTATTATGTAGACAATATTTCAACATTTGGAGTAGCATTTCGTTATGATCCTTGAATTTCTCCGACCTTTGGGATAAAAAGTACTGTACTGCTGCTAACCCATCCGTGTGCTTAATGCTTGTGTAGAGCGAAACGACATCAAGGGCCAGCATCCAATAACCCTCCACCCAGGTGACCTGCTGGATTTTCAATAAAAAATCACCCGTGTCTTGTACATATGAATCTAAAGCTCTTACATAACTTTGTGAAAAATAGTCAATGTAGACCGAAGATTTCTCCAACAACCCACCCCTGGCAGATATAATCGGCCTGCCGGGTGGGTTGTCCAGATTTTTATGAACTTTGGGGATGAAATAAATTAGGGGGGTTACAGGGTTATCGAACTAGAGATATTTATGTTCATCTTCTGATATTAGTCATTTAGTTTTCCACTTGGTCAGTTTTTGATGATAATCATTGTGTGATATTTTCACTGTTGCCTGGTTGATACGCTCATAGCACTGCCTATCATTAAGTTGAAGATAGGCCTCTTTGTCATAGTTTGCACGTGTTAATAAAACAATATTGCCACCTTTATCACTAAGTCTTTACTTATCTTAGTCACGAGTGCCTCATATTGTTGCGTTTGTTTGTCATATTTGCCCTTCCGATTATGAATCTGTTTCTGTAATTTCTTCAATTACATCGTTACATTTTCATGAAAAATGTCAATCGTATCCCGGAGCATTAGGGGACTGAAGGTTGACGGCGGCTTAAACGGGGTATTTGGAGCTCTTTGTTTTATAGGCAAATCCAGATTTGTATGGGGTGCAAAGGATAGGCTCAGTTTTAGTATTTTTTCTTCGTCCTCTGTGAGTTTCGTTGAAGTCAAATTAATAATAGTACGGCTGATGCCACTATTTATTGTTGTTTCTTGGGTGCCCATTGGCCCCTCCCTTTCTCTTTGTTTTGATAGGATGCGCCTCTTCCTCGCCCTGTGCCTCAGCCGCTGTTTGAAATTTGTGGATTTTCGCTGTAATTCCTTTGCACTCTGGGCCGAAGAGACTGCATCCGCTCGTGGTACAAAAAAACGATCTCTTCCCCAGGCGAGGGTTTGGCAGAATGACCTAAAGCTTCTACATCACAAAGCTCTGAATCCGACCCGCTACTTCCTACCGCACTCAGATCAGATATCGAAGTGTCCGTTTGGTCTTTATTTCTGTTTAACACTCTAGGCTTGATCTGTGTTTTTGTTGCAGGACCACGTAAAGCATCATACTTTTTGGAAAAAGTGAAAATTTGGCCGATTTCATAATCGTTACGATCACGTTGAAATTTGAAGGCTTTTCTTTCCATTATTTTAGTTTCTTTTTTTTTAAGCCTAGCCATCATTTCATTTGTCAATTTAGTTTTTTCTTCAATTTATTCATTTTTCTCCAAATCCTCATACATTTCAGCAATCTCTTTAAGCAGCTGTGTTCTGTCTATGTCCGCATATTTAATCAATATTAAAACCAGACGCCGCGAAGATTCAAAATCGCTTTCTGCCCACTCCCGCATTAGGTCAGGGTTGGGATTTTCATAACTGGGGGCAGTTAAAATTCTGAGTCCTCTTGGAATACGATTAACGTCAATATATCCTTTAAGGGATTTAGATTCCTACCATTTACTTTGCTCGCTTTTAAATTTTTTCTCCAATGTTTTGAACTTGTCCTTTAGTGTACTGTTACTGGGGTTACTATCAACATCTCTTCTTCCCCGGATGTTAGGTGGTATCGGGAGGCTGTCAGAAAACCCCCAGAACGAACCCTACACTACCCGAACACCACTGCACTGCCCTAAACCCTAAAACACTACCCCAGAACGGCCCCCTACACTACCCAAACACCACTGCACTACCCTAAACCCTAAAACACAACCCCCAGCACGGCCCCTACACTACCCAAACACCACTGCACTGCCCTAAACCCTAAAACACTACCCCCAGCACGACCCCCTACACTACACAAACACCACTGCACTGCCCTAAACCCTAAAACACTACCCCCAGTACGACCCCCTACACTACCCAAACACCACTGCAAACCCTAGAAAAGTAACCACCACCCCATGCCCAATCCCCCTTACCTCTCGCTTCTTGTGGTTCCTCTCTCCTCGTGGTTCCTGCTTCATGTCGTCTCTGAGGGGCGGTGCACGTCGTTGTGAGGAAACGGAACAGCCTCTGTTTCCTTACAACGACGTGGATCGTCTACATTTTTTTAGAACTCATAGTCATTTACCACACATACCTTTACAACAAAATTCGTTGTAAAGGCATGCGTGGTAAATGACCATGCGTTCTAAAAAAATGCGTAGTAATGACTTCGCGATGTACAACGCATACGTGGTAATGCATGCGTTGTAATGGTATCGCGAAGTAAAAAAGTAATTGTAACGGCTGTTCACCGATCGAAGCTGGCCCCTGTTCTTCAGTGAGTCATTTATTTGATACATTCGGAGGAAGGAAAGTGTTTTTTTTACCGAAAAGTGCATTCTGTTGTATTCTGAAAGTGTCCGCGTGGCCTGGTTTCACTTCCGGTGAGAGTGTGGAAGAGTCTGTTAGGATCTAAAGGGGTTCTGCTGTTGGACTTGGCCGGCATGACGCGTCATCAGAAAACACAGCTAATGGAAAGCGTTGTCCCCAAAGTGTGGAGCAGTGCCATGAGAGGTCAACGAGTGTGCGTCCCACCGCAGTATGACCGTACCGCGTGACCCATGTGCCGCCTCCAGTGTACGGAAGGCAGAAGTGGCATCCATAGCAGGTCCTCTTGAAGACCGTTGTAGCACTAATTCTACATTTTGGAACTAGGGGATTTTAACCTTGTTGTTCCTGCCAGATACAAAGAGAAGATCCTGTGTTATTCAGTGCCCTTGTTACCTTTTTTGTGGGTGGTGGTGCTTGTCACTTCGCTGCCCCGCCGGTGCACATGACTGGGCTCCCCACCTCGTGTGCCATCTGCAGGGCCTCTACCCTCGGATCACTGGTTTCGGTTTCTGGAGTAGCAACATAAACAGTTTCTCCCAAAGGACTAGCCTGAACACTTAGGTGAATATCCCCTGCGCCAGCATTCTGCGGAAATTCTTTCCTAGCTCTCCCACGTCAATGACAATGTCATAATAGCACGGCTCCGCTCGGTACTTTGTATGACGTCATAGGAGCCATAAGAGGACATCGTCGGACTGCTGACGTCAGTTCCACACATTTTTTCCGTGCCACCGAGATAGACAGGTGGACCGACACATTTTCACACGTATACATAGTATACTAAATATAAATATATATATATATATATATATATATATATATATATATATATATATATATATATATATAACCAATAAAGGCATAAAGAAATAGCAACAGATCAAGCATTTCTCACTATTAAAACTTAAGCATGGGCGTGGCTAAGCGCCAGCGAAGATGGCCGTTTAGTTTCAAGCTCCGCCGGAGCGGCGTCTTTCCCCACGAAAATCTGGACAGCATCGCCCGTGCAGAGCGGTCACGTTGTGGGGAAATCCTAAGGGGGACCTGCAGACTTGAACCCTGAGCCCCGGATACCCGGGGACGCCTCCGCGGCGAAGATACGGCGGACAAGCTGGGTGGGGCCTGGGAGCAGCGAGGAGGCGGGCAGAGAAGTCCACGCAATGTCCCGGCGCGGAGGCCTGCCTTGAAGTCTGCGGCCTAAATGCGAGACCCTGTTGGCCCTGTATTGGAGGCGGGCGCGGCGCCTGTGGGTGTCAGAGGCCGGGACAGGCTCTGGGGGGCGGGGCGCCGCCTTCCCCATAGCGGCTGCAGCAGCGGCCCAGCGGGCCCCACGACTAGAGCGGCTGGCTCTGAGGGGCAGACACGAGGCAGCTGGCTCTGTGGACGGTAGGGGGCGCCCAGAAATGTGGAGATGACCGGAGCTGTTTGATGACCCCTGGAGCCTTGGTCCCACACAACTTGCCGGGGTCCGAGAGGCGGTGCGAGGTGGGGGATCTGTGCGTCGTGCCTTTGGGGCCCCTCGGAGCTGCAGCGGGGACTGAGCTGGACTGCCACACGAGCTACCTGGGCCTCTCCTCCGCAGGCCCCCATTTGAACGCGCTCCGAGGGGGAGCATCCATCCCACCAAGACCCGAGAGGAGGACTAAGCACCCGGATACTGAGCCCGACCGCCCCTGGGCAGGGGAGCCAGGTACGGACGTGGAAGAGTGTGTGTGAGGCAGCCGGCAAGGCGACACCACCGCACTGCACCAGTTGGTCCGCCTTTGGGCTGTCTGTGTGGGTCCTATTGGTGAGGGAGACCCGTGAAGTCGGCGTCCGGCCCGGGGTCCCCCCCACTCCTCCTTTTTCGGACTGATCGGGGGACATCCCGGGGGCGGCTGAGTGGCGAGGAAGGTTGGGCTGGCACATAATAAACCGATTATCCTGCCTACAGGGATACACCGGTGGCCGGGTGGCGGTCGGCGCTGCAGGGCAAGGAGGAATTGCTAACTCTGGCGGAGGTGCTCCGTTCGGCGGCGTACGGCAGCAGCCGGCTTGCGAGACACCTCCGGGCAAGTGGCCTGGATCACGACCCGCCCTTGTGACCGGCGGCTACGCGTGGCGACCTCATCATGAGGCCTATAGGGGCGGCGGCCCAAACGCATAACCTTGACAAGTACACAGGCCCGAGGCCGGCCCCTCAGACTGAGGGGACAACGGGGGAGCGGGAGACGTTGGCAGAGCCCTCCTTGACGGCCATCATGACCGCCATACAGACCCTGGGACTACCCTTGTGACTAAAATTGATAAAATGTCCATTGAAATGAATCTTTTGCGTACAGACCTCAACAAAACATCGGACAAGGCTAGAACTAATGAGACCGAAATCGCGGAACTCAAGGCCTCCTCCAAGAAACTTGAACAGAGGGTCAATGAGCTGGTCCATCAACACCGCCAGGTGGCACTGAAGCTGGAGGATCAGGAAGGGAGGGCCCGGAGGAACAACGTCCACGTGGTGGGTGTTCCAGAAGGTTCGGAGGGGCCTAGCGTGGACCTATTCCTCGAAGACCTAATCCTCAATAGCCTGAAACCAAAGCGGCTCCCTGCGATGTTCTCCGTCGAAAGGGCTCACCGCGCACCCGTCCCTAAGCCTAAACCCGGAGCCCCGCCGCGAACCATTATTGCACGGATCCTCAATTACAGGGATCGGGATGCCATTCTGCAGGCCGCCAGACAGAAGGGAGACCTACAGTACGAAAACGCGATAGTCAGGTTCTTTCCTGACTTCACGCTTAAGGTGCAACTAGAGCGACGATCGTTTGAAGGGGTGAAAGCAGTGTTGCGGGAGAGGGGCATCAAGTACATGATGTTCTTCCCAGCAAAGCTCAAAGTTCTCGATGGCAGCAGATCCCTCTTCTTCACCACGCCTTCAGAGGTGCAGGACTGGCTGGACGGGGGAGCTTCGCGGCCGTCAGCCGGCACTACGAGGGACGACTGGAGGGAGGCCCGGACCGGCTCACCGGCCCCCCGGGTCGGCGGGTCGGAGGTGGATAAGTGAAGTCAGCGCTCCTAGCGTTCCAGATCCCGCAGTCCGGACCTGGATGGC
The DNA here is from genome assembly GCF_964204655.1 of Triturus cristatus. Lineage (NCBI taxonomy): Eukaryota > Metazoa > Chordata > Amphibia > Caudata > Salamandridae > Triturus > Triturus cristatus. The sequence continues at coordinate 896,134,542 of NC_140580.1, read as the reverse complement.
ACCTAAAGACCAGGGGGGCGTTGGCACAGAGGGGAGGATGTTCTCCCAGGACGATTACACACTGACCTGTAATGTATAATTTTTCTCTATGATATTGATGGGAGGGTATGCCCGGGACGGCACTTCCGGTGTGGGGGCTGCCATCTCAGTGCCAGTGGGGAAGTGCCTCTGCACGGGAGGTGTCGGAGACTGACTGATATTACTGGCCTGCTTGGTGCGGGTAGTGTGTCCGACTTGCTGATGACATTGAGCGAAAACAATTTACAGAGGGGCGGGGCAGTACGGCAGGAGACATTGAACTCTCTTGGTGACATGCTCGCATGGGTTGGAGAAGACTAAATGGCAATTGGGAGAGGCGCTCATCGGCTGGAGTTGGTGCTAGCGCATGTCTCACTTATCAGTTTTTAGAGGGGAGGGACTTTTTCTCTCCTTTCTTGTTTAGGGCGAAAGGCGCTCTGCTAGTTGGGGGATGTGGGTAGTTGTAAACCTACATCGCAGGGTTACAGGGAGGGAAGGGAGATGGGGGGCTACAGTTTCTGGGGGGTTTTGGGGGGATTAGTGATACTTCAGGGGAGGGCGGGTAGTTTCAGTTGGTCAAGTGAGAACAATCCTTGTGAGGTGGCGCAGTGTTGCATGCCGTATGGACAACAGCTTTACATCGTCCCTGGGAATGGCTATGAAGTGGGATAAGAGTATCAAATTGCTTAGTTGGAATGTAAATGGGTTGGCGGACAAGCTTAAGAGAAGTATAGTACTTCAATTCCTCAAAAGACACCTCCCAGACATTGTCCCACTGCAAGAGACACACCTCATCGGGAACACATGCCGGGCACGTAACAGATGGGGGTACACACTGGCCACACATGCCGGCTTCACATCGGGATCCCGAGGGGTGGGCATACTGGTGCGCCGTAACTTTCCAATGGTAATTGAACACACGAAACAGACCCGCTAGGCCGCTATGCAGTGCTCACGGGAAAGTGGGCAGGTCGCACACTTAACCTGGTGACGGTGTATATTCCACTTGGTCGCCAGAGTCAATCTTATCAGGATCTGGGGGAACTCCTTCTCCTTTAGTTGGGGGAGACTTCAACGCAGTAGTGTCTGGAGACTTGGATAGACACCCACCGCGGAACATTGCACCGGGGCAAATGTGGCTCTCCAATCTGCTGGAAGCGTATGGGCTGGTGGATCTTTGGCGCCTTCGCCACCCCCCTCAGCTACAATATACATTCTTATCGGGACCACACATTCTCCAGGATAGACTACCTCCTTACTCTCCTGAAGCACGACACCGTGGTTCAGGACGTCAAACACTTGGCATGGGGTATATCGGACCACTCTCCGCTGTGGACGCATCTAACAATCGGGGAGCAGAGGGTGGGATGCGTGGCGCCCGTGAGCCCCTGGTTGATGCGTAACCCTGAAATTAAGAAGGCACTCACTCGGTCAATAGATCAGTATTTCACTGATAATGTTGGGACAGTGGATCCCCCAACTACCCTCTGGGAAGCATTTAAGACGGTGGTGAGGGGGGAGGCCCTATCAAAAATCGCCGGACAGCGTAAGGAGAGGGAAGCGCAGATGCTTGCGGAGGAGTGGGATCTTCTCGCACTGGAGGGAGAGGCGCAGGTGCATGGGACATTAAAGGCCCAGCATCAAATGCAGCTGAAAGCCGCTGAGTATAAGGCCCTAGCCACGGAAGCTGCTAAGACTCTAGCGAGAGACAGAGGAGGCCGGCTATACGACCAAGGGGATAAGGCGGGGAAATTAATCGCCTGGTTGGATAAAAAACAGATGGCACAGAGGGTGGTGGCAGAAATCCGTTCTGAGGGGGCCTCCCCCCTGACCGACCCGCAGGAGATAATAGGCGAATTTGCTGCGCATTTCAAAGGAGTGTACAGCAGAGGTTCCGACCGGTCAGAAGAGGATTCTGCTGCGCTTCTAGAGGACATCAAGCTGCCTGTGCTTTCTGATGAGGATCGCGAATCTCTGGACGGCGACCTCACCGTCCCCGAACTGGTAAAAGCTATTAAGGACCTGCGGCCTGGGAAGGCCTTGGGCTCTAACAGCCTACCTAATGAGCTGTACAAGCTCCGGCCCGACTGCCTGGGCACACATCTCAAAAGTATGTTCGAAGACAGCAAAGCGAGGGGGAAACTACCAAGAGACCAACGCATTGCCACGCTGGTAGCTGTCCCCAAAGAAGGGAAACCTCCTACAGGCCAATATCATTGTTGAACGCTGAGCCTAAGATACTGGCTAAGCTCCTTGCAAACCGGGTTAAACCAATAATCACCAAACTGGTCCATCCCGACCAATCGGGCTTTATGCCGCATCGAAATACGGCCCTTAATCTGCGTCGACTCCACGGCGTGATGGGTCGCCGCCACATGATCCAGGAGGACGCGGTGGTGGTATTACTAGATGCAGCTATGGCATTTGATACGCTGGAATGGCCCTATATGATGGCGGTCCTTAAAAGATTAGGCTTTGGTCCCAGCTTCGTTGGGTGGGTGCGCCTCCTCTATTCCGAGCCTCTGGCACAGGGGGTGGTGAATAACAAGAGCTCCGAGGTTTTTGCACTCGAAAGGGGGACAAGACAGGGCTGCCCCCTCTCACCCTTGCTGTTTGCACTCTGCCTGGAGCCTCTGGCGGCCTGGATAAGACAAGATCCCTCAATACGAGGGCTGAGATGGGCAGAGGGATGGGAGGACAGGATTTCGCTGTATGCAGACGATGTCCTGCTATACCTTGCCTCCCCCTCTGGGTCCCTCCAGGTAGCCCTAGACATCTTTACAAGCTTTGGGAAAAACTCCGGCTACAGCATCAACTGGGGAAAGTCATTGCTTTATGTGCTACATGGTGCCCCTCCTTCTGTTCCGCGTGGTTGCCCGATCCAGATAGCCACGGAAGGGTTCAGGTATCTCAGAATCTATATCTCTGGCGATGCAAAAATGCGCTTTAAGAATAACCTCGGGCCACCCCTGCAGAGGTTCCAGAGGGATACGGCAATCTGGAAGAGGCTTCCGCTGTCGCTGCTGGGTCGTGCAGCCCTTTTCAAGATGATGGCGCTGCTGCGGTTTTTAGATGCGCTCCAAAACTACCCAGACCTGGTCCCACACAAGTACTTCGCAGATATTGAGGCCACCCAGAGGGACCTGCTGTGGAGTGGCGCACCACGCATAGCTCTCCCGAAACTTACATTGGGGTGGTACGATGGCGGCATAGCACTGCCGGGCATCTGTAAATATTACTGGGCAGCACATCTCTCGGCTATTAATCAGGGCACTTACGGCAGTGAGGATGACCCCGTGTATGGGATGGATAGGTGGCTCCTCCCCGGGGGAAACTTTGAGACCGCACTCTACTCGCGGCCTAATAAGTTCCACCTCACGGGGCCTACAAAACACTCGTTCCAACTGTGGCATATTGTGAACCGGAAGTTAGGGTGGGCTGACAAACTTACGAAGGCAACCCCGCTCTGGGTGTCAGAAAGGCTAGGGTCGTTGGGTCGCACTAAGGGATTCCGCAATTGGGATCTGATTGGTATATCCCATATAGGGGACCTTTGGGGATCCGGGGGGGTGGTGCCCTTTGACTCCCTACAGCGGTCCCAAGAGTTGGCACACTCGAAGTTCTTCCGGTACATGCAGGTTCGGCACTCTCTTCAATCTAACATTCCACCAGGGACAATGCTCCCGGAATCCTCGCCCTTAGAGGATAGGTTGCTTGACGGCTATCTGCTGGAAAGGGCGATATCCCTCACATATAAAAAACTCATACATCACTCCCCAGATCCACTGGGCTCCCTCAGGGGGAAATGGGAGGAGGCGGCCTGGAAATTGAGGCTGAGGAGTGGAGGGAGGCGCTCTCCTCACCCAAAGAAGTGGCGATATCGGCAAAGTTGCGGCTGATACAACTCAAAATACTACATCGGGTGTATGTCTCGGGCACCAGGCTAGTGTTGATGGGGAGGAGTACAGACGGGCTCTGTCGGGAAAGTTGTGGGAAGTGGGGGACATTTTTTCACATAGAATGGGAATGCCTGCAAATTCAAACACACTGGGCAAAGATACATGATTGTATGAGCGAGGTTTGGGGGGTAAAGCTACGGCCTGAAGCTAAGCAGTGCCTCCTGAACATTTGGGAGCCCACGGACCTACCGGTAAAAGGCAAATTGTGGGCAACACTGGGGCTGGTGTTTGCAAAACGTAACATAGCGCGCCTGTGGGGGGGGAGCGCCCCCATTGATTAGTGCATGGAAGAAAGACATGGACTGGTGTATGCTGCAAGAAAAGATAGTGTATGTTTCGAGAGGGTTCCCCGGGAAATGGGTGGCGGTCTGGTCTCCTTGGAATGCACACCGCGGTAACATCTACGAACCTCCCATCTTCCCCCCCTTGGAGGAGATGTTAACCCAATAATATGATGGTATTGTCTGTCCCTGATCTGCTGTTCCATATCAAGTTACAATAATGTATATGAGTCCAAGGATGAAACACTGTAACGCCATTAAGTGAGAACTGTGAAACGACCAACATGTTTATGTTTATTAATAAAAAGAATAAAAAAAAAAAAATACATAAGCATGATTAAGACATATTAAACACATTCATGCCAAACAGTAAAAGCATCTTTTTGGTAGACACAGGTAGACAACGGGGAGGCGGGTGGGACAGTGAGGAATCCACAGGCAGATACTGTATCCACCAGGAAAAGCGTTACCGAAGGTAAGTAACTTGATCTTCTGATGGATACTTCTGCCTGTGGATTCCTCACCTTTTGAATAGAATCCTCAAGCCGTACCTCACCCGGAGGAGGGTGTCCACCTGACTAGACCAAAAAATCTTGCAAAACAGATCGAGCAAAATGGCCATCCCTCCTAACCTCCGAATCCAATAATAATCGAATAATATTGAAAATAATACTTTAAAAATACTTTTATTAATACATTTAGACAAAAACTTAAAGGAAAACTTTTATTTATAATTAATTTAAAGATATTTCATACTTTACAAATTACGCCGAAGCCGTGACCCCAGCGCGACTTTTCAAAATGGCTACCGGAATGCGCGCAGCCATCGTGTAGGGTGCGCGAAGGGTGCGCGACTTCTGTATAATATAAAAAAAAAAGAATGAATTTAGTTTACTAACTAAAAATTATTCACAATTGTATTTAACAATATATATATGTCTATATAGATATATATATATATATATATATATATATATATATATATATATATATATATATATATATATAATATAAAAAAAACATAGGATTGAGGTACATTAGACTTACAAATTTTCATTTAAAAAACCTTTGAAATTCACAGAAAAAACCATAGGTTTCAGGCACGTTACAGTTAGAAATGAGCATTTAAAAAACCATAGAAATTCACTGAAAAAAACATAGGTTTCAGGCACGTTATAGTTAGAAATTAGCATTTCAAAACCATGGAAATTAACTGAAAAAACCATAGGTTTCAGGAACGTTATAGTTAGTTTGACATTTCACTTGAACAAAACCATAGAAATTCCGGCGTTATAGTTAGTTCAGCTAACTATAACTCTCGCCCACGCAATGCACTGCTGATGACGTCACATATTACATCATTCATCATCCATTGTATATCCTTGCCTGTGATAGCAATAACGTGTAGATGTACAAATATGTATACATCGCGCATACTGATCACCAAATGTGTATTGATCTACGCACCTTCCCTTATACACCATTATCATTGATAGCTATAACGTGTAGTTTTCCCTTTCATCGTATTGGTAATGAACACGATTTCTACATCAAGTGTATTTTCCCTTAGCCCCTTAAGCACCTTAAGTCTTTTACTTTATAGCTGAACCCCACCAGGTGGCAGCAACGTCTTGTACGTGCTCAGATACACGAGCACGTATTGTATTTAAACCAAACGGAAGACAATTCTGCTGTCTTTACGAACAGGATACAGAGGATAGGGCTGCCCGTCGCTCCGATTTAAAAAGGGAACACTTATTTTGAAGGTGAGCGGCGACCGCGATAGGTTTGATAATTAATAGTATTTAGGGACGATTTTCGTTCACAATCGCCCCCAGAGTTCTAACCTCTGTCTTTACCCTGCAGTTTCAAAAGGTGATTAATGAGCCTCTGAAGTCAATAGAAGGGCCTGGTGAGGAGGCGGAAGGCCCCTTGGAGTCACCTTCTCATTCTTACAAAGATGGAGCCCCGTGCGCCTGACGCCGGAGGTTAGTGGTTTTCTTTAGTATTATGTACCCCAGTGCATTAAACTTAGTTCTCATAGGCTGTAATTGTAGCCATCGCTCTTTTTTTATTACTATGCAGGAATGGCTTACCTGATTAATCTTTGAAGTGACCAGATCACTAACAGCACGTGATTAAGACTACAGTGCCATAAATAGATGACAGGGTGGAAGCCCCACAAAGGTGAGGAGGGACATTTGGTCTCTCCACTTTATAATTTTTATCCAAACCACGTAATATATTAAAGTACCCACCCCCAATTTGTTTTCCCTAACAGGCTACACACAGATTTTCCACTTAGTCCCGAGGAAGACCCCACTAAGACGGTTATAATATCGCGTTTCTTCAGGGGTCGAAACGTCGACGCTTTATTATCAAATGTTGATGATCACCCAGGATACCAAACCAATAATTTGATTAATCGCTTACTGGGCTGATATTTCTTTTTTCTTCTTTCAGAAATTTCGCACTGTGTTTAAATAGCATGTGTCAGGTTCATTCCGATTAGTGAGTGAGTATTGGACTATATATATATATATATATATATATATATATATATATATATATATATATATATATATATATATTACCTACTGGCGGTCGCCAGTAGGTAGTTATAGTTAGGACCACGTTTCCATAGGAAATCCGCAACATTCTATTTTGAATAACTTTGGCACCGGTCGACGAATCCTTGCGAATTTTTCAAAATAGGTTGGGCGCTACGCTCCGCTCCTACCCTGAAAGTCTCAGGGGGATTCGTCAAGCGGGGGCTGAGATAAAAGGGGGGTCCCAAAACGCGTTTTTCCCATGCATTTTTCCATAGGACCTTTAGACAGGGCTACAGCCCGAACGGCTGAACAGAATTTAATGAAATTTGGCAGAGAGGTAGTCCCCAGGTCAAGGAAGTGCCTTTTGTAGGTTTGGTGTAAATCTGTTCAGTAGATTCTGAGAAAATAGCCTTTAAATCAATATATATATCTGTGGCAGCTTACGGTGCGCTTACCGTGCGCTTACCGTAAGCTTACCATACGCGTACGGTGGCGTGCGCGAGCGCGATTCTGATTGGCTCTTAGATCTTAGTAAACATTCGAGTCGGTCGAAACCAGGAAGCGGCGGCCGCCATTTTCTCTCTCGCTTCCTGAGTTGGGCAGCAAAAACGTACCCCAAATATATGTAAAGAGGCAGTTTCATGAGATCCTAACCAGCCAGCATTGATACAGGGGTCCCCAAACCACCCCCAAGCCCAAAAAAAAAACAAAATTTTTTTTTCGGAAAATCGCCGATTACGCTTACCGTACGCGCACGGTAAAAAATTATTAAAAAAAAAAAACTATCCACATTCTCCCCACCCCGTGTGCAAATGGTGCCCGAAGAATACATTTCACAAAGATGCGCAAAATATGTCCCCCATGTGCGCACGGTGCGCGAAGCGCATCGTGCGTACATGGCCCATCCCGCTTAACGTGGGCACGCGGTGCGCGCAGCGCACCACGTGACCACTGTGCTTGCACGGCACTAACTGCGTAAAGTGGGCGCGCGGTGCGCAAAGCGCACCGCGTGCTCACTGTGCGCGCACGGTGCGCGAAGCGCACCGCGTGCTCACTGTGCGCGCACGGTGCGCGAAGCGCACCGTGCGCGCACGGAACGAACTGCGTTAACTGGGCGCGCACGCCACGAATGGCGTAAAGTAACTTAGCATTTAAAAAACCTTGCAAATTCACTGAAAAAACCATAGGTTTCACACATGTTATAGTTAGCTGGACATTTTACTGATAAAAAACCAATGAAATTCCCCCGTTATAGTTACTGCAGGCAACTATAACTCACGCGACCGCAATCTTCTGCTGATGACATATGTGTCTTTATGAAAAAAAAATATTTGTAATATATGTAAAGCTAAAATTTAATGGAAGAAGACATGGGCAAATAAGTGTCTAAATACAGTATTAGCATCAGCAGAGGATTGCGGTCGCGTGAGTTATAGTTGCCTGCAGTAACTATAACGGGGGAATTTCATTGGTTTTTTATCAGTAAAATGTCCAGCTAACTATAACATGTGTGAAACCTATGGTTTTTTCAGTGAATATATATATATATATTACCTACTGGCGGTCGCCAGTAGGTAGTTATAGTTAGGACCACGTTTCCATAGGAAATCCGCAACATTCTATTTTGAATAACTTTGGCGCCGGTCGACGAATCCTCGCGAATTTTTCAAAATAGGTGGGGTGCTACGCTCCGCTCCTACCCTGAAAGTCTCGGGGGGATTCGTCAAGCGGGGGCTGAGATAAAAGGGGGGTCCCAAAACGCGTTTTTCCCATGCATTTTTCCATAGGACCTTTAGACAGGGCTACAGCCCGAACGGCTGAACAGAATTACTAGAAATTTGGCAGAGAGGTAGTCCTCAGGTCAAGGAAGTGCCTTTTGTAGGTTTGGTGTAAATCTGTTCAGTAGATTCTGAGAAAATAGCCTTTAAATCAATATATATATCTGAGCCAGCTTACGGTGCGCTTACGGTACGCTTACCGTACGCGTACGGTGGCGTGCGCGAGCGCGATTCTGATTGGCTCTTAGATCTTAGTAAACATTCGAATCGGCCGAAACCAGGAAGCGGTGGCCGCCATTTTCTCTCTCGCACTGAGAGTGATGTTTAAAATATAAAGCACAAAAACATGTAAAGGGGCTGTTTAGACAGCTCCCACACACATAGCAATGTTGAGGGAGTCCCCAAAGATCCCCCAAGGCCAAAAACGGAATTTTTATTTTTTCGCTAATTTCGCCGATTACGCTTACCGTACGCGTACGGTAAAAAATTATAAAAAAAAAAAAATTATCCACACTCTCCCCACCCCGTGTGCAATTGGTGCCCGAAGGGCACCAATTGTGAATGGCTTATTAAAGATGAGTTAAACTAAAATATTTAAAAAAATAATAATAAAAAAAAAATTATCCACACTCTCTCCACCCCGTGTGCAAATGGTGCCCGAAGGGCACCATTTGTGCATGGCTTATAAGATATACGAAAAATTAAAATATTACCTTTCAAAACGAAGTGCATCATATGTCCTCCATGTGCGCACGGTGCGCGAAGCGCATCGTGCTTACATGGCCCATCTAGCGTAACGTGGGCACGCGGTGCGCTGCGTAAAGTGGGTGCGCGAAGCGCACCGCGTGCTCACTGTGCGCGCACGGAACGAACTGCGTTAAGTGGGCGCGCACGCCATGAATGGCGTAAAGTAACTTAGCATTTAAAAAACCGTACAAATTCACTGAAAAAACCATAGGTTTCACACACGTTATAGTTAGGAATTAGCATTTAAAAAACCTTGCAAATTCACTGAAAAAACCATAGGTTTCACACATGTTATAGCTGGCGGAAATTTTACTGATAAAAAACCAATGAAATTCCCCCGTTATAGTTAGTGCAGGCAACTATAACTCACGCGACCGCAATCTTCTGCTGATGACATATGTGTCTTTATGAAAAAAAAATATTTGTAATATATGTATAGCTAAAAATGTATGGAAGAAGACATGGGCAAATAAGTGTCTAAATACAGTATTAGCATCAGCAGAGGATTGCGGTCGCGTGAGTTATAGTTGCCTGCACTAACTATAACGGGGGAATTTCATTGGTTTTTTATCAGTAAAATTTCCGCTAACTATAACATGTGTGAAACCTATGGTTTTTTCAGTGAATATATATATATATATTATCTACTGGCGATCGCCAGTAGATAGTTATAGTTAGGACCGTGTTTCCATAGGAAATCCGCAACATCACTGATGACATATGTGTCTTTCTGAAAAAAAAATATTTGTAATATATGTATAGCTAAAAATTAATAGAAGAAGACATGGATAAATAAGTGTCTAAATACAGTGATGTAATATCTGACGTCATCAGCAGAGGATTGCGGTCGCATGAGTTATAGTTGCCTGCACTAACTATAACGGGGGAATTTCAATGGTTTTTCACGAGTGAAATGTCCAACTAACTATAACATGTGTGAAACCTATGGTTTTTTAAGTGAATATATATATATATATATATATATATTCACTTAAAAAACCATAGGTTTCACACATGTTATAGTTAGGTGGATATTTCACTCGTAAAAAACCAATGAAATTCCCCCGTTATAGTTAGTTCAGATAACTATAACTCGCGCGCCCGCCCGCAATCCTGCTCATGACGTCACATATTACATCACTCATGACATGGTCAGTGGCATTACTCATGACATCACTGATGACATCATCCTTGTGATAGAGTGGCGGTCGCGCGAGTTATAGTTATCTGAACTAACTATAACGGGGGAATTTCATTGGTTTTTTACGAGTGAAATATCCACCTAACTATAACATGTGTGAAACCTATGGTTTTTTAAGTGAATTTGCAAGGTTTTTTAAATGCTAATTCCTAACTATAACGTGTGTGAAACCTATGTTTTTTTCAGTGAATTTGTACGGTTTTTTAAATGCTAAGTTATGTATGTATTATTATTTTTTTTATATATTTATTTTACAATAAACTACGTATTAAAAATGTATTTTTTTTTGGGGGGGGGGTTTCACCGTGCGCGCACCCCCGTGATTTAAAAAAAAAAATTACAATGTTTTTTTCTGCCTTCGGGGTCCTTCAGGGACCCCCTGACAAAGGCTAGGGGGTCAGGAACTCTCTACCCAGCCACCTTTTCACGTTCGCCACCTTCCTTTTTCACTCTCGCACTGAAAACAAACAAAATGGCGGCCGACACTTCCTGATTTCGACCAATTCGAACGTTGACTAACATGTAACCACCAATCAGAATTACGCTCGCGCACGTTAGGGTGCGCGCACGGTGTGCGGCTATAGATATGTATGTACTTTTAACTGCAATTTTCTCAGGGACTATTGAACAGATTTACTCCAAATATGCAAAAGGCACATCCCTGACCTGAGGACTACCTCGCTGCCAAATTTCAAGTAATTCTGTTCAGCCGTTCGGGCTGTACCTTCGACTAAAGGTCCTATGGGAAAATGCATGGGGAAAACGCGTTTTGGGACCCCCCTTTTTTCTCGGCCCCCGCTTGACGAATCCCCCCGAGACTTTCAGGGTAGGAGCGCCCCATTAGTTTTGAAAATTTCGCCAAAGTTTTCCTATGGAAACACGGTCCTAACTATAACTATCTACTGGCGACCGCCAGTAGATAATATATATTCACTGAAAAAACCATAGGTTTCACACATGTTATAGTTAGCTGGACATTTCACTCGTTAAAAACCAATGAAATTCCCCCGTTATAGTTAGTGCAGGCAACTATAACTCACGCGACCGCAATCCTCTGCTGATGATGTCAGATATTACATCACTGATGACATATGTGTCTTTATGAAAAATAAATATTTGTAATATATGTATAGCTAAAGATACAGTATTAGCATCAACAGAGGATTGCGGTCGCGTGAGTTATAGTTGCCTGCACTAACTATAACGGGGGAATTTCATTGGTTTTTAACGAGTGAAATGTCCAGCTAACTATAACATGTGTGAAACCTATGGTTTTTTCAGTGAATTTGCAAGGTTTTTTTAATGCTAATTCCTAACTATAACGTGTGTGAAACCTATGGTTTTTTCAGTGAATTTGTACGGTTTTTTAAATGCAAATTTTTTTTTGAGATTTTTGGTAAACCTATGTATAAAATAATATATGTACTATATCCTGCATTATGGAATGGTTAATTTTTTTTTTTATGCATTTTTTGCCGTGCGCGCACGGTACTCGTAATAGTTACGCGAAGTTCACGGAATTTCTCCTCGCGGAATTTCTCCGTTTACGCCGTGCGCGTACGCTACGCGCATTCGGCGATTTTTTGAAAAAAAATTAAAAATAATTTTTGCCCTTGGGGGTCCTTCTGGGACCCCCTGACAAAGGCTAGGGGGTCAGGAACTGTCCAGCCTGCCCCCTTATCACGTTATCCACCTTTGTTTTTCACCCCCTCAGACTGCGAGAGACAAAATAGCGGCCGACACTTACTGGTTTCGACCGATTCGAATGTTTACTGAGATCTAACAACCAATCAGAATCGCGCTCGTGCACGGCGGCGTGCGCGTACGGTAAGCTTACGGTAAGCGCTCGGAGCGCGCCCATAGATATATATATTGATTTAAATGCTATTTTCTCAGGAAATACTGAACAGATTTACACGAGACCTTCAAAAGGCACATCCCTGACCTGAGGGCTACCTCTCTGCCAAATTTCACGTAATTCTGTTCAGCCGTTCGGGCTGTAGCTGCGACTAAAGTCCCTATGGAAAAATGCATGGGGAAAACGCGTTTTGGGACCCCCCTTTTTTCTCGGCCCCCGCTTGACGAATCACCCCGAGACTTTCAGAGTAGGAGCGGAGCAGAGCGCCCCATTAGTTTTGAAAATTTCGCGAGGATTCGTCAATCGGCGCCAAAGTTATTCAAAATAGAATTTTGAGATTTCCTATGGAAACTCGGTCCTAACTATAACTATCTACTGGCGACCGCCAGTAGATAATATATATATATATATATATACAGATATATATATATATATAGTGAAATACACACTAAATATACAAACAGACTTCTTTTTGGTATATGCAGACATGCAACGGGGATGCAGGTGGGTCAGTGCGGAATCCACAGGTAGATACTGTATCCACCAGAAGGAATTGTTTCTTACCTGTAATTTAAAGCCAATACTCTAAAACAACTTAAATCTCTTTTTCAACCCCTTTTTTAAAAGTAGAGAGATAGCAGGATAGTGTAAACCTGTAGGCTGCCATTATGTAAGTTTAAAAACCTTGTCTGTGCCTTTAAGGACCCAGAGACCACCGGTATCCCATCATGCCCAGTGGGTGGCTGTTGCTTCATTTCTTTATGTTGAGATGTGTCCGTGGTAGATGGGTCCTATAATTGCCTCTGCCACCTCCGCTGGAGAGGCGGGAGGGTTACTTATGATTTCAATGGAGATTCCCCTAAGACAGAACTGGGAGTACAGGTAAGAAACCATTCAATCAATTAATCAGGTGTCTTGTAAAGTGGGACTACCCACCCGTAACGGTCTCAAGGCGCTGGAGGGGGGAAGAGGGGGACTGCTGATCCATCAAAGGCACTGTGGTTCCGTTGAAGAGCCAGGTCTTAAGGTCTTTCCTGAATTGAGGCAGTGACAGTGATTGCCTGAGGTGGTGAGGCAGGGTGTTCCAGGTCTTTGCTGTGAGGTAGGAAAAGGATCTTCCTTCTGGCTGTGGTCTTGCGAATGCGTGAGACGGTGGCCAGGGACATTTGGGCGGAGCAAAGGTCTCTGGCAGGTGTGTGGCATGCAAGACGGTGGTTGAGGTGCGGATGTCCCGTGTCATGTAGGGCTTTGTAGGCATTTGTGAGGATTTTGACTTTTGTTGACTGGGAGACAGTAGAGGTCTCTCAGGTGGCCAGTGATGTGGCTGCAGTGGGGGATGTTGAGGAAGAGTCTGGCAGAGGCATTCTGAATGTTATGCAGTTTCTTAAGGAGTTTCTGGGTGATGCCGGTATAAAGTGCGGTGCCATAGTCGAGTCTGCTGCTGATGAGTGGGTGGGTTACTGTCTTTCTGGACTCAGTGGGGATCCACTTGAAGATCTTTCGGAGCAGGCGTAGCGTATGGAAGCAGGATGATGAGACAGTGTTGATTTGGAGGTTCAAGGATGATGGCAAGGTTTTGTTTGTGGCTTGTGGGGGTTTCCAAGTGCTGCAGGCCACCAGGAGTTTTCCCGGGCGAATGGGGTGGAGCCCAGGATGAGGACGTCTCTGAGTTGAGCTTGAGGCAACTGTCCTTCATCCAGGTGGTGACAGCCTTCATCCCGTCATGGAAGTTGCTCTTAGCAACTGTGGGTTTGTTGGTGAGGGAGAGAATCAGCTGGGTGTCATTGGAGTAAGAGACGATGTTGAGTCCATGGTTCCTGAGTATTGCTGCGAGCAGGCCATGTCGATGATGAAGAGAGTGGGGCTAGGGAAGGAGCCCTGGGGCACTCTGCAGCTGACCTTTGTGGGTTCCGAGGGGACTGGTGGTAGTCTGACTTGCTGTGTTCAGACGGTGAGGAAGGAGTGGATCCTCCTCTCTTAGGGGGTCTCCATTGATAATCATAAGCACTGAATAAAGTAGCAAGCCCATCCCCACCAAGAAAAGTGAAAAAGAGAGCAACGACTAAACAACTGAATTAAGCAACTACATTTCTGAGGGAGGCCTGTCCTACATGCGCATCTGTTCTAGCATCCGAATCCAAACAATAGTGTTTGGTGAACGTGGGAACAGATCTCCATGTAGCTGCTTTGTAAATTTCAGTTTTAGGGGCATTTCTCATCAAGGCGGCAGTAGCCACTTTTCCTCTAATAGAATGAGCCCTAGGTCTAGCTCATAAAGTCTTGTTGGCTTTTTGGTAGCATAATGGATACAAGACACTATCCAGCGGGAGATGGATTGTTTGGAAGTAGCTAGACCTGTACAGACCGGACCGTAATTTACAAACAATTGGCCCAATCTGCATAAGTGTCGTGTTTTGTCTAGATAAACCTTCAAGACTCGCCTCAATTCCAGGTAATGAAGAGTTCTTTCAGCCGAAGTGGTAGGACGCTGAAAGAAGTTTGGAAAGGAAATCGCCTGATTGATGTGAAAATCCAAATGGGTTCAATAGGGTCCTGTATGAGGCTTGAGAGAACTATGTTGAGCTCCCAGGGAGGAGAAGGATGCCTAAAGGAAGGTAAAACCTTTTTCAACCCTTCTAAAAAAACTTTGATAACAGGGATTTTGAAAAAAGAGATTTGTGAAGGACATTTCTATAAATACAAAAAAGGGGGTGTCTGTTCCTATAGGAAAAAAACTGTGTCTAATGTGAAGTGTAGGTGGAAATTCTTCAGTTAGGGGGAGGGTCTTCCTAAATTGAAGATAGAGCCCTCACCCACCCAGATGGTTGCCAAGCTTCATCATAGGGCTTTCTTTAACTAATGTGCTCCTACTATATTATGGATACACACAAAGTGATTGCTAAAACTTACCTGTATCTCTTGAAAGGAGGTTTTTACGACAACACAGAATGTCTAGATATATGTTTACTGTATGTTTAAAACCTCTCCACAATTCTTTTGTCTTTGTGTAGGTTGGATTTTGTTTACTCATTTAGGGACCTCAATATCAGGTACAGTTTACCATTGAATGTCCCTTGAGGTATACATGAAAACATTTTCTCACAGGTTCTTCCCTTTCTGTACCACCACATGCAAACCAGCCCTGTATAGAGTAGAAGTCACTCTTATTTACTTAAATCTTGGTCCTGAAGAAAAGCCCTGGATGCCTCCTGGACCAACAGGCATGAAACATGCCGACCTTGTAACAACATTTCACGTGTGTAAACTGTCAGGGCCCATTACATACCAGTGACAGTCTTTTTGCACTTCCGTTTTTAACCCTGCAAGGGAGATCATATATTAAAACCTTGTTTTGGGACTCCTTAGGTAGTTTTAACTGTAGCTTTTTCCACATACACTCTACCCTAGATTCACTGACCCTCACACCCATAGTGCTTAAAAAGAATATATCCGCCAAAAAGTCCTCTAACGAGGCCAGTGGGGCATTGCAGCTCCGGCCCCACAAGGAGCTAAACCCTATGATGAAGTATGACACCCATCCTGGGGTGTGAGGGCTCTGTCTTCCATTTAGGAAGACACTCCCCCAACTGAAGAATTTCCACCAACACTTCACATTAGACATTTTCTTTTTCATACAGGAACATACACCCCCTTCTTTGTATTCATACATTACTTTGTTGGGGGCATGGGTTCTGGAACCTTTATCTCGCTCAAATTCCCTGTCTCTTCTTTCGATTGATTGGACATTTTCTATAGGCAGTAACAGCTGTTAAATGAACCTTTATGGAAGAGAATTGTAAGCCAGATTTTGCCAAATAGTGTAAGTATAGAAGAATGACATCTTCCTGGCAGTTTGTTGGGTCCATGTTCTTGGTAGAACACCAAATGCAAAATCTATTTCATTTGAAGGAATAGGCTGTATGAGTTGACAGCCGTTTAGCCTCCTTGAAGATGTTCCTACAGTCTTGCGGCAGGGTCAAGTGTCCAAACTGAACTAGCTCAGGAGCCATACTGCCAAATTCGAGGAAAGATTGGGGTGAACCATCTGGCCTCCGAATTTCTTTAGAAGATCCGGTCTACATGGCAGCTTGAGATGAGGACGCTCTGACTGGTGAAGAAGGTCTGCGAGCCACCATTTATGTTGCCACTCCGGAGCAATTAATAACATTCTGGTTCTTGAGTCAGACAGCTTGATGAGCATTGACAGGGTCAGGGGATCAACGGAAAGGCATAGACAAATTTGCCAGACCACCCTATCCATAGGGCATTCCCCAGTATCCCTGGTTGGAAGTTCCTCAAGGCGAAGCCTGGGCATTTTTTGTTTTCTGCAGTGGCGAACAAGTCGACGTGCCGAGCGCCCCACAGATGTTTTGTACGATGTCATTGTGAAGAACCC
The DNA here is from genome assembly GCF_964204655.1 of Triturus cristatus. Taxonomy (NCBI): domain Eukaryota; kingdom Metazoa; phylum Chordata; class Amphibia; order Caudata; family Salamandridae; genus Triturus; species Triturus cristatus. Next base: position 896,117,752 of record NC_140580.1, on the reverse strand, counting down.
ATTTGTGGTTTTCTTGCAGAACTCTCTTCAGGGAATCTGCTTTTGTATACCTGGGAGATGAGTTCCCATGATCGGTTGGTTTCTGGCTATAGCCACTTCCAAATTGTCTGGGCATCGTGGGATAAAGGTCTGGACCTCGTTTCCCCCCTGCTTGTTGAGGTAGTTCATTAATGTTATATTGTTGTCTGTCTGAATAAGCAGGGATTGGGTCTTGAATGACGTGCAAAAGGTTTTCAGTGCTTGGTGAACTGCACGGAGCTCAAGGAGATTGATGTGATAGGTCATCTCTCTCGGAGATCATGTTCATTGGATTTGGAGATGATCCATGCATGCTCCCCATTCTAGTAACACTGCATGTGTATCTATGGCCCGGGAGGGAACATCCTGATGAAATGGCATCCATTGAAGCAGGTTCGTCTGAGAGCACCACCATTTTAAAAACTGTGTTGCATGGGGAGAGAGTACGATCTGGTACTCCCAATTGCCATAAGGTGGTCCCACTGATCCCCAAGACATTCGTGAAGAGGACACATGTGGAGTTGGGCATTCAGAGTTAGAAAGATCCATGAGGCCTCCAAGGTGAGGAGAGAAGACACTGACCTCACCGTGGGATGAGAGACTTTCATGAGAGAGTGACACTTCAGACGGATTGCAAATAGTCTCTCTGATGAAGGACACACTCTTGCCTGAATGGTGTTGATGGAAGCCCCCAAACAATACAGTGTCTGAACTGAAGTAAACATTGACTTGTTGTAATTGATATGCAGCCCTAACCTTTGAAGGACATCGCATATCCATTGATAATGAAGCTGCGCTTCCTGAGACGTCAACACCTTGATAAGCCAATTGTCTAGGTAAGGGTAGATTAAGATTCAATGTTTCCTGAGATGGGCAGCTACTACTGCCATGAACTTCAAGAGAGTTCTGGGGGCTGGCTTGAGGCCAAAGGGAAGTACTTTGTACTGATAATGACCTTGTCCCCGATGAATCTCAAGAACTTGGATGTTTCCTGTTATTGGTACATGACAATACGCATCTTGAAGGTCTATGCAGTAGAGCCAATCCCCCTGGTGTAACTGGGCATAGATATGATGCAGCGTCAGCATCCAAAACTTTTCTCACCGAATCAACTTGTTGACCAATTTCAAGTCGAGAATGGGTCTGAGCCCGTTTCTGAGGCCTTACTTCTTCACCATAAAATATCTGTAGTAAATGCCTGTTCCCCGTTGTTTAGGAGGAAGGGTCGGCACAGCATGCTTCTGCAGAAAGGTGTTGACTTCCGATCACAGCATCTGCAGATGGTGTTTGGATGATTTTGGTGGTATATTTGGTGGAAGACTTGTGAACCTGAGACAGTACCCATTCAGAACAGTATTTAGTACCCAGGCGTCTTTTGTAAAGTTTTGCCACTCTTCCAGAAAATGCGAAATGCTTCCACCTACCAGAGTGGGTAACATAAGGAGGGGAAGGAAACATTCATGGCTTGGAGCCTGCTGTAGGTTTTACACCTTGAGCGGGCTATTGGGTGGTTCTTCCTCTAGGCTGCATTCGCTGTTGTTGCTGATAAGACCATTGCTGTTGGGATGGCTTGTGACCTTGATACCAGTGAGGGGTTTGAAACCTCTGGGGGGAAAAACGCCTCTGGTAGGGCTTGCAGGACCTTTTTATTCTTTTTGCCATATTAGGCGAACTGCCTTGAGGGTCTCCATTTCGGATTTTATCAGAGCCATCTCATTGTCTGTGTAACTGCCAAAGAGTGTAAATCCTGAGAATGGCAGATTAAGAATTCTTTGTTGTGACTCATGCTTGAGGGCCGTGAGACAGAGCCAAGAGTGTCTGCGTAATGCCATGGCGGGACAGCACTCATGTGCCACAAGCAAGGAGGAACCAGCTGTGGCACTGATGGTCTGATTGGAGACCATCAACCCCTCATTGACAATCTCAAGGAAGTCCTCCCGTTTTTCTCTGGGAAGGTCATCAGCAAACTTCTATATGGAGTCCTATAGGGCCCTATCATATTTGCCCAGAAGAACAGATGCACCTGCCGCCTTCATAGTAGTCACAGCTATACTCCATACCTTGCGATCCTCTGAATCTAGCTTCTTGCTCTTTTTGTCAGGTGGTAAAGAAGAAGAAGGAGTAGTTGCATGATGTTATTTGGCCGCTCATATGACCATAGAGTCTGGAGGTGGGTTGGAGCGGAGAAATAGGGGATGCTGCTCTGGAGGTCTATATCTTTTCCGAAGCCTCGATTGAGCAGAATTAGCTGAGGCTGGCATCAAAAACAATTACATTGCTGGTACCAGTAGTCCCAGCACAAACAGAAGGAGATCTCTTGACGCTGACCGGTGGTGAAGTGTCTCAAATATAACCAAAGTGAAAAGTGTTGGAACGGACACCGGTATATTGAGCTTCACAGCCCCTCTCACCAGGACCTGCTAGAAAGTAGTGACATCATCCACTGGAGAGATCGGTAGTGGTAGTTGCAAGTTTGATAGCATTGGCGAATATTCTTCCAGTGGAAGAGGAATAATGGGAATAACGTCTAAATCAGGTGCGTGATTTTGACGCATGATGATGGAGAGAGTGCCTTGAAGATGGACGTGACAAAGAACGCTGGGACTTGTGTTGTCTGAAATGGCGCGACTGATGGTGTGTTCTCAAATGCGATCTGCACCTTGGAAGAGAGGCTTCCACAAGGAGGAATTGGCGGCGGTGGAGGAAGTGGTAGTGGAGGCAACAGAGGTGGTGGCAGCAGAGGAGGAGATGGTGGAGGAGTAGGTGAGTCTGGTAACATTATTGGTGAAGAAGAAGAGCATACTCTAGAGTATTCGGAGTCTGGAGATGTTGAAATGTGCCTCCGTTCCTCATGTCTTGATGTCCTCAACATCAATATACTTATTGACACTGTCCTTCTCCTATGTCTCGACGTCGACAGTCCTTGCCTCAACGTCGACCTCCTTCTAAGTGTCAATGGTGGGGGTGTCTTTGTCCTAATCATCGACCTACGCTGTCTCAATGTCGACCTATGCCTCTTTTTCAACATTGACCTAGCCCTTGACACTGAACATGTAGGTGCCATACCGTGGCTCGACGTCGACCTGAAACAACATCGTTTTGGGGCTGAAACCCTATTTGTGGACCTTCCTGGTCCCAAAGAGGTAGATGGCAGAGCCCTGGTTGAGAACTGACCCTCTTCTTGCCCTGAAGTCCCACCTTCAGACTGAGCCTGCTACCTGCATCTTTCTTCAGTGCCATAGAGGCGATTCTTCTCCCTTTCCCTCAGGGTACACCTTGAAACCTTCCTGCAGTGCTGAAATTTGTCAGGAACTCAGATGATGGAGATGTCATGGGGGTCTGACTTGGCCTTCTTTCTTCCACAGACAGGACACTTGTCAAACAAAGATGACATTTTATTTGACAAAATACTACAATTTTGTGTCAGAAAAAGGCAGAACATGCAAGGGAGAGATGAAAAACGTGGAATGAAGTTGTTGTCAGAAACTTATCACTGGTGATTTTTAAAGAGAAAACGCCGAAAAGGCCTAGCTCTGTGCTCCAAGATCCTGTCAGCAGGACCCGGAAAAAAGAACTGAAGCAAGTGCAACCTGCTGGGCATGATGCGATACTGGTGGTCTCTGGGTCCTTCTCACTTTGGAGTCTAGATATAGTGCTTCACAAAAGTGTGGAGGGAGGCCCAAGATGCCGCTTGACAGATGTCAACTACAGGTACACCTCTAGCTAAAGCAGATGAAGATTTAGCTCTTGTGGAATGAGCTCTAATACCTTCTGGAGGTTCTTTGTGCGGAGTGGCGTAGCACATCTTAATGCAAAGGATGATCCATCTTGATAAAGTGCTTTTGTGAACTATTTTTCCTTTCATCTTGCCCACATATACTACAAAAAGCTGGTTATCCAGCTGGAGATCACGACATCTGTCCACACAAAAGCTAACAGCCCTTTTAGGATCCAATCGATTAAGCTTTTCCTCCTCTTTAGATGGGTATAGAGGAGTGTTGGACTTGGCCTGTTTCCCTGAATTTTTTCGCTTTTATGGGAAGCAACATGTTATGTGAATGCATTTTAAACGCAAATGTTAAATGCTGTGCAATGGTGTACGCACCTTTATCTCCCCCATGGTAGAGAAACGTATAGGCCATGTGTGGTGTGAGATGCCATTAGACGTCCTGTGCAATGGCGTGCGCAGACTGACTTTCATTATTTACACAATTCACTTCTAAAATGGACGCCATTGCTGAGGGCTTGTGCCTGTCTGCCGAAGCTGGGTTGCCAGTCTAGTTGTTCATTTCCCAGCAACCCAAGCTTTTGGAGGGAAACCTGGCAGACAGGGTGCTGGACACCTTCCCCTAGGCCAGTTAGAACCAGTTTCCCCAGACGCTTCTAGAAGCTTCTGGCACTGTCTGGTAGGTGGGGTGAGGGGCATATAAATAGGGGGGCTGTGCCACCATGTGCTCAGTCAGAGCGTGGGCTTGAATGAGAGGGGACCTGCTGCCAGGAGGAACCGCCACATGGGCCTGTGTGCTGGCCCCTGAGCTTATCTGCACCCCTCTGCTGTCCACAGGGCCAGGGAGAGCCATAGTTGGGGCACTAATGGACCGGGGGACCCTCTGCCGTAGTATAGGCGGTTGGGCCTAGGGGAGGAACCTACACTACTGGGACTGACTGAGCTTAGGCCCTGCTGTACCCAAATTAGATGAGGGACTCTGCCAGCCTGCTGATCTTGCCCAGTGAGGGGGAAACCCAGGGAACCAACTCCCGAGTGCCTGCTGCTCTGCTGACTAGCGCCTGAGGAAGAGGAGCGCTATATTGCACTGGCCTGTGCTCCCTGCCTGCACCCTAGCGCCTCGTGGGACCATGTCTGCATGCCCTGTGTAAGGTGAGCGTTATATTTAGTGGGCGCTACGCTTGGATAGACTGTATCCTGCCTGCTGTCTAGTGCTTGGTGAGGGCGGCGCTATGTTCTGATTGCCCAGGAGAAGAGGTGCACTGCCTTCTGCCCCTGAAGTTGGGGGGGGCTGCCTAGCGCCTGTTAAGCGCTATACTTCATGACCCAGTAGCGTTGTGTGGCGAGGAAGAACTGTTTTATTTGAAAGCGCCGCGGGAGCCAACCCCGCGTAATGGCGACACTCTGCGCATTGTAAAATTAGGCGGGTGCCTACCCAGCGGTGTGGATGTTTAATTGAAACAGCGGGAGCCTACCCTGTGTTTCTGCCGCCTGGGTACTGTATTGTTTTCAGCGGGTGCCCACCCCGCACGGTGTCTCTACGTAGGAGGGAACCTACCCCTCATTACCGCAAGAAGAATCTCACCGACTTCACCGCCGCGGGACCGGAGCCGACCAGGAAGCCAGGCACCTCTGCCTAACTGTGGGCGGGGCCTGCAGGGACATCCGAGTCCTCGCGGGATCTTCAACAAAGTCCCGGGTCCCAGGAGGGGGGCCCGGGTGAAGGGTGGCGAGGTGCTGCCATTGGCGGGGCTCCCGTGTTGGAGAGGGAAGCCCCGCGCCTGCCGCCAGGAAGACCGGACCATGAAGTCAGGCGGGAGCCTACCCCGCGCTGACCCAGCACCCACGTCGATGGAGACTTCGCTCCATAACAGGTGGGGGGCTCTCCGTGAGCGGAGGAGAGCCCCGAGTGCGGCCGGAGCCCTGACGGCTCCATGTCAAGTCCCGGGCCCCAGGCAATGGACCCGGGTGAAGAGCAGAGTTGCTGCCTGAAGTGGCGGGAAGAAGCCGCGCGCTGCCTGCAGGGCTCCGTGTGGTGAGGGAGCCCTGCCGCCCCCAGAGGAGACCGCCCGCAACGAGTCCCGGTGAGGAGGGCCTCAGTGGGGGACTGTTGGTGGAGGGGGGGCAACGGGGCACAGTGTTGGTGCCCGCCCCCCGTGGGTCCTATTCAGGAGGCACAGAGGGTGTTCGTGCCGGTCTGGTTCCTCCAGCTGCCCCCACGGGACAGAGGGCAGCTGCAACGGTTGTGGCAACACCGCAACGTGGAGCATATTTAGATCGAGTCCTGGGGTTGATGCCCAAGGCTCCTGATTTGATGCCAGGATGCATGCATGATTGGTTTAGGCCGGATATAATGTCATGCCATGAGGCTTTCATTCCATGCCTAAGCTAATGTTCTTGGGCTAACAAAATGCCAAATGCTACTATGTGTATGCCCTATGGTAATGTGATTAGGCTAATGCCAACGTGCCTTCTGCTGATGTTATGCCGAATCTAATGTGATTTATGCCCACAGGATTGTGCCTGCAGATAATGCTTTCGGTTGTATGGTAATGTTGCCAATGTTAACCTGTTGAGGCCTAATGCTCTATGATAATGACAATGTTTTCCCCCAAGGCCTGTCGACGTCATCATGCCTAAGGTGAGGCCTCCTGGCCTGGAAGCTTGTTTTTCCTTTCAGGTCTGATGCCAATGTGTCCTAATGCTAATGGGACGATACCTTTATTTTCAAGTTATTATATACTGTGATGCCATGATGTTTTTATTGCAGGATTGAGGCTGATGGACTTACCTTTATTCTTTGTACTTCGCAATGGTTCTGGCAGCGGCCCGATTGGCCCTGCCATGTATATAATCCCCCCTGTAAATATTGACTTGGCGCCAGTTGGCGCAGTGTAGAGATTACTGTGATTACTATCTTGTGTTTCTACAATACAAAAGTTATTCTTACACAATCTTGTGTAGCGTCTCTTTTTGGAGTGTGCCTTGTGTGTCGCCTGTGTGTACTGCGTGGATGCTTTGCACATTTCCTCCGGAGTTTGGCCAACCCGCAATGCACCATGCTACCCGTTTCCAACATTGGTGTTCAGCGGTGGGATAGGACTTGTGTTTGCGCAGTACCACAGCGACGACGGGTTGCACTGCAAACTTAGCATTTTGTCAGGTCCGAGCAAGACAAGTCATGTAGTGCTCTTAGATCAAGCCTATTGGGTGAAGTGAGTACAGGAGCCATCGATTTAAACCTCGCAGTGTAATATCTCTGCGAGTGATGACCAGATTATTTCGTAATCTTTTTGATTCAATTCGGCGGAATTCCAAGATGGCCGCCAGTAACGCTAATCAAGATGTTACAAGTTGCCGCTCTAGCGGTTCTTTGGAGATTCCTCTTCAGCTGAGCTCGCGCGCGCTGAGCTCATTGCACTTCAACGGTGAATTTTGAGGAAACGGTCGCGTATCTAATTCGCTGCTGTTTTTTTCCCGCTTCTGAGGAAGACTTTCGTTGTACCATTCAGTGTGCTTCCAGAGAACGAAACTGAGTCTTTTGCTGAAGGTGTCACAGTAGGTACACTGTGATTTAAGGTCAGTCTCTTCGCGGAATTAACGCGGAAGGAATTTCTGGTATTTTTGGGGCTAAAGAAGATTAGCTGAAATACAAGAGCCCAGTCAGAGATATTTTGAAGTAGAACAAAGGACTATAAGTTGGATGTGTCATTTGTAGACTACAGAAGAGTTACCTTTTTAGTTAAAGGTGTGGCTTCAGTGCAAATTGGAGAACATAGATTTAAAGACATTTGCTAGGCAATCTATGAAGAAGGAATAGAAGGCTGTAGCAGTCCAAGCCTTTGCTGAAGTATTCTAAAGGAAAGTTCAGAGCAGAGAATAAAACTGGAAGGAGTAACAGTGAGGAACCAGCTGTAGATATGGTTATATATATATATATATATATATATATATATAAGTATACTTACCAACTACTCAACGAAGATCAGTATCCTAATTCCTGCACCGAACCAGAAAAGAAGAGGGTTAATATTAAAAGATACTATTGGGAAGTTCAGGTAACTGTACTGAGGAGAGAAATGATAACACATAATTTGCTATAGTTTATTGGAGAGAGAGAGTTTAATAAGATTTATTTCCCACAGAATTCTATTGAGAAAGGCAGTTCAAATACGAATACATAGAATTCCAGCCCACAGTTAGAATTACAAGAGAGTGGCAAGCCAATTGAGAAGGACAGGTATTTAAGATTGTTTCTGGGATGGAGAGGGAAATGTAGGAAAGGATTATTGTTTCATAACCCCATTTATTTTTCAGGAGACAAAGAAGTCAAGCAAGACTCCAGTCCAACAGAAGCAGTAGCAGTCTTTGGCAGTCTCTCTTTTTCATTCCAATTCCCCTTTTCCCCTCTTGGCTAGTTGTGAACTTAGTTCGCGGTAGCTGAGTAGGGGATTGAGGATCACTCAGCTGCTCCTGTGGAATCTCAAGTTCTGGAACAGGTACTTGACACATTTAAAGTAATCTCAGGTTTTGGGGGATTATTATTTTCTTCTGATTGTGCTTTCCTCCTGGAAGTGGTGTTTGTGAATTGTGTTCCCCTGTTGCACTGTGGTGTGTCCCGGGTGTACCTCGCCAGGATGGGGTTAACCTACAATGAGGATTACCTTATGGAGTACAGGGAGCAAGAAGTGATAGATTTCTGCAGAGAGAGAGGGATACCCCCAGTAGGCAACACGCGCAGGAAGCTGTTTCTCTATGAGGCCCTCAAGAGGGGGGAACCCTTAGAGCCCTGTGGGGACCTTTCCGATTACCCCTCCGCATATTTAAAGAGTGGATTTGGTGGAGACCCGGAGGAGGACCTCGAGCGTGAGGAGGACTCTGAGAGTGAGGGTGCCCAGTCCAAAACCCCGGAGGGTGGTGACACTGACGAGGAGGAAGAAGATGACAGGGCGGGGACGCCAGTAGCGAGTGAGAACACCATAGTTAGGGAGTCCCGTGCTGGGTCCAGTCCCGGGGGCACTGCCCCACCCCTTTCCCTGTCCCCAGAAGAGTGGGTAGATAGGAGGGAAGAAAGGGAGCATCAGCTGGTGCTGGAAAGGCTCAGAGTGGAGCTAGCGCGGCTGAGTGTGGAGGAGAAAAGGCTAGAGAACGGAAGGGTCCTAGCGCAGGAAAGGATGGCGGAGGCAGAGAGGTCCTTCACTAGGGAGAGACTAGCTCAGGAGGGTAGGTTGTCCCTGACTAGTCCAGGAGTCTGGATTCACCAGTGAGGGTGGGATCCAGTGGTGGCAGCGAGAGTGAATCCAATGTAGGGAGTCCCACTCCCAGAGCCCGAGAGACGGTGCCTGATTCCCAGGAAGAGGGGGACAGGTTGGAGTTTAGGGCCAGGGGAAAACAGTCTCACCAGTCCTGGGGGGAGTTTGCGGATGTGTGTTGGACTGCATTGGAGGATTGGGTGGTGAGTAGCGCAGTGAATGATTGGGAAGGGCTGTGCCAGGTAGTTATCAAGGAGCACATGCTCAGGAATTGTTTCCCAAGGCTGCGTCACCACCTGTTACAGTGTGGGTTCTCCGATCCCAGGGAGCTTGCACGGGAGGCAGACCTTTGGGTGAGTGCCAGGGTGTCTGAGAGGGCATTGGGGAGTGATCCTGAAAGGAGTGGTGCAGGGATCTTCTAACCCAGCGAGGTGGGAGAGGTGGAGAGAGGGGCACTTGCAATCAAGGTCCCTACCGGTTTGACTTCGAGGGGTACTTCTCCAGGTGGGAGGGTGCGGAACTCTGGAAGGGGGTGCAGAGGGAGGAAGGTCTCGCCTCTGGCACCAGCTCAGCCACAGGGTTTAGATCCTGGGTTGGGAGGCCGGGGACAGGTACTGTCTGACCTGGCGGGTGGGACATCTGGAAGCAGTGTCCCCCCAGATTTGTCTTCCAGGGGTACTACTCCAGTTGAGAGGGTGCAGAACTCTGGGAGGGGGTGCAGGGGGGGGGGAGGACACGCCCCTGGCACCGGTGCAGCCTAAGGGTTTAGACCCTAGGTTGGGGAATCAGATGCAGGGTCAAGGCCCTGGACTGGGGAGAGAGTGGTGGTCTGAGGGTGCCTCGCATGGGAGGAGGGTGAGGAACCCCTGAAGGAGAGGTAGGGGGAGGAGGGCCTCGCCCCTGGTGGCTGGTCAGCCTGAGGGTGGGGACCCGAGGTGGGGGGACCAGTGGCAGTTTGGAACTGCAAGGAGGAGGAGGAGAGTGGTCAACGGGTACTACAGACCTCGGGCTACTGCCCCTCAATCTGTGAGACCGCAAGGGCCAGAGACATCTTGATGACCTAGGGGCCGGTCCTGAGCACAACCAGCTAGGGAGCCCCAGTGGGGTGGCTTAGTTGGTCAAGGGAGGTTTGAGAGAGGGAACCATCGGGTTCCAGAGGGGAGGAGAACCTGCAGGTGCTCCTGCAGTTGCGGACCTGCGTCCACGTTTTCTCGCCCCAAGCAGGGAAGCCCATCAAGGCATTGATCGGTCTACCCTGGCTTTTGGCTGGGAGGGGGTTGTGTTGGACTTGGCCCGTTTCCCTGAATGTTTTCGCTTTTATGGGAAGCAACATGTTACGTGAATGCATGTTAAACGCAAATGTTAAATGCTGTGCAATGGTGTACGCACCTTTATCTCCCCCATGGTAGAGAAACGTATAGGCCATGTGTGGTGTGAGATGCCATTAGACGTCCTGTGCAATGGCGTGCGCAGACTGACTTTCATTATTTACACAATTCACTTTTAAAATGGACGCCATTGCTGAAGGCTTAAGCCTGTCTGCCGAAGCTGGGTTGCCAGTCTAGTTGTTCGTTTCCCAGCAACCCCAGCTTTTGGAGGGAAACCTGGCAGACAGGGTGCTGGACACCTCCCCCTAGGCCAGTTAGAACCAGTTTCCCCAGACGCTTCTAGAAGCTTCTGGCACTGTCTGGTAGGTGGGTTGAGGGGCATATAAATAGGGGGTTGTGCCACCATGTGCTCAGTCAGAGCGTGGACTTGAATGAGAGGGGACCTGCTGTCAGGAGGTACCGCCACATGGCATGTGTGCTGGCCCCTGAGCTTATCTGCACCCCTCTGCTGTCCACAGTGCCAGGGAGAGCCATAGTTGGGGCACCACTGGACCAGGGGACCCTCTGCTGGAGTATAGGCGGTTGGGCCTAGGGGAGGAACCTACACTACTGGGACTGACTCAGCTTAGGCCCTGCTGTACCCAAGTTAGATGAGGGACTCTGCCAGCCTGCTGATGTTGCCCAGTGAGGGGGAAACCCAGGGAACCAACTCCAGAGTGCCTGCTGCTCTGCTGGCTAGCGCCTGAAGAAGAAGAGCGCTATATTGGACTGGCCTGTGCTCCCTGCACCCTAGCGCCTCGCGGGACCCTGTCTGCATGCCCCGTGTAAGGTGAGCACTATATTTAGTGGCCGCTACGCTTGGATAGACTGTATCCTGCCTGCTCTCTAGCGCTTGGTGAGGGCGGCGCTATGTACTGATTGTCCAGGAGAAGAGGAGCACTGCCTTCTGCCCCTGAAGTTGGGCGGGGGGCTGCCTAGCGCCTGTTAAGCGCTATACTTCATGACCCAGTAGCGCTGTGTGGCCAGGAAGAACTGTTTTATTTGAAAGCGCCACGGGAGCCAACCCTGCGTAATGGCGACGCTCTGCGCATTGTAAAATTAGGCGGGTGCCTACCCCGCGGTGTGAATGCTTAATTGAAACAGCGGGAGCCTACCCCGTGTTTCTGCCGCCTGGGTACTGTATTGTTTTCAGCTGGTGCCCACCCCGCACGGTGTCTCTACGTAGGAGGAAGCCTACCCCTTATTGCCACAAGAAGAAACTCACCGACTTCACCGCCGCGGGCCTGGAGCCGACGCGGAAGCCAGGCCCCTCTGCCTAACTGTGGGCGGGGCCTGCAGGGACATCCGAGGCCTCACAGGATCTTCAACGAAGTCCCGGGTCCCAGGAGGGGGGCCTGGGTGAAGGGCGGTGAGGTGCTGGCATTGGCGGGGCTCCCGTGTTGGAGAGGGAAGCCCCGCGCCTGCCGCCAGGAAAACCGGGCCGAGAAGTCAGGCGGAAGCCTACCCCGTGCTGACCCAGCGCCCACATCGACGGAGACTTCGCTCCATAACAGGTGGGGGCTCTCCGTGAGCGGAGGAGAGCCCCGATTCCGGACGGAGCCCTGACGGCTCCATGTCAAGTCCCAGGCCCCAGGCAAGGGACCCAGGTGAAGAGCGGAGTTGCTGCCTGAAGTGGCAGGTAGAAGCCGTGCACCGCCTGCAGGGCTCCGTGTGGTGAGGGAGCCCTGCCGCCCCCAGAGGAGACCACCCACAATGAGTCCTGGTGAGTGAGGACCTCAGTGAGGGACTGTTAGTGGAGGGGGGGCAACGGGGCACAGTGTCGGTGCCTGCCCCCCGTGGGTCCTATTCAGGAGACACAGAGAGTGTCCGTGCCGGCCTGGTTCCTCCAGCTGCCCCCACGGGACAGAGGGCAGCTGCAACGGTTGTGGCAACACCGCAACCCGGGGCATATTTGGATCGAGTCCTGGATGGGGGGGGGGGTGCCAGGGTCCCTTTATTATTGCAACAAATTGGGCATTGCTGAACTTGAGAGCCCCGGGAAAGGGGGGACTCCAACGTGACCGGAACTGGTGTTACTCACGACTCTCCCCTAATGTACAGGTTTATGCCTAATGCTAATTAAGGTTGATGCCCCAGGCTCCTGATGTGATGCCAGGATGCATGCATGATTGGTTTAGGCTGGATATAATGTCATGCCATGAGGCTTTCATTCCATGCCTAAGCTAATGTTCTTGGGCTAACAAGATGCCAAATGTTACTATGTTTATGCCCTATGCTAATGTGATAAGGCTAATGCCAATGTGCCTTCTGCTGATGTTATGCCGAATCTAATGTGATTTATGCCCACAGGATTGTGCCTGCAGATAATGCTTTCGGTTGTATGGTAATGTTGCCAATGTTAACCTGTTGAGGCCTAATGCTCTATGATAATGACGATGTTTTCCCCCAAGGCCTGTCGACGTCATCATGCCTAAGGTGAGGCCTCCTGGCCTGGAAGCTTGTTTTTCCTTTCAGGTCTGATGCCGATGTGTCCTAATGCTAATAGGACGATACCTTTATTCTCACATGTTAGTATATACTGTGATGCCATGATGTTTTTATTGCAGGATTGAGGCTGATGGACTTACCTTTATTCTTTGTACTTCGCAATGGTTCTGGCAGGGGCCCGATTGGCCCTGCCATGTATATAATTCCCCCTGTAAATATTGACTTGGCGCCAGTTGGCGCAGTGTAGAGATTACTGTGATTACTATCTTGTGTTTCTACAATAAAAAAGTTATTCTTACACAATCTTGTGTAGCATCTCTTTTTGGAGTGTGCCTTGTATGTCGCCTGTGTGTACTGCGTGGATGCTTTGCACATTTCCTCCGGAGTTTGGCCCACCCGCTCTGCACCACGCTACCCGTTTCCAACAAGGAGGATAGAAAGTAGGAAGGTTGATGGACTGGCTCAAGTGGAAGGGAGTAACCACCTTTGTAAGGAAAGCAGCCCTGGTTCTCAAAATTATCGTATCGGGGTGGAAAGTCGTAAAGGGAGACTTAACATCTAGAGCCTGCAACTCACTAACTTCTCTAGCAGACATTATAGCAAGTAGAAAAATTATCTTAAAAGTAAACACTGCTAAATGACAACCATGTAAAGCTTTGAATGAAGAACAGGAGGTAAGTAAGTACTAAATTAAGATGAGGCATAATGAACGGAGTGGGAAGGCATTTGTTTATAAGTCCCTTAATAAACCTTAACACTATGGGGGACTTAAACAGAGAAGGCTGATTGGGTAAACAAAGAAATGCTGAAAGGGCAGACAAAAAGCCCTTACAACTGTTGCAACTGCTGCACAAAAGAAAATGCAAAACGTAAGAAATCTGAAAAATGGGCCTTGAAATGGTCTATAGAATTCTCACTACACCATTTAACAAACTTAGACCATCTGCCAGCATACACCGACTTGGTGGTGTCTCTTCTGGCCAATAAAATAATATCCACCACATCAGAGGGAAGTGAAAAATAACTCAGGATGCCCCGTTCAATCTTCTGGCATGTAGGTGCAGACTCTGGAGGTGGTGGTGTAGAACCTTCCACTGCGAGAGAAGGTCTGTCCTTTGAGGGAGACAGAGCAGAGGGCACCGGGAGAGGTGAAGAAGGCCTGTGTACCACACCCTTTGCAGCCAATCCAGGGCTATTAATGAGTTGGGCCTGGTTGAGGCAACACTTCCTCAGAACCTGAGGAATTAAGGGTATGGGGGGCAATGCCTAAAACAGCTGGGAGCCCCAGTCCTATTGAAATTCGTCCCCAGTGCCCCCTGCACTGGGTACTGGAGGCTGCAGAATGACTGGCAGTGTGTGTTCTCTTGAGTGGCAAAAAGGTCCATCTGAGGGGAACCAGAGAAAGTGAAGAACCACTTCCAGGTGGAGACCCCACTCGTGATCGGCTGAAAATTGCCACCTGAGAATGTCCACATGCACATTTAGAATTACGGGCAAGTGATTTGCTATGATGCTGATCCTGAGCTCACGACAAGAAGATACAACTCTACTACCGGTTTATTTATGTGCTTAAATTGCGGCAGCATTCTCTGTTAAGACCTGCACTGACTGGCCACAAATGGAATGGAGAAAGGCCTTGAGAGGCAGATGTATCAGCCACAATTCCAACAGATTGATAAAATACAATTGTTCCTCGATCCATTTGCAGGATGCCTGTTTTCACATCCCCATTCTGCAGTCGTATAGGAAGTATCTCCTCTTCACAGTGGGGTTTTAACATTACAAGTTTGAGGTTCTCCGGTTAGGTCTTACATCCACACCTCAACTCTTCACAAAGGTGATGGCAGTGGTTGCAGCACATCTCAGATGGTGGAGAGTACCTGTATTTTCTTACCTGGACAAGTGGCTGATCAAAGCCAAGTTTCCAGAGTTAGTGTTGCGTCACTAGCAGTTGACAACTCTGTTATTCAACCGGGGCTTTTCCATCAACAAGCGCAAACCCCACCTAAAGCCCTCAGCACACCCTGTTTATAGGGGCAGTACTGGACACTGCGGTGATTCGAGCCTACTCTCCACCTCAGAGGATTCTGGACATTCAGGCTATGATTCCAATGTTTCGGAATGGAGCTAGGGTTCCAGTCACAAAGGTCTGGCGCCTACTAGGTCTGATAGCCTCCTGCATTCTGATGGTCACCCATGCACCCTGGCGCATGAGGGCCCTCCAGTGGTGCCTCCCTGGCAGTGGTTTCAGCACAACAGAGATTTCAAGGAGTCGGTCAAGATCTCCAGAGACACTGCAGCGTATCTTCAATAGGTGTGCTCGGCATTCTGTCTCAAGGGAAGCTGTCAGCCCTCATCCTCTGGTGGCCACAGTTATAACGGATTACTCCACGCTAGGACGGGGAGCTCATGTGGGGGGTCTGGAGATCAAAGGACTTTGGTCTCCAGAGAAACAGATGATGGCTGTGAAAAGGGAACTTGAGGTTTTGCTGGACATCTGGCTTGAAACCAGACACTCGCAGCCCCATGTGGCGGCGTAATAGGTCACTTGTATTTGATCCATGTGGGCAGCTTTATAAGCAGCATCCAAAGTACATTAGATGATTTTGCCCTGTGCCACCAACTCCTGTCCTTTTTTGCAATACTGCTCTGGGAGATGCTGGACAAGATCCGCCATCTGATCGCAGTAGTTTTAGCTGGCTACTTGAAGATTTCATTGGCCAGCCTAAGGTCCCCTATAGGCATAGGGAGGTATTAGAGCGAACGTTAGTTAGAGGAAGTCATCCTGCTCATGTTCTACATGCATCTCCACCTTATGAAAGGCAGCTGCCCTCTGTAGGACCGCATGGTAATAGGTATCATCATCAGGGGGCAAGGGCTTGATAGAGTACCGATCTGTGTCTGCTGGAGGCTCTGCACCATAATCATACTCGGGATCTGGACCTACCGGGTGAAACTAGGAGTGGGTGGGGTCCTAATGTATACGCGGAAGATGCAGCACACATACAAAGAGCAAAAAAAACAAGGAGAAATTGATAATTTTCCTAGTATCGCCATTGTAAGACCAAGTATTACCAGGCCTTCGTTTTTGGCGCTGCCCCAGCCTTGTAAATCTGGGGCAGCATCAAAACATAGTAGGTGTTGAGGTGGAACGCCCACTACAACACCAATTGCCCTCCCCTTTGCTACAGCAGACTGGGATAGAAAGGGGCAAATTCACAGGGTGGCATTAAGCCACGTTAAGTGGCTTAGCGCCACCTTGTAAATATGGGGAATTGTGCAATGCCACCAGAGTGCCAGAAAAAGTGATGCTCCGGTGGTATTAGGGGCTTGTAAATATGCCTCTTAGTTTTTGGGGATGCAGATGCCTTAGGAGGATTGAGGGCCTCTTCTAAGTCAACTTCCTCTTTACGAGGAGCAGAATCCTTTGACACCTGCGAAGGCTTCGACGGGATCAGGCCAGTACCCCCACTGGATGTGGATCTGTTTTTGCTTGCCACCCAGGTTTCCAGCTGCAGGGTTAGTAGCTCTGAATCCCCCAAAGTGGCCAAGGAATTAGCTGTAGATGGCCTGAAGGCAAACTCATCTAAAAGTGTTTCAAGTCTGTCTGCTTCAGACCAGAGTGTCTCAGCTCCGAACATTTCAGATCGATGTCTCTCAGCTCATATTGTCTTGGTGCAGAGTGTTTCAGCTACAAGGACTTCTGGTCCACCAGTTTCTATTCAGATGATGACCGAACCTGCGTCTTGAGATCTGACGCTGAAGCAGCAGGCGACACTTCAAGGAGGATCTCTGTACCAGATGGTGTTTCGGCAGGGTCCAGCGCAGAATGACTGTTTCAACCAAGGACAAGGAAGCAGTGCACCGGAGGCTCCTTCGGGTGAGTAGAGGGAGTTACAGTACTCACTGCGGCCTTCAGTGGGCATGGGGCCAGTGGAGGTTTTGATTCAACCTCAGCGTAGAGGCTTTGGGGTGAGAAAGCCGCCTCAGCAGCTGGGGCATCTGGCAGCTCAGCCTCCGCTCTCTATTGCATTCTAAAGAGGTCCGGAGTGTCTCTTAGGGGCATATTTACAAGGGCCCTACGCCACTTTTGCGTCACTTTTCCCATGTTAAAAATGATGCAAAAGTGGCGCAAGGGCCTTGTAAATCTGCCCCTTAGTCATTAACACCGAGGCAATGCAGCGTGCTCTTAGATGCCGATAGGTCTTCTGGTTTCTAGAAAACAGGCACGCCAAACAGGAGTCTTCACTGTGTTCAGTGTAGAAACACAGGTTACAGACTTCGTGGAGATCTGACCTCATATACTTGGCATGGCAAATGGGCCAGAATCAGAAAGGAGTCCTTCGCATAACGTGATGTTTTTCCGGAAGGTTGGCGACTGGATCGAAACATAAATGACACCCGAGAGGGGGATGGATCCAAAGTCCCTGCGACAAACAGCATCAAACCAGAGCTCACATGAGCACTTATGACCCAGGCGGCAGAGTAAAACAAGCATTGGCATCGCCAATAGGTCTCGCCTTTGGGACCTGCTGCATAACTAAATACTTATAAGGTTTAGGTGTGTGCTCTAACAACAACAAACCTTATAAGTATTTAGTTATGCAGCAGCTCCCAAAGGCGAGACCTGTTGGCTATGCCAATGCTTGTTGATCCAGTCAACCTTAAGGACTGTGCAGCGTCCCTGTAGATGTCTCTGAACCAATCCTCTCCATGTCCCCGGCTTCTGTTTTAATCTCCTCTCCAGTTCTGCAGATGCCGTTGTAAATGCTGTGACTTGTTTTGCTATTATTCCTTAAGAGCCAGTGAAAACGAAGATCGTACAAATAATGGTATCCATAAACATAAAACTGTGAGCAGCAGCTGTGTGCCACGGCCCTGCCAGGGAGAGAGCAGCCGTCGACGGCAGTGGCGTAACGAAACTTGAGGGGGCCCCCCTGCAAAGTACATGTAGGGGGTCCCCAGTCAAGAGCTCTCAGGCCAGCGACCCGCCATACTGCATGGGCTCCCCCCAGCCATAAACAAGCATTTGCAATGCAATAGGTCTCGCATTTACGCGAGTTTCGGCTATTGACATTGCAAATAACAATCTCTTTTGTTTTTGTTTATGTTTTTAAAACATAAATAAAAGGCATTGTCATTTACAATGCCAAATACTCCAGATTGATTCTGCTAGCCAGAGCACAATACTTCAGACAAAGCCTGTGGGACTAGACACAATACTCAAGAATGAAATTGCCAGAATTGGACACAATACTCTGGATGCGGTGCACAGTGCTGGGCACAATACTTCAGACAAGGCCTCTATGACTAGGCCAGGCCACTGGTCTTGTACGATTGTGCCTCCCTGCTGTTTTTCAAGTAACTATGAATTTGCCATTTTTGCCAGATCATCCGTCATCTTCTGCATAATTTGTAGATTTTTAGAAAACAATCTTATGTATCTAGCTCAACCAGTTGGAAAGTTACCATAAACAAAGTAATGTGTGCTGCTGGGCATTGGAAGGCCCTTCTGGGAGGTCAACAGTCACATTTCAGTAGCTTATTGCTGTATTTAAAGGTTAAGGTTGTACTAATAAGGCAAAACATTTGCTAAAACAGTATTAACACGGGTAAAAACCACAAAATAACAAAGTAATACGCTCACAAAATGTGGTGCATTACACCCCATAATTTATCTTTTCTTGCTGCATAGTTAAGTCAATGCTTACCAAGGTCTTACTGGCATATTAGGCAATCTGGCCACAGGTCAGTGCATGTGTGTGTTTTGGGCAGTTTCTGGACCTGTTTGATAATATGGTGGAACGACTTTTACTGCTGTTTTTCCTTATATTACCACAAACACTGCATGCAGCAGGCACACCTGCATTCATTGTCCTAAACCATGCAAAACACCTGTACCATCTGTACTTACAATTTTAAACTGCCCGAGGTGCAAAACGGGGGCCACTGTTTTAGTTTTAAATGGGGGCTTTTCAGTTGTGGTGCCCCAGCGTGTTTTCAGTCCCATCCTGACCTTGGACTTGCCGCAGCTAAAACTGAGCGCAGCCCTAGGAGTGTACACAATGCTCTACCAGGGGGCGATGTTGAAAGGTAAGGCCGACGGAATATACGAGACATCGCTTCAGCTGGGCCCTCTTTCCTGCAAAGAAGGAGGGGGGCTCTTGTTATTGGCACATTATACCCCAAATGATGGCTCCCCAGTAACTGCACAGTTACTGCAGGTGATTTATCAACCAGTGCAGGGTGATATTTGCCAGTCTTCCTGGAGGTGACATCATGATGTTTACCAACTTTAAGGCATCATGTAAGGCAGGTGAGTGGGCAACACAGATTCAAAGCATGGCAGGCCTGACACGGCCTTTTATCTACCAACTTTAAGGCATCACGTAAGGCAGGTGAGTGGACAACACAGATTCAAAGTATGGCAGGGCTGACTCAGCCTTTCATTAACCAATTTCAAGGTATTGTGTAAGGCAACTGAGTGGACAATACAGATGCAAAGTATGGTAGGGCTGACTCGGCAGTTCATCTACTAACGTGAAGGCATCACGTAGAGCAGGTGCATAGGCAGTACAGATCATGGCAGGGTTGCCTCAGCCTTTTATCTTCCAACTTTAAGGTATCGCGTAAGGGTTCTCGAGAGGCAAGATGGCGGTAGCTTGAGACCGTTAGTGCACACAGAGCACTGAGAGCTAAGGATTAAGGATTTCAGTGATGCTGCTCCAGGCAAATCGGGATGATGAACACCGCACTTTGTAACTGCAATTCAGAGCCACATTGCCCCCCCAAGGCTGGCGGAGATTACCTGTGATTACTAGGAACAGTTATTGGACTTTCAGTTCTCCGGCATCTCTCAAAGATCATTGCTGGAAGTATCAAGGCTCGCCAAGAAGGCTCCTACCTGTCGGAGGCATCCGGTGTGGGAATCAACCTCAGAGATACGCTCGAGACCGCCGGGCCCGCTGAGATGGGTCCCAAGACGGCGGCAGGGGCTGCCACGGTTAAAGCGACCAGACAGGCACCTGGAGGGACGGCGGCATTGGGAGACGCGGCTGTGGAGGCCCTGGCCGCACCTCTGGGGGATTCACCAGCCCAAACTCCGGCTCAAACTCCACAGCGGGCGCGCCGTGGAACGGCGGGTGATTAGGATCCCGAAAAGAAGGGAAGAGGCGGAGCAATACAGAAGGGACGTCCGGCCGGCCCAACGGTGGTGGACCTGTTGAGAGGACCTGCCGGAGGATTAGTTCTGGGTTGCGAGGGGAAGTTCAGGAGCAAGACTCGCCCCGATGCAGCGGTGAGCGCAGTACATGTCGGAGGAGATCCACCCCCGCAGGAACCAGTTCAGCCAGAGCAGAGCGGGCTGTGTGAGGCGGAGAAAGGTCATAACGATGGGACAACTAACATGGAAGGTAGGCCCGGGGGCCCCCCCCCCCAAATGCTGATTCTGAATTCATTGACTGATACTTTAACAGGGCGATCGGATGGGGGGTTCCCAACGGACCTAGTAATTGTAGCCGCGGGCAGAAGGGGAGATGGTACACAAGCAGATGAACAGTGCACTCCTCCCCTGCAACTTCAGGAGCAACCACTTAAGGATAATTCCAATCCTGAATGTGTAACCTATTCTAGCCGGGTTCTGGACAGCGGCGGCCAAACTGAGCTGGATAAGGAACCCAGTGACTTTTTCTTTTCTGTATCAGATGGGGACGATGATGAGTGGTCTGAGGATTCTTCAGCAGATATTACAGATCTGAGCTATAGCGATTTAGAGGAGGCAGGCGGTGCTAAATGCAAAACTGTGCAGAAGAAAAAGCAAAAGAGACAGGGAGGGAAAGATCTGGCCTGGGAATATACCCCTACAAATCAACTGTCCAACCCTATGCCCATCTCCCAATCCTTCTCGGATCCATCAGAGCTAACTTCTCCACCTTCTCCAACTTTGGAGGCTATCCTTCAGGCAATCACTATGCACCGCGAGGAAACCCGACAAGACAGTTGCAAGGCCTAGCTTGCCATGCGCAAAATGCAAGGGGTTGTGCGGAAACTGTCTAAAACTTGCAGTACATTTGGGGAACGTTTAACTGACCTTGAGGCCAGGATAGTCACTACAGAATCTGACCTCGCCTCAAAACATGCGCTGGTGGATTCACATGAGGCACAACTGGTAGATGTCAGATGGAAGCTGGAGGAGTTTGAGAACCGCCAGTGGAGGGACAATCTGCGCGTCCTTGGTGTGCCGGAGGGGGTTGAGGTGGCCGATATACGCTCATTTGTTGTCGATTTGTTGCGAGACTCCTTGCCTGAAAAAACTGGGTGGAACTTGGCAATTGAGATCCAGCGGACCCATCGGGTGCCCTTTGTCCAGAAACTCCGTGTAAGGCCGGGGCTCTCCCCCGAGCCATTCTGGTATACTTTGGCAATTTTCTGCTACGCCAAGCCGTCTCTGAAAAAGCAAGGCCTGATGCAAAAAGGTCTAGGAACGAGATATCCTATTTTGTTCTCCCAGACTTTTGCCATTCCACCGTTGAAAGGCAGTGGAGACTGGGGCAGCTCATTAAACCATTTCAGGATAAAAAGGCGCAAGCCTTTCTAAATAATCCTGCTCGCCTAAAAGTGATTTTTGAGAGGCAAACAAAGTTCTTTATAACTGAAATAAAAGCCAAAGAATATTTGGACGGGCTGTCCAGTTAGGTGCAGGCCAGTAATTAATTCACATTAAGTAGTATTTAGCTTGAGACTATGTAGGGTGACACTAAGGGTGAATTATTATGTTCTTTCTTTTTTTTTTCCTTAGCAGTAAAATAGATGAGGCACTATCTAATTTGGGAACCTCTGCTAAAGGACGCAGCATCTAGCTAAGGTCCACAGAGATAGGGCTCTCAGTCTCAGCATGTGTCGCACATTCATTGCGATCAGACTCAAGATTGAGTCTGCATGCCTCATGTGGGGAGGTGGGGGTTCTGGAGGGGTGGGTGGGCTGCACAGCGGGCGGGAAGGGAGGGGAAAGGGAAGGGGAAGGGGGGGAATAAATGCATGGGGAAAAAGAACATATCTAGTAAATGTAAGAAAATGAGATAATCAAAGGAGGTAAATAGGTGGCAGAAAGAGAGACAAGAACTTAATGGGGGAACGAGCTTGAGTAGGTTCCATGAAGGAATCTGGGAAATCAAGGTCAATTTAAGATGGGGAATATAACTATATGTTCATGGAACATCGCCGGGCTGAATGACAGGGCAAAGAGGGTCAGATTTGCTGAACTTATTAAGCTTAACCCCACTGATGTAGTATGCTTACAGGAGACACATATTCCCTGGGGGAAAAGAGAATTATTGAGAATAGCAGGATATAACCTACTGGCATGTACTACCCAAACATCTAATATATGCGGTGTGGCTATTTTAACAAAGACCTCTCTGGGTATGGCCAAACGCAAATTAGTGGATACCCTGGGTAGATGGGTGATTGTAGAGCTTCCTATGGGTGGCACCGTTTGTGTAATTTATGGATCTAATCAAGATGATCCTCAGATATTAGAGGTCTTGGAAGTTGAATTTGCCATGTGGCCAACCCCACTGATCCTCTGCGGGGATTTTAACATCTCTTTGGATTGTAAATTTGGGAGTCAGGGCCCAGGGGCTATGCGGGTAGAAAGCCACGAGTTTACAGGGCATTTAATTCTTTAAAAACTAGTCATGGCTTGGTAGATATTTGGGCTACAAAGAATCCTGCCAACCCTGGGTATACATTTTTTTCCTGCCCCCATAACAAATGTGTCAGGATTGACTATTTGTTTTGCACAAGGGACCTAGTAGGGCAGGCTGGGATTAAGAAACCCCCCAAAATAATTTCCGACCATAACCCCCTGATTTTAGAACTGGAAATAGCAAATTTTAAAAAACTACGGAATAAATGGACCTTTGACAGGAAACTTCTTGTCAATAATGAATATATTGAGTATATGAAAAAGTGGGCGCAAGAATTTTTTGATATAAACAGGTTTAGTGCCAGCAGGGGGGTTGTATGGGACTCTTTTAAGTCCGCTCTTCGAGGCAAGACTATTTCTTTCGTCATTAGGGCTAGGAAGCTGCAGGAAAAGAAGAATCAACAACTGATGCAGGATCTAGCTAGGGCTGAAGAACAGCATATTTCGCTGATAGCACAGGGACGGGAGGGAGATCAAACTCAGCATCGAATAATCGCATTGAGAGCAGAATTAACTAATTGGCTAACGCAGAAATCTGCTGAGGAGTATCAATCTCACCGAAACAGTGTCTATGAAACCGGAGAACAAGTAGGCAGGAGGCTAGCACTCTGTACCAGGCAGAAGATATCCTCAAATGCTATATCTATGATTAAAATGGATGGACAAGTCTATACCGATCCACAGTAGATAATTAGAGGATTCCAAAATTACTACCAGGTTTTGTTTCAAGATGACATCAACAAGAGTCGTGAGGAGGTTTCTCTGGGTATGGCAGGGCTGGTTGCTGACATCAATGTTGTAGAGGGGTTGGTTGAGTTCACTAGAGAGGTGCTAGAGGCAGAAATCACACTTGAAGAAGTTAAACCAACACTTTCAGGAATGGCAACAGGGAAAGCGGCCGGACCGGATACCTCTTGAGGTTTATAAAATCTTAGGTATAGCTATAACACCTCTGCTCCTAGATTTGTTTAGGGGTGTACAGTATAATGAAACCCCCCCCCGAGTCTTGGAAAGAGACCGCCATTATAATCTTCCCTGAAAAAAGGAAACCGGTGGACAATCCATCCTCTTATAAGCCGATCTCCCTGATCAATTCCGACACAACAATCTATTCTAAAATTCTGGCTAATCGGCTGGGGAGGGTCATAGAGCATCTGGTTTCCCCATGGCAACATGGGTTTATCCCTGGAAAAGGAACAACGGATCATACCCGAAGAGTTATTTCTCTTTTTGATATTGTAACCAGCGTGGGGGACCAGATGGCTATGATCCTCCTCGATGCCGAAAAAGCCTTTGATCGAGTGTCCTGGGAGTTCTTATGGCTGATATTGGAACTGTATAGTTTCGGCCATCAGTTAATAAAGGCTATTAAGGCAATGTATTGCCAGCCAAAAGCCTGACTACAATTAATGGGGGGGATTCCGGTAATATTAATATATCAAGGGGGACCAGGCAGGGCTGTCCCTGCTCCCCTATTCTATTTGCTTTATATATCAACCCCCTTGTGGCTATGCTGCTACAGAGCCCGAAAATTAAGCCAATAACCACCAGTGGGTTTGAGACAAAAGTATTGGCTTACGCGGATGACATCGCGGTTTTAACTACAAACCCTGCTGAGGCGATCAAAGAAATTAGTAGGATTGCAGAGGGTTTTGGTCTCCTCTCTGGTTATGCCTTGAATGCTGGGAAAACCATAGTTTTATGTGCGGACAATATAGTTTTTAACGATTCCAAGAGAGCAACTTCGGCAGTGTACCTTGGGGTTCGAATAAGCACCAAAGTGGACGAAATCAGTAGAATTAATTTCGAACCTTTAATTAAGAATATAGGGAATGAATTAAAGGAGGGTCAACAGGCTGCATTTGTCAATTATTGGAAGGGGGAATTTCTTAAAAATGACTATGCTACCAAAAATATTTTATCTATTTCGGGCAATTCCCCTGGTCGTAGAGGACAATCTATTGAGGGCGCTGGAATCTACCTTTTCTAATTTCATATGGCTATATGGGAAGGTCAGAAGAGCATTGAAATATTTAGCATTGCCCCAGGATAGGGGAGGGCTAGCAGTCCCCAATATTACTCTGTATTACTGTGCAGCACTCTTACATCAGATGACCACCCTTTTATCAGTAAACAATACTAGGAAACCAGCGCGGGGCCCAAGAATACCCACAATTTATGAACTTTCCATGGGGAAGGAAGCCTCTGGGCTGCTACTTAGACAATTGGAACCCAGCTATTATAAGAAGGTGCGATTTAAAATGATTTATAGGTCATGGATAATCTGGAAGCAGGTCTCTAAATTTTTGGCAATTCCGAGAATCTCTAGATACACCCCCCTATGGCGCTCACAATTACTGCCCTGTCTGGCCAATGATGATATGGGGAAAAAGTGGGAAAAATGTGGGGTAGGAACAATAGGGGACTTCTGTGGGGGAGAACAAGACTTTCAATTTTCTAGGCTACAGCGGGTGTTTGGCATTTTAGACAGCCAATACTTTAAATTTATCCAGATTAAGAATAATCTCACCATATGGTGTCCCAAGATTACGCTTGATAAGATACCACTTCTGGAAGTGGTAGCTAGGGAAACGTGCAGAATAAGAGATTTTTATAAAGTGCTTCTCGACAAAAGCCCGGATGACTTGGAAAAAACTGAGGCATCCTGGGCAATTAAACTGGGAAACCCAGATGTGGATATTTATATGAGCCTTTCCTTATCCTCAAAATTTTGTTATCCTCGAACTTAAAAGCACAAATTTATAAGACGTTATTTAATCTCTATTTTACCCCTGCCAAACTTTACCTTTGGGGGAAAAGGGCAGATGATAAATGTCCCAGATGTGGGTTAGGACCCGCCACTTTGATACACATGTTGTATGAATGTGAGAAACTGGCTTCACTGAAAGAAGGGCTGTTAGGTTTTTGGGAGGCTCGGTTCAGCAGTAGTTTAGAAATAACTCCTACTCTCCTGGTTCTTGGATACGATAGAATATGGTCTGTTTCTGGGGGCAGCAGTATTTAGGATACTAAGATCCATATTATGGCAGGGCAGACTCGGCCTTTCATCTACCAACTTTAAGGTAGCGTATGGCAGGTGAGTGGGCAATACTGATACAAAGTAAGGCAGGGCTGACTAGGCCTTTCATCTACTAACTTGAACTTGAAGGCAGGTGAATGGGCAATACAGATCATGGCAGGGCTGACTTGGCATTTCATCTACCAACTTGAAGGCAGGTGAATGGGCAATACACATCATGGCAGGGCTGACTTGGCCTTTCATCTACCAACTTGAAGGCAGGTGAATCGGCAATCAGTTAATGGCAGGGCTGACTCAGCCTTTCATCTACCAACTTTAAGGCATCATGTAAGGCAGGTGAGTGGGAAATACAGATCTAAGGTATGCCAGGGCTGACTCGTCATTTCATCTCCCAACTTCAAGGTATTGTATAAGGCAGCTGAGTGGACAATACAGATGCAAAGTATGGTAGGGCTGACTTAGCCTTTCATCTACTAACGTGAAGGCATCAAGTAGCACAGGTGAGAAGGCATTACCGATAATGGCAGGGTTGACTCAGCCTTTTAGCTTCCAACTTTAATGTATCGCGTATGGCAAGTGAGTGGGCAATGCACATCCAAAGTATAACAGGGCTGACTGACTCTGACTTTCATCTACCAACTTTGAGGCATCACTTAACGCAGGTGAGAAGGTAATACAGATCATGGCAGGGCTGACTCAGCCTTTCATCTACCAACATTAAGGCTTCACGTAAGGCAGGTGAGTGGACAATACAGATTCAAATTATGTCAGGGCTGACTCGGCCGTTCATCTACAAACTTTAAGGCATCAAATAAGGCAGCTGAGTGGACAATACAGATGCAAAGTATGGTAGTGCTGAATCGGCCTTTTTTCTACCAACGTGAAGGTATGATCATCACGTAGCGCAGGTGAGTAAGCAATACAGATCATGGCAGAGTTGACTCAGCCTTTTATCTTCCAACTTTAAGGTATCGCTTAAGGCAGGTGTACTAGTAATCATCTTTGATTTCACAAAAAACTCAGTTTTTCTGGCCCGCAGTCCTCCCTTTATTAGCAAACTGTGATTAAAAGTCCAGCTCAGGACACCTTCAGGCAATCATTGAGCTTTAAAAATTAAACAAATTGGAGTCATTATATGCAGGTCTACTGGAATTATGAGGCAGAGGAAGACCAAATTGTGTGACAGGGTACACCAAAGTATGCGGCAAGGAAAAACTAATTAAGCGGCGTAATGAAGTATCTTTTATGATAGTATTAATTATTTAACACTTTAACAGTATCCAGGAAAAGGTTTAATCTCATTAGTACCAGTTTAACATTCAATTCTAGCAAATAGAAACTGAAAGGTAATCAATCAACTTTTGCAAAGGGTCTACCATGGATTGTGGGAAGCAAGTGCCTAAAATTAGACATGCTTTCTGCAGTGAAGTCCTCGTGTGATGTAGTTAGAAAGACCCGTCTTGCGCATATTTCCTCTTAAACCAATGGACAAAATTTGGGCTGCACATTAGACACCAGGGCTCCCACCCCCATACTTTTTCTGGGCCTGGCACACTCTGACTAAAGAGAAACAATGTAAGTTGATATTTGTTTCTCTTTAGTCCTAAATCAGCAGTGCGAGGAGCTCAGGGCAGGCTGTAGACTGCTGCAGCTGCTTTAGAGAGTGAGACACACAGCTCTCTACCAAAGAGCTGAGGGGGCCCCCTTCATCTACTGAAGACTGGGGGCCCCCCCGCACCGCGGGGGCTGCGGGGGTGTTTGTTACGCCCCTGATGGCCAGAAGAAGGGCCGAGCTTGCACCCATTCAGTGCTTGGCTTCTCGGCAGAGATTACCAACACTGCTGGAGAGGATGGGTATTTATCTATCGTTCTTCTAATAGCGCTCCTTGACAGAGTAAGGTTTGAGAGCGCTTTACAGTGTTGGTTACGATGGAAAGGCGAACGAGAAATGGTGCTTATTGTTTGCAGTTTTTAAATGGTGCGAACTCCACCCAAAAGGGATGGTGCTCTTTACATGAGGGCCTGTTACATTATACAATCACATAATCGCTTTGGGATGCAATCATTTGTTTTTATTTTTTCAGGCACTGGGAGATTAAGTGTTTTCCCGCAATCACAAGATGGTGACGTCTGATGCTTTTTAAAAGTGCAATATTTCGGGGGCGTGGCTAAGGCGCCACGCAGGATGGCCGCCTAGGGTTTCCGCTCCGCCGAACGGGGACCTTCTTCGGCGACACCGATGCGGATTCTCGCCACTCTCAACTCGCTGACAGCCCGCATTCTGTTCCGGTATGAATCGCACATCCGGTGAGCTTATTTCTACATTTCAGCGAATCGCGCTTTATACTCTTTGCTTCGTTATGACTGTTCCCTGAAGCGGCCGCCATTTTGAATATGCGCGCCTTACATTCGGAACTGCCGTTTCTGTGGAGATAATATTTGTGGGATGCTCCTGTCAACATTTTTATGCCTCTCTTCACAATGTCTATGTAACTACTGCTGCCAAAGTGGAGGAACTCCTGCTCTTTTCGTCTCAAGCCTGCTATTTGTTTATAATTCTCCACAACTGCTGAATATTATATGGGCACTTATCTCATCTGTTCGCTACATGGGAGACTCTACCTATGAATGGAATATTCTCTGGTTTCCACACTCTGTGTCCTTGTCTTACACCATTACCTGAGGATTTATGCGTCTGGCTCTCGGAGGGTTGCATCTGTGTGGGACATTTACTTCATTTCCTTCAATGGCCCTGCTTGTTATATGGGAGATTCTTGTAGTGCATAATTTGCTCCCTTGATTACATGAATTGTGTTCAAGCTATGCACCATCAACTGTGACTCCGTATGTCTGATGCCCAGTAGCTGCATGTTATGGGAACGCTGCGTAGTCTCTCAAAAGGTTGCATATGTGTGGACCATTTACTTCACTTTCCTCAACTGCCCTGTTTGCTATAACGGTGAATGGTACGTTCCCTTGACTGTATAAATTGCGTCCACGCCCAGAGGTTGCATATTTATGGGAAAATTGCGCAGTCCAAAGTTTGTTTTTATTCCCTCCAAGCGTGTTCCTTTAGCACCATCTTCATCTTCCTCAACATCGGATTCTCCTACTAACGCAGGACAAATGGCGGGAGTTTCTTCTAACCGATCCTCTTCGGCGCAGCCCTCCGGTGGCAAATCCTCTTCACCTGCTGCATCCTCCAAGCGCCTGAAGCAGGATCCTCCTTCTCCTGATAAGACTCCTTCTCCCATTTCTATGGAAATCCTTCTGGATGAGATACGCGCTCTGCGACCGTTTGTGGAGGAAACCAACAACAAGATGCAAGTTCTTGAGGAGAAATGGTCCGCAATAGAATACAGAGTGTCGTCTGTGGAACAACAGGTTTCAGAGATTCCAGCTAACTCTCAACGAATTGCTTCCTTGGAGAAATCAGTTCTCGCCCTTCAGCAACACGCTAAGGATTTAGAAAATAGAAACAGGAGGAATAACTTACGTATTTATGGTTTGCCAGAATCCCTGGAGGGAGATGACCCTGTCTCGTTCTTCACCTCCTTTCTTCCGAAACTCTTGGACATGCCATCTACTACTTCTCTAAGCATCCAGAGAGCTCACAGGCTTGGTCCTCGCACAACTACTACCACTAAACCACGGGGAGTCATTATTCTTTTCCTCAAATTTACAGATCTTCTCTCAATCCTCTCTGCAGCCAGATCTAAACGTCAAATTCTATGGATGGGTCAGAGAGTGTATCTTTCACAAGATGTCTCCAATGCTACTGCAGCTAGGCGAAAAGAATTCCTTAACCTTCGTCCTCCCTTGCGCTCTCTTGGTGCCAGATATGGTTTATTCCATCCATGCCTCGTCAAAGTTACTTATCAAAATCAAACTTGGTCATTTCAAAACCCTGCGGAACTTAAAAACTTTATTCCTATTCACTCTCCCAATGGCAGGGAGACCTCCTCTTCTTCTAATGGCTGATTATTTAACTTTCTTTTTTCCTTACAGGTTTTGTGTTCATATGTTCACACTTCATATTCTTTGTTACGCTGCAGTATTAGATTTTTGAGGTTTTATAGAACTGTTTTAATATAGTCTCCTTCTTTTCCATGTTTGCTCTTTGGCTTTTACCAATTTTATGAGTTTATTTCTCTTATTATATGGTAATCGTCTGTCTTTTTTCTTTTTCATTCATAGTATCCCTCGGTCAATTTCTGTCTTTCTTTTTGCATATAGATTGACTGGTTTACTTCTCCTCAATTTGTTTGGTTCGTCTCCCACGCTCTTCAGTCCTGGTTCGGTTCGGACTCCCAATTATGGGAGGCACGTCCTGTTGAGTGTCGCCACTGTCCCATTGTCCTCCTTTTCAATCTCCCCCCCAGGTATGTTGTCCTCAGTCATGCTTTTTGGATATGTGCTGTCTCTTTTTGTAATTCTTCTTCCTTTTTCCTTCCCTCTTTTCCTTCTTTTTCCCTCTTATTTATTAGTTATACCCTTTTCTTTTCTCTTGCTCCTATCACTCTTTTCCCACCCTATATATACTTTCTAATCTGTTCCTTGTATCTTTTCAGCATCTTCTCCACGTTTGTTCTACTCGCTCATCCTTTTCTCCTTTTTTTTACTACCATTTTTTTTCTCTCTCCTTGTAATTATGGCTATTGTTTCATCTATATTTTTTTATTATTTTCACATTCAAAGTTATTTCCTGGAATGTAAAAGGTTTTATTAATCCTATTAAGCGACAGAGAATACTCTCCCATCTAGCTTCTTATAACCCAGATATAGTTCTTTTACAAGAAACTCATCTCACTGAAGCTGAATCGCTTAAGTTAAAGAGAAGCTGGGTGGGTACAGTTTTATTCTCCCCATCCTCCAATAAAATGGTGTTGCTATTCTATGTCATAAGAAACTAAAGTGTAAGACTGTTTTCCAAGATAATGACACTGATGGTCGATGGGTATTAGCTCAATTATTAATTAATAATGTACCTTTAACTGTTTTTAATGTTTATGGGCCTACGCAACCTGATTATTCTTTTTGGCCTTTAATCACATCAAAATGTATGCAATATCGTAATACCATGTTTATTTTAGGTGGTGATTGTAACCAGATTGTTGATCCTTTTCTTGATCGCAAGTCATCTGTTCGTTTTACTCCCCACAAGTCCCACAAACAATTTCTTGACACTATCTCCCAAACACATCTCATTGACTCATGGAGACTCTCACATCCTGATATCCTTGATTACTCTTTTTTCTCTCCTCCTCATGCATCTCTTTCTCGTCTTGACTATATTTTCCTCTCTCAATCCTTGTCCCAAAATCTTTTAACTTCCTCTATTGAATCCATAGTTATTTCAGACCACGCTCCAATTGTAACAGACCTTGATTTACTCCCTCCGCATCCTAAACCTTCACGCTGGCGGTTTAATAATTCTCTTCTTACTGATCCTTCTTTCTCTTCTTCCTTTCGTTCTTTTGCTAGCGAATTCTTTTTGCTCAATGACGATCCTGCTTTATCCCCTTATCTTCTTTGGGATTCCTTTAAAGCCACGGCAAGAGGGTTTGTTATTGATTTTGTTTCTAAGAAAAAGAAACGCTTTCTTCACAAACGGAAAACCTTATTAACTCATATAAAATCTTTAGAACATGAATTTTATACCTCTCCCACCAACTCCATTTCACCTAACCTCATACGAGCTAAACTTGAATTTAATAAATCCACTACTGATAATGCTTCTTCAATACTTCTTCGAAGTAGCGCTCGTTATTATGGTGGTCGTAATAAGTCAGGCAAGCTCTTGGCCAATTACCTAAAGTCGCGTAAAGAGCGTACCTTTATAGATTCTTCCGATAATTCACTTTTACATAAAGATCAAGATATTCTTGATCAATTTAAACTTTTTTATCAGTCCCTCTATACTCCAGAATCTCCTCCCACCTCTTCTCTTATTCAATCATACTTTGAGAAGCTTCCCATCCCCTCCACCTCTCATCTTAACTTTCTTGATCTTGAACATGATCTTTCTCTTGTTGAACTTTCTAAAACCTTGAACACTCTCACTAAAGGGAAATCACCTGGGCCCGATGGTTTTTTGGTTGAATTTTATACGCACTTTTCAGATCTCTTACTTCCTAGACACTTAGTCCTCTTTCAATCATTCTTCTTATCCGGTGAGACAGCTGGGACTTTTCAAGAAGCTACCATATGTCTCATTCCCAAAGAAGGCCGTGATCCCCAATTCTGCAAAAATTATAGACCAATATCTTTAGTCAATGTGGATTATAAACTATTCGCTAAATTGCTTGCTTTACGCCTGGATCCTTTTATGCCCCATCTTATTGGTAAGGAGCAATGTGGCTTCGTTAAAGGTAGGCTCACTTCTGACAACTCGCGTCTTTTCCTCAATGTTTTAAATAAAGTCTCCTCCCTCTCCATTCCTCTTGCTGCCATCTCTGTTGATGCGGAAAAGGCATTCGACAGAGTCGACTGGTCTTTTCTGTTTGCTTCTTTGCGTTGGCATGGCTTTGGCCCCAAATTCATATCTCTTATATCTCTCCTATATTCTTCTCCTAAAGCTTCGGTTTTAGTTAATGGTCATGTCTCTTCTTATTTTTCCCTTCAGCGTGGTGTTCATCAAGGATGTCCTCTATCCCCACTTCTCTTTGTTTTAGCTCTTGAACCCTTCTTGACTGCTATTCGTAACAATGCTTCCATCTCTGGTTTTCCTTATGGGGATTCTCAGTTGAAACTTTCTGCTTATGCGGATGATATTCTTTTATTTATTTCTGCTCCGGACACATCTATTCCTGCCTTATTACTTGAATTTGACTCTTTCTCCCAGGTTTCTGGGTATAAGATTAATTCTGACAAGACTGAGATTCTCCCTCTTACAAAATTCTGCCTCCCTCACCTCTTTTCCTCAACTGGGTTTGCCTGGAATAGCTCGAAAATTAAATATCTGGATGTATGGTTCTCCAATTCCATTGCCTCTTCCGTTCAGTTAAATATGTATGCTGTTCTTTCCCGTATTGACAAGTCACTTTCTTCTTGGAATCCTCTTTTTCTTTCCTGGTGGGGACGATTGGACTCTATCAAAATGATGATTGCTCCTATTCTAATTTACATCTTTGCCATGCTTCCCGTCCATATCCCCAATATTCATTTTAAACGTCTAGACTCCTGTCTCTCCAAGTTTCTTTGGAAAAATAAAAAACCTAGAATTGCTTTAGCCTCTCTTCGTAGGCCAAAATCGAATGGTGGAGTTAATTTTCCAGACTTTCGTCTCTATCACAAATCTTTCTCGCTACGTCAGGCCTCTAGATGGCTCTCATCAGAATCCTCTCCTTTTACTCCCCTTTGGTTCTCTATAGAACAAACGCTGTTGTTACCCTTTTCCTTTAGTGAAGTTATACGTTCTTATACTTCCCCTCCCTTATTTAAACACACCTCTTCTCTCTTGAAACCTTTATTCCACTCCATTCCCATTACCTGTGTTTCCTTTTTGGAGTCCCCCATCTGGTACAATTCGCTTATTCTCCTAAACAATAGACCCATTGGTTGGAACTCTTGGAGATTGAAAGGTCTCATATGGGTCAATCAGCTTTTTGATGGTCTCTCACCCTGCTCATTTCCTCAATTTCAACTCTTATTTCGCTGTCCCCGTTCTTTTTCTCACAAATTTACCATTCTTACGGCAATTATTCTCGATGTTTACTATTCTCTCCCTTCTTCATCCTCTCCTATTTCTCGATCTCCCCTCCTTAAAATTCTTTCTACTTTTCCTAAAGCTTCTCTTATCTATAAAAAAATTAATTTCTCCCAATCCAGATCGCGCAAAGACTAAAATAGAGCGTGCTTGGGAGTCGGATTTGGGATGTGAATGGTCTGTTGCTCTTTGGGATAAAATGTGGTCTAGATCTCTAAAAATCTCCCGCTCCGCTTCTCTTACCCAATCTTTGTTCTTTTTCTATCATAGACTCTTTTTTTCTCCATCTTCTTTATTTCGTTTCTCTATTTCTCCTGACTCTAATTGTTGGACTTGTGGTCTTCCTGATTCTGATCTTTTTCATCTCTTTTTCTATGTCCTCCTGTTGCTAAATTCTGGAAGGATGTTTGGTCCTACATCGCTCGTCTTTTTACTATTTCTATTCCTCTTTCTACATCTCTTCTCTTTACAGGTAGCCTCTCTGACTCTTTAAACTTTCCCAAACACAGTCATGGCTTATTTGATCTCATGCTTGCTCTCGCATTCCAACATATATCCTTCAACTGGAAGTCCCTTACTAATCTCTCTATACATTGTTGGTGGAATTCCCTCTGTCATTTTCATAGGCTTGATGTTTCATTTGCCTCTTCTTGCACTCCCACTCTTAATAGGGATCTCTTCTGGCTACCCCTTACCATATACCTTGATCGCATGGCCTTGAAGAAAAAGTCTCATATCACCTCCGAAAATTTTAAACCTCCTTGAACGATTTTTGCTCTGTCCTTCTTTCCTTTCTTTCCCCATGGTTCTTACAGTATATATATTCTAATGATAAATAGGATGTTTTGTTTCTCTTATTCTTGCTTGCCGATGTAACTTATTTTTTGCTTATGTATATATGGTAATGTTAATATCCCCTTTCTTTCCCTTCATTTTTTCCCTCTTTCCCTCCCTTCCCATTTGTAAAACTTTACAAAATGCTTTTGCTTCTCTATACGCGATGTTAGCCTTCTCTTTGTTTTACATTTGTATTCTCATTTTATTATTTGTACTTGCTAATATGTCTCTGTTTTTATTACGTATTCAATAAAGCATTTCAAACTTTAAAAAAAAAAAAGTGCAATATTTCGTTCTCGGTGTGGGTGACATGTTCGATGAACGTGATTCGTTATTTCAGACCAATAATTCCATGCTGACATTGTCATCAAGTACAGACCTCCGCGCGGAAGGTCGCTCTCCACAGCTGGGAATGTCACTTCTTGCTTGAACCTGTATTCTATTCTTCGTCTTAATTCAACTCCGCGATGCTGAATTGATTCTTGTTGTTATGTTGTCTGTTGTGTTATGCTATATTTCGTTACAGTATGTGTAAAGCGCATTACACCAACAAGGATATCTCGCCGGTGTTATCCGTTTTAAGTTAGGTTTTATTATCTGCATTTTCTTTCAGGCTCCTGGTATTTGAAGTTAAGCACAATGGGGGGGGTCTCTCCACCTTTGAAAGTGAGAGCCTTCTCTCTGACCCTGTGCGCTCACTGGTTCTGGGGTGGGGTAGGGCATGGGGGCAGTGACACCTACCGCAATAGCAACCTTCTTTTATTTTCCTCTGTATGAGAACGCAGATCCGATTTTAGTCTGTTTTCTTCACCGTCATTCACCACAAACCGCAACGTTTGTTTTAGGTTTACAAATCACTCCAAAAATGCTCACCCTGTATTCCACACAGACACCTACCCAGCAGCAAAGCAATCCCATGAATGCTGGGACTTGTAGTTTCACGTTTTGGTGGCTGCGAGTACAAGCATGCATAATGCTAGTAACTAGAAAAGCCCAGGGCTGCCTGATCGTCAGTCACGGCGGGTCACGTAGAGAGCTGACAGGCGCCCTGCTGGCCTTTTGTGGGGCACAGTAACCCATTCAGCCTCTGCGTATATAACCTGAGCTCCACAGCTTTTCAGCTGAAGCGAGGAATGCAACACCGTCACCAGGAGCGAGGCGCTGGCTGCAGCTCCATTCATGCGAGGAGACAGAATCCAGTAACACGTTTACTATTACTTTAAACTAGGCGGTGGCCCTGCACCTTCAGTTCGAGCTTCCTTGTAATCTCGAGTCTCGAGACCCCCAGTGGACATGCGCATGAGTCAGCAACCTTGCCGAGTTTGAGAGCATTGGAGGGGTGAACTTGTTTTGTTTGCGCCCTGCCTGCTGGGGCTTTTCGCAGCGGCGATTCAAAAGCCTGGCCTGCGGGAAGGGATCTTAAATGCCATAGATGCAAGATGCTGCAAGCACCATGCCGAAAAATTAAAGGTGCGTGGCTGCAATAGTGTGTGATGTATCATGCGACGCGACGTGAAGTACTGAGCATGACTACAAACGTCCTTGTGCCTGAAGGGGGAGAAACTCAATCCCGAAAATAGTGCTTACAAGAGTAGATAACAGCCAGCAGCGGAACTACACTGTAGTTGGTTGGTGCTGCTTCCTGCTAAATGGAAGGAAAACGGAAGTGAGGTATGGGACTACCAACCAACAGAAAGCAAGAGAAGAACAACAATGCCACGGTTGAACCAATCATAAGCGGAATGACAAATCACACAGAGTTTCACACACAATACAGATTACTTTATGTCTCGCTGAGACAGCGCATGCAGCACATGCAGTGCATGCGCTGCCAAGACGAGCCCTAAAAAAACGATCTAACAATGGAGTCAATGTCCATGCACATTACCACTGATAGGTAGAGTCACCTGATCCCGTGGTTCGAAAAGACTTCTTTAGAAGAACAACAAGTTGTGCACATCCAAGCCCAACACTAGATGGCAGAAGATCTACAGCTACACATCACAAACATGTAATTTACTTTTCATTGATTCTTTCTACAGGGAAAGAAAAGACATTTTACAGACCTGCTTTGTTAGGACCGGTGGAACTGCAGAATTTCTTACAATAAGTGTAAATAATCTAAACAGTAAATAACATTAACTTTTCTGACTAGTATGAACTACAGAAGGCTCACATGATATTAAGATGAACACAATAAAAACTGAAAATGTCTTCAACACATGGTAACCTCACAGCAATTTCGCAGGAATTGGACCTGCAGCTGAAGCAGTTCAAATCGAAATGGCTACTTACCATGAGTAGTTTTATAATGCCGTTTCATTGAAGTCGATCCTTTTTAGTTTGAGCCTGGGCAGGGCATGTGCTGCTCTGCGAGGTATGCTGTATTCAGTATATGGGCTATTGGGACTTTAGTCACACCCACCACTTTTGGTTGGTTAGTTGTCCTGCTTTTAAAGAACAAGTTACTTACCTTTGGTAGCAATGTATCTGTAAGAGACATACGTTAGTTATAGATTGCTTACCTCAGAATGACCCCAGGTGTAGCAGTACCCCTACCCCTTGGCAGGTGTTCGCCGGGATGACGTACTGGTGTCCATATAGACGCTGCCCCTGCATGCTGACGTCACTTCAAACACGACTCAACTCCAGAAGCGCAGAGCCATGCAAGACACTGACCACTGGTGCGCTAAACTAGGCCCCTGCAAGGGAGTCCCTGTCCCTAGAAGTTAGTTCGCAGAGCGGGGAGGATGGGTGGGACAGTAAGGAATCTATAACTAACATATGTCTCTTACAGATACATTGTTACCGAAAATAAGTAACTTGTTCATCTGAAAGAGACTGTTAGTTATAGATTCCTTACCTTAGAATAGATACCACAGCAAAACCAACCTAGGAAGGTCTGCAAACTAAGTTCACACCAGAAAGTCCTGGAGGACAGAACTGGCAAAATAGCTGTTCCTCCGGACTTGGCTGTCCAGGCAGTAATGTCTGGTGAACATGTGCAAAGAAGCCCACGTGGCCGCCTGACAGATGTCAAGAAGTGGAACTCCGTGTGCAAGAGCAGAGGTGGCTGCCGTAGCTCTGTTAGAATGAGCACAGATCCCCAATGGAGGATCCTTCTTCACCAAAGCGTAGCATATTTTAATGCAAAGGACAACCCATCTAGAGATGGTCCGCTTGTGAAGGGCCTGACATTTCTTGGCACTCACATAGCCAACAAAGAGTTGATCGTCCACCCGGAAATCTTTTGTGCGGGCAAGATGGAAGGACAGCGCATGTTTGTGTTCAAGACGGTGGAGTCTCTCCTCCTCCTTGGTAGGGTACAGAGCTGGGCAAAAAGTGGGCAAAGTGATGGTTTGTCCAATGTGAAAAGGCATAACCACTTTGGGAAGGGACAAAGGTCTTGTCCTAAGCACCACTTTGTCCGGATGTACACAGAAGAAAGAGGGCGTAGAAGAAAGAGCTTGGAACTCACTTACTCTGCGAGCAAAGGTGATGGCATCAAGGAAACCTGTCTTCAGAGTGAGGAGCCTGAGAGGACAATTGTGAAGAGGCTGTACGGGAGCACACAAGATATGTTAAGAACCGGTTCAAGTCCCATTGGGGCATTACGAAGGGTGAAGGAGGAAAGAGATGAGTAATGCTCTTGAAGAATCTATGTACAATAGGGGACTTGAACAAAGATGGCTGATCTGGAAGTCGAAGGAAAGCAGAGATGGCCGAAAGATAGCTCTTAAGAGTGCCCAGGCCAGAGCCCGGCTGGGCCAGAGAAAGTATATACAACAGCACCTCAGACAGAGGGGCAGAAAGGGGATCCAAAGCCTTTACTGCGCACCATGCCAAAAACATGCTCCATCGGTAGATGTATACCGCCTTAGTGGAGGGACGCCTGGCTGCCAAGATGACGTTACAGACTCCGGGAGGAAGGTCAAAAGCTGTCAACTGTCGCCACTCAATCTCCACACAAGGAGGTGGAGGCTGGACAGGTTCAGGTGAAGAACCCTCCCCTGCTGCAGTGACAGAAGATCCTCCTGAAGAGGCAGTCTGAGTGGAGGATCGATGGCCATTCTCAGGAGCTCTGGGTACCAGATTCTTCGTGCCCCATAAAGAGCCACAAAAATGACTTGGGCCCGGTCGCACTTGATCTTCTTCAGCACTTTGGGCAGAAGTGGTACAGGCGGAAAGGTGTACAGGAGGCTGCGAGTGCCGTCTTGGGAAATCCAACATGCAGAATTGCTGACATTGTGCGTTCTCTTCAATGGCCAACAGATCTAACCAAGGCTCTCCCCACTGTTGAAAGAGATCTTGCACAACCTCTGAGTGAAGACGCCATTCGTGATCCACCAGTCACAGGCGGTTGAGTTCGTCCGCCCTGGTGTTCAGAGAACCCACCAGGCGTTGAACCACCAGGATCATGCCCTGATGTTCCAGCCATGTCCATAGACGAAGAGCCTATTGAAATAGGGTCCACAACATGTCTGTGGTGTTGTCTGTGAACACCTGCACCACTTTCCCTTTGAGAGAGGGAAGGAATGCGTTCAGTGCCAGACAAATCTCCCGGAGCTCCAGCAGGTTGATATGGAGCCCAGACTCTGCCGGAGACCAGATGCCTCTGATCTCTGCCACTCCCAGATGGCCACCCCATCCCAGGAGTGACTGTAGGAAGCTAGCTCTGTATACACCATACTAGAGTGAGGTATAGTGTGCACAGAGTCCAGTGGAACCCCAAAGGTAGGCAGAGGTAAAGTTAGATAGCACCTCACTCCCTATTTGTGGTAGTGTGGTCGAGCAGTAAGGCAGTATCAGAGGACAGTGTTAAGCATTTGTTGTACACACTCAGTCAGCAAATTAATTCACACACTCAAGGACTGGACTTCAGACCACTTGTTTTTGTATAAAAAATATTCTTTTAGTTATTTTATTTTCTAGAACCAAGCAAGCTTGGGACAGGTTAGCAATACAGTAGTAATGCAGTTTGTAAACAGTTTGAATTGTAATTGTATATGTACTTTGTTTTGACTTACAGTATGGTTGCAGAGAAAAGCAATATTTTGTAAATACAGTACATAGACTTGAATGGGCTTTTCAGTAAAATACCAGGTAAGTTATGTTTTAGATTACTTTTCTTACTCAGACTAGTATACCTGGATACTACTCTGGGACATTTCCTGTAAACAGGTAAGTAAAATCGTTTGGGTTAAATAGTACAATTTTAAAGAATTTCTTTAGGTTTTCAAACTCCACACTGAAACTTTTCCAAAAAAAACAGTCAATGTTATCCTATGGAGGAAAATAGTTATCGGTTTTGAGGTAAGTATTTGGTAGTGGAAGTTGAGGTTCTGGGGGTAGACTCAGGGGTCCCCCAGGGTTAAGGATGCCCTCTAGTTAACCCTCAGCGGCACTAGGGCGGCCGGGTGCTGAGGCCCAATGTTATCCAACGGGGTAAGAGGGCTCCGGTTGGTGGCTGCTGTCGAGCAGGCCACAAGGTTGTGGCAGCCAAGCTCCTGGTGTTAGGTTCAGGGCAAAGGGGGATCCGGATTAGCATACAAAGTGCACCCACAGGGGCGGCTGGGTGCAGGGTGCTGTTTTGGTGTTGGGTGCCCTGTTCTTTTCAATGGGGATTTTCGTTTTTGTTTTTTAG
The DNA here is from genome assembly GCF_964204655.1 of Triturus cristatus. Taxonomy (NCBI): domain Eukaryota; kingdom Metazoa; phylum Chordata; class Amphibia; order Caudata; family Salamandridae; genus Triturus; species Triturus cristatus. The sequence goes on along the minus strand of NC_140580.1, from coordinate 896,078,005 downwards.
CTGCAGGCTTGGTCCAGGAAGACTTCCGGAAGGAACCAACAGCTGGGCAGGTAAGTTGGAGGGCTCTGGGACATAGGTGCACCTCGGGTTCTTTTCTCCAGGGTGCAGGGCGGCTGGATGCAGCGGTGTCTTTTGAGGTTGGATTTCAAATTACCGGGCCACTCGTGGTTAAGGGGGTCTCCGTGCAGAGGCTGCAGGTGACGTGGGTAAGTCCTGGAGGGGTCAACCCACAGTGGACTCGGACTCTGGAGCACTAGGGTACCTCGCTTGGACCGGTGGTCCACTCGAACTTGGGCTGTAGGCGACGGGGGCCCCTCGAACTTGGGCCGTAGGCGACAGGTGCAGTGGTGGTTCCAGGCATCGGGTTTCTTTTTCCTCAGCAGGCTCAGAGTCTTTCTTTGGTGTTTCTTCTGATCAGAGCTGCTGTTCACAGGAGATCCTATCTTTGTTGAAGGCAGTCAGTCCTTCCAGGGCTTCTGGGGGTTGCTGGCTGCAGGACAAGAAGACTTTTGGCGTAGGATCTCTGGAAACTGCACAAGGGCCGGTATGGCTGGGGCCAAGTCAGTTGTTCTCTGCAGTCTCCTCTGCTGTGCGTCTTCTTTCGTCCTTTTTAGGGCTAACGTGGCAAGAGCCCTTTTGTATGGGGTCTCAAAACAGGGCCTGGAATCGCATACGCACGTGCGTGTGCTTTTCCTTTTGGCTTCCGCGATTGGCCTTTGCGTGCGTGTTTTTCACAAAGACGGCACGCAATAGGCCAAAGGCGGGCGCATTGCTCCCCCCACGGCCTACTGGTGTCTGTTACGAGCACCGGCCGTCATATGCTTTCAAATATCATGCCCAGACACGGGCGCGATAATTGAAAGCACACTTGCGGGATTGTTCCGTTTTTTGATCCATTTCCCAGGAAAGCAACTAAATGAAAGAACCGCTGACGTCTTGTTACATCTGAAATGGGTGGTGCGGTCTGTTTTATTGCCTCGAGTCGCACAGCAACCCGTGGCACACTTGTTTAATTGAGTACTCGACTCACTGAGACAGGCCTTTAGGCTTGGCCAGTGCTTGTTGTATATAGCACACACCCTAAACTTAACTGTCTCTCGGCGCTTTGGTGAAATCAGTGCTCATGGAAGGTTTTGGACTAAGAGCACCATCTCAGAAACGGCCAACCATAGCACACTGCACTTTCTCAGTGAATGGGGCTGCAAGTAGTTCTGGCTCCAAGCTCGTTCAATTCTTGGCCTCTTCGCTGCAATGGTCTCAAATGTACTATCGTTAGGAGATTCTAACAGCCAAATAAGTGAAAACAGCTTCTAAATTCGGACGGTTTAGCAAAGAAATCACCAAGTAGATCTGGATTGTTCCAAAGGTGAAAAGTTCTAGAACTTTGTGCCCAACCAGAGTTGTACAGACCTCTTTTCTGTAGCCCCACGATCTCTACCCCCTGCAAATGGAATCATAGCGAGGCCATCCTCTTTTCTTTCAAGTTACTGACCATTCAACCTCTATTGACTGATCCCATTAGATTTTCTTTTAAGGTGGGTCTTCAGAATGCAGGGAAGTTGTGAGCTACTGAGCTAGTGCACCACGGGGGACGACACTGGGTGCTGGGCTTCTTTGGGGCTTTAGTACCACCATCAGGAAGCTTGCACGGGTCGTTCTGAAGCAGTAATCATGCTTATTCCCCTTATCAGCAGCTCCATCTCTTAGGATCCTAAGGATTCACAATTTTCACTTTTAATGGTCCGTTTTGAAATCATATGTGTACGCACACTTTTAGAAGTTCTGATAACACAATGACCTCCGCTAGTGTCAAAAAGAGCTGATTAAATGATATTACATGAACAGCAGGCTCTTCCTGCATGTCATATCTAGGCAACAACAGTAAGACCCGAACAGCAGCCTACTGTGCCAAAAAGTACCCATGAATTCTATTCTATGCCACACTCCTAGTGCATGTAGGACCGGCCAACCCAAAATAAGGAATCCTACGCGAATGACTGTGTGTGTAAGTGTAACACTCCCAAAGAAATGCAGACACCCCCTATTGGGTAAGGGGTGTGAGGGCCACATTGTGCCTAATTTCCTCAGAATCATTAGGGACTCATTTGTACTGTGGTACGCTACTACCAATAATTCTATTCCACACTGCTCAATGATGCTGGTACACCCAGCTCGAAGTTGGCAACACTGACACATTTCCTTGGTCTTGGACTTCTTAAGACCACCGGTACACCTAGATCACAGGGGGTGAGGTGACAATGTCAGAAAAGATTGAATATTCAGCACCCTCACTGCTGTGAAGCCCAGAATGTATTTACATCACAGACATACACGGTGAGCGCCTGCAGAAATATGTACATCTCCCACAGGGCTATCTGCTGCCATAATGCATTGTTTTGAAATTATAGCTGTAAAGAATTCATACGCCTACAGAAAGCAAGCAATATCATGGAGCACTCGGGTTGAATAGAACACGATACTGATGCGTTTGACAGGAATGTGGCAGAACGGACATAACCAGCCTGGCAGATGAATAGCAACACAAATGCAAGGCCCGAGCGGACGCCTTGGACCGGCACACCCACCAACTCGCGCGCCGCTGGGGACAGACTCTTCCTGCTATGGATGCAGCCTCCGATTTTCAATCAGATGTTTTTGACTTTCCTGGTCGTGTAATACTTAAATGTGTTTGTCGTTAGCAGATTTGAGGTTTTTTTAACATATAAATCCCAACAGCCAAAGAGCACTTTCACTCAATTTACAGTGAGAACACGAGTTTGCACTACCCGACAAAACTCGAAGCAAAATCACAGCAACTGGGAAATATGCAAATTACTATATTCAAATAGCAAGAGATGCAAATGCATTACCGCAGACTGAATTGTAGGGAAACTACACATCGTTGCTACTTTAAAGGCCTATCGACAGAAGACCAGATAATCACAGTGTAGGAAAAGTTACGAGAAGCACAGACTGCTTCTGAACTTTCCCCCAGATTCTATAATCCAACCTGTCTCGGCAGGGGCTGCCGCATAACAGCACAACGTGCATTTTCATTGGACTAGACGTTGATTTTAATTGGTACTAGCCATTTTCTTCCAGAAACTAGGAATAAAGTAGTGACGGTGGCGTCCTGAAAGTGACCAGGGTGGAGGGTGAGAGACTGTGCTCGTTTCTGTCAGAAGCCATAAGGGCACATACAATGCAGCAGGACGATGACAGCACTGTAACAAACAGTGTGTCAGAGTCTTAAGCCACGCAGGACCGTCCGGCCTGACCTTGCCAACATGGCCACCAAATATTCAGTGGCACACAACTTAAAGCCGTCGACCACCCCAGACATCAACCTTCGGACATTTGATCAAAAGAAAACCCATCAATACCCCTTGTTGACTCCGGAATGGCACTGACCACAAAATAAAAACAAGCATCGAAAATGCAATAGGTCTCGCCTTTGATTAAGTTAAAGCCATTTGCTTTGCTAATGGTATTGTATAGCAAAGCAAATGGCTTTAACTTAATAAAAGGCGAGACCTATTGCATTTTTAATGCTTGTTCTTCTTAGATTGTGGGAATCTGCTTTCTTGGTTCAATCCTGTATTTAGGGGGCGTTTTAGGGTTCTCGAGGTCACTACCAGTCAGGGAACCCACCAGAGGCTGGTCGTTTTTCAGGGGGTATCTCTAAGATGCCCTCTGAGTGCATTTTTCATTAAATCCCACACTGGAATCAATGGGGGTCTCCAGTTGGCAAGGGTTTGCACCTTTGTTCAAATTGGGACCCTTCTTCCTAGTCAGGATAAGGGAGTTACATTCCTAAAATAACCCCTGCTCACCCCCTTGGTAGCTTGGCACGAGCAGTCAGGCTTATCTTAGAGGCAGTGTGTAAAGCATTTGCACATAACCAACAGTAATGAAGTGTAAGCACTACAAAAGGACACCACACCAGTTTAGAAAAATATCCAATATTTTTATATACTTAAGACTAAAATGATAAAAATCCGCAATACAGTACTTAGAAATCTTCAGCTATCAAAATATGCTTAAAAACAGTTATTTGATGTCAATAGCTCCGTCCGGGGCTATCACTGAGTCGTGAGCAAACAAATCCAGTTTGGGCCGACCGCGGCGGCGCGGGCCAGCTAAGGTGTCGGGAAGACCCGCAAACAGTACCTTTTAGAAATGGAGGGCGTGCACGACCTCTTGTTGAGCTTCCGAAAGCAAGGCGTCCTCAGGTGTCGATTTCGGAGGTTGGTGCAGGAGGCGTCGGGGCCATCGAAGTCACAACCATTGCAGATCGAACTCCTCTCTGTTGAAGTCAGGAGCACTGGTGTCGGCAGGCGTCGGGTGGTGCGGTGCGAGGTGCAGCGATGTGGGTTGCAGGGCCCTCCGGTCGCGGTGTGAGCAGCAGCTAGGTGTCAGCTCAGATGGCTCCGTCGGTAAGCCCAGGGCCGCAGTGCGAAGTGAATGCAGTGCTCGTCGCGGTGCTGGCAGGTCGCGGTGCATGCAGCGGCCTCATTGTTGCGGAAGCGCTGTCGTCGGCTGACGAACTAGAGTCGATGGCGCTGGCGGGGCACAGTGTGGGGTGAGAGCAGTGCGTCTTGTAACTTTACGAGCGGTGCCCTCGAACCATGGTGCAAGCAGCGGCCTTGATTTCGGCGTGGAGTGGCGTCGGGGATACCAAGGCAGCGTCGTGAAGCGAGCGATGCGGAGTGCGCTGCCCAGAGGTCGTGGTGTGAGCAGCGGCTTGGTGGCAGCATCAGCCAAGGTCGCAGTGCGGCTGTGCGGCGGTGCCCTCTGGGGTGCCTTCAGGACACGGACTCGGCAGCGGCGTCGTAGACGGCGTCAGGTTGCTTTTTATTCTGCTGCAGCACAAACCACGCAGTCCCCAGTGCAGAGGGCAGAAGAACTTGAAGTCTTTGCTGTTCCTGAGACTTCTTGAACAGGGGGCAAGCTCCACCTGAAGCCCTTGGAGAAACTCACAAAAGTAGATTGCAGAAAGTTCAGTCCAGTCCTTTCACTGCCCAAGACTGTAGTGTAGTTCCTATATACCTGATACGCTCTGCGCATTAGAATAATATACACTATAGTTTTGACATAGGACTGAGGTCAGTATGTCTCTATCGAGTACATTAAACTTAATTACTTGTGTGTGCCAGCTAACTCAGAGGTCATTAGAAACTTCTCGACTATACAAGAAGGGATTAGTTTCTGACAACCGCATGAACATGACAACTTTGTTTCCCTTAGAGTCGGAACAATCTCAGAACCGTGGAAACAATAGATAACAGTTTCACTCAGTCAATCGTGCATGCTTCGTTTCTACAGAGTTGCACAGAAATAGAGAGACAGGCGTTTCAATAAAAAGGGGTTTATTGAACAGTCTTATTTCTCATGCAAGAGATATGAACTGCTACAATCGTGAGACAGGATGCGAAGTACAATACGTACAGGGTTAGCAGAAAGATAAAATAATACTGCAATAGCATGGTTTGTAGCTATGACATATATTCATAAAATACATACATAAATAACACAGGCTAAAATGTGAATACTCATCAGTCCCTGGTAACTCACTGCTCCCCGTCGTTGCAGCATCTCCGTGAGGTTTGGGAGGGGGATGTGGGTCAGCTGGAGGAGGAGGACTGGATGGAGGCTCTGGCCTCGCCGCGCGGGGCGGCTGTCGCTGTGAGCCTTCGGCTCATCCAGTTTAAGTATCTGCACAGAGTCTATTTCACTAGAGTTAGGTTGTATAAGGCGGGCCTGGTGGCCTCTCCGCATTGCCTCCGTTGCCTGAATGCAGAGGGGACGCTGCTACACACGATATGGGACTGCCCTGGGTTAACTAGGTTCTGGCGGGGGGTCTTGACCTGTCTGTCAGAGGTGCTGGGTTGGGATCTCCCACGGTCCCCCAAACTGGTGCTCTTGCATGTGATGGAGGATATAGGGGGCAATGTCTATAAGCGCCATCTGATGCTCCTGGGTTTTACTCTAGCCAAGCGAGATATAGCGAGGGCGTGGAAGGCGACAGTCGCACCTTCACTATCTGTCTGGAAGACCGGTCTCGATTTTTGTATGGGACTGGAGGCCCCCATCTATGTGGCTCGGGGCTGCCCCCGTAAACATTATAAAATATGGAAGCGCTGGGCGGACTACAGGGGACTGGACTTAGAGCCCATATTGGAGGAATAGTTGGGTGGGTGGTGGACCATCTCCCTCTAGCTTTAAAGAGGCATGGCACACTGGAGTACCAGGCACAGCCGGGTCTGGGGGGTATGGGTCATGGACGGAACAAAATAGTAGTCGTGCATAGATCTGCTGCTTTGACTGGATGGACAGTGCGATGGGTGGGGGAGTGGGGTGGGGGGTGGTGTTATGTTTTTTTAAGGGAGGGGACTGCTTTGGTTCTGCATGTCTCTTTTGTAGTCTGTATACGATACTTCATGAGAAAAATGTCAAAGCTGGTATGTTGTCTTTTGATATGGTTGAAGTCTCTGGTTCACAGAGCTTCGCTGGATGTGTCTTTGACGAATAAAATTTGTTTACAAAAAAAAAAATGTGAATACTCATCTGATGCTTCTAAATAGTTCTACCCCAGTGTACCTAACCTAAGTGTGGTACGTGGAAAGAAGTAGGTGCTGTTTTCTAAAGTATAGCTAGCTATAGTTTTAGTTTTGCCAAGAGGTGCCAAAAGTTTTTCTAAGTTCTAGTCTGCTCCATACCTTAGAATGTGTGAGGTTGGAATCTCTTTCCGGGACTCGATATCTAACACCCCACAAGGGGAGTCAGAAACACTGGAGCTGGATTCACTGCGAGGAGGATGACAGCGTCTGGTCAGTGCATCAGGCGGGAAATCGATCTCCTTCCGTACTTGCCGTGGCGAACCGCAAGTAGGCAGTTAAACTGGACCATACCGGAACCGTGGTTTGCCAGGTCAAGTGCAGGTATATTTATACCTTGAAGGTGTTTAGGAATGCCTGTATTGACGTAAAAGTCGGGCATCGTAACGTCATGAATGAACCCCTAAGAAATAGATGTTCATGCATAATAAATGAGTTCTTGGAGAAATCAATATCCAAGCAAGGGAAATTCCTAAAGGCTTAAGAGTCTGGTTTTCCAAGAACTCGTTGTGACGTGGATTGACGGATGTAGGAGACCATGCCTGTATTTGGTTAGCATTGACAATGCCTAAATAAGGGCTGGATTTTCTATGCCTAAATAAGGGCAATATGAATTGTACCTATAAGGGCATAAATCGGGAAACCTATATACGGAATCTAAATCTACACACAACAAGACCGAAGCAGCCACTGCAGACCAACACTGCAAAGTGGTAGTTCCTCCTCACAGATTCTCCAGCTCTTCTTCTTGGCAGTCTTCTTGGTCCAAAAGAGTTCTAAAGTTCTAAAGTTCAGGGGTCTGGGCCCCAATATTTATATCCCAAAATCCTTTGATCTCTTAGGCAGAGAGTGTCTGTGCCCAGCCAAAACCAGTTCCGCCTTCTCTGGTGTGGCTTCCTGGCAGGAGGTGGAGACGGCAGACCAGGCCTATTCAGGTGCAAGGAAATCTCGTCCCCCTACTCTAAATGCAGCCCAGGTCTATTCAGCCCTTTCCTGACCCACCTAGACTATCCAGAGCCACTCCTGCTCCCCAGCATCTGTCATCCAAAACCCAGACAGTCCGGTAACAAACCCAGCAGAAGCATACTGGATGGTTAGGCAAGAAAATACCTACTTTCTAAAAGTGGTATTTTCAAACACCAAATGTAAAAATCACATTCACTAAAAGATGTATCTTTAGAGTTCAGGCATATAAAAGTTAATTTTCCTACCTAGTTCCCAGGGCCAGTTATGTTTATAAGATGTTATAAACAAACTCCCTGTTCTGTCCTATGGGGAACAGGTAGCCTTGCAATAGTGAAAAACGAAATTGGCAGTAATTCACTATCAGGACATGACACACACACCAGGGCATGTCCTACCTTTCACATAAACTGCACCCTGCTCACAGGGGTACCTTGGGCCTACCTTAGGAGTGACTGACATGTAACAAAAGGGAAGGTTGGGGCTTGGCAAGTGGGTGAACTTTCCAAGTCGACATGGCAGTACCAGACTGCCCACAGGCTCTGCAATGGCAGGCCGGAGTTTCATTTACGGGCTGTTTGGGCAGGTGGCACATTCCAGTGCTGCAGCCCCAGCATTTGATTTACATGCAATGCACTTTACTAGGGACTGACACATAAATAAAACAGGCCAATTATGGAAACATCAATCCACAACACATTTTATCACATGAGCACTTGCACTTTACCACTGATCAGCAGTGAGAAAAGTGCGCAGAAACACTAAGCCAGCACAAACAGTCAAAACCAGGAGGTCAGAAAGCAAAAACTCAGGGGAAACACGCCAAAAGATGCCAAGTCTAACAGTGGGTTTAATGTGCTGAGAAGTTTGTTACCAAACTTGTCAATTTTCATTGTAGCCATTATGGTGCTGTGGAGTTTGTACTGACATACTCAAAGCACCATATACTCTTAATGGCAGCACAACACTTACAATGTCTAAGAATGGACTTAGAAACTGTAGGGGTAAAGGGCTCATGCACCTGTACCCTCACAACTGGTATAGTGCACCCAGCTATGGGGGTCACTGATCTATGCCAGGAAAGTGGGTTGTAGGCATGGCACACAGGGTGTGCCATGTCGACTCTTCACTTTGTTCTGCACCAAGACACCCAGCCTGCAAAGGCAGTGTGTGTGTGTAAAGGTACAGGGCCTCTAAAGGTGGCACAATAAGTGCTGCAGCCCTTAGAGGTCTTCCCTGCTCACAGTGCCCTGGGTACCTGTGGTACCATTTACCAGCGCTGTCCTGTGGCCAGAGAGGCCAATTGGGTTTGGATTAGTTTTAGGGAAAGAACACAGGCCTTGGGAACCTGATTGGCAGGGAGCCAGGGCACATCAAGTCAAAGTGCATCAGTAGTCTGGGAAAACGTGTGTGTGTATGGGGGGGTGTTACTGCAACAGAACCCCAGCTTCTCACACAAACTCCAGGAGACTCAGACAAACCTGGGAGAGTCTCTCTAGTTTTTCAGGGGAGGAAGAGTAGAGGAAGTGGGTTGAAAGTTGCAGGGCCTACTCTGCCTTACATCCTTCTGTTCAGGTCAGTTCCTTTGGGGAGCTGGCCTACCTCAACAGTTTCAGGACCTAATTCCCAATGCTCCTTTTTCTAGCTCTTTGGTGTCTTCACCCCACCTTTTTAGTTTGGGTTCAGAGGTGCCTACCTCTGAAAATTCTAGCTTAGCTAGGGCAAAGGCCAGCTTACCCACAGAGATTACCCACAGATTGAGCAACCCCACCATGACCAATAGGTTCAGGGGGCCTAACTTGTTATTTGGCAGGTGGCTAGGCCACCATGCCAAGGACAGTGCTGCCATGAAGTCTAACACCCAGCAAAGGCTACTGACAGCTGTCAGTGTCCAGAACCACACTTTTAGCCCTTCAATGGTAGGTGAAGTGGCTAATTACAGGCTTCTTTGGGTTCTGCTGGCCTGTTTGCTGTTGGGTAGGGGTCACCACACTTGGTAGTGAACACCCTTCTTCCACCCTCTGTTCTGCCGGCTAAAGAGCCATCACCTTAGGCTGGACAGTTGCCTGACAAGTCAGGTCTTTTTGTTGGATAGGGGGACTTCACCAGTGCCAATGTTGGAGTTCTCCCTTACTGGGATAGAATCTCACTGGCCCACTGGAACTGTGGCTAACAGTTGCCCACCTTTCCTACACTGTCTCTTCTTTTTCTTTTGGGGCTTAGCTGCATCAACCGTAGGTTTTGCCCCCCCCAGGTTTCTTGGGTGAGGTCTGGTATTGGACCAGTAACTCTCTTTGGCTCAGACCAACCTCTGGGTGGTCATTCCCAAGGAGACAATCAAGGGGGAGATCTTTACTGACTACCACCTTTCTCCATCTCATTCTAGGAGCACTACAGCCACCGGCCTAACAGTGACACCCCATGGGACAGCCCTTACTTTTTTTGTTTACCCTGGGACACACTGGTTTGAGAGAACCAACCTGTCATGCACCACAGTGTGACTGGCACAGGTATCTCTGAAAGCAGTGGCTGGGATTCCAATCACCAGTAGGTGGTGGAAGTGTCTACTCCCCTCTGGAATCTGCAACTCACCTTATGGGCGCAGTTTCCAGTTGAAGGCTAGGAGGACTTCCTCATCTGAGGAATCACCCTCCAAAGCTACACTGGCAACCCCTGGAGCTACACTAGGGGCTGTAAAAATGTTTTAGGACAGCTAGTGTCCTTGGTGTTGTCTCCTGTCTTTTGACAGTTGTGACACTATACCTTGTTGGGATCCCAACTCTTACCTTGGTACCCAGTTTTGGTTTGTGAGATGTCTCTGGGCCCACCCTCCTGGACAGATTTTGGGGGGGCTACCTGGGACTCCTTAATTGTATCTTTAAGAGACTCACTGTCTTTCCACTGGGGAGGTTTTGTAACCCCCTTTCTTTTGGTCGCCCCCAGTGGACGTCTTAGTCACTCTTGTTTTGACCCAATGGTCTGCCTTCTTTCCCAATTCTTGGGGAGAAATTGGACCTAGGTCTACCAGATACTGATGGAACTTTTCATCAATGCAGTTACTTAATAGGTGTTCTTTCATAAACAAAGTATAAAGACCATCATAATCTTGCACTTTGCTTCCAGTCATCCAGCCACCTAGTGTTTTCATTGAGTAGTCTACAAATTCCACCCAGGGCTGACTCTGGGTTTTCTGACCCCCCCCCCCCCCCTCCTGAATCTAATCCTATACTCCTCAGTTGTGAGTTCAAATTCCTTAATCAGAGATCTCTTCATGAGGCCATAAGACCCAGCATCTGCCCCAGTAAGGGTCAGAAGTCTGTCTCAGCACTGACCAGAGAACAATTCCCAAAGGAGTGCCCCCCGTGAGTTTGTTTCACTTTTCTGGCCTCACAAGCCCTCTCAAAGGCTGTGAACCACATGGTGATATCATCCCCATCCTCAAATTTAAGGACAATCCCTTTGGGGATTTTGGGATCATAGGATCCTTATTGTTCTACAGTTTTTAAATTGCAGCCACCATTGATGGGTCCGAGGCCCATCTCTGCTCTTTCTTTTTCTACAGCCAGGAGTCTGGTCTCTAGGTCTAATGCTTTGGTCAACCTTGCTAGCAGGATGTCCTCCTCATTGTGGCTGTCCTCAGTAGTACCTGACCCACCTGTGTGGCTTCTAGGTACTAAGATATTTATTCTTGGAGTCAGGAGCACTTGGGCCCTTTTCTCCCTATGAAGTGGGTGGGGGGGGTGGGGGTAGATTGCATCCTCATCCCCTCCATCTTCTTCGTCATCTGATTGGTCTACACCATTTTCAGATGGGTTGGCCTTAGCATACCCAGCCAACAGCTTCTGGAGCTTTTGTTTGGTGGGATGGGACCCCATGGCTGTGTTTTTAATTTTGCTTAGGGACCTTACCTACTTGAAAGACAAGTGAAGGTAAGGGGTGAGGTCAAGCTCTTCACCCATGTCCTCTATGACATTGTGGTTATTTTCACTAACAGCTGGGCTCTTGTTTTGAGACATTGTTAAAAAAAAAAAACTTCTAACCCTAGCTACGTGATTTTTATTCTTCTAAAATTCTACAGGGACTTAACCAAGGCCCTAGCAAGACTTTTAGTAACTTTGCAAACAATGCCAATTTGAAAAATCAGAATTCTAAAGATAATTTAAGATTTCTGTTGTGTGATCAGGTGGTAACCAAGTAGTCCAACAAATGCAAAGTTGTATATCCCACCGCTGCCACCAATGTGGCAACGCCTTCTACTTTCGTCCTTTTTCTTTTAATATCTTTTATTGTTTTTGTTTTATTACGACAGTAACAGCAACAAACAGCATGACATGAACTGCATATAATGTCCTTAGACCTCATACAGTGGTTCATTATGTTGACAAGAACATTCCAATTATTTATTCAATGGACATGGAGGTGTGACACTTCCATTTAAATTGTACTAGGTCGGTGTCATTGTTTAGAGTCCAATCCTTTGAGCGAGTCTACAAACATTGCTTTCAGAAGGTAACATTGAGAGTCTGGAACTGTATGAAGGACCATGATACACTGCACATTTAACAACCGGGGGTGGGGAGGGACATATAACTTGGACCGGAGATGGAGAGTCTCCACCTGTCAGTGCGTATATATGGATGCGTTGCCTGCTGTGCCTGCGCCCATTACTTTAACTATTTGCCCCCCATAAATATATGCATCGGGGCATCGGTGTATCAGTATCAGCTGTAGAAGTGGCGTCTTTGCGTATCTCAGGGTTTCAATGCTCGTGTGCGGTGTTAACCATCCTGGCCAGGTGTCGTTGTGGTCTGGAGAGGCAGGCTTGCATTTTGTTGTAGTGCTATAAGGATCGCTTCCCAATGTGTGACTATTGGTATTTTTCTAAGGCCAGTGGTTTCTTCCTGACGAATTGCTATGCCTTCTGCCCTAGCCCATACAAGTGTGGAATGCCTCCAAGCTTGGAAGTGCGGGGGTTCAGGCGCCTTCCATCGTTTCGCGATTAGCCGTTTGGCAGTTATTATGCCCAGGTCTAAGAATCTGGATGTAACCTTGGTGTTGCCTGTCCTGCGGAATCTGTGTAACAAGTACGCCGGCCAGTCAAAGGGTATCTCCCTCTCGGTGTAGTTATGCAGTGCTTCTGCTACCTCTCTCCAGTATGTACTAAGGCTAGTGCAGCTCCACAACATGTGTATCAAGTCTGCATCTAAAACAGAGCATCTGGGACAAGCAGAATTGGTACGATGAAAATATCTGTTGATTTTGGCTGGCGTGTAGTACCCTCTGTGTGTAATGTAAAATTGGATCTGCCTGAACCTCATGTTCCTGGTGATCTAAACTGGGCTGGCCAGCACTTGCCCCCATTCTTTATTATTATTAGAATTGCCTGCTTAGGTCTCTCTCCCATTTATGTCTGAGGGGGTCTAAACTGATCGCTGCATGTTTGCGCAGCGAGGCTGTGAACCATCGCGGCAGGTGTCTGCTTTGTCCCATTACATGCAAGTATTGTATAGTAAGGTGTGTGGGCAGTTCAGTAGTTAGGTCTCCCCAGAGTGCCGTGAGTGTGGCTAGGAGATATTGTCCCACAGGGAGTCCGTCTCCTTCTATCAGTGTCGCATAGGGAAGCAAAGCGCCTTCACAGTAGAGGTCTCCCAGGGACTGTACTCCCGCCGTGTGCCACTGTTGTAATTCTGTAGCGGTAAATGTTCCCTGTCCTTTAGGAGCATCCTCCAGGGGCGAGAGCGGGGCCATAGGGTGTTGTACTTCAAGTTCTGTAGAGACTCCTTTTGTAGCATCTGTGTGCTATGCTCAGCCACAGAGATTCTGGAGGCCGTGCACGTGCACCAGGGTGAAAAAGCTGGGGAATCTGGGACAGCGCAAGCGGTGGGAGCGTGGTTGCAGTATCTTCCCATTGGCGACCTGCCAACCACCTGGCCCCCCATTGGAGTTGTGCTGCCAAGAAGTAGTGTTCGAGACATGGTGCAGCAAGACCCCCTTGATCAGTGGGCAGATACAGTTTTTTAAACGCCACTCTGTGTCGACTGGCGCCCCATATGAAATCCCTGACCATCCTCTTCAATGCAGCAAAAAAAGCGGGCCGGTATGTGAACGGGTAGGTTGGTGAAATAATACACGAATCTCGGTAGGGCAACCATTTTCACCAACGTCACCCTGCCTGTCACTGTAAGGGGAAGTGTACTCCAGAATTGCATCTGGAATTTGATGGCCGATAACGTCCTACCTAGGTTACCGTCAAAGATATATGTCAGCTGCCGATATATCCAGATTCCAAGGTAGCGGAATGTGTCTGTATTACACTTTATCCTCAGTCCATTGAGTACTAGGCGCAGGTCAGGGACACCTGTGCTAAAGGCGTAGAGCTTTGATTTGCCGATATTTACCTTTAGTCCGGATATAGCCCCAGATTCCCGTAAGATTTGTGCAAAGTTGTCTGGCACATTGTTGATGTCGTAAAGGTAAATTAATAGGTCATCCGCGTATAGCGATACCTTATGCATGCCATCGCCTAGCAGTATGCCCCCTTGCGTATGCACCCTTATCGACTCTGCTAGTGGCTCCATTGCAAGCGCGAAGAAAAGAGGGGACAGTGGGCTGCCTTGTCTCGTCCCTCTTCGCACTGGAATCGCCTCCGAGATGTATGGACCCGTCTTTACCCTTACCGCTGGGTTTGTGTAAAGCAGTCGGACTAATTGCAAGAAGGCCGGGTCTAGCTTGTACTTTTCCAGATTGACAAACATATAATGCCACTCAAGGGAGTCAAAAGCTTTCTCGAGAACAAGCACAAAGCAGCCTGCCCTCGGCCATACGTTCTTAGAGTATGTGGCTATTCGGAAGAAGTAGCGCAGATCAAGTGAGGTGCTGCAAGGGTGTACCAGTGCAGGAACCACCTGTGCCAGCCTGTCAGCAAATACCTTTGCGAGCAACTTATAGTCGGTGTTGAGTAGGACGAGGGGCCGTAGGAGCCTATGTCAGTTGAGTCCCTATTAGGGTTTGGGCAGTGAAATCAGGTGTACCTTGCGTAGCGAGGGCAGGAGCCATCCCGCCTCTTCAGCAGCTGCATAGAGGGCAGGCAGTTTTGGGCCTATTGTCACTCGATATGCCTTATAGTTCTCTGCCGGTAGTCCGTCTTGTCCCGGGGTCTTCCCCGTGGCCAGGGACGATATCACTTCCTCAACCTCCTCGAGTGAGATCTGTTCATCTAGCATGTCACTGTACGTTGGCTCTACCTCAGGCAATTGTATGCGGTCTAAAAAAGCTGTCTTGGAATGCGACTCACAACTGCAGTGGGATTGATAAAGTTGGCTGTAATGCTGTGTCAGAGCCTCGTGGATGTCTTGTTGTGCGTGTACTAGTGCTCCCACGTTGGTTTGCAGTGCTTCGATGGGTTTTCCCACAACAACGAAAGGTGGAAAGAGACGCGGGAATCAACACCGCCTGGGAGATTGAACTCTGTTACTCTCCTCTAAAACGCAGTCAGAGTCTACCAACTGCTCCTGCTTCAAACTAAATTGACGATTTTCGCTCCATTAAGTTTTTTCGCTTACAAGTCAGTTCTCAGAAACTCCGCTGGATGAATATACCGGACCCACAAAATTTGAACATTGGGTCATCCTAGACCTCTGGCTAGGTTGCTACTGCCAATATCTAAGTCCTGATGAAGACCCGCATGACGATTTAAGATCGCATATATAGGGTCGAAACGTCGACAGTACCTAGGACCAGTTCAAGACTAGTTTTCCCATAGAATCGGAAATCCCCGGGAAACTGTGTCATTGTGCTCTTTCATATACTGGCCGACTTTTACCTTGTACATAAAAACCTTTGTATTCACTCTGTATATATTGCACATCAATTTTGTCACCTTGTCACTGATTCACCAATCCCCTTTAATGTTTATAACCTTGGCAGCCATATCTTGCAAAAAGAATGTTATGGGTGTAGATATAAATGAGGCAATTTATATATAAAAGAACATTTTACCACCCTGCAAATCTGATGTCATCGTGATTTGTGCATTGTTGCTGTTTGCTTTATGTGGTCCTGTGAATGTAATTATTTTTAGAATTTTTTTCTAAATTTGAAATATTGTACTTAAGTTTCTTCTTTTCGATTCATTCATAACTGAAAACAAAGTAATTGTTTGGCTACACCCGACGGAACCATTGTTTTTCATATCATCGATGGGTCTGTGGGCGTGTTCGTGGCAAATTAGCCAGGGTAAAACCCGACCCGCCTTGTAGGCAGTGGCGTGGGTGCGGGCTGGATGAGCTGTGTAATTGTGACAGCGATGGCACTCTAGTAGTTCCGCGTGCTGTGTGTGCAGCGCTTCCAGCCGTTGCTTGTCCCTGCCCTCCACCTCATACAGCAGCAGCAGTTTTCCTATTTTGCTTAAGTCGGAAGATAGTTGCCTACGTATGTTCCAGGTCATACCCATACAATGCCCTCTTGTTGTGACCTTGAAGGCCTCCCAGTCCAACAACGCATCCTCTGCTGTGTTTACATTAATCTTGAAACATGTGAGTAGGGCCGTGCCCAGTAAGGAGCAGAATGCTGGGTCCTCTAATGTGGCAGTTTGGAGTCTCCATGTGGGGGCAGGGGGACGGCCAATATCCCTGGTTAGTTTTAATATTTTCAGGTTGTGGTCAGAGTGTGTACGGCCATAATATTCTTCCTGGTGTACCAGGGGAAGGATTGCTGGGGATCCCACTATTCTATCAAGGCGTACATGTAGGCCATGCACAGGAGAGTAGTATGAGTAGACCCAGGTTGTTTGGGTTGATAGCGCCCCATATATCTATAAGTGCTCAGTGTGCCAGCCAGTTTGGGAGGGCCTGCGCATTGGACGCCACTGTGGTCTTGGACAGAGGCGTTAACGATCTATCCAGATCTATGTTAAGTACGGAATTCCCCCAAGGAGCCAGGGCATTCCGCTCCACCCGGCTAATGTGTTCGTGAGATTCTCCAAGAAGGTCGACTGGCCTACGTTCGGGGCGTAGATGGAACCAAGGAGTATCGGTTGGACATTAAGTCTGCCACTGACTAGTTTGTATCTACCCTTAGGGTTGATTAGCACTCGTTCACTTGTAAAGGGAATCTTAGCTCTTACCCAAATGAGGCCACCTCGCGCGTGAGCCGAATAGCTCATGCCGTATACTTGGCCTGTCGCAGGAGGGACCCCTCTTACCACAGGATGCCCCTAGGATAGAGTCTACATTCGCTTTAAAGTGGCAGTGAGGGGGAGAATGACCAAACTCTGCTTATCCACGTACCCAGCTGGTGATCTCCCCTAGCCCAGGGATAGAGAATGAAGGCCAATGCAATGGGACTACCCTATGCACTCAGGGGGACCTGGTACAGATATGACAGGTTTTGCAATTGAGTCGGGGGCGTCTACAAGCTGCCTGTATTAATGCGTCCAGGCACCGTCCGACCCAGGGAAAGGATTGGCTGTATGCCTGTTCCACAGTTTGTACTTAATATCAACGACAAGGCCTTGAGTCCATGAACAGTTGTCCTAGTAGCACCGACACAGGCACTCGCAGAGTTCACAACCACAAGCGTAGCTGCAGGACACTCCTCCTCTGCCTCCTTGGCAAGGACAATCAGTCTCCCCAGAAAATGGCAGCGCTCACAGTTTAGTTTACGGACCGACCCAGACCCGTCCAGCCCCGGGGTGCTCTAGCTTTACTAACAGTGACCTCACACTATGTTCAAGGGTCAGGTTCAGTGAAAGCGGTCAAGAAGGGCGAGTGATATCCTGTGCAGCCCAACACTGCATGAAAGAAGGCCAGAGCCCGACCAACCCTGGGCCTGCCTCCCACTGTGTCTCAAGCTGAGCAACAGTCCAATTCCAGCACGACTGTGCCACCTGCCACGACCGTCCACAGCCAGGGAACCTGATTGGTGGGGACCCAGGGCACTTCAAACCAAAGTGCATCAGTAGTCTGACAAAAAGTGTGTGTGGGGGGGTTGCTGCAACAGAAACCCAGCTACTCACAGTGACACATATGTCACTACTGTGCGGTCTGGTTGGGGAAGGGAGAGGGATCTGCCATTGACTCAAGCTTGGTACTTTAGCCACCACGGCAGCTGTTGCGTAGTCCCCTCCAAAATCTGGACCTAGTCAGAAAGATTGCCCTGATGCTGCGCCCACTGGAACTTCAGGTCCCACTGTAGAGCCCACATATGCCATCTGGCATGATCCACCAGCAGGATGCAGGAGGCCATGAGCAGCTTCAGGGTCATTCCCACCTAAATCCTGGATAGAGCCTGAAACATCGGTATCATAGCCCGAATATCCCGGACTCGCTGCTCGGGAGGATAGGCCCGAAACTGCACTGTGTCCAGAACAGCCCCAATGAAATGGAGCGTTTGAGAGGGGGTCAGGTGTGACTTTGGCACGTTTATAGTAAACCACAGCGAGTGAAGGTCCCCCGTAGTCTGGAGGTGGGAGACAACAGCCTGAGGCGAGCCCGCCTTCACCAACCAGTTGTCGAGATAGGGAAAGTCTGGAACTCCTAATCTGCACAGATGAGCTGCGACCACCGCCATCACTTTCGTGAACACATGAAGGGCTCTGGTACGGCCAAAGGGGAGCACGGTGAATGGAAAATGCTCATGGCCTACCTTGAACTGCAGGTAGCGTCTGTGGGCTGGCAGGACTGGAATGTGAAAACCGGCGTCCTGCAAGTCCAGTGCCACCATTCACCCTCCAGGGTCGAGGGCAGACCGGTCCTGAGCCAGGGTTAGCATCTTGGACTTCTCCTTCCAGAGGAAGCGGTTGAGGGCCCTGCGGTCTAGAATAGGACTCAGGCCTTTTTCCTTCTTGGGCACCAGAAAGTAGGGGGAATAGCAACCACAACCTATTTGTGGCGTAGAAACCCTCTTGATTGCTCACCTTGGCCAAGAGAGCCAAGAATTCCTAGCAGAGATGTGCCAAATGATCCTCCGACAACCCCAAAATGTCCATCCCAAACCAGCCCCCGGTTCACGCAAGCTACCCAGTCTCAGCATGGCGGTGGGACCAGACGACGCGGGTCTGGGGGCCAGCGGACAAGCCAGTCCACCCTCCCCTGCAGCTGCCTCCAAACCTTCCTATTCCGACCTTCCAGGGCCATAAAAAGCCAGTGGGCGGCAGGATTCGCCTTCACCTCCCCTACGTAGCCACGAAATGGCCGAAAAGCAGACTGAGGTGGACGGGTTGACGCTGCGAGGCCCAAGAATCTGGCCGTAGCTCGAGAATACTTAAAGCGCTCCAGCGCCGAGTCTGCCTTGTCACCAAAAGGTGAAGGCCATCAAAGGGAATGTACTCCCCCCGAAAAGCCAGACATCCTCAACCAGGCGTAGCGCCGAAAGGCTACTGACTTGGCAATCGTTCTCTCCAGTGAGTCGGTGATAGCCAGTCCACATCGAATCGTGAATTTGGCTGTCTCTCTCTCATCCGCCACTGTCTGGGAGAGTAAGGCCCGGGACTCCACCGGGCACTGAGGCAGCACCTGTGCAACCGTATCCCAGATGGAATGGGAATTTCGGCCCAAGAGGCATGCAGTATTCACGTACCGCAATGCCAAGCTGGAGGAAGAGAACATGTACTTCCCAAGATGTTCCAGCTTCTTAGATTCCCTACATGGGGGAGCAGAAGGGAATGCACCCTTAGATGAAGAGGCTTGGACCACCAAGCTCTCTGGGGAAGGGTGTTGGGTGAGAAAAACTGGGTCGCCAGTAACTGGGCATCGGGCAATCATCAGTTCCACAGGAGCCCCTGTGCTGGGCTTGGACCAGGTGCCCAGAAGGACATCAGTGAGGGCTTCGTTGAACGGCAAAAGGGGCTCAGAAGAGGTTGCCACCAGTTGAAGCATCTCCATTAGATTACTCCACCAAGAACAGCTGCAGGCCTGGGGCCTCAGCTGCCCTTCTCACCACCACAACATAGGACGCTCCCTCCTCCATAGCCACGGCAGGGGGAGAAAGCATGCCACGGTCAGAAGTGTTGAGGCCACTGGCATCACCCAGGTCCTCTCTCCAGTCCGGCTCTTGTAGCTGGAATGTTAAAGGGTCAGATGACCTCTCCCAATCCTCATCACCGCCTACTGGGCGATAGGGAACACCAGGGATGAACAAGGGAACACAAGTACCCTCCAGCGTCGGATTATATGTCAGCCGGCGTCGATCTGGCTCCATCTCAGGGGTGAGGATGGGGACGGCGTCGGCTGGGGGCTTCGTCACGGGGAAGGTCGATCCGGCTCGGAGGGGCCAGAAGGCACACGGGTGGAGTCAGGCTGCCCAAAGATGGAGTAGAGGGCTTATAAAATGCACAAAACTGGGAAGGGGATGCTTCCGCTCCTGGAAAGGGATGGAGGCCCGGAGTCGTCCCAGAAGGAGGCACAGAAGACGGAGCCTTTGAGCGACGATGCTCCGGGTCCGTCGCGTCAGCAGACCGACGGGGAGAATGTGAAGAGTGACGGTGCTTCTTCGACCTGCCTATTGTTGTTTGACTTACCCGAAGACTTGGACGGCTTGGAGTGCGACGAGGTGTGGGAGCTCTGCGGCCAGTCTCAAGACCCAGAACGACACGGAGCTGACTGCCGGGCCTCAAAGAGCTTTCGGGACCGCTCCTGCAAAGACTTGGGCTTCATGGCCGACAGTCAGAAGTTGACTTCGGGTCATCGACGTGCTCCAGGCACCAGAGGCACACGAGGTGCGGGTCCATCACAGACATCAGTTTGTGACAGGCCTCGCAGTGCTTGAAACCGGTCCGACGATGGGGCATCCCTCGCGCACCAGGACTTGAGGACTTCGAAAAAGAAGTCAACAAAAGTTGAAAAAAGCTTAGTCAAAAAGTGACTAACAGGGTAGCTCTCTCCAGATCTGCGCTAGGCTGCCGCAGAAAAAGAAAGAACTGACATCAGCCCGCATGGGCGTCGTCTATATAGACACTGCTTTGTCATCCCAGTGAACAAGACGCCGACGGACGCGGTGTCGACCGACGTGCAGGGGTACTGCTAAGAAAAACGTCTCCAGATCCAGTCTGACGCCTGGGGTTAGTTCTAAGTTAAGGAATCTATAACGAACAGTCTCTTTCAGATATTCCTTTTCTCTGGTTGGTTAATATTGTGCATCGGCGCTTGGGTCCCTCACAGCGAAAACATCAACAATTTATTCTTCTGGCTGGCCACCTCCTGACTCCTCGCTATCACACCCTCCCCCCACTCCAGTCACACGCAAATGCAGTGTCCATCCATGTCGTTATCTGGAGGAGGAACATTTAGACCCATTTCTACAGATCACTAGTCTGTTAAAGAATGTCATAGGATCCCAGAGGTAAGATTTTTAACTAAAGGAATTCAAAAAAGGTTGGAGGGGGATGTCTGTCATGATCAGGAATAATGTCTCCACATTCTGCAAGAAAATCTTTCTAGTGCCTTGTCTCTAGCCCCTCCCCCCCCCCCCCCCCCATCACAATTCTCAAACATTTTATGTACTATACCACGGTAATAGATACGTGCTTTTACAGGGCTACATACTCTTCAGTGGATTTAATTATCTGTAAAGCATGTTTAGAAGGCAATGGAATTAATTGGTGATGTTGAGTTTGTGGCCAGTGTCCCGTATAAACACAAAGGGCACTCGCACTAGAATTGTTGAGCTTCCAGTTTCTTCATCTAAGCAATTTCTCAAAGTTAATTGAGTATTTAAGTGATCTGTGACTAATACCTAGGAACATTTTCCATGAGCTCCGCAAGGGAAGCTCCCTAAATACTTCTCTAACTCAGCCTCGCTCCTGAAGGGGTGTAGGGCTGCCGGCTCACAAATTAAGGCTTGCAGTTTATAGGCACTGGCAGGAAAGGGAAACGCCTGACTTAAGCTCGCACCATCTCAGCTGCTCCGTTCCTGCAGCCAACGCTTCGCACTGGTATCATTGCCTCGATAGTACAGAGGAATAGTCTTTTAGGTTATTTTTAAGAGCCTTCAGCTAAAGCACTTTACAGAAATGTATTTCATGCGACTATTACATTGCAGAAGCGTGCTTCATTTTATGGTGCGGATTAAAATAGGCTAAATTCAACAGTGTCCAGATTGTAGCTTAACACGATCAAGCCGCAGAAAAAGCCACAGATTGAACTGCACTGGTATCACATTCATATGTTGGCGTTAAAAATGCCAATGTTTTATACTTTTTTATACCAATGGCAATAGCGCTATGCAAATGTAATTACCCAACTGCAAATGAACAAAAAAGAAAGTTTAAAAAAAAAAGTAATTTCCAACACCAACAGCTCTAACGTTACCAAACGTGAGACCTGTTCCATTGCAAATTCTTGTATTTTCATGTAGGCGTCAACCATTTGGATTAAAAACCCTCCTTCTGTGACATCAGACATATACCACAGAAATTCAGCAACAGTCACCATCAGCTTTTTTTCATCCTCTGGTTGTCCGTATAGTCGAATTGAAGTTGCAAATATACCTCTACCGGTGGAGGTGGGTGGGTCACATGCGAATCCTAAAAGTTCATTTTGCAAAACTACTCCTACTGGTAAGTAACCATTTAATTTTGCAGCACAAATTTATTTCTGAATTCTCATGCTGTGAATAGATTACAGAGGTTCTTCTTCATATTGGTTGGTTGGGTTCTTTAGAGTGTATGTTTGCAAACAAATGCTTCAGTACTCTTTCTCCTGCTTTCACATCCCTGTTGATCTGATGTCCATATAGTAATGTTTAGTTGAAGTATGTACTGATGACCATGTAGCAGCTGTACAAATGTCTTCAAATGCTATGCTGCCTAAGGCAACAAGTGTTGCTCTTTTTTTTCTGGTGAATGCACCATTGGCTTTTCTGTAAGGGTTACTCCCCCGGTCTTGTGACATAGTATTGTGTGTACAATCCATCTTAAAGTTGTTTCTTTGATGACTAGAAATGCATTTCTTGCATGTGCAAAGGATCGAAAGAACTGTTCTTTCCGATGTCCTTTGTTCTTTCCAAAAAGAACATTGCCCTTCGAACATCTAGCATGTGCAATGCTCTCCACCTGTATTTAAGGTTGTGGAAAAAAGGCTGGCAGGTGGATTGCTTGGTTAACATGGAATTTTTTATCCGCTTTGGTACAAATTTTGGGTTTGTTCTCTGAACCACTTTGTCTCCATGGATCCGTAGGATGGCTCTTCGGTGGTGAGCGCTTGTATCTCACAGACTCTCCTTAGCGAGGTGATAGCAATGAGGAATTCAGGTTTGTGGGTTATAAACCCCAGTTTTGCATTACGCATTGGTTCAAAGGGTGACGTTATCAGTTGGGTGAGCACTACAGTCAAGTTCCATGTAGGCACTGCCATGCTTCTTGGGGGGTGCTACTTTCTTTACTCCTTCTAGGAAGTACTTCACCAGTGGTGTGGTGAACAAACATCTATCCAGTATGCCTTTTATACGCTACAATGGCTGCTAAGTGGACATCGATAGAGGCACAGGAGTGCTGTTGGTCTAGTAGAAGTGTTGGGTGTCTAATGACTGGTCTCACGCCCAGTCTTTTATCCAGGCCTGTTAAACGACATACCTGTAACCTCTTCCATTTGGTGCTGTAACATTTCCTCATTATTGGTCGCCTTGCTTCCTAAGAATCTCCATCTCCCTTCTTAGAAACTTGATGGGTCCAGATTCTAAGTCTTCGGAAGCATGCTGCCAGTTTGGGGGTATTTTGTTTTGGGTGCGACGCCATTCCCTTCTGTATCGTAAACAGATCTAGGTGTGCTAGGAGTAGGATGTACTGCTCATGGGATATTTCCATGAGGGTTCAGACCTATGTCTGTCAAGCCCATTGCGGGGCTATCAGGTTAACTTGTTCCCACCTGCACTTTTACCTTCGGTATCACTGGAACGGTAAGCAAATCTCCCTCACAATTTTATCAATAGGGCATTCACAAACAACACTGGGAGATAAAAACTGTATGCAAAGCGGTCATTTCGCATTCTTGTCTGTAGCAAAAAGGTCTACTTGCGGATTCTGCAGATCTGCCTCGACACTTCTTGTTTTCGTTCAGAATGTGGTGTTTGCTTTTCTACTTAGCCTGTCCGCTTCCGTGGTTATTTTCTAGTAGGTGATTTCCACTACTGATACCTTGTTTGCTACTGCCCATCTCCAGATCTCTAGGGCCAAAGTTGATAGCAAGTAGGATCTTGTCCCGTCTCGTTGTCCCTTTGAATTAAGACTGTCCTCCCTTTCGCATGTTTGTAGAAGCCCTTTGGTGCCAGAAATACCATTTTCAGCTCCAGCATATTTATGTGTTGCACTGCTTCCTTGGACTTCCAGATACCCCTGCTTTTCAGCTTGCCTCTGAGAGCTCCAAATAAGGAATGCATCTGTTGTGATGGTCACCGGGGAAAAAGGTTTGGATGGTTTCCCCACCATTAGTGTTTTGAGAATCCACCATTGCATCTCAATGAATCATGTCTGTTACAACTACAACAGTCCATACTCCCCAGTTGATTCTCATGCGTCTTGACTGTGGTACCAGAATACAGGAAGCCATCATGCCCATAATTTCCACCACTGCTCTCATCATCAAATGTTGAACCTTCTGGTAATGGCAACTCTGTTCTAGGAGTGCTTAGACCATATGGTCCACAGGTTTCACTTTTGCGGTCGGGAAACCAAGATTGCCCCAGGGATGTTTTCTTCTGGTCTGGGATCTGTGAAGATTTCTCATATAGATGGAAAATCCCAGTTTGTGTATGGTTTGTATCACATTCTTGGTGCATTGACTGCTTGCCTTTGCTTTCAGCAGCTAGTTATCCAAGTATGGATAAACGTGCATTCCCAGGAGATGTGCTGCCATCGCAGCTATCCATTTTGTGAAAACCCGAGGCAGATTTTTTTTTTTTTTTTTTTTTTTTTTAACGGTAACACCTTGAATTGGTAGGGTATTTTGTCCACAACAAATCTGAGAAATTGCCTGTGGGGTTTTACTGGTATGTGCAGGTAGGCGTCCTTCTGGTCTATGGTTGCCATGTAGCCTCCTTTACCCTTTCAGGGGAATGACCATGTAAAGCTCTTATCCTTAATTTTTGTGCTTTTATGAATTTGTTTACTGACCTCACATCCAGTATTGGTCTTAATGTTTTGTCTGGTTTCAGTACCAGAAAGTAGTCTGAGTATATCCATTTGTTGAAGGTAATCCTCTCATTCTTGCAATAATCCTCCAATTCTTCTTCCTACTGGTGGCTTGTGTAGGAAGAACAAGTTTCTTACCTTCGGTAACGATGTATCTGTAAGAAACATTAGTTAGTTAGATTCCTCACCTTAGAATATCCCCAGGCGTCAGACTGGATCCAGAAGATTTTTCGTCAGCAATACCCCTTGCGCGTCGCTAGGCGTCGTCTGCGGCTCCGCGTCCGTCGTCGGCGTCGTGCGCCGGAATGACGTCGTCGGAGTACTTAGACGCCGCCCTCGCGCGCTGAAGTCAGTTCTTGTACATAGCCTTCCGCGCCAGGAACGCAGAGCCATGCAAGATACCGACACTGGTGCCAAAAAATTCTAGGGCCCTGAAAGGGATAGCCTTAACCCTAGATGTCAGTTCGCAGAACGGGGAGGATGGGTGGGTCGGTGAGAAATCTAACTAACTAATGTTTCTTACAGATACATCGTTACCGAAGGTAAGTAACTTGTACATCTGAAAGAAACACGTAGATACCCAAGCAATACCAACCCCGGTGGTGGGTCTGCGGACCAAGATCACACCAGAAAGTCCTGGAGGACAGAACGGCCAAAGAAGCCATCCCTCCGGACTTGGCTGTCTAGGCAATAATGCCTGGCAAACGTGTGCAGCGAAGCCCACGTTGCCGCCTGACAGATGTCTTGCAAAGGGACTCCCCATCCCAAAGCAGTAGTAGCCGCTGTGGCCCGAGTAGAATGGGCGCGCAGCCCAACAGGCGGTTCCTTTTTTGCCAAGGAATAACAGATTTTTATACACAAAACGACCCACCGGGAGATGGTCCGTTTGTGTACAGCTTTTCCCTTCTTTGCACCCACATAGCCAACGAAAAGCTGGTCGTCCACTCGGAACTGTTTAGTGCGGTCCAAATAAAAGGAGAGTGCACGTTTTGGGTCCAGACGGTGGAGCCGCTCTTCCTCTTTGGAAGGATGCGGAGGCGGAAAGAAGGTGGGCAAGGTGACAGATTGCCCAAGATGAAAGGGGGTCACCACTTTCGGTAGAAAGGAAGGACGAGGCCGAAGGACAACCTTGTCCGGATGAACAGATAGAAAAGGAGGCTTGGACGATAGAGCCTGGAGCTCACTCACCCGTCTAGCCGAGGTGATGGCTACCAGGAAAGCAGTCTTAAGAGTTAGAAGACGAAGAGGACAATTGTGAAGAGGCTCAAAGGGAGCGCACATCAGGAATGTCAAGACAAGATTCAAGTCCCACTGAGGCATTACAAAAGGGACAGGAGGGAACGTGTGAGTAATGCCTTTAAGAAAGCATGACACTACAGGGGACTTGAAAAGAGAGGGCTGATCTGGAAGCCGTAAGAAGGCAGAGAGAGCAGCAAGATAACCTTTCAAGGTGCCCAGGGCAGAGCCCTGCCGGGCCAAAGAAAGAAGAAAGAGGAGAACTTCAGAAAGAGGGGCGGAAAGGAGATCCACAGCCTTTGCTGTGCACCATGCCACAAATTTGTTCCACCGGCAGGCGTATACCGTCTTTGTGGAGGGACACCTGGCTGCCAGAATGATATCACAGACTTCAGGAGGCAAGTTAAATGGCATCAACTGCCGCCGCTCAATCTCCACGCATGGAGGTGGAGGCTGGACAGGTTCGGGTGGAGGACCGTCCCCTGCTGCTGCGACAGAAGATCCTCCCGAAGGGGCAGACGTATCGGAGGATCGGTCAACATACTGAGTAGCTCGGGATACCAGTACCTTCGTGCCCAATCCGGAGCCACCAAGATGACTTGGGCCCGGTCGCGCTTGATCTTCTTCAGCACTCTGGGCAGAAGTGGTATAGGCAGAAAGGCGTACAACAGACCGCAACTCCACTCGTGACGAAAAGCGTCGCCTGAGCGAGTGCCGCCTCGGAAATTCCAACGCGCAGAACTGCTGACATTGCGCATTCTCGTCGGTGGCGAATAGATCTAACCAAGGCTCTTCCCACTGCTGAAAGAGACCTTGCGCCACCTCGGAGTTCAGACGCCATTCGTGATCCATCATGCACCGGCGGCTGAGTTCGTCTGCTCTGGCGTTCAGAGAGCCCGCCAGATGTTGAACCACCAGGGTGATGCCCTGGTGTTCCAGCCATGTCCAGAGGCGCAGAGCCTCCTGACAAAGGGTCCACGACCCCACCCCGCCCTGTTTGTTGCAATACCACATGGCGGTGGTGTTGTCCGTGAACACCTGCACGACACTTCCCCGGACAGAGGGAAGGAAGGCTTTCAGTGCAAGTCGGATCGCTCTCAGCTCCAACAAGTTGATGTGGAGGCGCGACTCCGCCGGAGACCAGAGGCCTCTGATCTCCGCCTCTCCCATATGGCCACTCCATCCCAGGAGGGACGCATCCGTCACTACGACATGCTCCGGTAGGGGTAGGGAGAGGCTCTTGCCCGTGACCCAATCGCGGTCCGTGAGCCACCACTGCAACTGCTGTGCAGTGCCCTACGAGATCAAGACATGGTCGGACAGGTTGCCGTGATGCTGGGCCCACTGAAACTTCAGGTCCCACTGCAGAGCCCGCATGCGCCGCCTGGCGTGATGCACTAGTAGGATGCAGGAGGCCATCAGCCCCAGAAGCCGCAACACTAGCCTGACCGAAACCCAGGATAGAGGCCGAAAGATGGGAATCAGGGCCTATATATCCCAGACCCGCTGTTCCGGCAGATGAACCCGGAACTGCACCGAATCGAGAACCGCTCCGATGAAGAGGAGCTTCTGAGAGGGGCTCAGGTGTGACTTCGGCACGTTGATGGAAAACCCCAGCAAATGCAGGAGATCCGCCGTAGTCTGGAGGTGGGAGACGACTGCCTGGGGCGAGCCCGCCTTCAACAACCAGTCGTCGAGATAGGGGAAGACTGGAACCCCTGATCTGCGCAGATGAGCTGCAACCACCGCCATCACTTTCGTGAACACCCGAGGGGCACTGGTAAGGCCGAAGGGGAGCACGGTGAACTGAAAGTGCTCCTGACCCACCGTGAACCGCAGGTAACGCCGGTGGGCCGGCAGGACGGGGATGTGGAAATATGCGCCCTGCAAGTCCAACGCTACCATCCAGTCTCCAGGGTCGAGGGCAGCTAGAACCTGAGCCAAAGTTAACATTTTGAACCGTTCCTTCCAGAGGAAGGCATTGACGTTCCGGAGGTCCAAGATAGGGCGTAGGCCCCCTTTGCCCTTCTTGGGAACCAGAAAGTAGTGGGAATAACAACCACGACCTACTTCTGGGCTCGGAACGCGCTCGACGGCCCCCTTGGCCAAGAGGGCCGAAACTTCCTCGTGGAGAAGATTCAAATGATCCCCCGAGATACGGTGGTGCTGCGGTGGCATGGCTGGAGGGGTCGTCTCGAAGGGGAGGGAGTAGCCCCTTCGGACGATTTGCAGCACCCACCTGTCCGATGTGATGGACCGCCAGTGGAGCAGGGGATGGCGAACTCTGCCGCCCACTGGCGTAGAATGGGCCTGAAAGCTCGGCCTAGGAAGGCTTTGAGGCGGATGCTGCCGGGGTGGATGTGGACTGACCGCGTCGTCCTCCAGTACCGCCTCGGCGGAAACCACGTCCGCGACCGCGTGCAGGTTGGTTCTGAGGCCGGTGGCTAGGCGGACGTGAGGAGGTGCCCCTTCCTTGGCCACGAAAGGAGCGAAAAGCAAAAGTTTGTGGCCGCGGGGCCGAGAGGCCCAAGGACGTGGCCGTAGCCCGAGAATCCTTGAAGCGAGCCAGTGCACTGTCCGCTTTCTCACCAAAAAGGCGAGCGCCATCAAAAGGCATGTCCATGAGGGTGCTCTGGACATCCCCTGAAAAGGACGTGGACCGCAGCCAGGCGTGACGTCGAAGCGCCACCGTGGTAGAAATCGCCCTACCCAGCGAGTCCGTAGTGTCAAGCCCACATCGGATTGCATGGCGCGCTGCATCTCTCCCATCGGCCAGGGCCGAGGAAAGCCGCGCCCGGGCCTCCTCCGGGCACAGTGGCAGCACGTCCTCCACCGCATCCCACAGAGAGTGGGAATAACGGTCCAGGAGACAGGCGGTGTTCAAAGACCGCAGGACCAAACTGAGCGAAGAGAACAGCTTCTTACCAAACTGTTCCAGTCTCTTGGAATCCCGGTCCGGAGGAGCGGACGGGAAGGAGGATTGGGAGGTAGAGGCCTGGATAACCAGACTCTCGGGGGTGGGGTGTTGGGACAGAAAACTGGGGTCGCCCGGAGCAGGGCGGTGGTGCCTGGCAACGTTCCTATCCACAGGAGGGACTGTGGAGGGCTTGGACCAGGTGCCCTGCAGAAAGTCAGTGAGGGCCTCATTGAATGGCAGCAGAGGCTCAGTGGAGCATGCGGCAGACTGAAGCACCTCAGTGAGGATGTTAGTCCTCACAGCCACGGCAGGCAGCTCGAGCCCAAGGGCTTCGGCCGCCTTGCGCAGCACCACAGAAAAGGCTGCACCCTCCTCCGAAGCCACAGTCGGAGGAGATATGAATCTAGTGTCTGGTGAGGTATCCAACCCACTGGCCTCCCCCAGTTCATCTGCCCAGTCCTGTGCAAGTTGGCTCTGAAGGGCCATAGGGTCATCAGACCCCTCCCAGTCGCCCCCGTCATCCGATTCCTGGTAAACAGGAGGAATGACCGGAGCCGGTCGATAGACAATATGTGTCTCTAGCGGCGTCAGGCGGCGCCGCATCGGCGTCTGGACCGGACAGGGGCTGAACCGGGGATCGACGTCGACCGGAGTCGGCGTCGGAGGTGGTATCGGAGTCGGCGTCGGCGCCGGCGGAGGAGACGTAATGAGGTCGACCGGCGTCGACGGGGGCCCAGGCTCGGGCCCCTCGGGGACCTGCGGCGTCGGGGCCAGAGCCTCCAACGGCGCCGGGGCTGCCGGCATGCGAGGTCGCCCGGTCGAGTCCGCGGGGCCCGAAGGCGCGCCAGCGGGCGTCGACGGCGGGGCCAGGTTCCTCATGGCCGAGAGGAAGGCACTGACCTCCGCCGGCGTCGCGTCAGTCGCAGGGACCGTCGGGTATGGGGACTTGCGAGGCTCCTGCGGAGCCGCGGGGGTGAAACCACCCAGACCCTCGGCCGAGTCGCGCGACCGGCGAGGGGAGTCCGAAGAGCGGTGTCGCTTCTTGGACTTCTTGGAGCGCCTCGACTTACCCGAAGACTTCGAGCCAGACGAGTGACGATGTCGAGTGCGGCTCCACGACCGATCCTTGGACCTCCTCCTGGACCGGGATCGAGAGCAACGCGGAGCCGAGTGGCGAAGCTCGAGAAGCTTGCGGGACCGCTCCCGCCTAGTTTTCGAGGTCAGGGCCATACAGTCGGAGCACGACGCCGCGTCGTGATCGAGGCCCAAGCAGTACAGGCACCGGCGGTGATGATCGGTCACCGACATCAGTCGGTGACCGTCGTCGCAGGCCTTGAAACCAGGCATCCTACCGGCACCAGAGTCGAGAATTGACCAAAAAGAGTCAAAAAAGTTAGTCAAAAATTGACTAAAGGGGTAGCTCTCCCGAATCTGCGCTTACTGGCGCGGAAAAAAGAAGATCTGACGTCAGCGCGCGAGGGCGGCGTCTAAGTACTCCGACGACGTCATTCTGGCGCACGACGCCGACGACGGACGCGGAGCCGCAGACGCCTAGCGACGCGCAAGGGGTATTGCTGATGAAAAATCTTCCGGATCCAGTCTGACGCCTGGGGATATTCTAAGGTGAGGAATCTAACTAACGTGTTTCTTTCAGATGGTTCCTTGTGGGCAGGCACTTGGTAGTGTGGTTCCCCCTCATCCACGGCCTCAAATGGACTGGCTGGATCTTCAGCTGTACTGCCATTGTGGAGTGAAGGTAGGTTGACTCTGCTGGCTGCTGAAGCTTGTGTGAGGTGTGTAGTTGCATGGTTTCTTTTGCGGAGGGTGCCTTTTTCTGGTTCATTTCTCCCCGGAAGGTTCCCTTGGATTGTAGGGCCTCCATTGCCTTGGCAGTCTCCTTGTCCTTTATCATGCGTTGAGGTGCTTTGTCCATTGCCTCTCCAAATAGGCTGTTTCCTCTGAGGGGGAATATTAAATGGCCGGATAGTTGCTTAAAACCGGAGATTCTCAGCTAAGTGTGTTTTGCCCGTTGCTCCTTTTAATCACTGTTGGGGAGCAAATCCATTTAGCAAGGCATTTGAGAGGACTAACTGCCACGATTGCTGCGGACCTTGCAATTTAACTCCGGAGGTCTATTCTCTAGCTTTCCTTGTCAAGGAGTGGTTCTGTAGATGTGTATTAGATCTTTTGCGTGCAATTGCCATGATAAAGTGTGCCAGCACGTTCCCACTTTTACAAAGTGGGTCCCTTGATGAGAAGCAGTACTTTTCTACCTTGGGATTATTGACTTGGCCGCAGCTGGTTCTTTAAATGCTTCTCTGCCCTGGTCTATCATGCTTGGAAGCATTTCAAAAAACTTTTCTCTTCATCTGGGGAGTCTGCGTAAAAGTCTTGCAGTTATTTGTTGTTCTCCCCCATGTGTAAGAAGCTTTCTTATTTTTCCTCCAGGTCGAAGAACTCCCCTTCTTGCAGCTCTAGGGTAGCGGGGTTTCCAGCTCCTCAGTTTCCTCTGCCTCCACTTATTTTTTCAGTAGAATTATGTAACCCTGCAGCAGTCATCAAATTCCCTCTTCTTTTTAATGAGGGCTTAGAGTTTGGCCTTAAGGCACTTTCTTTTCCGCTCTATCAGAATGACTTTCTATTCGTTGAGCTCCCCCTCGTCTTTGGTCACACATCGCCAGTGCGGAACTTTGACGTGGAGGTCAGGTGCCTCGCTGTTTCAGCATCAATACAGACTGACACTTCAATGGCGCTATGGCATTCGCCGTCTCCCTCCCATGACTTTGATCCTTTCTCAAAGCAGATATTTTGAGGGCTTGCCTCCATCATGTCCCATGTCTTGGACTCTTATTGCTCCTTGGACTTCACTCTGCCCTCCAGCAATGACAATTTCGGCACCACTGCTCGTTTGTTTGGATCCAAGGTCCTCCATCACTTGACTAATTCAGGCCTTTTGAGGTCTCTTGTTATCTGTGCAGCACTAGCATCACGTAGTGTGCCCTCCTTTGCTTCGCACTGGGGTTTTGGCAACAACGTAGTTCCTTACCTGCCGGTGAAGTTTTAGGGGAAGACTGGAACCCCTGATCTGCGCAGATGAGCTGCGACCACCGCCATCACTTTCGTGAACACCCGAGGGGCACTGGTAAGGCCGAAGGGGAGCACTGTGAACTGAAAGTGCTCCTGACCCACCGTGAACCGCAGGTAACGCCGGTGGGCCGGCAGGACGGGGATGTGGAAATATGCGTCCTGCAAGTCCAACGCTACCATCCAGTCTCCAGGGTCGAGGGCAGCTAGAACCTGAGCCAAAGTTAACATTTTGAACCGTTCCTTCCAGAGGAAGGCATTGACGTTCCGGAGGTCCAAGATAGGGCGTAGGCCCCCTTTGCCATTCTTGGGAACCAGAAAG
This sequence comes from Triturus cristatus, assembly GCF_964204655.1. Lineage (NCBI taxonomy): Eukaryota > Metazoa > Chordata > Amphibia > Caudata > Salamandridae > Triturus > Triturus cristatus. Next base: position 896,045,744 of record NC_140580.1, on the reverse strand, counting down.
TAGTGGGAATAACAACCACGACCTACTTCTGGGCTCGGAACGCGCTCGACGGCCCCCTTGGCCAAGAGGGCCGAAACTTCCTCGTGGAGAAGATTCAAATGATCCCCCGAGATACGGTGGTGCTCCGGTGGCATGGCTGGAGGGGTCGTCTCGAAGGGGAGGGAGTAGCTCCTTCGGACGATTTGCAGCACCCACCTGTCCGATGTGATGGACCGCCAGTGGAGCAGGTGATGGCGAACCCTGCCGCCCACTGGCGTGGAATGGGCCTGAAAGCTCGGACTAGGAAGGCTTTGAGGCGGATGCTGCCGGGGTGGATGTGGACTGACCGCGTCGTCCTCCGGTACCGCCTCGGCGGAAACCACGTCTGCGACCGCGTGCAGGTTGGTTCTGAGGCCGGTGGCTAGGCGGACGTGAGGAGGTGCCCCTTCCATGGCCACGAAAGGAGCGAAATGCGGAAGTTTGTGGCCGCGGGGCCGAGAGGCACAAGGACGTGGCCGTAGCCCGAGAATCCTTGAAGCGAGCCAGTGCACTGTCCGCTTTCTCACCAAAAAGGCGAGCGCCATCAAAAGGCATGTCCATGAGGGTGCTCTGGACATCCCCTGAAAAGGACGTGGACCGCAGCCAGGCGTGACGTCGAAGCGCCACCGTGGTAGAAATCGCCCTACCCAGCGAGTCCGTAGTGTCAAGCCCACATCGGATTGCATGGCGCGCTGCATCTCTCCCATCGGCCAGGGCCGAGGAAAGCCGCGCCCGGGCCTCCTCCGGGCACAGTGGCAGCACGTCCTCCACCGCATCCCACAGAGAGTGGGAATAACGGTCCAGGAGACAGGCGGTGTTCAAAGACCGCAGGCCCAAACTGAGCGAAGAGAACAGCTTCTTACCAAACTGTTCCAGTCTCTTGGAATCCCGGTCCGGAGGAGCGGACGGGAAGGAGGATTGGGAGGTAGAGGCCTGGATAACCAGACTCTCGGGGTGGGGTGTTGGGACAGAAAACTGGGGTCGCCCGGAGCAGGGCGGTGGTGCCTGGCAACGTTCCTATCCACAGGAGGGACTGTGGAGGGCTTGGACCAGGTGCCCTGCAGAAAGTCAGTGAGGGCCTCATTGAATGGCAGCAGAGGCTCAGTGGAGCATGCGGCAGACTGAAGCACCTCAGTGAGGATGTTAGTCCTCACAGCCACGGCAGGCAGCTCGAGCCCAAGGGCTTCGGCCGCCTTGCGCAGCACCACAGAAAAGGCTGCACCCTCCTCCGAAGCCACAGTCGGAGGAGAGATGAATCCAGTGTCTGGTGAGGTATCCAACCCACTGGCCTCCCCCAGTTCATCTGCCCAGTCCTGTGCAAGTTGGCTCTGAAGGGCCATAGGGTCATCAGACCCCTCCCAGTCGCCCCCGTCATCCGATTCCTGGTAAACAGGAGGAATGACCGGAGCCGGTCGATAGACAATATGTGTCTCTAGCGGCGTCGGGCGGCGCCGCATCGGCGTCGGGACCGGACAGGGGCTGAACCGGGGATCGACATCGACCGGAGTCGGCGTCGGAGGTGGTATCGGTGTCGGCGCCGGCGGAGGAGACGTAACGAGGTCGACCGGCGTCGACAGGGGCCCAGGCTCGGGCCCCTCGGGGACCTGCGGCGTCTGGGCCGGAGCCTCCAACGGCGCCGGGGCTGCCGGCATGCGAGGTCGCCCAGTCGAGTCCGCGGGGCCCGAAGGCGCGCCAGCGGGCGTCGACGGCGGGGCCAGGTTCCTCATGGCCGAGAGGAAGGCACTGACCTCCGCCGGCGTCGCGTCAGTCCCAGGGACCGTCGGGTATGGGGACTTGCGAGGCTCCTGCGGAGCCGCGGGGGTGAAACCACCCGGACCCTCGGCCGAGTCGTGCGACCGGCGAGGGGAGTCCGAAGAGCGGTGTCGCTTCTTGGACTTCTTGGAGCGCCTCGACTTACCCGAAGACTTCGAGCCAGACGAGTGACGATGTCGAGTGCGGCTCCACGACAGATCCTTGGACCTCCTCCTGGACCGGGATCGAGAGCGACGCGGAGCAGAGTGGCGAAGCTCGAGAAGCTTGCGGGACCGCTCCCGCCTAGCTTTCGAGGTCAGGGCCATACAGTCGGAGCACGACGCCGCGTCGTGGTCGAGGCCCAAGGCGTACAGGCACCGGCGGTGATGATCGGTCACCGACATCAGTCGGTGACAGTCGTCGCAGGCCTTGAAACCAGGCATCCTACCGGCACCAGAGTCGAGAATTGACCAAAAAGAGTCAAAAAAGTTAGTCAAAAATTGACTAAAGGGGTAGCTCTCCCGGATCTGCGCTTACTGGCGCGAAAAAAGAAGAACTGACGTCAGCGCGCGAGGGCGGCGTCTAAGTACTCCGACGACGTCATTCTGGCGCACGACGCCGACGACGGACGCGGAGCCGCAGACGCCTAGCGACGCGCAAGGGGTATTGCTGATGAAAAATCTTCCGGATCCAGTCTGACGCCTGGGGATATTCTAAGGTGAGGAATCTAACTAACGTGTTTCTTTCAGATGGTTCCTTGTGGGCAGGCACTTGGTAGTGTGGTTCCCCCTCTTCCACGGCCTCAAATGGACTGGCTGGATCTTCAGCTGTACTGCCATTGTGGAGTGAAGGTAGGTTGACTCTGCTGGCTGCTGAAGCTTGTGTGAGGTGTGTAGTTGCATGGTTTCTTTTGCGGAGGGTGCCTTTTTCTGGTTCATTTCTCCCCGGAAGGTTCCCTTGGATTGTAGGGCCTCCATTGCCTTGGCAGTCTCCTTGTCCTTTATCATGCGTTGAGGTGCTTTGTCCATTGCCTCTCCAAATAGGCTGTTTCCTCTGAGGGGAATATTAAATGGCCGGATAGCTGCTTAAAACCGGAGATTCTCAGCTAAGTGTGTTTTGCCCGTTGCTCCTTTTCATCACTGTTGGGGAGCAAATCCATTTAGCAAGGCATTTGAGAGGACTAACTGCCACGATTGCTGCGGACCTTGCAATTTAACTCCGGAGGTCTATTCTCTTGCTTTCCTGGTCAAGGAGTGGTTCTGTAGATGTGTATTAGATCTTTTGCGTGCAATTGCCATGATAAAGTGTGCCAGCACGTTCCCACTGTTACAAAGTGGGTCCCTTGATGAGAAGCAGTACTTTTCTACCTTGGGATTATTGACTTGGCCGCAGCTGGTTCTTTAAATGCTTCTCTGCCCTGGTCTAACATGCTTGGAAGCATTTCAAAAAACTTTTCTCTTCATCTGGGGAGTCTGCGTAAAAGTCTTGCAGTTATTTGTTGTTCTCCCCCATGTGTAAGAAGCTTTCTTATTTTTCCTCCAGGTCGAAGAACTCCCCTTCTTGCAACTCTGGGGTAGCGGGGTTTCCAGCTCCTGTTTCCTCTGCCTCCACTTATTTTTTCAGTAGAATTATGTAACCCTGCAGCAGTCATCAAATTCCCTCTTCTTTTTAATGAGGGCTTAGAGTTTGGCCTTAAGGCACTTTCTTTTCCGCTCTATCAGAATGACTTTCTATTCGTTGAGCTCCCCCTCGTCTTTGGTCACACATCGCCAGTGCGGAACTTTGACGTGGAGGTCAGGTGCCTCGCTGTTTCAGCATCAATACAGACTGACACTTCAAGGGCGCTATGGCATTCGCCGTCTCCCTCCCATGACTTTGATCCTTTCTCAAAGCAGATATTTTGAGGGCTTGCCTCCATCATGTCCCATGTCTTGGACTCTTATTGCTCCTTGGATTTCACTCTGCCCTCCAGCAATGACAATTTCGGCACCACTGCTCGTTTGTTTGGATCCAAGGTCCTCCATCACTTGACTAATTCAGGCCTTTTGACGTCTCTTGTTTTCTGTGCAGCAATAGCATCACGCAGTGTGCCCTCCTCTGCCTCGCACTGGGGTTTTGGCAAGAACGTAGTTCCTTACCTGCCAGTGAAGTTTTACAGCTTGAAGAATTTTCTGCATTCACATGCTGTGCATGATTACGCCATCTAATGGTTGGGTCTGGAATTATTGTATTTTTTTTATTGTTGGTGGGCATCAACATACCACCATTTGGTGTCATCCTGTGACGTCAACGTGCTTCCTCCAGAAGCTTCCACCTTTGGTCGCCATCTTTGTTTTTTTTTTCTTTTTCCTCCTGTCATCTTTCTGGTGTAGAAGGGTGGGTCCGCTAGTGAATCCAGAAAAATCTTTAAGCTGCAAAACGACACCGACAGGTAAGAAACTACGTTTTGCAGCATGAATAGTTTCTGTATTCACATGCTGTACATATTTTGTAGCGGTTTGTTAGTCTTGTGGTGGCTAGGTGGAAGATGAGCGCTGGTTTGTAAATGTATGTTGCAAGACTTTTGGACCTACATGTGCTTCTTTATTCATCTGAATGTCCAAACAAGAATGTTATGTGAACTTGTGCACTGAAGACCATGTTGCGGCAAAGCAAATGTCTTCCATTGGATTATTTGCGAGAAATGCGACTGTTGCTCCTTTCTTCCTTGCTGAGTGAGCCTTTGGTGCTCTTAGTAAAGTTTGTCCTGCTTGTTTGTGGCATAATTTTATGGCTTGAGCAATCCATCTTGCAATGGTGTTCTTGATAACAGGTTGTCTTAGGAAGCTATTGGCACTAGATACAAAGAATTGCTTTGTTTTCCTGTATTCCTTTGTTCTTTCAATGTAATACATGACTGCTCTTCTAGCGTCCAGAGTGAGAAAAGCTTTCTTTGCTTGCACTTTTGGAAGACACTTGGAATCTGTATAGTTTGTTTTATGTGGAATTTTTATACCACCTTTGGCATAAAAGTGTAGATGTGTTTTCATGACAATCTTGTCATGTATTTGGAAGCAGGGTTCCTGTGGTGTTAGTAATTCACTAGCTCGACGTAGCTGTAATTGCCACTAGAAGCATTTGTGGCGTTCCTTTGTGTAGTGGTTCAAATGGTGCTTTCATCAGCTGAGCTAGTACTATATTTAAGTTCCATGTGGGTGCTGATACCTTTTTTCATGGTGCTATTCTTTATGCTCCTTACAGGAATCTTTTGACTACATAAGAAGTGAAAAAACCCTTTCCCGTTTCTCCTCTTGTATAGGCTACAATTGCTGCCAAGTGTACCTTTAATGTTATGTAGCTCAGAATAATTTGTAGTAAAAGCGTCAGGTATTTTTGAACTGTCCTTTCCCTTGTGATCTTCTTTGACAGGTTTTCTTTAAGACATCATTGGGAGTATCTCTTCCATTTTGCTGTGTAACATTTTCTTGATGATTTTATTGCTTCTTTTAGTACTGCCAATTTGCTTTCTGGCAGTTTGAGGTGTGCTCAGTCCTCAGGAGCCATGCAGCTAGGCTTAGGCTCTCGGGTGAAGTACCCTTCCGTTTTGCATTGTTAATAGGTCTTTTCTTTTTGGAAGCCTGTGCATTGTTCCGTGTTATCTGCATTATCTCTGAGAACCATGTTTGTCTGGCCCATTGTGGTGCAATGAGAATCATGGTCATGTAGCAGATCTTGCATTTGTTGATCACCTTGTGAAGAAGTAGCATTGGGGGGGAAGCGTAAGCAAATATCCCTGACCTGTTTATCCATAGCGCATAGGCTAGGGACTGCTTGCAAGGTTGCCAGGATGCAAAGCGTTAGCATTTTGCATTGAGGGGAGTCGCAAATAAGTGGATTTGCAGAGTCCACCATTTATTGAATGTTTTGTGTAGTTCAGGGTTGTTCAGTTCCCATTCTTGGGATGCTGACATCGGTCTGCCTCTACTTTGTCCTTTCCTGGCAAGTGTACTGGAGGAGGAGATTCCATCATGGCTGCTCGGAGCCCCCCAGGAGACATCGAGGGAGCAGCGAGACCTGGAGCGGCCTTCTCTGCATCCCCCGGTGGGCACCTGCAGTAAAAGTGGAGCAACCGCTGCACATGGTTTCAGCCCTGATCACACGGAGCATCGCAGATGCCTCAACCCACATGAAAGCATCCACTAAAGTTCCTGTACCTGGTAAGGAGTAGTTTCTTACCTGTAACTCCAGTTCTGTAGTAGGGGTATCTCTGTTATAGTCATAATCTATGAATAGTCCCGCCCATGTGCGGGGACCCCGGAGCAATCAAAATATCTCTTAAGCTGTCCTGCATTTGCAAACCTGCAAAGACACTTAAGAGACAGACAAAATAATACAGCCTAATAACAATATGGCTGCACTGGCCAGCACTTCATCTGAAGCGAACACAAAAGCCAAAATAAATTTTAAATGTCATTTTTATTCACATCTGACATGTTCCTTTATTGTATCACACTCCCTTCACCAAAATCCCTTTAAACAATAGAGAGGAAGGGGTGGACAGACAAGCCCTATAGGCTGTCATTATGTGTCTGCTAAAAGGATACCGTGCCTTTAAGGAACTCTCCAGAGACACCCGGTATCCCAGGATGCACAGCCAAAGCAAGTTACTTTGTTATTTTTGAAGGTGTATAACAACAGGCCTGATACTGTCAGTTTACTCCACCGGGGAGGAGGGAGGGTCGCTTATGACTATAACAGAGATACCCCTACTACAGAACTGGAGTTACAGGTAAGAAACTACTCCTTCTGTAGTAGGGGATCTCTGTGTATAGTCATAATCTATGAATAGAATGGCAAGCCCATCCCAACCAATAAACAGCGGTGGAGTAAAAACCGAACACCCACAAATTACTGTGCAAACACATTCCTCAGCGAAGCCTGTCCAACCTGCGCATCTGCCCTAGCATCAGAGTCCAGGCAGTAATGCTTTGTAAACGTATGGACCGACTTCCAGGTGGCAGCCTTACAAATGTCAGTGATTGGAACATTCCTAAGCAAAGCTGTAGTCGCTGCTTTGCCCCTAGTCGAATGCGCTGTAGGCTTACCCCCTAACGTCTTATTAGCTTTCTGATAACAGAGCTGAATACAGGACACAATCCATCTGGAGATGGACTGTTTCGAGGTAGCTAGACCAGTTCTTACCGAACCATAATTTACAAACAGTTGATCCGACCTGCGGCTGTCTTTTGTCTTATCTAGATAGAATTTCAACACTCTACGCACATCTAGTGAATGCAGAGACCTCTCCGCCAGAGAGGAGGGATGCTGAAAAAATGTAGGCAAAGTTATCATTTAATTTACATGGAAATCAGATATCACTTTAGGTAAAAACTTAGGATGAGTAGGCATTACCACTTTAGAAGCATGGAATACAGTATATGGCTCTTGACAACACAGAGCCTGAATCTCACTTACTCTCCTGGCCGATGTAATGGCCACAAGGAAGGCAGCCTTCCAGGACAAATGCTGCAAAGAAGCCTTATGAATAGGCTCAAAAGGCTCCCTCATTAATCTGGACAACACCACGTTCAATTCCCATGGTGGAGAAGGTCGTCTAACAGGAGGAAACACCTTACGCAAACCCTCCAAAAAATCTTTAATCACAGGGATTTGAAAAAATGAGGTTTGGGAAGGGCCCTTTCTATACACAGTCAAAGCTGCGAGATGAACTTTAATAGACTGAAAGGTAAGTCCAGATTGAGCTAACTGCAGCAGATAAGGCAGAATAACATCTTCTTTACAGGATGTAGGGTCAATGTCCTTTGCCGTGCACCATAAGCAGAATCTCTTCCACTTATAGGCGTAAGAAGTTCTCGTAGACGGTCTCTTCGCCTCTTTCAAGATCTCCATACAGTCCTGAGGTAGGTTCAAGTGTCCATACTGTACTAGCTCAGGAGCCATGCTGCCAAACTCAAGGACGAGAGATTGGGGTGAACCATCTGTCCTCCGAACTTCGTGAGAAGGTCCGGCCGACACGGAAGGCGCCAGTGTGGCAGAACAGACCGGTGAAGAAGGTCGGTGAACCACCATTGCCTCGGCCACTCAGGATCATCCTGGCTCTGGATTGCGACAGCTTGATCAGCACCGCCGGAATCAGGGGAATGGGTGGAAAGGCGTAGAGAAAGCTGTTGGACCAGCTGATCCATAGTGCATTCCCCAGCGTCCCTGGTTGGTAGTACCTGGACGCGAAGTCGCGGCATTTGCTGTTTTCTGCCGTAGCGAACAGATCGATATCCGGAGTGCCCCACTCTGCGAAGACGTCTCTTAGCACGTCGTCGTTTAGCACCCACTCGTGATTTTCTTGAACGAGCCTGCTGAGCGCATCGGCTTGGGCATTCTGCACTCCCGGCAGATGGGTTGCCGTGATCGTTAGGTTCCTGGCCACCAGCCAATTCCAGATCGTCTGTGCCTCCCGAGACAGCGTGCGTGAACGGGAGCCCCCCTGCTTGTTGAGGTAATACATGGTAGTAGTATTGTCCGTCTGAACTAGCAGGGAGTGCGTCTTGAAGGAGGGATGGAACGCCTTCAGGGCCAAGTGTACTGCTCGGAGTTCCAAAAAGTTGATGTGGTAAGTCATCTCCGTCTGTGACCATATCCCCTGAATCTGAAGAGGGCCCGAATGCGCTCCCCAGCCCTGGAGAGACGCATCGGTCACTATGGTCTGGACCGGAATATCCTTGTGAAAGGGAGTCCCCTTGCAGACATTCTCTGATGAGCACCACCATTTCAGAGACTGTAGAGCGTGTTGGGACAGATTAATCTTGTCCTCCCAACGCCCCCGCCTCTGGTCCCATTGATCCACCAGACATTCCTGCAGAGGCCTCCTATGCAGACGTGCATTGGGGGTGAGAAAGATGCATGAAGCCATCGACCCCAGTAAAGAGGACACCGTCCTCACTGCAGGAGAGTGGGCTGAGAGGAGGTGCAAGGCCTTCCAACGGATAGATAAGCGTCTCTCCTCCGAAGTACACACGCTTGCGTTCAAAGTATTGACTGAGGCCCCCCAAGTACTGGAGACACTGCACAGGGATCGGCACTGACTTCGTCATGTTGATGTGCAGTCCCAGGCGATGAAGCAAGGCAGCTGTCCTGTTGAAATGACACTGGGCTTCCTGGTACGTGAAAGCTTTGATCAGCCAATCGTCCAGGTATGGATACACAAACACTTTGTTCTTCCGCAAGTGTGCTGCTACCACAGCCATGCACTTGGAGAACGTCCTTGGTGCAGACTTCAGACCAAACGGGAGTACTGTATACTGGTAATGGTTGTTGCCTACCAGAAACCTCAGGAACTTGCGATGCTTTCGTGCGATCGGCACATGAAAGTAAGCGTCCTGCAGATCTATGGCGCACAGCCAGTCTCCTCGATGCAACTGAGGGTAAATCTGATGCAGGGACAACATACGGAACTTTTCTCTGCGGATCCACTTGTTTGCTTGACGCAGATCTAGAATAGGCCTGAACTCGTTCTTGTCCTTTTTTCTGACGAGAAAGAACCTTGAGTAAAGACCTTTTCCTTTTTGCCTCAAAGGAACAGTCTCTATCGCCTTCTTCTTTAACAGAATGTCCGCCTCCCACTGGAGCTCTCGCACCATGTAGGGAGAGCGCACTGGTGGGATCTGTGGAGGCGGGCTGGTGAAACAAAGACTGTACCCATTGCAAACAATATTCAGCACCCACTTGTCCTGAGTTAATGTTCTCCACTCTGCCAGGTAGTATTGAATACTTCCCCCCCCCCCCCACCGGAGCGGGTAACGGATGAGGGGGAAGTGACCTTTCAGGGCTTTGACCCGGCCGGGCCTTTGTTCCCCGACGAGGATTGATGCTGTCCTCTGCCCCTCTGGCGCTTTTGAAAGGACTGCCTCGGGAACTGTTGTTGTTGCTGGTGTTGTTGTTGACCAGACTGACACCCTTGGCCGCGTTGTTTAGAATAACGCCTGCCATAGGAACGGAATGATCTCTTCTGTTCCTTGGGTTTTTCCAACCCTACGGCCTTCAGGGTTTCTGCTTCGGCCTTCATGCGGGCCATTTAGTCATCCGCATAAGACCCGAACAACGTCGTGCCAGAGAAAGGCAAGTTAGCAATCTTTTGCTGCGCTTCAGGCTTTAGAGAGGTAAGTCTCAGCCAGGAATGTCTCCTCATGTGTACTCCATGACAGGACCCATGGGCCGCCAGCAATGACACATCCCCCGCTGCACTGATGATCTGGATGGAGACGATCATGCCCTCATTCAACACCTCCTGGAAGTCTTCCCGTTTATCCCTAGGCAGGGAGTCAGCAAACTGTTGCAGGGAGTCCCATAATGATCGGTCATAGCGACCCAGCAGAGCGGAGGCGCTAGCAGCCTTCATAGTCGTGGCCGACGTGGAGCACATCCTCCTCCCCAAGGAGACCATCTTGCGACTCTCCTTATCCGGAGGAGCTGTTGAAGAGGGCATCGTGGAATGTTGTTTCCTAGCCGCAACCACAATGACAAGAGTCCGGGGTAGGGTCCACCCTGAGGAACGCCGGGTCCGAATCAGGGGCCCTGTACTTCTTCTGCAACCTTGAGGGAGCAGACTTCACCACGGCTGGTGTCAAGAAGACCTCCATGGCTGGTTCCTCCAGGCCTGGAACAAAAGGGAGGAGGGGGCGTGATAGATGCGCCTTGCGTAATGTCTCAAATATCACAGAGGTAGGGGGAACTGGAACTGGTACGGTCACTGAGATTCCCAATTTTGCCGCCCCTCTCATCAGTACATCTTGGAAAGTGGCAATATCATCCACTGGCGAGATTCTAGTAGGCGGTGTTTCCGATAACGTGGGGGAAAGCCGTCCAGTGCCAGAAGAGTCCGTATACCTCGTGCCTCTGGATCGAGATCTATACCTCCGTCGTCCATGCCTTGTGTGAGTGAACGATCTGTCTGCTCCATGACCTCCGGCGAGATCTAGAGCGTGATCTCAGTCTGCGTGGGGTCTTAGGTGCCACTGGTAGCCGAGGAGAAGGCGGGAGCTGTGGCACCGGAGGCGGTGGTAGCGGAGGTGGCATAGGTTGCTTAGGAGGCGCCACTGGGGGCCGGGGGTCAGGTGGAGGAGGAGGCGTAGGAGGCTTCTGAGGCTGCGGCTGAGGGGGGAGGCTGCGGTTCAGGCTGAGGTTGCGGCCGCGGTAGAGGCAGTGGGTCCATTGGAGACACTCTCCGTCCATCACCCCTTGCAGGGGAACCCGGACTAGCTCTGTCCGGACTTCCGTCCACCTTTCTCTTCTTTGCGGGTTTACCCCGTGAAGAGGCTGAAGTGAACGAGGGAGAGCGTCCTCTTCTCCTAGATCCACGACTGGATATCGTAATCACTGAAGAAGTGTTACCAGGTGATCTCGTCCTCGATGTCGAACTGTGCGTCGACCTCGTACGGCTTCTCCTCGCCGTTGAATGCAAACGGCGTCCCCCGTCTTTCCTCGACATCGAGTGCCTTCGTCTCGCCAGCGAGCCTCTCGACGTCGACGGTGAGCGATGTCGCCTCGACGGTGATCTCCTTTGTCTCGGCGGCCTTCGCCGGTGTCTCGGCGACGACGATCTATGAGTCAACGGCGAAGGAGACGAGCGGGTTCGCCTCGACGGCGAGCGGCGCTGTCTGCGGGGCACAGTACGACGTCGATTGTGTGTCGACATCGACTGAAGTCTTCGACTGCGACCTAGTCCTAGGTCTCGCCGGCCCCTCTCTCGACGTCGAACGTAGAGGACACCGAGATCCAGAGCCATGGAGCGACGGCGAACACACCGGTGCTGTACCTCTCGCCGTAGACGTCGAACTGGATCTTCCAGCCGGTAGGCATCGTTTCTGCTCCTTTTTCTGCCCGGAGGTCCCTCCAGTGGCTGAAGCATGGGCAGAGGATGGGGAAGGAGATCCTCCTTGCCCAGAAGTCCCACCTGTTCTCTGCTTCTCCTGTCCCTGAAGGCGAATCTTCTCTCTGTCCCTCAGGGTCCTCTTGGAGAAGGCCTTGCAGATGTCACATGTAGCAGGGACATGTGAAGATGAGAAGCAGAGAATACAGACATCATGTGGGTCCGTCTTGGCCATTTTCCTCCCACACTCGGGGCATTTATCAAATAAAGCCATGTTAATTAAAATAGAGTGGGTCAAACTGCACCAAACTACAGGATCCAGCAGAGAAAGGCTCTAGACGTTGAATGAACAAACTTTTATCTTCAACAAACCAATTTTTAGTCCAAAAAATCCACCCAAAAGGGTAGAGCTCAATGCTCCCGGGTCCTGCTAGCAGGAGCCGGAAAAAAGAACTGAAAGTAACTTGCTTTGGCTGTGCATCCTGGGATACCGGGGGGTCTCTGGAGAGTTCCTTAAAGGCACGGTATCCTTTTAGCAGACACAATGACAGCCTATAGGGCTTGTCTGTCCACCCCTTCCTCTCTATTGTTTAAAGGGATTTTGGTGAAGGGAGTGTGATACAATAAAGGAACATGTCAGATGTGAATAAAAATGACATTTAAACTTTATTTTGGCTGTGTTCACTTCAGATGAAGTGCTGGCCAGTGCAGCCATATTGTTATTAGGCTGTATTATTTTGTCTGTCTCTTAAGTGTCTTTGCAGGTTTGCAAATGCAGGACAGCTTAAGAGATATTTTGATTGCTCCGGGGTCCCCGCACATGGGCGGAACTATTCATAGATTATGACTATACAGAGAGATCCCCTACTACAGAAACTCCATTACAACACGAGGCAGCTTCATCCAGCAAACACACCAGGAGCCCGCTTGACTCAGCACCGGCGACGTGAGAGTCCCAAACACCTTTGCGGATGCACTGCAGGGGCAGAGAAGCGGTGAGGGAGGGAGCGGAGTACGCCTCAGGAGACCCAATTTGTGAGCTTGAGGTCCGGAGGGTGCCTAGATCTATCCCCCTTAAAATAAAAAGTCAATATTTTCTTCGAGGGATATGCCTTGCCGGACTCCAAAATGGCACCCACCAGGGAAATACCATCGGTGAGGGAGGATCCAAAGGTGTAACTGGACAAAAAGCATACAGAATAAATAATCTCAGTACAAGAGACAAGACCAATTGCTGAGTCACGGGGTTAAGCAGTCCCCCCCCCCCACCCCCATTAAGCATCACTCCTTACCTGGGACTTGCCAGACTCCATTTCTTCAATGTCCCCATGGGTGGCCTATTGAAGACTTCTCTCTGTTGAAGTTCAGGCTTCTATTCTCTACCCCTCTTCAGTCTATGGCTGCCAAACCACAATCCTTCTCCTATCCTGCCATCCTCGCCAGCTCCTACCTCCCATCTTTGGATTCTAGACTTTTGATCACCTCTTGTACCTCACTATTCTGGCAGAGCCCAAAACACATACATGGCCAATTATCAGTGGAGCTGCTCTGACAGCTATAGGGGAGATTAGCTCTGGCACACCGCTATGGCCGTTACCTACCCAGCTGGACTTGGGACATTTGTCAAGTTTTCTTCCCCGCTGCTGTCTTCCTGTGGATTACCAACTTTCCCTGGTCTTTCGGATCCTGATTTTCGTGTTCATTAAATTACTTCTGCATTGTAGATTTATTCATTCTGTAACTATTGTGAAACTTTTGCAACTTGTAACACACGGTTAGTTCATGTAAAGCGCTCGATACCTTTAGATATAGCCAGCGCTATATAAAACTCAAATAAAATTCCTTGGGATTGCCCATTTCCATAGTTGTTGAGCGAAAGTGGAGTGCTAAAGACTGTTCCTCCTTGCTTGTTTGTGTAAAACAGTGGTGGTGTTGTCCATTTGTATTAACACTTTTTTTCCGTAAAGCTCCTTCTGAAAGTCTTTTAAGGCTAGGAACACCGCTTTTAGCTCCAGGAAATTGAAGTGTTTTACCGCATCCTCCTGTGCCCACAATCCCCTTACTTTAAGGCTTTTTATATGTGCTCCCCATCCGATTTGGAAAGCATCCATTGTGGTCCTTGTTGAAGTTGGTAGTGAGGAAAGCCTTTCCTGTGCTACGTCTGTTTTGTTCCGCCATGCCATTTCCTGATGAATGGTTTGTGTAACAGTCACTAGATCCTCCCAACTCTGTTGCTTGTGACGATTGCTCTTGAAGCCATTCCTGGAACGGCCTCATGTGCAAGCAAAATGTGCAGGATTAAATGAATTCATGGAGCCATCATTCCTAAAAGCTTCCCCACTGTCCTAACTTTAAGAGCTTGCGGTACAGAGGTGTCTGTTGCAGCACTGCCAATGTTCTCTTCTCGTTTAAAACACCTTTCCTACAATTTTATTTATTTATTTATTTTAGCGATTTATATAGCGCCTGGTGACCCAAGGGCATCCCCGCGCTGTGACAAGGTTGTTATCCATTGAGGGAAGGGAGGAAGTAAGGACAATTATTTCGGGAAAAGGTGCGTTTTCAGTTTTTTGCGAAAAGCCAGGTAACTGGATTCCAGTCTCAGTGTTGATCTGTGCTCCCAAGAAAACCTGTTCTGTTGACTACTTGTTCCAGAGTATTGAAAGTGTGAGTTGAACTCGTGTCGCGATCACTTGTTCTATATGCGGTTTGCAGAGACCATATGAGCTTGCTCTAATCAACCAGTCCAGGTACAGGTTAACATGAATCCCCTGCTTGCTAAGATGTGCAGCTACTGCCATTAGGCATTTTATGAAAAATCTTGGTGCTGATTTTAGGTTGAATGCTAGCACTTTAAAATTGGTAGTGTGTTTTGTTTACCACATACCTCAATAGATGTGTTTTCTGTTCATTGGAATGTGCAAGTATGAATCCTTCAAGTGTATGGTTACCATGGAGTCTCCTTTCTGCAACTGAGGTATCACCTCTTGAAACGTAATTTTGAATATTTGTTGAAGAATCTTAGGTCTAGTATTGGACGCAATGGAATGAATATGCTACTTACCAGTATGCATCTGTTCTTGGCATGTAGGGCTGCTGACATTCATATCTGTGCATAGATCGCCGCCTAGTGTTGGGTCCGGATGTTTGCACGTTGTTGTCCTGGAAGAGTCTTCGAAGTATCCTTGGATAGGTGACTCCTCCCCTGGACTACAGTGCGCATGGGCATCCTCTCCATCCTCAGATTGTTTTTCGCCATTGTGGCAGTGATGGAGTAGATACAGAAAGTGATGACCATGCTTGCAGTAATTCTGAGAGCTGCAGCTGCGACAGGCGCCGGGGAGGAGGGAGGGCGATATGAATGTCAGCAGCCCTACATGCCAAGAACAGATGCATACTGGTAAGTAGCATATTCAGTTCGAGGCATGTGGGCTGCTGAATTCATATCTGTGCATAGAATACATAGCAGTGCCCTCTATTAGCGGCGGCTACCCGTGCCAGCTGCAGCGGTCTGAAAAAGTGTCTTGAGAACAGCCTGTCCTACAGCTGCCTGCTGTTTTGACTGCACATCTACACAATAGTGTTTTGTAAATGTGTGTGTAGTGGACCATGTGGCTGCTCTGCATATATCATGCAGGGGAATATTCCCTAGGAAGGCCATGGAAGCCCCCAACTTACGTGTTGAGTGGGCTCGTGGTGGAATAGTTAATGTGCGTTTTGCCTTTTGATAACAGATTTGAATACACTTAACTATCCATCTGGCTATTCCTGCTTTGGAGATGGCGTTACCTTTGTGGTGTGGGGCAAAGGCAACGAACAGTTGTTTTGTCTTCCTGAATGGTTTAGTCCTGTCGATGTAGTACATGAGGGCCCTCCGTACATCTAGTGTATGTAGAGCCCTTTCTGCAACAGTTTGTGGGTTTTGGAAGAAAACGGGCAGTTCAATAGTCTGATTCATGTGGAACTGCGATATTACCTTGGGCATGAATTTGGGGTTGGTACGTAGTACGACCCTGTTGACGTGAACCTGAATAAATGGCTCTTGAACGGTTAGTGCCTGGAGTTCACTAACTCTTCTTAGGGAAGTGATCGCTACTAGGAAGGCCACTTTCCAGGTAAGGAATTGAATCTCGCATGAGTGTAGAGGTTCAAAGGGTGGACCCATCAGGCGTGTGAGGACCAAGTTGAGGTTCCACATTGGAGCCGGTGGGTGACTAGGTGGAATGACTCGTTTGAGCCCTTCCAAGAATGCTT
The DNA here is from genome assembly GCF_964204655.1 of Triturus cristatus. Taxonomy (NCBI): domain Eukaryota; kingdom Metazoa; phylum Chordata; class Amphibia; order Caudata; family Salamandridae; genus Triturus; species Triturus cristatus. Next base: position 896,029,858 of record NC_140580.1, on the reverse strand, counting down.
TGATGGCAGGCACTCTGAATAGAGAGAGGTGCTGCCTGGTTTGCAGATAGGCTGATATTGCGGTCAAATGGACACGTATAGAGGTGTACGCCAGATTGCATCGGTATAGGTGTAAGAGGTAACAGATGATGTTGTGGATGGATGCGTCCAGCGGGTTGATGTCATTATTACCGCAATAAATGACGAACCTCTTCCATTTGGCCGCATAGCAAGCCCTGGTAGTGGGTCTCCTGGCCTCCTTGATGATGTCCATACAGTCAGGTGGCAGGTTGAGATAGCCAAACTCTAGGACTTCAGGAGCCAGATCGCCAGGTTCAGCTGTTGCGGATCTGGGTGCTGAACCTCTCCATGGTTCTGCGTCAAATGCGCGGGTTTGATCCGCAGCCTTTGATGCGGCACCACGGAAAGTTCGAGGAAGGTGGTGTACCACGGCTGGCGTGCCCACGTGGGAGCAACTAGGACGAGTGTCAGGGAGTGTTGTCTAAGTTTGCGAGCCACCAGCGGTATCAGCGGCGCTGGGGGAAAAGCGTACGCAAATCTGCCGGACCAGTTCATCCATATCGCATTGCCCTGCGACTGCGGATGTGGGAATCTGGCGGCGAAGCTTTGGCATTTTGCGTTTTCGCTTGTCGCGAATAGGTCTATCTCTGGATGACCCCACTGCTGGAAGTACGGTTGGAGTACTGATGGGTGTAACTCCCACTCGTGCATCTGGTGGCTGTGTCTGCTGAGCAGATCCGCCATCTGGTTGTCCTTGCCAGGGAGGTGTTCCGCCATGAGGAACATGTTCCTCTGAATGGCCCACTTCCACATGCTCTGAGCCAGATGAGACAACTGTGGAGAGTGTGTTCCTCCCTGCTTCTGTATGTAGTACATGGCAGTCATGTTGTCCGTCCGGATCAACACGACTTTGTTGCACAGATGTACTTTGAATGCCTTCATGGCCAGGAAGATTGCCATCAGTTCCAGAAGGTTGATGTGCATCTTCTTCTGTTGTGTCGTCCATAGTCCCTGCACTGTGTAGTGGAGTACATGAGCTCCCCATCCCTGGAGAGACGCGTCCGCTGTCAGTACTATTTGCGGAACAGGCTCTTGGAACGGTCGGCCCTTGCAAAGGTTTTGTGGATTCCACCAATGCAGAGAGTTGTATGCCCGACCGCTCACCAACACTAGGTCTTTCAACTGTCCTTGAGCCTGATTCCACTGACGTGCTAGGCACTCCTGAAGTGGGCGCATATGTAATCTCGCGTGCGGGACTATGAAGATGCAGGAGGCCATCATGCCTATCAACTGCATAAACACTCGCGCTGGAAGTGAGTGATTGGGTATGAACTTGGAGATCAGCAGTTGTATGCTGTTGATCCTCACTAAATTTGGCTGAGCTGTGGCCGCCAGAGTGTCTATAGTCGCACCTAGGTACTGTTGTACGTGTGCGGGCTGGAGATGGGACTTTGGATAATTTAGTGAGAATCCCAGACTGTGAAGAAGGTGAATGGTGCGGGACATGTGGCTTGCACATTGCTGGGCTGACTTCGCTTGAACGAGCCAGTCGTCTAGGTAGGGGTAGACGTGTATATGCTGCCTCCGTAGATGTGCTGCCACCGTAGCTAGGCACTTCGTGAAAACCCTGGGCGCTGTTGTCACGCCAAAGGGAAGGACTTTGAACTGATAGTGCTGCCCCTGAACAGTGAACCTGAGGTATTTTTTGTGTGAGGGGTGGATGGGTATGTGAAAGTACGCATCCTTGAGGTCCAGTGTGGCTAGGAAGTCTCCCTGCTTGAGAAGCGGAAGGACTTGCTGTAGAGTGAGCATGTGAAAGTGCTCTGAAACAATGTACTGGTTCAGGGGTCTCAGGTCTAATATAGGTCTGAGCGACCCGTCCTTTTTTGGAATTAAGAAGTAGAGGGAGTACACTCCCGTACCCTGCTCGTGGATGGGTACGACCTCTATAGCGCCTTTTAGAAGCATACTGTGCACTTCTTGCTGTAAGAGCGTTAAGTGCTCTGAGGACATAGGACGGCTTCTTGGTGGTATTGTGGGTGGAGTGGAGGTTAACTCCAGACAGTAACCGTATTTTACAATATCTTTGACCCACCTGTCCGTGGTGATGGAATTCCACGTGGACAGGAACCTTTGTAGCCTTCCCCCGACAGGTGTTATGTGGTCGGGAGGAAGGGAGAGGGCGTCACTGCTTGTTCTTGGGGGAGGACCTGGTGTTGCCGTAGCCACGTCCTCTGCCCTTTGTACTGGAGCCACGATATCCACCTCGGGTGTTTTTATCGTAGGTGGTCTGTGTATTGCCTTTGTTATATGTTTGTTGTGACCCCTGTCCTCTACCTGCTCCCTTGTTTCCGGGGCGACGAAAGGAGCCGCTCCGAAAGGACTGAGTTTGTAGGGCGCCCATGGACTTTGCAGTGTCCGTGTCCTTTTTTATCTTTTCGAGGGTGGTGTCAACCTCTGGCCCGAATAAATAGTCGGGGTTGACGGGCTGGTTCAGTATATTGTTTTGTACCTCAGGCTTGAATCCTGAGATCCGTAGCCAGGCATGTCGTCGCAGCATGACGCTTGTGTTTATGGCTCTGGCAGCCGTGTCTGCAGCATCTAGTGCACATTTGATGGAAGCGTTCGCGAGTAGCTGTCCTTCCCTGATGAGCATTTCTGCGCCTTCCTTGAACTGGTCAGGGAGATGTTGGAATATTTGCTCCAGTGTGTCATAATGCGCTCTATCATAGCGAGCAAGGAGCGCTTGAGTGTTGGCTATGCGCCATATGTTGGCAGCTTGGGCGGCAACTCGCTTGCCAGAGGTCTCTAACACCTTGGACTCTTTGTCCGGGGGAGGAGAGTCACCTGTCGTTTGCGAGTGTGCCCTCTTGCGAGCATTCGCTACGACGATGGAGTCGAGTGGTAATTGTCCTTTGATGTAAGTAGGATCCCCAGGTGCTGATCTGTATTTTTTATCAATCCTGGGGTTTATCACTCGTGCCCTGGTGGGTTCCTTGAAAATGTCCTTAGCTGGTTTGAGGACCCCCTTCAGCATTGGCAGAGTTTTCACATGTCTTTCTGAGGATGCAAAAGTGTCCATTAGAAAGTCATCTTCGATGGTATCTGAGTGAAGCTGTACCCCATGGTTATTTGCAGCACGTTCAATAAGAGCGTTGAACGCCGCAGTATCCTCCGTGGGAGATGTTTTTGCCCCATAGAGTTGTGGGTCCTGTGTATCGAGAGGTGCACCGGGGTCTGCAGGGTCGCCCCAAGTTTGATCAGGGTCCTGCTGGTCATCAGGGTCTGTGTCTACATGGTAGGGTGCTTGGTCATCCATGTAGTCCTCCAATGCATCCGTGTCGGAGCGTGTGGGGGAGAACCTGTGTGGAGCCTGGTAGGAGGAACGGAACGGTTCATAAAGGAGAGGTTCCGATTCCACAGGCAGCTTCCTTTTTAGTGGGATCCTGAAAGGGTCCAATGGCGGTTCCGAAGTTATCCTTCGGTCGTGGAGAATCATCCTGCCAGTGTCGGCGTCGATGACACGTGCCGGAGACGTCTCGTCCGGTGGAACCGGAGTCTGGGTAACCCGTGTCCTGAGTTGGAACATCTTCGGGATTGTTGACGGAGGCAAGCCGAAGGTAATGTTGGCTGGCCCTGTCGAGGTTGCTGGAGCTCCGATCGGGCCGGAACCCGACGGTCTTTGAGGGCCGCCGTGGTTTTGTTGCTTTGCGTCGCAGCATGCCACACTTGGGGCGTCTTTGAGGCTTTGGCACCGGGCAGGTTCGTAGAGCCGGGCGTGGATGTTTTCGGTGTGGAGATCACCGTCGACGTCCTCGATACGTGAGGCATCGGCGTCGTCGAGGGAGCGACGCGAGGCGAAGCAGGCGGTATTGCCCTCGGTGTCGTTGGCGTCGGTAGCCGAGTAGGTTTCTCGGTGCCGATGGCCTTTCCGTTTGTCGACTCCGATGTCGCCCGATTCCAGTTCGGCACCGAAGTCCCTCTTGGTGCGGTCGGTGCCGACGCGTTGCGCTGGCGTCGAAGGCCTCGATCCGACCAGCGCCACTTTCAGTTTCGGTTTCGTATGAACCGGAGCTGCTTTCGGTTTCGGGGTAGGGAAACCAGCTGGCTTATGCAGCAATGTCTGCCGCCGAACGTCCGAGGCCGGGCCCGAGGGCGGGGCCGAAGAACTACGGGATGGGTCTCGGGTAAGGCCCGAAGGCGATCCCTCGACCGGAGCCAAAGGCTGTGGCGCTGGTGTTTCTTCGGTTTGAACAGGTAGGCCTTGTTCATCATTGGAGCTACTCTCTTCGGCCCCTAAGGCCTCCTCGTCGTCTCCTACCTCGGTGTCGTCTTCACCTCTGTGGAAGAGTGACTCGTCGTCCTCGTCCGATCCGGGGTCGTGTTCGGAAACGGGACTGGAGGGTATGACTTCTAATTCTTCGACGTCGGCCTCGTCGAAGATGTCTGTTGGTGCCGCGTGCCGCGCCTCGAGTCTCGCCGCTCTTCGGTTCCTTAGAGTCTTCTTGGAACGGAACCGGGCACAGGCCATGCATGTCGATTCGTCGTGGTCCGGCGAAAGGCATTTGTTGCACATCGGATGGACGTCGATGTGTGGGTACTTCGCATTGCATACCGGACACCTTTTGAATGGCGTCCTGGATTCCATCGTCGAAGTAGTTGATGGACAGGTAAATGCGAAAGAAAGTCGGTGCTGAAAGTTAGTAAACTAACAAAATGCTATCGAAACCCGATCGATAAACAGTACCGACGCGAACTAAAGGCCTTTTGGCCTCGACCAAATATTTTCCTAACTTGAGCTAAGATAGCACATCCGAACCCAATGGCGGAAAAAAACAATCTGAGGATGGAGAGGATGCCCATGCGCACTGTAGTCCAGGGGAGGAGTCACCTATCCAAGGATACTTCGAAGACTCTTCCAGGACAACAACGTGCAAACATCCGGACCCAACACTAGGCGGCGATCTATGCACAGATATGAATTCAGCAGCCCACATGCCTCGAACTTAAGAAGAACCGTTGAGTAAATGCCATAGTTCCTTTTCCCTTGAGGTACCTGTTCTATGGCCTCCTTGAATTGAAGTTCTTGCACCTCCTGGAGTTATTGGGATAAATCTTTTTTCCATTTTTTTTTTTAATGGTGGTTGCTTCCTGAAGTGGTATCTCCATTTTTGGAGAAAGTATTTTAACCTGCCCTCCTTCTGGTGTTGTATGTTGGAGGAACTGTTTGTTTAAAGGATGAAGTGTATTTCAGATAGTGTCTTTTGGAATGCAGTCACTTTGTTGTGGTCTGCAGTCCTCCTCGTTTGCCCTCTTCCCACTCGAAAGGATGGTCTTCCCTGTTGGAACAGCCAATTCTTCTGCTGCCCTGGTTGCTGGCTCACCCCTTGGTAAGTTTGCCAATATGTTTGGCGCGAGGCTGTTTGATGGTTACCTCTGCCTGCTGGTCTTCTTGAGGGTGTGCCTCTAAATTGCAGTGCTTCCATAGATCTTCCCGTTTCATGGTCTTCCAGTTGATTCAGCTTTTCATCTACGATGCTACCAAACAGCTGTCGCCCCCCCCCCCCCCCATCGAACAGTGAGACAAGTAGGTTATTCTGCACTTCTGGCTTGAAACCAGAGATTCTCAGCCATGCAGGTCTTCTCAGCAATGCCAATCATAATTTGTCTGATAGATGTGCCTGCAGCGTCTAGGGCTGATTTTTGCCATGTTCTTTCTCTCTTCCAGTAAGTGGTGTGCCCTTCTTTGGAACCGTTCTGGCAGGTGCTTTAGTAGTTCTACCTCTTACCACTGCTGATATGCGTTCGCAATGCACCACGAAATTGCTGCACTTCTATCAACCTTTCCACCCATAAGGTCCAGCCTCTTGTTCGGTTTGGCAGTGGTCCAACATTGGTCCTTTTCCTAGCTGTAGATGTTATGCTGGCACCAACCCTTTGATTCACAATGGGTCCTTTGAGGAATGTTTGTATTTTTCTCACCTCTTGTTGTGACTGCTTTGCAAGTGGGAGGCTCTTTAAATACCCCTTTCCCTTGATCTAATACACTTGGTAGCAAGGGTAGAAACTGGCTCCTTGATTATGTGGGCAGTAAAGTCTCAAGTAGAAAGCATGATTGTGGCTTTTCTTCGTCAAGTTGCAGTCTGCTGCCCTTTTTAGGACTTGGTTTTATATTCCAATGTCATCTGGTGGTGAAGGCCTCAAAGGATGTGTCTACCACCTCTTCTGGTGATTCAATGTCGAGATCCTGACATTTTAGGTCTTGAGCGTCCGAGGTCACCTCATTGTCTCCCTCGAATAATTTTTCCGTCGAGCAGTTCGGGAGTCGTTGGTGGCTGCAATTCCTCGACCGGTTTCACTGCTTCAGTCGATGTTTCGGCAGTATCTTGAATTGCTTCAAGCGGTCTATTTTTTTGCATTGCAAAATATTTGCAATCTCTGCCTCTAGCATCTTTTTCTTGAGCTCAGACGCATGTTCTGCATTTTCCCCTTTTCGGCACACTCCGGCTCAGATATTGCTGTTTTGTCACACCAATTTGTTGATTCTTATCAAATATCTGGAGCTCCTGCCATATCGATCCAGACCCAACAGCAGAAAAAAAAAAATATTCTGAAGGGGCGACCAACGGTGGGAGCTTCAGGAGAAGGCACATAGATTTCACAGAACACCAAATGGTATGTCAACGCCCACCCAAACGAGGGGGGGGGAAATCAGAAGACAGCAATTGCACTGAGGGATATCCAGGGAATACATGTCACACGGATGTTTTAAGCCCAAATGGTAGATTATGCTCACAAGGAAGAAGAAAAATTAAAGACTCAGTATCCGAGCACCAAATGCCATACATAATGCACAGCATGCAAATCCAGAAAAGATTCATGCTCCAAAACCTGTCCTCAAATATATCTTCTCTATTAAGAGTGCTTTATAGTCACAGATACAGATTCGGATTGTGGCTTATATGCCAGCAGCAGTGTCGACAGAAGCCTCTAGTAAACAGTCCCACAGTAGGCGTCTATGATAGTGTGCTGGATTAAATTAGATAACTCCAATCCCCACCCAGCCTTGTATTAATACAAAATTAAAAACATTCAATGAAAGCTAAATACAAAATCCAATACTTTAATGAAATTAGGAGATACAGCTCGGACATACCACTAAAACTGATACCACCTGGCTGTGGGGTTTCCAAACACCTGTTTTAACGAGTGAGCATTTTGACAACTTTCACTTGTCAAGGTTTGATATCCTGAGTAACATTAAATAACCAAATAAAAATCTATTTATGAAATGTCTAAGTTTATGCTGGTGTCCGGCACTCAGCAGCTTCATGGGTAAAAGAAAAAAAACTGCCTGCCCAATTAAAAAAACAAACAAAAAAAAAAACACTTCATGTATAGTTAACGATCCTTAATTCGCACTTGAATTTTTTGTATTTTGTCCGTGCCTTCCAGGCTTAAAACACACATTGTCCCACTGAGTCAATGCGCATTGAGCAACATTGACTTGGGAACTAACTTTCCCACTTAGCTGCAGATTTGTGCTTGCTCTTGGACCGTCTGTCAGTAAGAAAATATCATACGGGTCACGTTACTAGTCATGTGAAAAATGACTTTCCTGTAATTGAAACATCTCTGTATCAAAAGTGAAGTTTAGTAGTGCAGAATACAAGATATTTATAAATATTTATATTCAGGACAGCATTTTAGGCCCAAGGCCAAATGCCCATGGTAAACCGAAAATACACACATGACCTAATATAGGCATACATCTTTAAAAAAAAAATTACATTTGTACAATGCTATTAAAGCGTCCTTTTGAAAACTGAGGTTTTTTTTGGCTTTGAACTGCCAAAAATATTGGAAAAAGTTACTGTCCATAATTCCAGCAGTGGCCTCTCAAATCTGTGAGTTTCAATCTCACATTCTGTAGACAAATAATTTTAATACAGTACAGAAAGAAGGCCAAGGAAAGCACCAAGCAACACATTGCCAGCATTTTCTATAACCGGCTTGTTCAATGAAAGTTTGCCCCAAGGTTCACAATGAACCTGCACAAATGTCATTCCCTATACGATAGTGAGTAAAGTGTCAATTGGCTTTACTCATCGTCTGTGGCGGTGCCCAGAGTGCTCCCTTTCATAGCTGTGATGTCCTGTTCGCTCATAAGAACGTGACCGTTCACGTCGATGGTCTCTGTAGTAATGCCTTTTTTTCTTGTATTTTCCAGAATTGTCAGAGCGATCCCTTGACCGGCTCCTGGAGCGAGTTGAGCTTCGGCTGCGAGATTTCCTTCTTTTCGAGCTGGAATACTTAAACGCCTTTGCTTTAGCATATGCCCGGGCCTTTGAACTTCTGTTGGAAGAACTGTGGTTCAGCTGTCTGGGTGGAGAATCACTTCGACTTCTAGAGGGACTGCGGGATTTTGAACCACTAGATGGTGAATAACTTTCACTTTTCCTAGGTTAAAAGAGAAAGATAGTCAGAGAAAAAAAGTTCCATTTCCAGAAAATGAAAGAGTGCAATCGTTTTAAAAGGGTAATCATTCACAACTACTACAGCATACATCGGCAACGGAATGTATTCCATGGTACTATTTTTTTCCCCCCTCCAAAGCATCTTCAAATACTGGCCCGTACTGGATTCATAATCTGCAAGTATCGGGAAAGATTAACACTACCAACCCTGGGCACTTCAGAAACAGATCGAAGGAAGGTGTAACAAGGGGGTTCTGACCATCTGAACCGTTTGGATTTTTTCTTCTTTTTGAACACCTGATTTTGAAGCTTTTACTGTGGAAGAGCCTCTTTAGTTCGAATTCGCCCACGGTGAACTGATAAAATGGACTGCATGTGGGTTTTCCACCTTGAGATAAGGCAGCTGTGCTGCAGCCAGGGTAAGGGGCACGGGACTGACTACATGCAGCCAGGGTAAGGGGCACGGGACTGATTACATTTGGACGCGTGTGCATGTGTGCGCGCAACAGTGTAAGGGCTCTGCGGGGGGAGATCCCTGTTGTGCAGAGCCCAGAAGCTGGGTACAGATAGAATGGTGTGGAAGGGAATATGCATAGTTGGGTGGTGACATAGAATAGGCCTTATAATATGAACAAAGAACACCCTAGTGTAAGTTCAGTTCCCTAGGCCTACAAACTCCAGACAGGCACCAAAGTACACAGTTGTGTGAAACGAACCATTCCGCTATATCCATATCCAAAGCCATTTCTGTACTGCTTATGGGTCATCCAGAAATGCCATTGTTTTAACTCCGCTCCGAACCAGAGTCCGACCCTGCTAGACTGGATGAATTACCTTCCTCCGCAAGCTGTAGCAGAGGCCTAGCTCTTCACTGCGAGCATTCTCAAGGGCGAAAGTCTTCTCTCCAAGAGGGAGAGAGGTGAAGCTACAGCGCAGCAATCAGCAGCTGTCACCCAATGCCAGGCACCAGGCCTGCACTATGAAGTTGTCAGAGGGGAAGGGGGCTTTTTCAGAGATTGCGACATGATACCCCTGGACGATGCCTTCTTTAAGTAGCTTAGAGGCCTGTGCAGGAAGGAGGGATCAGGGGCATTGAGGTGATGCGTCACTGCAGTATAGGGCAGAAATGCATTCCTAACAGCCCCCTCCAATTTCTCTTAAAAGGTCTTGCACAGGAAGAGTAGTTCTCTGGGGTGTGGTCTTGAGGAAGACTGGTGCTGGAGACTGGCGCCATGGGCAGTTGGAAGGAGTAACCCCCTGACTGCCTAGGACTCTGGACAGAGACGCGGAGGAAGTCCAGGGCCAGTGAGAGGAAGCATGGGCCTCTGGGCAAGAAGAGGCCCAGTAGGAGAGCCAGGTGAAAATGTCGCGCAGGGGACCAGTGAAGACAGCTCCTTGCTGAGTGCGCCCTCTCTCTCTCTCTCCCTCTCGAGGCCAGCAAAAAGTGCTCCAGGTGGCTAGGGCTGCCCACCAGGAGTGAAAAGAGGCCCAGAAGGCAGGCGACCGTCTTCGATGTGCCCCCAGTGTGGGCCAGGTCATGGGGGCTGCCCCAGAAAGAGCTACTGTTGGAGAGCACCATCCTGCCCATCGTGAAGGCACCTATGGGACCCAGGATCCCAACTCTAGGACCCTGCAAAGTTAAGTCGGGGAACGCCAGAGACCCCCATGAAATGCCCCCACTTCCCTTCCCCAGGAGCCCACCCTGGGCCCAGACGAAAAATGGAGCTGGGGAGTGTTTACGCAATGTCAAGAAGTATTCAACAGCTTATGTATATTTGTAAATTGCTGCATAGTATTGAGAAGTGTGTGTGTAATAAATGTACTCTTTTATAAAGAAAAGTAGACTGGACATATAATTGAGTGTGATTTCTGCTTATCTGTAAATGGCAATTACTAGCACACACCACCTCCCTTGGGTAAGCCTTTTGTGAGAGTTAAGCGCTACAGTGGGGTGTTTGGTGACAAATGTAGAGCCAATATTTAAGCAAGCCTCATAACTACTGCCTCGTTTCCCAACAGTGCAATTCTGCCACTTAATGTTCACCCCACCCCCCTCCCAAGAAACCATAAAATGTTCAATCAGGTGCGGATGCAATTTACTATTAATCTTGCTATTCTAACTTTCTAGAGTCAATGGCATTATTGGAGCTTTGCAAAGGCGACACAGAAGGTCTTGAGGAAGTGCTTTATTCGGTCGATTTACTGTACAAGAGCTCTCAATGTCTGGGGCGTGTTAAAGCTTTTTCAGATAGTCTGGCTGCAGAAATAAAACTGGTAGCTCTACAGCTTGGTTGAGATGCAAGATACCGTCTTGAAGAGAAATGGAGGACTACTTCTGAGACAAACCCCATTTAACTGAACCTGCATGGAAGGTTCTTGTTAAGCGAGTGCTTGCAGTTTGTTAATACATACAAGGGAAATAATGGCCACAAGGAATGTTACCTTGCAGGAAATAAAGTGGAGGGTGAACGAGTGTGAAGGTTCAACAGGTGTTCGCATAAGGAAAGCAGACTACTCAAATACCGAGTAAGGATGATGTTCCCAGTTTTGCAGCAGCTAAATATAGGTGTACTGATGTATGGGAAATGTATGTTCACAGATGCAGGTTCTGTGAACACAACAGGCAGCAGATGCTATCCTAGAAAATCAGGTTCAAGGGGTCTAGGTGTTTTGAGAAGAGGTAATGTAGAACCCTCTTAATGCATGGCGCAACAATTTGGTGGAAGCAAAGTTGGGGCATTTAAACTTTATGGGTGGCAAACAAGTGTGTTTGCTGGGTATATGAGGTTTCTCTGAAAGGCTTCGAGATGGAATGGACTTGCTCAATCATCCTGCTGAACAGGTCTGTAAAGTGTTGCCCACCACTGGGTGGTGTTCTGCCACGAGTTGTAGGTAGTTACACATCACCCAATGCCAAATTGCATGTGCTAGAGGAGAGTGCTGCCTTGCTTTTGTGGACCATACACAGCACTCTTATCCATCCTGAGGAGGACTACATTCATTCATCTGGTAAACTGCTTTGAGGGCTAGATGTGTTGATAGCAGTTCTAGGTAACTGATGGGTAACCTCATACTAAGGAGACAGCACACTGAACAGTCCGCACACTGAACAGTCCTCACACCCCACAAAAGGACCTCTGCTTAAGTTACGGACCAAGGCTTGCTGCCTGAAGTAAAAAGAAGCTGCAAGCAAAAGGGTAGCACTAGGTACAGTAAGCATATTTGATTGGACTCTGCTAGAAGCAACAGGACTTAGTTTAAGGAGATGGATGAAACGGTGTCAGAGAGCAAATGTCTTGAACACCAACCTTTGTTGTGTACTCTATACTGTGGACACAGCCTCCCAAGGCATTGACAGCAGTGTGTACCAAGGACTACAGAACGTCCTGCAGCATCTCATCTTCCTGCTTGCTCTGGAACATCTTTGGCATGCAGGTTGACGAGATGCTCGATTTAACACTAAGAATGCAATCTGTGGGTGCCCTACAAGCTCCTGAAAAATCCACCCACTACAGGAGGATCAAAAACCACTAGACCCGATCACCTGTATTCCTACCAAAACCAGACCCAACGGGGGTGCATACTGTTTCCTCTTGCTGGAAGGAAATCAAACCTACGTATTTTAGCAATGTTGCACCAATGCTTTGACAAGAACGTATAGTTTTACGTGTCTGTGTTGTTATGCAGCTTGAAGACTTTCTGGATTCACTATGCTGTGCATTATTCCACCATCTAGTGGTTGGGCCCGGAATTGTAGTTTTTTTATTCGTAGCCCAGGTGGGCGTCGACATACCACCATTTGGTGTCCTTTGTGACACCGACACGCTTCCTCCGGAAGCTCGCCACCTTTGGTTGCCATCTTCAGATTCTTTTTTCTTGTCTTGTGGGATTTTCCTTCTTCCCATCATCTTTTAAGGTATTTCTCCAGTGATAATCCCTTTCCTCCCAACTCCTCTTTCTGGCGGAGGAGAGTGGGATCGCTAGTGAATCCAGAAAGTCTTCAAGCTGCAAAACTACACTGACAGGTAAACTATTTTTTGCAGCGTGAATCTTTCTGGATTCACTATGCTGTGCATAGACTTTGTAGCGGTTTGTTCTTATTGTGGTGGCTGGGTGAGAGATGAGCTCTGGTTACTGAATGTGTTGTAAGACCTGTCCCACTTGCACTTCCTTGTTCATTTGAATATCTACACAGTAGTGCTTAGTGAACGTGTGCACTGAAGGCCATGTTGCAGCTTTGCCAACGTTTCAAATAGGTGTGTTCGCTAGAAAGGCAATTGTTACTCCCTTCTGCCTTGTCGAGTGAACATGTGCTGCTCCTTGCAACGGTTGTCCTGTCTGTGGCAGAGTTGTATGGTTTGTGCAATCCACCGTCATGTGGAGTCGAATATTTGGGACCAGGTGTATGCATGCCGCTATCATTCCCATTAGCTTGCTCACCGTCCTCACTGTCAGAACTTGCCCCTTGCAGTAAGGACGTGTTTACTTCAGTAGCGCCAAAGTTCTTTCTGCTGGGGAACACCCTGCCTTGTATGGTGTCGATCTCTGCCCCTAAGAAGATCTTCACCTGTTCCGGCTCGATTGCCGACTTTCCCCAATGGATTGAGAGACCCAGTTGGACTAGCGCTTGCACGACCTGCTGGATGTGTTTGCATTGGCTGTGAGAGCTTGCTTTTACCAGCTAGTCGTCGAGGTAGGGGTATACATGTATTCCTTGCCTTCTTGGGTGCGCTGCTAGGAGTTTTGTCAACACCCTTGGTGCGGATTTCAGCCCGAATTCCAGTACTGTAAACTGGTAGTGAGTTTGGTTGATCACAAACCTTAGTAGGCGTTTGTGTTTGTCGATGGGGATGAATAAGTACGCATCCTTAAAGTCTATAGTAGCCATGTAATCCTTCTCGTATTTGTGGTATTACCTCTTGTAGAGATATCATCTTGAATCTTTGTGTCCTTATGAACTTGTTCAGGAACCTTAGATCTAGAATAGGTCTTAGTGTATCGTCCACTTTTGGTACGAGGAAGTAGGTGGAGTAAACCCCCTTGTTCCTCTCCTTGGGCGGCACTACCTCCATTGCCTCTTTGCCAAGCAGTTCTTGCGCTTCTAGTAGCAAGAGTGAAAGTTCCTTCACCAAGTACATCTTGTTCTTTGGTCTCTTGTTTGGAGGTGGTCTTTCTAGCTCTATACTGTAGCCGTAATGTATGGTATTTAGTATCCATGTGTACGGTGTGACCTTCCACTCCTGGAGGAAGTCCCTTATTCTGCCTCCTACTGCTATGTGTTCTAGGAACTGTTTGTTGTGTAAACCCAGGTTTTGTTTTTTCTTTATGTCTTGAATCCCCCCTAGAGGTATTGTTAGGATGGGCATTTGCCTTACGGCAAAGTCACTTGGAGGTGGGTTATTGCCCTCCTCTCCGTGTCTGTCCTCGTCTGTTTGAGCACCCTCGAAAGGACTGGCCCAGAGGCTGGTACTGCGAGTTCTGCTGCTGCTGGCCCTGGCCGTTTCCTTGATAACCTTGTTGGAAGGTTTCGTTCTATGTACTAGGCAGGTTGCCTCCCCTACCATTTGGCCTTCTTGAGGGTGTACCTCTTCTCATCCCTCTGAACTGCAGTGCTCCCATAGACCTTGCTGTCTCGTTGTCCTTTTTGAGCTGCGTTAAATGGTCGTCAACTGGCGTTCCAAAAAGTTGCTCTCCTTTAAAGGTTGTGTTCAGGATGTTCTTCTGAACCTCTGGCTTGAAGCCTGAAATCCTAAGCCATGTGTGTCTTCTCTCCGTCTCCACAATCATAATTTGCATGGTGGACGTCTCCGCAGCATCCAAGGCAGACTTTAAACATATGTTAGCCATGTTTCTCCCTTCCTCTACCAGGTGGGCTGCCCTTTGCTGGTACTGTTCTGGTAGGAGTTTCAGGAGTTGCCCCACTTCCTCCCAGTGCTGGTATGCGTGCCTGTTGATTAGGGCATTTGAGTTAGCGATGCGCCATTGAATCGCTGCACTACGTTCTACTTTCCTCCCCATGAGGTCCATCCTTCTACTCTCCTTGTCTGGCGATGGTCTGGCATTTGTGGGTACATTGGCCCTTTTCCTAGCCGTTGTTGTAATTATTGAATGAGATAGCACTGATCCCTGGATGTAGGCAGGGTGCTTGAGGACTGCTTGAACTTTTCTGGCCGTGGGGGGTCACTGATTTACATACAGCTGGCTCCCTGAAAGCCTCCCTGCACTAGTCCAGCACACTAGGGCAGGAATGAATATGCTACTTACCAGTATGCATCTGTTCTTGGCATGTAGGGCTGCTGACATTCATATCTGTGCATAGATCGCCGCCTAGTGTTGGGTCCGGATGTTTGCACGTTGTTGTCCTGGAAGAGTCTTCGAAGTATCCTTGGATAGGTGACTCCTCCCCTGGACTACAGTGCGCATGGGCATCCTCTCCATCCTCAGATTGTTTTTCGCCATTGTGGCAGTGATGGAGTAGATACAGAAAGTGATGACCATGCTTGCAGTAATTCTGAGAGCTGCAGCTGCGACAGGGAGGACGATATGAATGTCAGCAGCCCTACATGCCAAGAACAGATGCATACTGGTAAGTAGCATATTCAGTTCGAGGCATGTGGGCTGCTGAATTCATATCTGTGCATAGAATACATAGCAGTGCCCTCTATTAGCGGCGGCTACCCGTGCCAGCTGCAGCGGTCTGAAAAAGTGTCTTGAGAACAGCCTGTCCTACAGCTGCCTGCTGTTTTGACTGCACATCTACACAATAGTGTTTTGTAAATGTGTGTGTAGTGGACCATGTGGCTGCTCTGCATATATCATGCAGGGGAATATTCCCTAGGAAGGCCATGGAAGCCCCCAACTTACGTGTTGAGTGGGCTCGTGGTGGAATAGTTAATGTGCGTTTTGCCTTTTGATAACAGATTTGAATACACTTAACTATCCATCTGGCTATTCCTGCTTTGGAGATGGCGTTACCTTTGTGGTGTGGGGCAAAGGCAACGAACAGTTGTTTTGTCTTCCTGAATGGTTTAGTCCTGTCGATGTAGTACATGAGGGCCCTCTTTACATCTAGTGTATGTAGTGCCCTTTCTGCAACAGTTTGTGGGTTTTGGAAGAAAACGGGCAGTTCAATAGTCTGATTCATGTGGAACTGCGATATTACTTTGGGCATGAATTTGGGGTTGGTACGTAGTACGACCCTGTTGGCGTGAACCTGAATAAATGGCTCTTGAACGGTTAGTGCCTGGAGTTCACTAACTCTTCTTAGGGAAGTGATCGCTACTAGGAAGGCCACTTTCCAGGTAAGGAATTGAATCTCGCATGAGTGTAGAGGTTCAAAGGGTGGACCCATCAGGCGTGTGAGGACCAAGTTGAGGTTCCACATTGGAGCCGGTGGGTGAGTAGGTGGAATGACTCGTTTGAGCCCTTCCAAGAATGCTTTGATGGCAGGCACTCTGAATAGAGAGAGGTGCTGCCTGGTTTGCAGGTAGGCTGATATTGCGGTCAAATGGACACGTATAGAGGTGTACGCCAGACTGCATCGGTATAGGTGTAAGAGGTAACAGATGATGTTGTGGATGGATGCGTCCAGCGGGTTGATGTCATTATTACCGCAATAAATGACGAACCTCTTCCATTTGGCTGCATAGCAAGCCCTGGTAGTGGGTCTCCTGGCCTCCTTGATGATGTCCATACAGTCAGGTGGCAGGTTGAGATAGCCAAACTCTAGGACTTCAGGAGCCAGATCGCCAGGTTCAGCCGTTGCGGATCTGGGTGCTGAACCTCTCCATGGTTCTGCGTCAAATGCGCGGGTTTTATCCGCAGCCTTTGATGCGGCACCACGGAAAGTTCTAGGAAGGTGGTGTACCACGGCTGGCGTGCCCACGTGGGAGCAACTAGGACGAGTGTCAGGGAGTGTTGTCGTAGTTTGAGAGCCACCAGCGGTATCAGCGGCGCTGGGGGAAAAGCGTACGCAAATCTGCCGGATCAGTTCATCCATATCGCATTGCCCTGCGACTGCGGATGTGGGAATCTGGCGGCGAAGCTTTGGCATTTTGCGTTTGCTTGTCGCGAATAGGTCTATCCCTGGATGACCCCACTGCTGGAAGTACGGTTGGAGTACTGATGGGTGTAACTCCCACTCGTGCATCTGGTGGCTGTGTCTGCTGAGCAGATCCGCCATCTGGTTGTCCTTGCCGGGGAGGTGTTCCGCCATGAGGAACATGTTCCTCTGAATGGCCCACTTCCACATGCTCTGAGCCAGATGAGACAACTGTGGAGAGTGTGTTCCTCCCTGCTTCTGTATGTAGTACATGGCAGTCATGTTGTCCGTCAGGATCAACACGACTTTGTTGCACAGATGTACTTTGAATGCCTTCATGGCCAGGAAGATTGCCATCAGTTCCAGAAGGTTGATGTGCATCTTCTTCTGTTGTGTCGTCCATAGTCCCTGCACTGTGTAGTGGAGTACATGAGCTCCCCATCCCTGGAGAGACGCGTCCGCTGTCAGTACTATTTGCGGAACAGGCTCTTGGAACGGTCGGCCCTTGCAAAGGTTTTGTGGAGTCCACCAATGCAGAGAGTTGTATGCCCGACCGCTCACCAACACTAGGTCTTTCAACTGTCCTTGAGCCTGATTCCACTGACGTGCTAGGCACTCCTGAAGTGGGCGCATATGTAACCTCGCGTGCGGGACTATGAAGATGCAGGAGGCCATCATGCCTATCAACTGCATAAACACTCGCGCTGGAAGCGAGTGATTGGGTTTGAACTTGGAGATCAGCAGTTGTATGCTGTTGATCCTCACTAAATTTGGCTGAGCTGTGGCCGCCAGAGTGTCTATAGTCGCACCTAGGTACTGTTGTACGTGTGCGGGCTGGAGATGGGACTTTGGGTAATTTAGTGAGAATCCCAGACTGTGAAGAAGGTGAATGGTGCGGGATATGTGGCTTGCACATTGCTGGGCTGACTTCGCTTGAACGAGCCAGTCGTCTAGGTAGGGGTAGACGTGTATATGCTGCCTCCGTAAATGTGCTGCCACCGTAGCTAGGCACTTCGTGAAAACCCTGGGCGCTGTTGTCACGCCGAAGGGAAGGACTTTGAACTGATAGTGCTGCCCCTGAACAGTGAACCTGAGGTATTTTTTGTGTGAGGGGTGGATGGGTATGTGAAAGTACGCATCCTTGAGGTCCAGTGAGGCTAGGAAGTCTCCCTGCTTGAGAAGCGGAAGGACTTGCTGTAGGGTGAGCATGTGAAAGTGCTCCGAAAGAATGTACTGGTTCAGGGGTCTCAGGTCTAATATAGGT
Organism: Triturus cristatus; assembly: GCF_964204655.1. Lineage (NCBI taxonomy): Eukaryota > Metazoa > Chordata > Amphibia > Caudata > Salamandridae > Triturus > Triturus cristatus. Next base: position 896,012,076 of record NC_140580.1, on the reverse strand, counting down.
CTGAGCGACCCGTCCTTTTTTGGAATTAAGAAGTAGAGGGAGTACACTCCCGTACCCTGCTCGTGGATGGGTACGACCTCTATAGCGCCTTTTAGAAGCATACTTTGCACTTCTTGCTGTAAGAGCGTTAAGTGCTCTGAGGACATAGGACGGCTTCTTGGTGGTATTGTGGGTGGAGTGGAGGTTAACTCCAGACAGTAACCGTATCTTACAATATCTTTGACCCACCTGTCCGTGGTGATGGAATTCCACGTGGACAGGAACCTTTGTAGCCTTCCCCCGACAGGTGTTATGTGGTCGGGAGGAAGGGAGAGGGCGTCACTGCTTGTTCTTGGGGGAGGACCTGGTGTTGCCGTAGCCACGTCCTCTGCCCTTTGTACTGGAGGCACGATATCCACCTCGGGTGTTTTTATCGTAGGTGGTCTGTGTATTGCCTTTGTTATATGTTTGTTGTGACCCCTGACCTCTACCTGCTCCCTTGTTTCCGGGGCGACGAAAGGAGCCGCTCCGAAAGGACTGAGTTTGTAGGGCGCCCATGGACTTTGCAGTGTCCGTGTCCTTTTTTATCTTTGAGGGTGGTGTCAACCTCTGGCCCGAATAAATAGTCGGGGTTGACGGGCTGGTTCAGTATATTGTTTTGTACCTCAGGCTTGAATCCTGAGATCCGTAGCCAGGCATGTCGTCGCAGCATGACGCTTGTGTTTATGGCTCTGGCAGCCGTGTCTGCAGCATCTAGTGCACATTTGATGGAAGCGTTCGTGAGTAGCTGTCCTTCTCTGATGAGCATTTCTGCGCCTTCCTTGAACTGGTCAGGGAGATGTTGGAATATTTGCTCCAGTGTATCATAATGCGCTCTATCATAGCGAGCAAGGAGCGCTTGAGTGTTGGCTATGCGCCATATGTTGGCAGCTTGGGCGGCAACTCGCTTGCCAGAGGTCTCTAGCACCTTGGACTCTTTGTCCGGGGGAGGAGCGTCACCTGTCGTTTGCGAGTGTGCCCTCTTGCGTGCATTCGCTACGACGATGGAGTCGAGTGGTAATTGTCCTCTGATGTAAGTAGGATCCCCAGGTGCTGATCTGTATTTTTTATCAATCCTGGGGTTTATCACTCGTGCCCTGGTGGGTTCCTTGAAAATGTCCTTAGCTGGTTTGAGGACCCCCTTCAGCATTGGCAGAGTTTTTACATGTCTTTCTGAGGATGCAAAAGTGTCCATTAGAAAGTCATCTTCGATGGTATCTGAGTGAAGCTGTACCCCATGGTTATTTGCAGCACGTTCAATAAGAGCGTTGAACGCCGCAGTATCCTCCGTGGGAGATGTTTTTGCCCCATAGAGTTGTGGGTCCTGTGTATCGAGAGGTGCACCAGGGTCTGCAGGGTCGCCCCAAGTTTGATCAGGGTCCTGCTGGTCATCAGGGTCTGTGTCTACATGGTAGGGTGCTTGGTCATCCATGTAGTCCTCCAATGCATCCGTGTCGGAGCGTGTGGGGGAGAACCTGTGTGGAGCCTGGTAGGAGGAACGGAACGGTTCATAAAGGAGAGGTTCCGATTCCACAGGCAGCTTCCTTTTTAGTGGGATCCTGAAAGGGTCCAATGGCGGTTCCGAAGTTATCCTTCGGTCGTGGAGAATCATCCTGCCAGTGTCGGCGTCGATGACACGTGCCGGAGACGTCTCGTCCGGTGGAACCGGAGTCTGGGTAACCCGTGTCCTGAGTTGGAACATCTTCGGGATTGTTGACGGAGGCAAGCCGAAGGTAATGTTGGCTGGCCCTGTAGAGGTTGCTGGAGCTCCGATCGGGCCGGAACCCGACGGGTCTTTGAGGGCCGCCGTGGTTTTGTTGCTTTGCGTCGCAGCAGGCCCCACTTGGGGCGTCTTTGAGGCTTTGTCACCGGGCAGGTTCGTAGAGCCGGGCGTGGATTTTTTCGGTGCCGGCGGGTCCTCGAGTCGAGGTGTGGAGATCACCGTTGACGTCCTCGATACGTGAGGCATCGGCGTCGTGGAGGAAGCGACGCGAGGCGAAGCAGGCGGTATTGCCCTCGGTGTCGTTGGCGTCGGTAGCCGAGTAGGTTTCTCGGTGCCGATGGCCTTTTTCCGTTTGTCGACTCCGATGTCGCCCGATTCCAGTTCGGCACCGAAGTCCCTCTTGGTGCGGTCGGTGCCGACGCGTTGCGCTGGCGTCGAAGGCCTCGATCCGACCAGCGCCACTTTCAGTTTCGGTTTCGTATGAACCGGAGCTGCTTTCGGTTTTGTGGTAGGGAAACCAGCTGGCTTATGCAGCAATATCTGCCGCCGAACGTCCGAGGCCGGGCCCGAGGGCGGGGCCGAAGAACTACGGGATGGGTCTCGGGTAAGGCCCGAAGGCGATCCCTCGACCGGAGCCAAAGGCTGTGGCGCTGGTGTTTCTTCGGTTTGAACAGGTAGGCCTTGTTCATCATTGGAGCTACTCTCTTCGGCCCCTAAGGCCTCCTCGTCGTCTCCTACCTCGGTGTCGTCTTCACCTCTGTGGAAGAGTGACTCGTCGCCCTCGTCCGATCCGGGGTCGTGTTCGGAAACGGGACTGGAGGGTATGACTTCTAATTCTTCGACGTCGGCCTCGTCGAAGATGTCTGTTGGTGCCGGTGCCGCGTCTCGAGTCTCGCCGCTCTTCGGTTCCTTAGAGTCTTCTTGGAACGGAACCGGGCACAGGCCATGCATGTCGATTCGTCGTGGTCCGGCGAAAGGCATTTGTTGCACACCGGATGGACGTCGATGTGTGGGTACTTCGCATTGCATACCGGACACCTTTTGAATGGCGTCCTGGATTCCATCGTCGAAGTAGTCGATGGACAGGTAAATGCGAAAGAAAGTCGGTGCTGAAAGTTAGTAAACTAACAAAATGCTATCGAAACCCGATCGATAAACAGTACCGACGCGAACTAAAGGCCTTTTGGCCTCGACCAAATATTTTCCTAACTTGAGCTAAGATAGCACATCCGAACCCAATGGCGGAAAAAAACAATCTGAGGATGGAGAGGATGCCCATGCGCACTGTAGTCCAGGGGAGGAGTCACCTATCCAAGGATACTTCGAAGACTCTTCCAGGACAACAACGTGCAAACATCCGGACCCAACACTAGGCGGCGATCTATGCACAGATATGAATTCAGCAGCCCACATGCCTCGAACCTGACTCCTTGTCTGTTGAGGTAGCAGAGTTTCCAGGAGAAAACATGCCTTGGGCTTCTCCTCCTCCAAATGTCTCTGCAGCTTTTTTAACGACCATATTATAGACCCCCTATGTCGTCTGGTGGTGAAGGCCTCGAAGGTCATGTGTCTACTCCTTACGGTAATTCGCCGTCAAGGTCATGCCACCTTAAGTCTTGTACCTCCGAGGACGTAGAGTCCTGGTAGGTTTGCTGATCTTCCTTGCCTTCGCAGTAATACAGGGTCTCTTCCTCCGGTTCAGGCGTTTTCGGCGGTTCACGGTCTTTGTCACCCCTTTTGGCTTCGACTACTGGCTTCGGCGGGATGGGGGTACTGGCTCATCCTTTCGTCGAAGTCCTTTTTTCGCTGCAGGATGCTCGCCATTTCGTCCGAGCCTCCTTTTCTTCTCCATTTCGGCAGCCTGTTAGGCGTCGAGAGGTTGAGCGCTTTGCAGTCGAAGTCATTGTTGACCCCCCTTTTCTCGGCGTTGGTGTCCTCTTCAAGGGCATCCTTCGATGATCTAGATTTTTCATGGGTTTTCACCGTCTGGTAGTCCTTTTTGAAGGATCTGCTGGGCTGCTTGTCCCTGGGTGCTGTTCTTTCGCCGAGTGTTCCGACGGCAATGTTCCCTTCGAGGACTTTGCTTCACTCTTGCGAGTGCCGCTAGAGTGTCTGAGGGGGTCGGCGAAGTTCCTCCTTCGACATTTTCTTTTGGACCTAGACGACAGTGCAGTCCTCCGGTCCCTTGGCGAGGTTGTCCTCCTCTCCACAGGTGAGGCCAAAGTCTCGGCGCGATGGAGGTGGCCCTTGCCCCTGTATGGTGTAGTTCGCACTTCTCTACTCTGAGGGTCTGGAGTGTGAACGCCGGGCACGCGATGCAGCCCTCGCTGTTGTGGTTGAGCGGCAGGCAGAGGCTGGTCCTTCTGGGAATACTTGCGGTGACAATTGGTGCAAAACTTGAAAGGTGTTTTGTCCATTCCAGTGCTCAGGGAGCCCCGTGTGTGCATTTTCCGATGAAAACCTTCCCCTTGTCGTCCCGGTTACCTGACCTGTAGTCGAGTGTGTTGAAATCTGATTTTTGTTGATTTGCTATTTTAGTCTATTCTCTCTCCAAATCTCTGGAACTCTTCGGTAACGATCCAGACCCAACGGCGGAAAAAATAATCTGGAGATGGCAACCAAAGGTGGGAGCTTCCGGAGGAAGCGTGTCGACGTCACAAAGGACACCAAATGGTGGTATGTCGATGCCCACCTGGGCCACGAAAAAAAAAATGAAGACTACAATTCCAGCCCAACCACTAGATGATGGAATAATGCACAGGATATTGAGTCCATGAAGATTCACGCTGCAAAACTTTACAACCCCTTCTAACAACGAAACATGTCCATGTGACAGTCCTTCTCTAGGAGGTGGACCAACCGATTCTCCAGAACGCACGTATTGTTCATCTACACCAGCGGGAAAAGGGCGCTTACTCTTACACAAAAAGGGCACTTAGTTTCTCACACACACATACACATCTATAATACTTACCGCTGATACATTTGTTTTGTGCTAAGTGGGGATAACTACAAACTCAAAACATATTTTGGGGGTCACCAGGTGTTCAGGAAATTCCTAATAGTGGTGGCTGGCAACATGCAAAGCAGAGGCACTCGTGTCTTCCCCCATCTTGACGATTGACTGCTCAAGAGTCGGCAGGAAGCAATGCCTCATCCACAAATCAGCAGTTCTCATTGTTCTAAAGCTTGGGATTGGCCATAAAATGCTGCCTAGTGCCATCTGCAACTACAACAGAGATTCTTAGTCTCAACTTACCTTCTTTTTGGGGACTGAGATCGTGAATGTGACCTGGAGTAACTTTGATCTCGACTTCTACTGCGACTCCTACTGCCCCTCTCCTTCTGAACACTAAAAATAGAACAGATTTAACAATGATCGAATGGTCCGCAGGTGAAATTCAAACTTCAATGAATGTGTATGAAACTTACCCATTTACAGGGCTGCTTGATCTGGTACGTTTGGCACCATCAAATTTCTTCCTGGCATTTTTCACAACTTGAAGAGACAGTGGTGAAGTCTTGTTTGCTTTCCCCTCTTTTGGAGAGTCTATAATGAAAAATAAAGGAGGATGCTAAATAAAGATTAGGATAATTCAAGGGGGAAAATACGCTTCCTTAGTTAAGTCCCTGCTTATTATTAACATTCACTGTAGATTAATGAGCTTCTCTTGTGGCTACTCCAAGACGTGGGGCAATTTGGTTACAAATGCAACAATTTCGATTATGAGATAGAGACCGAAATTGGTAAAGATATGGAAAGGAGAAACCAGAACACTAGGTAAAGTTAAACACTTTGTAAAGATATCCAGCTGTTGTGCTTTGCAACCACCAAGAAATTATGCAACCGGATCTTCTGTCAATCTAGACGCCTTGTGGATGGGTTATTGAAACGTGGAAAGGATAAAATTATTTTGCTACAGTTTATTACTCTACATCACCTCCTGTCTGCTGGGCATCTTGTATAGCAAGCTAATTAGAAGTCTCTTAAGAGCAGAACTCTGAAAGGCACTCTTTCACACATTAGGGTTAGAGGAAGAAGATAGTTCAAGGTACATTCAATCAATTGCCTCAAGTTCACAATGAGGTCAATGTGCTACAATGCGAAGGCTGATTTCCATACAAGCCCGTTCCTACCATTTATAAGCTTCCCAAACTTCCAGCCCGAGAACAGGGAATGAATCAAACACTTGAATGTTAACCAGATCCACAACTAGAGAACAGCTTGCTTACCTTATAATCACAACCTTAAGTTGGAATTACTGCCCATTCTGTGGCCTGCCTAAGGAAACCTAGGAGGATGTTCACGGGCGATTCAACAAAACGTAATGGTTTTCCTAAATCTAGTGATAATATAAAAGATTAACTTGAACCTATAAAAACCTGTGCCCTTGAGCTCAAGCTAGAGTAAAAGTAAAAAGTATTTGAGCATCTAAATAAAAGTACAAGATACTAGGATAACCGTCGCGTATGAAGCTTCACACAACACTAAGGCAGAGGTCTCCAATCTGTGGGGCACGACCCTTAGGAGAGGGGGCCGTGGACTCCCCAGCTTCACTTATTCCTGCAAAAAGAACCATCCCAGGACTGCTAATTTAGATTGTTATCAACTGCTTGGCTGAACGAAATGCAAATGTGCCTTTTCAGTTCATCTGCAAATGTAAAGAATGCCTGGGAGCAGTTCTGGCTGTTTGTGATGACAAAGATTTGTTTTTGTGGACGAAAGTGAAAAGAGTCATCTGGGCTGGGAAGTTCTTGCCTTTAATTTTAAACTGTATTTACACAGTCCTTAGTGCCCCTAAAGAGGTTTTGAAGGGACAGCTGTGTCAAAGAAAATTGCATTACATACGCTCTGGTATTAGTAAAATCTACATTTTGAAAGCCCCATTATGTCCTAAACCTATTTGCACATTTTGTAGCATTATCTTACACATTCACAGTGCTTTCTGTCACAGGCTGTGACCTCGAAGCACTAAAAATACACATCACTGTTCTCCACTGCAACAATCAAGATTTAATTCTGTGGTTCTCTGGTTACACACAGACTGGCAGTGCATTACCTAATAGAGGTTTCATAAAGTACTACAGTGCATTTCCCACTGGGCAATAACTTTTAAAATATATTTTTCATTTGCACTGCCAATTATTTTATATGTAGATACCTGATGGTGAAAGACCTAAATACAGAATATTTTGGGCTTACTTATGAGAGGCTTGCATCGACAGAGCATCACTTTTTTGATGCTCCGGAGGCACAAGCATTTCAACTGTGCTAGGCAGCAATTTGTGCGCGGAGCGATGCAAGTGGCAGCTCAGGGACGGTCGTCCAGCGGCATCGGTGAGACCAGTGCTGTAGTGCAGAGTGAAGGCAGTGCTATTTGCAATGCTGACATCACGGTGCAGGCGACAGTGCCAGGAGCTGGCGTCAATCGGTCCGGACTGCGGTGTGGGACGGGGCGGTGTATTGCAATACTTACGAGCGGTGCCCCCAAGCCACGGTGCGGTCACAGGTGTCAGTCAGCGGGCAGCAACGACAGGGCAGCGAAGTGCACCGAGGCAGTGCGGAGTGTGGTGCCCACAGGTCAGTGCGAGCAGCGGCCGTCATCGCTTAGACCAGGGTTATGGTAATTGATGCGGCTGTGCCCCCTGCTGTGACATTCTCCCCCCCCCCCCCCCGTGGCGGTCTGATGAGAATGCACATCCCCAGCCCCTGTCACTCCAAAGTCAGACCGTCAATCCACAAACCCAGCAGAGGCACACAGAATAGCTTAGCAATACCTCATTAACTGAAAGATGCATTTTTATATTCTGAGTTCAGGCATACTAAACCCCATTTCACCATCTTGTCCCAATGGGAAGACATGCTTATAAAATGTTATAAGTAAACTCCCATTCTATCCTATGGGACAGATAGCCTTTCCATAGTAAAAAACTAAACCCACTAATTCACTACTAGATGTCACACACACCAGTACATGTCCTACCTTTAATATGCACGGCACCCTGCCCACAGGGGTACCTTGGGCCTTACATGTAAGAAAAGGGAAGATTAGGTACTGGCAAGTGTGCGCACTTGCCAGGTCGCGATGGCTGCTCTAAACAGCGTGCAGACACTGCAGTGGCAGGTCTGAGAACACTTTTCAGGGCTGCTTGGGTGAGTGGCACAATCAGTACTGCAGGCCCACCAGCAGCATTTGATTTGCAGGCCCTGGAACTCTGTGCACTTTAAGGACTTACTAGTAAGTCAAACATGCCAGTCATGGAAACACCAATCCATAATACAATTTACAATAGGAGCACTTGAACTTTAACACTGAACAGCACTGAGAAAGTGCGCCGAGAGACTGAACCAGCAAAAACAGTCAAAACTAGAAGGTCAGAAAGCAAAAAGGCTGGGGGAAACACCAAAAGATGCTAGGTCTAACAGGGGCATTTATGGTTGTCGATGACGAGGAGTATCAGGTTCTAGAAATTTGTCAGAAGTGGGTCCTAGCACGTAAAAAGATAGGAGGGTCTCGGCATCAAAAAGTTTGAAGACCTCTGCACTAAGGTGACTGTGCTCACTAGAAATACCCAAGGCGTAAAGTCACCAAACATGTAATCTAGTGATATTTTGCTAGCAAAAAGTATAAGGTAACCTTTCGAAATCAATGCCTGGGTTCCATCTCTTGCTATACTGTAAATCTTCTGCTCAACTTTTATACCAGTAGAAACCATCAGGTAGGTCAGGAATCGTCAGTTCGATTTTAAAATCTGCAAAGTGACTTGATTTATTTTTAAATGGCAATTATATCAATACAGTCCTTTAAGCAGAAAAATACAGTTAAAGTTGGCCTATTAGAATGTTCATTATAGAGGCGGTAACCTTCAACGACCGACAGACTTGCCCCGGCGGCGTCCAAGCACTGCGTTCATGAGATAAGTGAGAATCCCACTAATGCAGACAGAGACCTGGTTTATCCACATTGCATCATGCATAATTTGCTCGTCTCGAGTTCCATATCATGAAATGTGTAAAGCACCAACAGTGAATGTAGGTCTTTGACTAACTGGCTAAGTGTTGCAAAAACTGCTCCCAAATAAATAGAAGTTTCAGAATGAAAGTCACAGAACCATAGGTTATTATTAACAAGGAAAAAGCATTGCAAACGCTCACCATTTTTTGAGGCAGGTGAAAACTGCGATGAATTTTCATTACATGGAGTTCCATCAGGGAGCAGCCCCTTTGCCTTGGCTTTTGCTTCTTCTAGTGCAAGCTTCCTCTTCTCAACTTTACTCTCCAGGTATGCCAAATTAGCCTTTAGTGTAAGCAGACAAGAAAAAAGGGGGGAGATTATTGCATTCCACTGCAAGGACACAGTCACTTTGGAAAATAGCATCTGCTGTACAATCTCTTTTTGCCTCCATAAACCCAGTTCCCTGATCGCCTACAATCTGGCATCTTTCAAATGCATCCTTTCCTCATTCCTGCTCTAAAAACAGTCCAGAATGACTAGTAACTTCGATTATCAGGACCCTAAATCATGGTACAAGTTCTCTGGTCTGGCACACATGGAAATAGGCTAAACATGATCAAATAAAGTATGCATCAACGCTATGTACACTATATAGGAGAGGGGAAATGGTGTTATGGGACGCTATATAAAAATACAGAAAGATGCATGATCGGCAAGCAATTTTTAACATTCGGATAGAGCAAACAATTGTGAAGTAGAAGCAAGTCGCCACAATAAACAAATCAGAAAGTAAGCAGATCCGATCCACCAACCTTACTTTGAATGTGTTTAGAGGTACACACTAACAACTGGATCTGATCTAACCATAGTATACAAACCTTTTTTCTTGTGTACAGCCTTAAAATGTGACAGCAAATATCTTGAATATCGCCCTCTGTTGCTCCGAACAGAAGAAACCAATGGGGGCGATTCGGAAGAGAGATCTGCAAATACACAAAAATTGGAGTTGATAAAAATAGGAACTCAAGGAAGCATTAAATAATTTAATAACAGCCAATTAACTGACCTCCAAAGTTCTAGCAGCAAGATAAATACAGGCACAGGCAATGGTTTCTGGCGAGAACCTCACAAAGACGTCAGTTCGCAGACTGTCGTTCATGTAATTCCTAAAAAAGAGAATAGAAAAATTGCAGAGCCCCACAGAAACCCATATGTATTCAAGTATTTGATGTAGGATTGTTGGAAACGTTAAACGCAACAGCACATCACATTCTAATGGATTTTTTTTTTTTTTACTGACTGAACAGTTATGAAGGAGAACCCAGTTCTTAACACCCAGGCCAAATTATCCCCCACAAGTACTGACTGGTCTGCTCTTGGGTTTCTCTTTATGAAAAAGGTTTGCAACTGAGAGTATCTAGCTTCATGGTTTCTTATGGAGGAGAAACTACATAAACGTCAATGCACTTGCAAACCTCTTGACCAAAGCCAAATTCAATATGGCGCAGAGTCCAATTTCTTAAAAATAGTCCGACACTTGCAGTCAACGCTCCAGCTTTGACTCGGGTAACAAACACAGGTAGTGTAGCAAGTCCATGTATTGATGTCCAAAACTCTAAGCCAGAATGACTTCACGAGTTATTAATTTTTCCTGTAAAGCCGTTTTTTTTTTAGTTCTAGAAGATATGGCACGCTGTATAAGTTCCAGTCAGACTCTGCTTTCAAACAAAGGTAGATAGGACGCTTTAAGCACAAGTAGATTAAAAGTGACCAAGAAAAGGCATTGCAAAATGTTCCCACTTGTAGTTCGGATTCAACGCCAAAAGCTTTCAGCAGATTTGGAATCGGGAGCGTTTCTGTAGTTATTCCTTAGAATCAGTTACTCCATTTGGGTTCTAATGCAGCACCACCAGTGAATGAAAAATGCAAATCATGGCTCAATGTTAACTGTACAATTGTCACTAAAAATTTGAAGCAACTTTCAAAAATCAGTAAGAAACTTACAGACTGGCACCCCTGTTCCTTTCACATTTATGGAAGCATTTTATATAATTATGCAAACAGACAAGTACAACCTCAACCCCCCCCCCCCCCCCCCCTCCAAAAAGCAAGTTACCTTGGATTTTAGGCGAAGCAGCAATTTTGCAATCTATTAATCCTTTGAGGTTCTGCCATCAGTGCCTTTTCAGGTCAACTGTATAGTGCCCTGTGCCGAGGTACAAACAAAACTTAAACAGAAGGCTTACAAATGAGAAGTGGAGTTGGAGTCCATAGACCACACACTGGTTCCGTTTAGCATTCATTCAAAACAAATCCTAAACAAAACCATTGTTCTCTACTATACTCAATGCCCGGGTTCCTTTAGGTTAATTTGGACTGCTGTTACTCCATATAAAGAAGCAGACCTCGCAGATAAAGACAGGCTAATTACAACAGACAGTATTTGAATTCAATATTCACATTACTTGACATCTGCATTCAAGCATTTGTAAGGCAACTCTACTGGGTAAAGGCAACTAAAAGGATTTTTAGGTTGCAAAATCGATGCTCATAGGACTAATCTCAAAGGCTTACATGGAACAGGTATGCAAGATGCATTTGACATTTTCTATCACCAATTAGGAAATAAAGCTTATAATACAGCACAATGCAAGATTTATTAAATTTAAGCCACTGTAAGATTCAACAGATTTCAGAAGCCCCAAAGGTAGCAACCACATTCCGGACAAATGGCCTTAAATGTAGGATGATAATCTACTGCTTCCATTTTGCTTACTGTGTCACTTAGAAGAAACAGGAAAATTTAGTGGCAGTTGGTGTTGTGTGCTGGGGCAGGGTAGAACTGTATATAACATTCAAGTTTACGCAAGGCAGGAGTGCGGTCTACATGGAAACGGTCTGGTGAGATTGTATGGCAAATATTTCCCTATTCACCTTTGCTTCTTCACATCCCTTCGCTACCCTGACTTGCCACGTATGGGGCATTAATATTAGAAATTAGTACTGTTATGCTGAACAGCACATTCATTTTTACTGCCATACCACAGGCAAAAAAAAGTAAAGCCTGCTCCTTTACTGCAGTTACTCCTCTCGAAGATACACAAAAGTTGAAATAAAGAACCATAGTAGGAATTTAAATTTGTAGTTAAATGCAGAACACTGACTTGACAAGACTAAAGGGAGCAAACATACACAGTTTCAAACTCAATAGTAAGATCATACTAACTTTTGGTTCACATGGCCCAATTCTGTCAGGTCTGCCTCTTGAGGCACTGTCAAACAGAGTTACGCACGGTTACACAAGTCTACAAAATCAGACTCACGCCACTGATGACTATCAGCTTAAGCTAATCATTTTCATGAGCGCGAGTCTCCTGGCAACGGCAGCTCTGTACTCCAGATGTCCAGTCATCAACAATTTAAATATTCACCTGGAACCGTTTAGGATCATACATTTTTGCAATCTCTGGAATCAGCAGGATATTCATCCCACCTTTTACATTAAACCTCACTAGCATTCAAACAATCTTCAGGAAATGAATATGCTACTTACCAGTATGCATCTGTTCTTGGCATGTAGAGCTGCAGATCTACACACTTGTGCATAGATCGCTATCTGGTGTTGGGCCCGGATGTTTGCAGTTAGTTTTTTCTCTTGGAAAGTCTTTGGAAGTCACCAGGTCGGTGACTTCTCTTTTGGATCGTATTGCGCATGGGCTTCGGCTCCATCCTCAGATTGTTTTTCGCCAGCAGGGAAAGATGGAGCGTAGTAATAACAGTGAAGATGCCCATGTGTGTGTTATCTAAATAAGATAAACTGGAACAGATAAAGGTAGCCGGGGAGGCAGGTGTAGATCTGCAGCTCTACATGCCAAGAACAGATGCATACTGGTAAGTAGCATATTTCGTAGGGATATGAGCTGCAGATTACACACTTTTGCATAGATTATATAGCAGTACCCACCGTTAGCGGCGACCACCCGTATCTGTTGCAGTGGTTTGAAATAATGTTTCGAGTACAGCCTGGCCCACACTAGCTTGTTGCTTAGTTTGCACATCTACACAATAATGTTTGGTGAAAGTGTGCGGTGTTGACCATGTAGCTGCTTTGCAGATATCTAATGGGATGTTTCCTAGAAAAGCCATCGAATCCCCTATTTTACGTGTAAAATGGGCTTTAGGGGGAACGGATAGCGTTAGTTTTGCTTTATGGTAGCAAATCTGAATGCATTTGACAATCCACCTAGCTATCCCCGACTTGGAGATGGGGTTGCCCTTGTCTGGTGGAGAGAAAGAGACAAACAGTTGTTTGGTCTTACGGAAAGGTTGTGTTCTCTCGATGTAGTAGAGTAAGGCTCGTTTGACATCTAGTGTGTGAAGAGCTCTTTCTGCAACAGTTTGTGGTTGCGAGAAGAATACTGGTAGTTCTACAGATTGGTTTAGGTGAAAAGGAGAAATGACTTTGGGGAGGAATTTTGGGTTGGTACGGAGAACCACCTTATTATGGTGCATTTGTAGAAAAAGTTCTTGAATAGTAAATGCTTGTATCTCACTGACCCTTCTGAGGGAAGTGATTGCTGCAAGGAAAGCGGTTTTCCATGTTAAGAAATGAAGTTCACATTTGTGTAGTGGTTCAAAAGGAGGTCCCATTAGTCTGGTGAGAACGATATTTAGGTTCCACACAGGTGAGGGTGGCACTCTGGGGGGAATTATTCTTTTAAGGCCTTCCATGAAGGCTTTAATGGCAGGTACTGACGTTCATACAGTCAGGGGGAAGATTTAGGTACCCGAATTCTAGGATTTCAGGAGCCAGATCGCAAGGTTGAGCTGAGTCCGGGTGTCTGATCTCTCCATGGTTCTGGGTTAAGAGGTGTGGAGAGAGGTAATTTTTGATGCGGTACTACTGATAGTTCCAGCAGTGTGGTGTACCACGGTTGTCTGGCCCAAGTTGGCGCTACTAATATTAGTATGAGGGAGTGCTGTTGTAGTTTGCGCACCACTAGTGGAATGAGTGGGAAAGGCGGAAAAGCGTACGCAAATCTGCCTGACCAGTTCATCCATATCGCATTGCCTTTGGATAATGGGTGTGGGTATCTGGCGGCGAAGCTTGGGCATTTTGTGTTTGTGGGTGGCGAAGAGGTCCATCTGTGGATGCCCCCACATTTGAAAGTATGGGTGAAGAACTTGTGGGTGAAGTTCCCACTTGTGGAGTTGTGTTTGTCTGCTGAGTAGATCTGCTATAGTGTTTTGTACTCCTGGGACATGTTGGGCTAGGAGAAAGATTTTCTGGGGTATGGCCCATCTCCATATGCTCTGTGCTAATTGAGAGAGCTGTGGAGTGTGTGTGCCGCCTTGTTTTTGAATATAATACATGGCTGTTATGTCCGTGCGGATTAGGACTGCCTTGCCTGCAATCTGTGTTTGAAAGGATTTTAGGGCTAGGAAGATTGCTAGTAACTCCAGATAGTCGATATGGAGTAGCTTCTGTTGGTGTCCATTTGCCTTGCATGGTAATAGATGAGCTCCCCAGCCGGAGAGCGATGCGTCTGTTAGTACTATCTGGGGAACCGGGTCCAGGAACGGTCGACTCTTGGAAAGGTTTGTGGTGGTCCACCACTGCAGAGAGCGATGGGTACGACCGTCTACCAACACCAGATCTGTTAATTGACCCCGGGCCTGGTTCCATTGGTGCGCTAAGCACTCTTGGAGGACGCATCTGGAGTCTTGCGTGAGGTACTATGAAGATGCAAGAGGCCATCATTCCTATTAGTTGCATGAACACCCGAGCTGGAAGGGAGTGTTGTGCTACGAATTTTGCACAAAGAGCCTGAATGCTTGCAATCCTGGCAGGATTGGGGTAGGCGAGCGCTTTAGAGGTGCCTATAGTGGCACCTAGATATTGTTTTATGTGTGATGGTTGTAGATGGGACTTTGTGGTTTACCATGAAGCCCAGCTGGTGAAGTAGCTGGATCGTGGTGTGTGTGTTGTACACACCGATTGTATGAACTGGCTTTTATCAACCAGTTGTCTAGGTATGGGAAGACATGAATGTGTTGTCTTGGCAGATGTGCTGCCACCAATGCTAGGCACTTGGTGAACACTCGTGGTGCGGTTGTGACTCCGAACGGGAGCACTTTGAATTGGTAGTGTTGGCCGCCCACTACAAATCTGAGGTACTGCCTGGGAGCGTTGTGCACTGGAATGTGGAAATAAGCGTCTATTAGGTCCAAAGTGGTGAGGAAGTAGTTTTGGGAAAGTAGCGGAAGTACCTGCTGAAGCGTCACCATATGAAAGTGGTCTGAATGTATGTATTTGTTTAGGGGCCGAAGGTCTAGGATGGGCCGTAGTATCTCGTCCCGTTTTGGTATGAGAAAATATAGGGAGTAGACCCCCATATTGTGTTGGTTGGTAGGAACGTGTTCTATTGCCTTTTTACCTAGGAGGGAGATTACCTCCTGCTTGAGTAGCAGTAGATGTTCTGGTGACATTGGGCGTTGTCTGGGTGGAATGTTTGGGAGGGGTAGATATTAGTTCTAGGCAGTAGCCTGACCAAATTATTTGCGTCACCCAAATTGTCTGAGGTGATGGCAGTCCAGACCGGAAGGAAATGTTAGAGTCTGCCCCCGACCGGAGTGTGATGGTCTGGGGGAAGTGGAGGGAAGTCATTGGGTAGGCGCGGTGGCAGAGCGGGCGGTGTTTGTTTTGCCTCTG
The DNA here is from genome assembly GCF_964204655.1 of Triturus cristatus. Lineage (NCBI taxonomy): Eukaryota > Metazoa > Chordata > Amphibia > Caudata > Salamandridae > Triturus > Triturus cristatus. Next base: position 895,996,667 of record NC_140580.1, on the reverse strand, counting down.
CCTTTGTTATTGTTGCCCCTGTAGCCGCCTCTTTGATAAACCCTTGTAAAGGTGGACTGAGTAGGGGATTTGTATGAAGTGGAAGCGGTGTCCGAGGCGTAGCCTCTTGATGTGCTCCGAGGAAGAGCGGCAAAAGGAGTGTCTGGGAGGGTGAGATTGTAAGGCTCCCATGGATTTTGCCGCGTCAGTGTCCTTTTTCATTTTCTCTAGGACGTCATCCACTTTGGGGCCAAACAGATGTTCCTGGTCAAAGGGATGGAGGCTTGTACCTCCGGTTTAAAACCGGATATCCTTAGCAAGGCATGGCGACGGAGGAGGACACTAGGATTGATAGCCCTAGAGGCTGTGTCTGCTGCATCTAAGGCACAACGTATGGAGGTATTGGTAATTGTTTTGCCCTCCTGAATTAGCTCATTGGCCCTAGCTTTGCATTGATCAGGGAGATGGTGCATTATGGCTTCTAGCTCGTCACAATGGGCCCAGCCATACCTCGCTAGTAGTGCTTGTGTATTGGCGATACGCCATATATTGGCTGCTTGAGATGCAGTACGCTTGCCTGATGCGTCCAAGAGTTCAGACTGTCAGGTGGTGGTGCGTCACCCGACGCCTGGGAGTTGGCCCTTTTCCGTGCTGTGGATACTACCAAGGAATCTAGTGGTGCTGGCCCTCTGATGTAGGAGGGATCTGTTGGGGCGGCTTTATATTTCTTCTCAATGCGTGGGTTAATGACCTTGGCCCTGACTGTCCTTAAAGACATCCCGCGCATGTTTTAGAACACCCTTAAGCATAGGCAATATGGAGATGGTCCTATGTGTGGTGTCAAATGTATCTAGGATGAAATCCTCCTCCACTGGGTCAGTATGTAAATCTACCCCGTGGTAGTGTGCCGCACTTTGCAGTAGATGGTTGAACCCCAAGGAGTCTTCTGGTGGAGAAGGTCTGGAAGGGTAAAGATCGTCTTGTGGGACGTAAGGGATAACAGGGACATTAAAATCGTCCCATGGGTCTGGGGATCCTGTGGGAGTGGGGTCCCCTGTAGGTATATCTTGGGGCACATCCCCATGGTCATCGTATGGATCACCTTGATCATCGTATGGGGTCGGGGAATGATGAGGTGGGGTGGAGAAGGTGGAGGAGGTAGTCTGAAAGGGGAGGTAGCAGAGTCCTTCCTTTTTGGAGGTGGAGGCAGAGCAGGTTTCTCGGTCTCTTTGATAGAGGGCATCAAATGTCCAGTTTTGGGATCCTTAGGTAATGTTTTTTGTAAGGGATCCGGTGCGAATAGTTCTGGAGAGGTTGGTTGGTCGGCGCCGAAGGCGTCAGGGCTGTTTGTTTCTTAGGCGTGTCGGTTCGTTGTTTGGAACCATGCTTGGAAGGCTCCGATTGTTTAGTAGGCGCCAAGATGGATTTCGGCTTCGAAGTGTCGGTGGTCTTTTGTCGGTACCGAAGATGGGGTCAGTGCCGAGGAGCTGGGTCTCGACCCTGAGTGTTACGGTGTGGGGCTCGGTGTCGAGATGGAGGCCGGTTTCTTTTTCGGTGCCGAAGAGTGTTTATCGGCTCAGACAGTGGGCTGGCTCGAGCCCGAGCCACCTGAAGGCTTAATTGGCTTCTTTACCGGCCCCGAAGATGCGGTGTGGGAAGCAGTGTCTTTGGTCTTGCTTAGGCCCGAAGGCGTGACCGAAGCCTTTTTCGGTGCCGGTGAGGGTGTGGGGGGTAGAGTAGTACTCACGACCCTCTGTGCCGGAGTGATGTCCTCCACATCTGAATCGTCGGCTTCGGATGCGCTGACTAGTCCCTTGTCTGTGTGTTCTGGAGCGTCGACGATTAAATCCGAGCCCTGAGGATGGAGCCGAAGCCCATGCGCAATACGATCCAAAGGAGGAGTCACCGACCTCGTGACTTCCAAAGACATTCCAAGAGGAAAAACAAACTGCAAACATCCGGCCCAACACCAGATGGCGATCTATGCACAAGGGTGTAATCTGCAGCTCATATGCCTCGAACAGTATTACAAATATAATCTAGTTCATAAGCCAAAGCGGAGTTCAGTTGCTATCTTCACCTCATTTAATGATAGTCTTAGAAAAAAACCAGCCTTTTCAAAAAATTATTATTATTTGTTTTTAAATGGAAGAAACCGCATGCTACATTTATGGATGTATTGGTTTAAAACTGCATTACATTGACTGTATTGTTTGCACCCTATACCTTTACTAACCATCCCGAAAAAGAGCCTGAAATAAAAACTTATTTTTGCATAACTAGGTGGTAATACCCAGGGCCTGGATGCCATGCATTACTATAGTAAAAGTGCCAAATTTGGTGCAATTACTTTCTGCACTGTTTGCAGAAGCGCTGTTTAAAGTCTACAGAAAATGCTTTAGTTAATATATACCCTCACTCACCTCGACTAACACCAAATTCGGGCTGGGAGGTAATCCTTTAAACTAGTGCAATAGGTTAACAAACCAGATTAGTGCTGAAAAGCTATACAAATAGCAGAACATGCGCACATTAAACATCTACATAGAAGTTTGTGACACCTGGATGAATATTAAAATGGGGACCGTTGATCATGTTCACTGCTGGAAACGATGGAGCCAATCACAAATTGGTTTCAAGGGCCATTTATATTCGATGAACATTTATCAGGAAGTTCAAATTCATGTGATTATTTACCTCAACACAATCCTCGATTCTGAAACTGATCCCTCGAGCTACTATTTAGAGGAATGGGGAGTCTCGAGGAAGTTGGTAGCATCTGGCTTTCCACAACAGGTCCCTAGATTTGGACGTACATGCCTTGCTGCGAGGCTGGGCTACTATACGGAAGTTCTTTATAGCACCAATTTAACAACTGTGTTTAAGGCATTAGCTGCTTCACAATATAGGTGGATACCAAAATTACAACATCCTCACCAGCTAAGTCTATGGAAAGTGCTTTCCTCTTAAGGACTAGTCTGCGTGCATACCCAAAGGGCATGAATGCCTATCATTCATTTCTAAAAATAAAGGCATGCTGCTTACAGAGTACCCAGAAACCCGATTGTATATTTGGCAAGAGCGCACAGCTTTCTTTCCCTTAATTCCTTCATGCACATCTGATCTTGCACAGGAGCCTAAATATGGTTGCTCAAAAATAAGATTTTCGAAAACTAACTTGGTGCATTTTAACAAACCTTGATCTGTCGAGGACACCAGTTCAAACACTTCAGAGCTTTGTTAAAAGGGTAGTAAGAAAAAAAGTTACTTACCATGGATGCATTGGTCCGCAGCATGCAGCGCTGTAGATTCACATGTTCAGCATTGTCCGGCCATCCAGTGTTGAGCTTTTCTTTGAAGAGCTATTTCGACTCGCGAGGTCTATAGTGACTCCCCCATTAGCAGGTAATGCGCATGGGCACCGACTCCATGTTTGTTTTTCCACACAATGAATAAGTAGCATGGAGTGTTAAGACAGTGTGGTGCAAATGTTAATTGTGAAAAGTTTAAAAAGGATATTTGATCAGAGCAACATGCTTTCGGGAGGTGCATGTGAATCAGCAGTACAACATGCTAACGGACACTTACAGGGTAACATTCTGTTTGTAGCATGTGTTGATTTAGATACACACGATCTGCATAACCTGTAAAGCGGAACTCTTCTACAAGCGGTTGCTAGCGCATGGTCTAAAATAAGGTCCGAAAGCCACACAGGCCAACTATAGCATTTTGTTCGGCAAGGATGTCCACACAGTAGTTCGACAAACGTGCAAGAGTTTGACGAACTGGCTACTTTACATAAGTCAGCCAATGGGAAGGTTCAATGGCCATATTTGCTGCCTTATGTGTAAAGCATGCCATGGGTGTAACAGGTGTGGCCTCTTTTGGCCTTGTGATAGCATGTTTAAATGCACTTAGCTATCCATCTAGCAAAACCAGCTTTTTATATAGGTTGACCATTGACCATTGTGAGGCTTAGGAAAGGATGTAGCCTTAGGGCTAGAGCAGTCAAACCAGGGGAGCAAGGATGCTCAACATCCTGTGATTCTGGGCATATTACTTAATCTCCCCGTGCCTAACAAAATTAATGTGTCCCTCTGTAGCGAAACCGGGGTTCATGTAAAGCGCTCCGAGACCCAATATCTTCAGGTAGAGTTCGCGTTATATAAAACTCTATAAAAAACGTTTTTACGTTTCGATAGGGCTTAGTGCCATCAGTGTAATACACGAGAGCACGTTTAAGATTCAGAACGTGTAGGGGTGGAGACTGGGAGGCCAACTGCCTGGTTAAGTAGGAAAGAGGAAACCGTGAGCAGGAACTTTGGGTTGGTTCGGATGACTACCCTGAGCTATGACCCTGAATAAACAGTTCCTGTAATGAGTGCTGGCAATTCACTAAAGCGTCTGAGATAAGTTACTGGAACAAGAAAAGCCACTTTCCAGGAAAGGACAAGAGCGGAGTTGTTTGAAGTGCACCCCATAAGCCTGGTGAGTGGACTGTTGAGATTCCACACTGGGGCAGGGTGACCATTAGGTGGAAATGGGACGAGAGAGGACCCTTTGAAGACCCAGTATGTAGGCATTAACCACTGGTATGCAGAAGAGGGTAAAAAAAAAAAGTCTTCCCGTTTTGCTTGTAGGCTGCTGTGAGATTCCACACTGGGGTAGGGTGACCATTAGGTGGAAATGGGACGAAAGAGGACTCTTTGAAGTCCCAGGATGTAGGCATTAACCACTGGTATACAAAGTCTTCCCATTTTGCTTGTAGGCTGCTGTATAAGCAAGTGAAGCTGTATGGAAGTACAGGCTAAGTCTTGAGGGATGGAATAAATATTAGACAGTATCCTGGACAGCTGGGTATAGGAGGTAAAGGTGTCTAGGAATGCAGTAAGACGAATTTAGCTGCGTGACATGCCTTATACGTAGTTGGTCTGTGACTACCAAGACAAGAGAGCTATGCATTCTTTTGGGAGACAGGGGTAACCAATTTCTAGGACAGTTAAGCGCCCAGATTCAGCTGCTTTGGTCCTGCTGAGAATGTCTGGCCTATTAGGGCACTTTTTCTAGGGAAGGATAGACATCCAGGAGCGCAAGTTACCAGGGCTGCCAGGTTGAATTGGGGCCCACAATAGGTCAAATGTCTGCTGCGTGCACCACAAGTAGAAGGAGGGGGAAAGGCAGACAAACAAGCAAATATCCCAGACGAGTTCATCTCTAAGGCGTTGCCCAGGAAATGTGGGAATCCGAATTATTATTATTATTATTATTTTTTTTTTAACTTGGCCATTCTGCGTTTTCAGGAGTGGAAAAAAATCCATTTGCAGGGAGCCCTAGCAATGAAAGTAGCAGGACTTGTGGATCCAGCTCTCACTTGTGGACTTGCTGGTGCGGCCCGCTGAGCAAGTCTACAAGGTAGTACACCACCTCTGCAAGGTACTTCATCTTGAGGTGAAGGCAGGGAAGTGCTCAATGAGCTGACAAGGGAGGAGGTAGAGAGGGAGTGGTGCTCTACTTTTGTGGGTAGATGGTAGTCAAGTTGCCCTATCTGACTAGTACCACTTTGCCCCAAAGGAGAACATGGCTTTGAGGAATATATTAATTGCTAGGAGCTCTAAGTAGATGTGGAACTCACACAATTCTGCATTTAGATTGAGATGTGCTTCCCAGCCAGCTCGAGAGGGTTTTATGGAAATGGTGACCTCCGGGATGGGGACTTGAGAAGGCCTGCCCTGCAACAGGTTGCTGCTGTTTCGCTGCTGCAGAGATGGACACTTTTATTTACCAAGACTAGATCCATCATTAGACTCTGCTTCTGCCCACTGAGCAGACATACTGTTTTAACAGATAGCCAAGTTTAGTGCCACTGATGAAGCACAAGGCCAGTATGCAGAAGAGGCACCCAACAGTTATGACAGAGGCAGGTTGACAAAACAAAAAACGTGCTTGCTTCTGAAGGCTGAAGCTTTGCCTGCAATGCAGTTTAGCAGGGACCCTAGGATGGGTTATAGCTGTAAGGGCAACAAGTCTGATTTGTACACACCGATGGTGAACTAAAGGCTAAGGAAAAGGCAGTGATAGCATGAGTTTACTTGGACTCTTGATCAGCCATTTATCCGCTTGTGTGCCTTGAACTGATACAGACAGCCACTTACCAGAAAGAGCTGGGGGTGAGATGGACGGATGGGACTGTGGAAGTGGGTGTTCTTAATGTTTAAGACCATCATGAAGTCCCCTTGCTACAGCATTCTGTAAGGTTACTACGTGTAAGTGCTCAGAGAGGATGTACCCGTTGACGTCCAGTACAAGCCTGGCAGAGCAGTCTTTCTTGGGAATAAAGTAGAGAGCAAACCCCTTTGCACTGGTGTTCGAACTGGTTTTACAGCCCATTTTGAAGGAGCACTTGGACCTCTTCCTCCAGGAAGCGGAGATATTATCTACTGAGGCTGTGTATGCGGAGAGGGATGTTGGGAGGGAGAGTGCGAGAAGTTCTAGGTAGTAGCTGTGACAAACCCCCATGACTAACCCACTTGCTAACTTGGAGAAAACAGTGTAGTCAGACAAGAGTGGCATGGGAGGGGAGTAGGAGCCAATGTTTGGAGGTCTTTGCTGGTACCCCCTTTGCCCTTGTGGGCATCCCTAGTGCAGCCCTGTGGTGTATAGTCCTGGTAGGTTGAATGCCGTCAAAGAAAAAGGTAAGCCCGGCACAGCGGGTTTCGAACCAGCCGTGTACGGATACTTCCGAAAGGAGTTAAGAGGTCCGAGCACAGGGAGGCACCAATGGCTTTGGTGGAATCTTCCCTCATTTTCTACAGCATCTGGTTAACCTGCAGGCGAAAAAGGTGTTTACCATCAAAGGAGATGCTGCTAGACCTCAGGTTGAAAACTAACTACAGAACCATGTGTGGTGTAGATACTCCAAGGAGCAGTATCAGCATTAAGGGAACAATGCAATTCTCCGGTGAGATGCAGTTTTGTTCGCAATTGGGAATCTGGGGTGACCTGCCTCCGGCTTTTTTTTAAATGTGTATGTGGATGACTTTCGCATCTGAGCATGAGCAGTAATTTAACTCCACACACCAATTTGGACCCGATCTCCACTAGGAAATAGTCATCCTCATGGTAAGTAGTTGTGTCATCTGGTGGGAAAAACCTAGCTGGGTAATGATGGAAGTGAATACCCGGGGAGTCTACAGTCATCCCACAGGTAATCAGTGGGCCAAAGAGTCATCTGCATCAGCAGAATAAAGGGGCTGCCCTGCCCAAAAAAGAAGTGTGGGGATCCCTCTGGAAAATATGGAATTGGTGGGAGTGGGTCGCACAATAGGGCTAGTGCCTCTTTTTCCACTTAGAAACCAGAAGAATCTCCAAGGCAAGTTCTTCCTCGATGACCGGCTCTTGCTTTCAATGCAAAGTCTCTACTGGCTTGGGAGGCAGTCCTATGGAAATCTTGTTGGCATGTGGATGGACGGAGACTGTTCATCAGGTAGGCATTGAAAAATGGGCTGCTCCAAGTCCGAGCCTTCAGAGGAAGCTTCAGCACCAATGGTTTGGGTGTGGACATAGCCCTCGAATCCATCTGATGCTGTCCTATGCACCAATGGTTTAGGCAAATGGGAAGGGGGTGTGTTTCAGAACCACAAGTATTTTGGGGCGCCAATAGTAGTTTTCAAAGCAGAGGCAGGCTTAGGGCGCCAATACTGGATTTTGAAGCAGAGGCTGGCTTTGTCGCTGGAGTAGAGGATCTTCCACTTCTGGTGCATTTTTGAGTATGACCAAGAGATGTTGGCACAGAGTGTTTTTGTTTATGCCAGGAGGCAGTATGGGCCAGGAGGGCAGAGACCATGCCAAAGGGACCCCTCCACCCCATGGGCAGATCTGCCTTGACTAAAAACCTTTTGGGAGGCTTGGTATCAACTTCAGCCATGCTTATGATCTGCAACAAGGTCTTCACTTAAAGGCCGGATGGCATGAAGTCGAAGGGAGCTTGCTGGTCTTAGTGCCTAGAGACGGAGCCAGAGAAGATGGCATGACTAGGAGATGGTTGATGCAGCATAACACCTGAGAGGACGGATTCTTCGCCTTCCTAAATGTCAGGGAAGGCTGCTACCTGAAAATGTCAGGAGTATTGATGAATCCGGAATGAATCTCGGGTTGCACTCACCGTCTCTCCTGCTCATATCTAAGAGTTTTCTTCTAACAGATGGTCAGGCAGGCCGTGCACACCAATGTGGTGATCGGGAAACAAGCATGGGTTACACACCTGGCGGATGTTGGCCAGAACAGCTACGCTTGACACAGATGACAGTTTTGAAAAAGAACCTGGGTTCTTTCTCCACTGGAAGGACGTCAATCGAGCATCGATGTGGACCAATCTTTAGAGCATAACGGTTGGAGGAAAGGTAATGTCAGAGTCCAGGAATACACTGTTTGTGCCAGAAACGGAAGCAATGTGGGGAAAGAAAAATATATTTTTTTTAAAGTGTATATAGTTTGGAGTCTATGCCATGCACTTTGCTAAGGAGGAGTCACTATAGAACTTGTGACTCAAGACTTCAAAAAGAAAAAATTGTAACGTTCGATGCGATCACTAGGTGGCAAGAGTATGCGCAGCATGTGTATCTACAGCGACATGCTACGAACACAGTTTAAAAAGGTATGTACTTAGCCCTCCACAACAAGGCTGGGTCAGAGTTCAATGGGGGGGGGGGGGGGGGGGCAAATATAAATCAAATGGATGTCGAAATGTATCCCAACTTCTTAGTCTAACAAAGATGAAATCGCCCCAGGCAATAAACAAAACAAAATTACAAAGTATACATAAGTTAAAAGGTTTTGGGGGATGAGAGGCAATTTTTGGTTGTTGGCAGAACAATGCATGCCTCACAGAAAGCCATTTTCTATGTATAGTAAAAGGGAGGTAAGGTAGGGCACTTGAACAGACTTTGCAATCTTGGGAAACCATCTATTCGTTTTGCACTTTTGAGCATGCATTTAAGGTTTTGAAACAGACTAAAGTTCTTCCCTGGACTCTTGGAGTTCACGAGTTACATTAAGACATCACAGTTCCGCTTAAACATATGCACTTTAACTACTGCCTAGCTACTGTCTGGAAGTACAAATAGAAGTTAAGTAGAGGGTAGCATTTTCAAGCTTGAGGTAGCACGCATCTCAATACCAGAAACTATGTATTTCACCGGAGTAGAATGTATTACGATGGAGGTGAGGTGTAAGTAGAAACAAGTTGTGTTTAGGTAAACTGAGTATTTAGGTCGGAGCAAAAAAATAAAAAAAAAATAAACAGATTATACTTTAAAATACACCACTGAAATGGTCTACCACAAGCCTGAAAATTGACTGAAATATTACATTTTAGATAACTATATTGAACATTTAAAAACCTAACATTTCGAAAAGTACAGTTACATAAAAGAGTATTTGCAAGCATTTCACGCTTCAAACAAATATGTAGGCTGTTACCAGGCATACAATCAAAATACCGTTAGAAAAACAGAACAATTTTGAAATGAAATTCAGAAATGACAAGTTAGGCCGATTAATTTAAACAATGAAAAAATTTACAATTTTACATAAAAAATAAAGCTTAAGTTGATATTCAACAAAGAACAAACGAAACAAACTTAAAAAATAAGGACAATAATAAAATGATAAAGAGTAAAACCACAAGAAGCAGTTGACCAGTCATGTCCATTATACCACCTGTCTAGAGCCAGCCTCCTTTGTAGAGCCTGCAGTGGATTGACTGAAGACGGCAGCTATCCCCGCACCAAAGCGCTTGGACAGCCGAGGAGATGTCTTAGTCACTTACCATCAGAGGCTACCCTTTGATTAAAAGAGTACAGAAAAAAAATATTAAAAATGGTTCTCCTTCATACTGGAACAGTACCAGAAAGTTCAGTCAGCAAATATATAAAATCATTTGTTGGCAATTAATTTTTTATATACAGGCATACTTGGTCAAACAGAGGTTATTCGTCAGCAAGTATATCTATAACGATTCACCCAGAGACTCATTGCCCCTCAAAAGTGGGAACCTTGCGCCACCCTGTTCCCTGCAAGCCTCACCTTCAACTTTTGAACACATGGCCAATCAGCAAACTGCATTGCCACGATCAAAGATGGATGGAAAAACATGGCCCAGAAGGCAAAAGTAACTGCAGGTAAGCAACTTTTCCTAATTAATGTGGAGTCTCTCCTCCCATTCTTAATCATCTCAAACATATCAAGCATAATAGACAGGAATTTCTCTGACAGCAGAGTGCTCCAATATTTAAACCGGAGCAGTGTGTACAATGCGCTGGTGCAACATATATATAGGAGTTGGAATTCTATGTAAGGACCAGAGGCTTCGGATTAGGCTGTTCTTTCTCTACTTTTATTTCCAGCAGCCATCATTAGTTAAAACAAACTACATTTCAGAAAATGGAAACAGAAAAAAGTTCAACACCCTCCAATCTCGCGTCAGGACCTATGATGACGTCCCCTCGACTACGTTCTACCCTCCTCTTTCTTCGCTGCTCCAGCAGCAGTAAGATAAGTGAACTGTCTGTCACTTTAGACGTTATGTGGCCTGAAATTGTACCTAATCAGTATGCGTGACTGATTTAGAGCATAGTTTGCTTATAAGAGCCTTTTGTTGCACGATGCGTTTACTACTTCTGTAACGGCCGTAGGGGAGGGAACGGGGGGGGGGGGGATGTTCCGCTCCTTCGCGCCAACTTATTTTCCCAGGAAGGCTCTCGACGCGGCCGGTTGGGGACCGCGCCCCGCGAACTCCAGTGCGGCAGGCTAGCCTCAATTCCACTTCCACTAAGTAATTAAAGCAGAGAGGCTCACGCGGTCTCTGTATCCCAGTCAACACACGGGGGAAGATTTTTTTACCCCTTTCCTTTTTTGTTGACAAACGTTTGGTGCCATTAGAGAGACCCCTGCCTGGAGCCGGACACTGGGTAAGAACTAATTTGATTGCAGGGACCTGCCCAGGAAGGCATATACCCTCGGCATCAGTAGGGAGCAGTGGCCCCAAATTCACCACACATTCACACCCTAAGGGTCTGGCTATTAGTACCCGTTAACCCCTTCAATAATACCCCCTAGTCTTTCTGCTTACAGTACCCAACCTTCAGGTATTATGAAGGACTTTGATAACCAGTATTTTTTATGAGGAAGAAATGGTTACTTACCTATCATTTGTCAGGTTATGGACAACTCCATCCTCAAGGCGGTCGCACAAGTCGTAGCACCCCTGGAGAGGAAAATTAATGAACTTCAGGCCCAGTGCCAAAAAACCCTTGAATCTAGGAAAGTCCCATCCGGGACTCAGAACCTTCAGGGTAGTCCTACATATCCGACCTAGAACCGAAAAGGAAATGCGTGGACGATGCTGCTCAAGAAGGCATTCATGGATGCCCAGCCCCCATCCATCCACGCTCTCCCTGAGGACCTGGCAGGACCTTAGGCACTCCGAGACTTTTCCTATGGTGGATTCTCTATGGAACGCGAATGCGGCCATCTCTACGGAGCGCCGCAGATCACTGGTGATCAAATTTGACCCAAAGCTGGGGGGGGACTGGCCACCTCAGAGGCTGGACCGGTGGCGGAGGCCAATCTCTTTGGAGATCCCTTTAAGGAGTTAGGCAGATTCGTTAATATCTTCAGCTCTCTCAACAAGGCCCAAACGTCAATTAAGTGCATCTTCACCCCGCATGTTTTTGGAGCAGCCGGTCGTGGCAGTGGGTGCTTAACAACAACCAAGTCTCCTATAAATCTGCGGAGTCGTGGAGGGGACCCTATAAATCTACGGAGTCGTGGAGGGGACAGTGCCACGACCCCAATAAGTATGGAACTTTTATCCCACCAGATCTCACCCACGTGGCAGAGGAAGAGGGAATGGATCCTTCAACAAACAAGGCGAGACTTCAGGGAGCAGGAGTTTTAACTATTGGGGGCAGACTGCAGGGTTTTACCCGCAATTGGGCCTCTTAAACCTCGGCTGCCTGGGTAATACAGACAATACAGGGTTTCCAGATGGAATTTTTCAAGCGCCCTATTCAGTTAGCTCGCCCACGATCCCCGTCATTCCCGAAGGATCAGAGGGACCCGATAGGCAAGGAGGTCGCAGCTCTTACAGAAAAGGGTCATTGTGTGGTCAACCCTCCACCCACGGGGGTTTCTCAGCAACATCTTTCTGGTGGCAAAGCGGGATGGGGGAATTCTCAAAAAGTTCAACGAGTTGTCTATCGCCACTTCAAAATGGAAGGTATTTATCTCCTCAGAGATATTCTCCAAAGCCAAGACTGGATGGTCCGCCTGCAGAAACTACAGCCCGAAGTAGATTCTAAGCACCACAGTCTCGTTGGGGCCCCTTCTCAATCGATCTATTTGCCTCCCGTCTAGATCCCAGCTACTGAGGTATTACAGTTGGCGCCCAGGCCCGGAGGCAGCAGCAGTGGTGGTTGCATTCCTTCAGAACTGGATTGCGGAGCAAGACTACGCCTTTTACCCCCTTCGCGACGATGTGTTCACCTAGGTGAGGAGACAGCGGGCAGATAGTGGTGATCACCCCAATCTGGAGGTCGCAAGCATTGTTTCCAGTTCCAATGAACTTTCTTGGGATTCTACCCCACTTTCAGGATCTGTGAGAATCTCAAAGTAATCTCCATCACCTTTTTCTCACGGGCGGTCCCTCTGCTGATGGTCTGGCGGGTTACAGGCAACGCTGGGAAGTGCCAGGCCTTCCGGCAGACGCTGCCTCGTTGCTGGCAAAGTCCTAAGCAGAGAGCACTAACAAGCGGTACCGACCCGCCTGGTCTAGATGGCGCAGTTGGTGCCTTTAACAGGTGGATCCGATAGGGGCCGAATTATTCAAGTTCTGAATTTATTTGCCTCATTAGCGAAGGAGGGCCTTGCCTATAGGCACATCAACACATTCCATTCTGCAAGATCGGAGGGTCATATCCCAGTGGATGGGCACCCAATAGGGGAGCATCCGCTAGTATGCAAACTGCTGAGAGGTATCAGATTATCCCTGCTTCCAGAGCCTCGGCATACATTCCTTTGGCGATGTTAACAATGTCCTGAACTTGTTTCGCTCATGGCCATCGAATAAGTATCTATCCAGAAAACAATTGTCAGTAAAACAAGCGACTCTTTGCTTGATATTCTGCAGCAGGGTTTCAGATGTGCGGGACTTGGATCTCATGGGGCGAGGGAGTAACTTTTCATATTGCTAGAAGTACTAAGTGTAATTCGAAGTTGGTGTCCTACCCCGCTTTTCCAGATGCCCCAAAATTGTGTGGTCAGAGCACTGAAGGCCTATGAAGTTGCAACTGTCAACATTTATCCACAGGGTGTCAAACAACTGCTTATAGCTCTCACTAAAGCACACAGGGCTGTTTCGTCGCCTTTGATTGCATGATGGGTTCGCTGGGCTATGGAAGAAGCAGGGATAGACACCTCACTATGGCGCCCCTTATGTCTGTGATGCGATGGCTTCGAAGGCCACCTCTTTGGGGCGCGGCTGGAGGATATCTTTAATGCTGCAGACAGGTCTTCTGATTCCACCTTCAAACTATTTTACTTCAAGCCAGTGTTATCTTTGGCGGTGGATAAGCTTTGAACTAGCCTAATCCGAAGCCTCAAGTCCTGACATAGAAAGACATTTCCTAGCTATGGTAAAGGAAAGTTTCAATTCTATTAAGGACACAGAGGTGAGGATTAGCCCACCTGTTTCGACATCCCTCCCAGAACACCTACGTATGTGAAGTGAGCAACTTGTTTCCAGATTGTTCACGCTCAACAGAAATGTTACTTACGCTTTGCTCTGGTTGCTGAAGTCACAGTCACTTGAGAAGGTTCACATTCCCTATTCCAGAATTACAACTTTTTCTTATTGGACTTCGGTTCGGACGCCAGTAAACAAGAGTAATCTGAAGAGTGGCTGGATGGGGGGGAGGGAGGACAATCGGAGGTCCTGACAGGAGATTGGACGCTGCTGGACCTTTTCTGTTTATTTCCCTTGGTTTCATGGGAAATGTAGTTTATGTTTTAACTATTGATGACTGCTGGAAATAAACGTGGAGAAAGAAGCCTACTCCTTACCTCCGAGTCCAGAATAGAATTGAAACTTTCCTTACGATAGCTAGGAAATTTTTCATTATACTATCATGCCTGGTGGGCAGGTTGAGTTTTATTAATGCGCAGGAAGGAGTTTTTTTCCCCCCCAAGATGAGAAAGTGTAGTGTCACAGAGCATGGATAAGCCTGAAAACGAGAAGAGCAAATAAGCACTGTGGTATTCCTTTTCGGCCAATGAAGTAGATGGGTGCTAGTCAAGATTGCCCTGATCTACTGACAAATAACATTTAAACAATCGTTTACAAAAGGAGGAATGCTAAACTTTCCTCAACATTGTAGGACTAAATAAAGTAGTAACCTTTTCCAGCATCAGATCATGTGGCCCAAGGATGGACTAAAATTAAGGCAGATGTGTAGAATGTAGCTTGAGAGTTCTAAGGTGGTTGATGTGCGTTAAGGTCTAAAAGTGGGCCAGCCACCATAAAACTGAAAAATAAAATACAAATGGTGTAGCTATGGGCATGGAGCGACACAGGCCAATGATGGCACCCAGGGTTTTCTGGAAATTTACACGCCACACCACCTGTAGAAAGTGGCACGAAAAAAGGCTGTTTATTCAAACACTTACGTTGAAGTAAGAAAGGGGTAGGTTGCACACCTGCACGGAGAAAGGGACACGCAAATTCTGAACCGCTGCCGCATTTTATAGTAGACTGGAACAGAATGTTTAAAATGGTCCTGTTTTAACTAACATCTTTATGGTCAATGCAAGACATTACATTTAGTGAAAAGTTCAAATCCGATGTCAGTTTCTGGTAGGTCCAAGACATTCTGAAGACATCTCACAGGATACTTGAAAAGGAAAAAAAAGTTATCGTAAGGTAGTTTTTCTTCACATGGATCTTCATTGAATAGCGCTAGCAAAACTATCCACTGTTGAGTAAGCAACCCATGCCAACGAATTGCGGTAACAAATTGCCCAGGACTCCATACATAAAGCACGAGGTAGGCTCGCAAGCTGGACACTTCCCAGCATTTTCATTGAAGGGAGAAACCGTTCCCAATGTGCCCAGAAAAAATTTACAATTTTAGGTCACATGAGCAAAAATGTTCTTTATATGAATGTCAATGAACTCCAAATTAAACAGACATCTGCAAGGGTTGGAAGGGGAAAGTATACTACTTTACAGAGATGTCAGTGTTGAATATAGATTCCAAGTAGCCTCGCACTGATCTTGCCAGAAGACATTTTTTTCCCATTGCCACAAACATGGCAAATATAAGGACATGGGAGGGAGCTCAAAATTACAAGGGAGGCCTGGGTGCAGAGTTTGCTCGATTTTCAAGAAGCAATCATGCTGCTCTTTAAAAACAGCAGTACTACTGCAAAAGAAACACTGCATTGGTCTACTGGCAAAAAAGGAAGAAAAAAAAAAAAGAGGAAGAAATAAAAACGCGACGCAAAAATGTGCAGTCATGTCAGACATCGTAGGTGGCAAGACCAGACGGACTCAGCATGGTATTTTTTCAAGCACTCCTAACGACAACAGATTTTAAATATTTATGGCGGTGGCGTAGATAAAAGCAGGTATGGGAGAAGCTGCATATTAAAGTCAATGTATAACTTAGGCACAGTGTTAATTTTCAAGGCTAAAATTGGTAGAAGGGTAAGCTAAGGGGCACAGGAGGTGAAATTTGACTTTTTTACAAGCCACTTTTTAGGCATGGAATAAAAAAGGTGTTTGCGCTGCTCATGGTGAACACAGTAAGAGCGTTGGTTCAGCACCCTTTAGAGCAAGCGTCAAAACCTGGGCATTAGCAATATTATTTGTTAGTAGCATCACTTAAACACAGGCTCGGGCCACAAGAAATTGTAAACATCTTTCGAATGCACCATTCAACTGAGAAAATTGTGCAGGGTTCGCTGAATGCGACAAGACAATCTATTCTTGTCCAGGGAACATTTCAAGTATCCCTGCATGGCAAATAGATGATAAAGTTCATAAAGCATCCACCAAGCACGCCCTTTACTACGCTTGAAAAGCGCGATCACCACCATGCAGCCAGTTCAAATAGCTTGGCGGTGGTAGGTAGAGCCCTAAATTTAATACAGCCCAGAGCTCTTGGCTGATGACGATTCAAGATAAACGCAGAGAACATAAGTGAAACAAACTCTTCTTGGGTTGATTATGCGTGCCTATATATTGTAGACAGCGAGCAGTTTTCTCCACGGTCTTGTACCTGATATAAGGAATCTTGAAACGGATCCTCCTTTCTTGAACTGGAAACCAACAGTGGGACAGCAGAGAAGGCGGATCTTGTTCACCGGGGTTTACGTTATCTGAACGTCATTACAACAGCAAACACCTCTGCAAATACATATTGGCTGCCAGCTGCAACCAGCATTTGAGCATTCAATCTACCGTGTTTATCCGAAGAAAAAAAATGCATCCTGTTCAAACTAATCCCTTTAGACAAAGGCTAGATCACATAATACACCAGAGGCCTTCTGCATTCTGAGCCAGCCCCATCAACAGCCTTTGGTCTAAAAACAGCCATCTGAAAATTTCTAAACCATCCCATCAAGTTTTTGCCCTTAGTAAGATGCGAGGTCTACCGAGAAACACTGAGGGAGGCGGGGAGGGGGACCTTGTCCAGAACCTATTTATTCTTGCCACAGTTCAGTTTTGCAGAGTACCAGTGCTAATGCTATTTACAGGTCAACCTCTTATCTAACAGTGTCCAGAAAACGGGTGACTAGGGTCTATGTATTTTGAAATTTAACTTCATCTACTAGCCGCAGCACCATTCTCAGTCAATTGAAGTGGACCCCATTTAGGCCAGTCAGTGTCTCAAGGCCTCAGCATAATGGAGGGGTTTGCAGTATGCCAAGACAATGAGTGTGTTGTGGCATCAAAGAAACCCCTAGATAATTCTGCTGTAAAAAGGACATTGCTGGCTCTAGATCTCACAGAATAAGTCCAATCAGGGCTGCTAGCATGGAGCTAAATGAACGATGTTCGGTATTTTGGTTGGCGCAATGTTCCCACTCATAACCAATAGAGAAACAATAGAAAACATTGTATTTTAGGACGGTTGCCCAAGAAATAAGAAAATTGCCTTATTCAGATTCCATGGTAGAAAATGTGTTTGAATGTTAGATAATTTCAGACAGAACCCCCTTAAAAATGTTAATGCAAATTTACTGAAACACATTAAAAAAATCCATCAGCTATTAAGACAAAATGTACTGCTGTGAAGGACCCATTCCAGCTTTGTGGGTGCAAATGGCGGCACCGAGTTATACCTGTGAAATGCCTAGCGCTGCCCAATAAAATGTCCCGAACATCTTAGCATTCAGCGTGAGCCGGAACCGGAGAGGCGATGCACTGAGGAGCTGGAATCGATCAAGTAGCCTTGCAAAGGGACGGTATCACTGAAGTACAATTTGTCACAAGAAGCTGATAATACATTAGGCAACCCCAAATCGGGAAGAGACATCGAACTGTTGCTTGACCGCAATACTGATTTTGGCACACTACCAGCATTTAAACGATATTACTTGCTGGGCGCTTGCCCGTTCTCCTATTACATTACCCAGCAACTAAAATCATACCAGCAAGGTGTTTTACAAGTATAGCGTCGCCCTCTAGCACTAGTTAGAAATACAGCTCTTCCCATAAGGAGAAAAGAAACACTACACCTGATCTTGAATGCCTTCCCCAGATAACCAAATTATGTTTTGTTTAGCAAGTCACTGTTGTGCGGTACCCTCAGTTATGCGTGTCAAAAAAGCTTCACTTGCAAGCTTATGCCCATAGGGACTTTTCCTACAGATCAATGAACACTTCGTATCAGGGGTAATGTGGGAGTGCTGTCACAGCAAACTCAGAATTTTAATGCAGCGTAGCCCTTTCTTGCCAGATAACATTGACAACTGCCTGTAAAGCGTTTTAAAAACATGAGAACAATCAACTTACCATGATGTCTGAACCAGGTGTTGGTTACGTTCACATTCTAACACCTGGAGGTACATAACGATTATCTGGAAAATACGGAGTTAAAAGTTATCACCAAGAAAAACAGCTTGCATCTCTGCCACATTTCAAGGAATAACCACGGTGTAACAGAACAGGACTTCTAATAGGGCCAAAGGCAGTCATGACTCACATGATCTTTTAAACGCAAATGCGACGAGATTTGTTAAGTGCTTCGAACAAACTAAAGTTTTAGGTTTTAATTGCAATTAACTAAGCATGAACACCGTCTAAGCAATTAGAAAAAACCTAGTTCCTTTAATATACTTTGCAGCTGCCTAGTGAACATTAGCACTTTAAATGTTGCTAGAATGGGTGAAAAGTTAACTATCACACTGACAAAACATGGTAGGTTACTATAACTGGATAAATGAAACTCACCTTGTGAGGATGCTTTACATGGACACAAAACCCCAATTCTTTCAAGATTCTTCTTTCTGCCTTTATGATTTGATTCTTGAGGCTGACGTAGTCCGGGTCCAGAATTAAAGGGGAAGGCTTCCTGAAAAATAAAGATAAAGCTAAAAAAATAACCCTCTGAACATTGGTTAATCATTAAAACATAGCTATCAGGTCACTAATTACTGCATTCCAACTTGCTTAGCAAGCAGTAAAGATGTGGAAAGGTTCTCGGAGGGGATTTTCATGTATAGTCATAAGCGATGAATAGCCCCGCCCATGTGCGGGGCCTCTGGAGCACTTTATCCAAATACGTTCTCATGGGAAGAAGTTTGCCTTTCTTTGGGAAAGTCTTGAAAAGTCACGTAAGAATGTCATTATGCATCCTAGGAGTAGGCCACAGAGGTCAGAGTTCTTCATCTTTTAATGGCAAAAGGAGGAATGTGTGAATATATACTCAGACTATATATTTTTTTTGTAATAGCGAAGAAAAAGAACCTTCACAAACTTTTTTTGCTATGAATAGGCAGATATGGAGAAGTACCTGGCCCTGCAACCCATAGGCTCCCATTATCAGTATGGAAAAAGAAAACTGCCTTTAAGAGCAGAGACCACCAATATCCCAGCATGCTCAGCCAGAGGCTTTTCCAGCTCTTTCCGACAGGACCCGTGGAGCATTGAACTCAAACTAGTTCGATTTTTTCCTTCAATTTAACTATTTTTTTTACTTCACTCCGCGTCTTCTCTGTGGATCAAAGGGTTTCTCTTAGGAAAGAGACTACTTTCCTATTCAAAATGCCCTCTCTGACAAATGTCAGATGTGGCAGAAAAAAAGGTTAAAAAAAACCCTCATGAAGTCTGTATTCTTTGCTTGCCTTCCTCCCTTTTTCCCACCTCCTGTGAAATCAGCAAAAACTTCTCCAGACGTACCCTCCGTGACAGGAAGAAGATCTGCCTGCAGGGAAGAGAAGAAAACAGCAGGTAGCTAGTGAGACCTCTGAGCGAAGGGGCAAGAAAATGTCCCAAAAGAGCTCTTACCTCCACCCACAGTGGACGAGGGAGGTCCGAGAGGCGTTTTTCACCCAGAAAACACTTGTGGTCCCGGTTGGCGTCAACATGTTTGCGGTCATTGACTTGGTGTCGGGGAAATGTTGACGATGAGGACCACCTCACATCTCCCCACCCAGGGGAGGTCAGCATTGTAGATTATATGGCAGAGTGGCAAAACAGACACCTGGGTCTTGAAAATTGTCAAACATGGCTATCGTCTCAGGTTCACTGCCCAACCTCCTTCCATTCCGCCGAAGGCATCCACGTCTCGCCTAAAGCTCTTATAGGAAGAAGTCACATGCTGCCAAAAAAGCGGTCGAACCTGTACCGCGAAACAAACGCAGTCAAGGTATCTACTCCCAATATTTCCTAGTGCAAAAGAAAGGCAGACCCGAGTCCAGGCCGAAAATGGACTTTCGCATCGCAAACTAGTAGATCAGAAAGGAAAAATTAAAAATGTTGGCCTTGCACCAAATGTATCCTCAACTTCAAAAGGGAGACTGACTCTGTTCGATAGATCTACACGACGCCTATTTTCACGTTCTGATCACAGAGTCCCATTGGAAGTTTCTCAGGTTTGTCGCGGGACAGAATCACTCCCAATATGTGGTTCTCCCATTCCGCTTCAAGTCATCAGCACCCAGGACATTCTCCAAATGCATTGCAGCGCACCGTCCGAAACAAATATTTGTATATCCTTACCTGTACGACTGGCTGATCAAAGCATCCACATTTACGGAAGCCCAAGAGCATTTGCCACGATCTGCTTTATTGCTTGGGTTTACACATCAATATGCAAAAGTCCACAGCATCTCCAGCTCGGACTCAATATTACTTAGGAGCTAGCATCGACATGTTACAAGAAAAGGTGTTTCCTTCGGAGGAACAACGGTTATCCATTCTCCTAAAATGTCACAACCTTCAGTGGATAACCAGTCCATCAGAAGGCATAGTCTTCTCTCCTCTATAGCCTCGTGCATATTCCCGACTCCCAATGCTCGCCTCCATATGCATCCTCTCCAGGAATGCTTAGAGGACCAGTGGAACCAATTCTCAGTGAACTGGGAGAACAAGATTACACTATCAATTCAAGCAGTGGAATCTCTCCAGTGGTGGTGCTCCCAGAAAAATCTGTGCAGAATGCCCTTCCATCCACTCCCGCCGACAAACAATGGTCACAGATGCTTCACTGCTCGGCTGGGGAGCCCACATGGATCACTTACAGGTACAGGCCTGTGGTCCTCCAGAGAACAGAAGTACATCAACCGTCTGGACTTCAAGCAGTACACCTGGGTCGCAAGGCTTTTTTTTTTTTACTAGCCATTCACGAGCAACAACCAGTTTGTTCAAAAGGACAATACACCACCATGTCCTACCTGAACAAGCAGGGTGGAACGAGGTCCAGACCTCGGTCACAAGAAGCCCAATCGATTTGGCATTGGCTAATTGCAGGGAATCTCAACACTGGTAGCGGCTCACCTACCAGGGGAACAGAACATCCAAGCAGACACTCAGCAGGGTTTTCGACAACAACCACAAGTGGGTACTGAACAAAGAAGTCAAGCAAAGTATTTTCAGTCTGTGGGACACATGTTCCATGGATCAGTTTGCCACAAAAGAACAAAAAATGCCACAACTGCCTCAAGATTTTACCATCCACAGTCTCTAGGGAATGCCCTATGGATCAACTGGTGGAACAAATTTCTTTAAGTTTTTCCTCCAATACCATTAATACCGACAGTCTTGCAGAAACTGGCGTTCACAACATCCCAGATAATACTCATCGCCTCATAATGGCAGAGACTGCTGTTGTTTCTGGAACTCCTTCACCGGTCTGTCCGCATCTCAGGACTGCTTTGCAGACCGGACCGCCCCACAAAGTTCAGAGGTCAACTACTACACTCCAGCCCGTCATCTTTGAGTTTGGCACATGGAAATGAGCTTGCTACTCCATTCATCGCTTAGGACTATACATGGAAATACCCTACGAGAAAAGGTATAGTTTCTTACTTGCAATTCTAGTTCTCTCGTAGGGGTATTTCAATGATAGTCATAAGCAGCCCTCCCTCCTCCCCGGTGGAGTGGACTCATTATCTCATGCACGATTTACTATCAGTTTACTGTAGCCTTCAAGAAGAATTGCGGTAACTGCCTCTGGTTGAGCATGATGGGTTATTGGTGGTCTCTGCTCTTAAAGACAGTTTTCTTTTTCTATACTTATAATGGCAGCCTATGGGCGTCAGGGCAGGCACTTCTTGATATCCGTCTATTCATAGCAAAAGGGTTTGTGAAGGTTCTTTTTCTGTGGTATTACAAAAAAGATATATATTCTGAGAGCATATATTCACAGTCCCGGCTTATGTCATTACAGGATGGAAACGAAAACTGGGTTGCAATGACATTCTTAAGTGACATTTCAAGGCCTTCTCGTAGAAAGGCGAACTTCTTCACTTAAGAACCTATTTGGATTAAGTGCTCCGGGGTGCCGCAGGTTCATCGATTTTGACTATCATGGAAATACTTGAATTACAGGCTAGAAACTAAACCATCTATAGATTCTATGGTTTAACATGTTAACGTTGGACCAAAAAATAATCCACACAAAAAATTATCAGTATAATATATGGGACAATCTAAAAAAAAAAAAAAAATGTGTCTCATAGTAAAGAGCGAACCCCATGATTCATTAAAATGTGAATTAACACCTCCCCCCTTTAGTTGGGAAAAGTTTCACGAGTTTGTCTCATCCAACAAGAGGATTTACTCGCTCCTTATACAACTGCTTGAGCTCAAGGATGTTTGATGGCATTTATTAAAGCCATCTTTGGGTTCCACAGAGCATTATCAATATTGGGCCGCTCAAAAATGTTTATTTTGTCAGAAAGCCGTGTTGCTGGACGTTTCGACCTGTATATCACTTCAGTCAAGCTTTCGCTATTGATAGTTTCAATTTCTGCTCCAAATGTGCCAAGTCATATTCAGGATACTCAATTGAGGCTATGCAGCAGCAGGGCAAAATAGTTTGACACCACAGGTATGTGTCTAACAATATGCAGTGTTTAACAAATATGCCATAGACTTGGTTACCATAAATAGAAGTGGATCAGCAGATATGGTTCTGAATATTTTGAGCTCTGATCGTAAATTGCATTTAATAAGATGCCAGCTCCTCTGAGGATTAGCAAACAGGTCGAACTTTCCCTTTAAAAAACGGGTAGACTCGTCGAAAGATAATGTAACCCAATGACAAGCATGTGGCAATGCAGCCACAAACCTTACAACCTACACTTCGAGGCATACTTAAACGAGAACCACTTTATCAATTTTAAACACAACCGCCCCCAAGAAAATTAAGCATCTCAAACATTAAAAAGCTTATCACCTCTTCTCTCTTAATTGCCGAAGTCGGTGAAAAACATTGATCACATCCCTTACGCGTCTTGGTGCCTCTTCAAGTTTGGATGCCAAATGTACACAGGCCATTGACACATGCTGAAATAGAAGTATTGCAACATACTGATGTTTTGTTCAATTCGGGAGCTGAGCCTCCAACAGCTTAAGGAGGGATAAGAAAAAATGTCGATGAATATAAAAAACAATGCAATCGGTTATGCCCATCCCATCTGAACATGCAAGACTTCTCAAAATGGAAATATTAAGTCATGTGAACAAGCAATGAGCACTACATACATGAACGAACGTGTTGGGGAAACTTGATGGCCTCGAATAAAATGCAATTTAACTCAAGACACTAGGTGTACCCCAAAGCACCATTTCCAGGGAGCAGACTTCCTATTAAGTGGGCAATTTTTAATTTGTAACTGACATTTCAGCAGTATTTGTATGCCAACGGTAAAGATTTTCACTTGTCCGCAGAAAATGAATACGGTTCTCAAACAATAGGATGGAACTTGCCATGCAACAGGAACAGGAGTCAACAGTTTCTGGCATAAACGTAGTAACTGCTAACTGATCATGCGGTTTCTAAAATATAATTTGGTATACTAACACTGGATACTGCCATAACAAAATATTGGGGCTGTCAAAAAGCCGTAGTATCCAAGTGTATTTCGATAAAAACAACAAAACGGTCACAACGGGAAACAATTTCTTCGAATACACTGTATTATTCATAGTGTAATAACCCTAACAAGTTATCAAAACCACAAGGAACAAGAGTGAGAGGAGACAAAACAGCAGAGCCTAAGAGTATGCAGATGAACCATGCGGCCAAGAGGGAGAACTTTGCTACACGACGCGTGAGCGCCATTTGAATGAACAATACCAAGAGGCTATCACACCCTCCATTATGTTGTTCTACTCTACATAATTGCCTATTTCATTGGAAAGAGCTTATGGTGTGATGCCGGTAAATAGGACCGTGATTCCGTTGGGAAGAACGTTAGATCCATATGCACCATAGACGAGGAGCCCATATTTTCTTGGCACATTATGTAGCAATCGTGATATGATGGAGTACACATTACCAATTTTTGGAAAATGCATGGATTCATTTGCATACACTGGCTCTGCTGTGTCGTCTTCTCTTTCCGAGTGGTTTTGATTACTATTTAGAGTAATTACAACATGAATACTGTGTACTGTATGAAAAACATTTCATACTGTTCAGGCTTTAGGGAACCATTGTGGATAGGCTTTAACGGGCCCGATATACGCCAGAAAAGGAGCACTGCGTTGTCAATTACTTGTAAATGTGGAAACTGATCCCTGCTGTCTTACAGAGCCAATTGGAAACCGAGAAGTTATGAAAAATCCCACAATAGTTAAATACTGCTTTGCCAATACATCAATTTTCATACATGCAGATAAAACAATGATACCCTTTATTTCACTTCAAATATATATCTAACGGATTAGGTCATAAATAAGGTTGACCATTCATGGCAAACACACTATTTGCTCCCCAAAAAGATAGCGATCTATAACCCAAGATTTGACTTTGGGTACATTATGGTGCCAGTGGATGCCAATTTGTGAGGTTTTTAGGATTCATTTAAACATGGCTGTAACGTCCCTAAGAAAAGTGGACGTTTCACCTACTGTTCCAAGAAACTTTTTTGCCCTGAAATATGAGAATGACACCTCAAGCTCAATCGTAACATCCATTGGTGTGAAATTCTTTTGTACTTTTTCAAGACTGAAGCATGGATAATTCCCTCAATTCCATCTGAAAGGGAATTATCAAGTATGGAAACAGACTAAAGGCAAGTGCTAAGCTCTATCCTTCGTGAAGTGAGCGACATTAACATGGATGACAAAGCAAAGCTTTATCCCGCGAGGGAATACTTATCCCGCAAGGGGATAAAAATTATCCATAAACCAATCAGTAGTCAACTGAGACAACATTCCTAAGGAGACTCAAGTTGGCAATCAAAATGTATGCATTTTTCAGCATCCACTGAAAATGGGACAAAATTTAGACCGGGCACCCTGAAGGAGTATTCACATTGCCTTGTCAGTGTAGTTACTCTAAGGAGTCTTGAGGAGGTAAGGCCATCACAATATAAAACAGAAATAAGCTTCTAAAAGTTTACCCTTTTCAACTGAACCACTAAATGGCTCAGACATTGCTTTGAAGTCCACTTTTGAATTCGGTCTATATTCTTAGCAGCTACACGGATACTGCTGCTGTCTCTATCTACCAATAATTAGGGAGTTGACGGCGTAGACGGTTGTTGACAAATCTTGCGATGTCCGATCTGCCGGCCAACAGCTACCCAGCATTCAAACAAACCTCTACCAATATCCCGACTTTGTTCTTCGCCATGGGGCAGGACAGACAAGCAGGAGTCAAATGCCCCTGCAGCTGCTCGCGCACTAGCACCTCCATCCCCTTGCTAAGATGGTGTTCCTCAAGGACAGAAGATCCACTCAGCTCGATATATGAAATCACAAGACACAAGAAAACCAATTCAACACTACGCAAAATGATGGCACATTACACAGCATACTCAATACGCTTTACAATGAATAGGTACAAGAAGTATAACACCATACTATCGTATTCATTACATAGGTTGAATGTTATACATGAGTTTCTATTAGGAATGATTGATGTGGGACATTCTCAAAACGTCAGTTGAGAGTTGGGGCGTCACGCTAAGGGAGGCTGAATAAAGAATTTGCCAAGTATCAAGACATCAGCAGTCAACTTACTCCAAGAGAGATAAAGGAACTGAGTGGAAATAGCATTAAACGTCACAGCACATTATAAGCCACCTGCATTACGAAACCGTATGGTGAAGAGTGCAGTTCAAATGGCAGTGCAGAGTGGTTCTAATGTTCGTGGTGCTGAAAATTAAGATGGGCACGTAGCACCACAGTAAGCAGAGTGTTTTTTTAAGTTCACCATTTGAGGTCACAAGAGAACATGTGTGTATAGACCAACAGGTTTCTAAGTTCACCAACATGGACCCATGAGACTGGGTGAAGTAAAGTATGGACGCATAAGGAGGAGACTTATCAAAGTTTAGAGGTCCTTTTAAGAACAAGGAAGTGCATGAATGTTATGTGGTGTTGGAGAATGGGGATTAATGTAACAAACGTGGAGTAGATTTGTATCAGAGGGGGTAAAAACTGCTGACGAAGAAAGTGGAGGATACCGTGGTTTTATGCTAATGGGACCTGTAGAACTTCACTAACCATGTTTGCGGTGTAGTGCCCAAGCTACTTAACTTTACAAGCTCCTATGAACCCTCTATCACAACAACAACGTTGTCTCAAACAGTCGAGGGTGTGCGGCTGACGAAAGTGGGAACTTTGTGGCTCACAGGCTTTAGCCTGCATCAAAAACTCTGGCCGGCCCAAGTAAGAACAATCCAGCATCCAAGCCTAAGCTGTCGAAAAAAGGTGTGTTATTTGATCAACGCTTTAGCTATATCTTACTAAACCATCGTTTCTGCAAGAAACTATGTGGTTAGCAAAAATCTATTGAGCTGGTAAACTGGCACGTTTTGCTACCACCACACAGCAGGGGTCATTGCGTCAGTCGCCATTACTCACTGACTCCCTTCACTTTGAAATGGCTGCAGAAAGCCTATGCTAATTCAATACATTCACCCAAAACAATTCTGCTCTTCTATGCAGAGTTTATCAACTTTAAATACTGGCACTTCATTTGCCTGCACATATTTTTAGGTCAAACCTAAGCAGCGCATGTGCAGCTCTGTGACATACTGTATTGGAGTATGGAATAAAAGCATGCCCACTCTCCGCCAATATTGTCCATTGTCTTTCACAAATGCTGACTTCTGATTTGTTAATAGGCTGGTTAGTCCCCGTTTAGTACCGCCTTGTCTTTATCTGTAACCTCCAACGAGGACTGGCCCCTTTACTTCTGTTACAGGGTAAGTCTTTTTAGTCTAAGCATTATATTCTTTAACACTAGCTGCCTGCAACTGCCAGCCACAAATCGCAGACGAATGCTAGTTTCCGGTCCAGGGAAGACTAGCTTGGCAGTTCAGGCTGCACTGTTCCCATGAGACACAGGGTCAAGACTGATGTGCATATAGCTGGGTCTGAACTGGGGTGGCGAAGTGAGCTAAAGAATGATGAATTCAACCTAGATCTGTGACTGGGGGTGAGTGTCTTAAGAGTTTCAGCGCTCTGCTCATCGCCTCCTCGTGATTGCCATTTAAAAACAGCAACGTTAGCGAATTTTTTTGTTGTTGCAAGTACTGGGTGACATTTTCTTTTCTCCCACTTTATTCAGAGAGAAAGACAGCCAACTGCTCCAACCCCTCCGCTTTACAAATAAAGGGACTTCTGCTACTTCATTTTATTATGTATTTCCCGGTGAAGGGGGAAATCTTTTGGGTTAGCTTATGTGCCTTATTTGTGGCGCTTGCGAAACAAATTAATCTCACTGTTCGCCGTGGCCAAACTTACTGGATTTGCAAAAGCAAGTAAACTGACATTATCACCCCGATATATCAAAGCGAAGGAAGTTACAAGTAAGGTGCCTCCACCGCTAATCTCATTGACATTCGCCAGAACTCTTGACTTCTTAACTTAGAATTTCTCTCCCTCACTTGGGACAGTAGACCCTCTACTCCTCCTTTGAACTCCTTGAATGGGAGCATTACTAATCCGGCTCCCCGCATCCAACCTCTCCCCTCTCCTAATCCCACTGACTGTCCAATCCCCGGCCCCTGTTCACCCCCCTCCAAAGACCCAAGTCATTCTCGGCCCCTGCCTAAAACATTAAACTTTTCAGCTCAATAGCACAGCAACTAAACAGAATGGAGCTGAAAATTAACTCCTTTGCTTATTTCCTTTACTTACAACAAGATCTTCTCAACAGGACCAAGCCGCCGGGCTCCCTCTCCCCGGGTAGATTTCCGCCCACCCCACTTAATACCGCTCCCCTGGCCCCACAGTGCACCCCTCGTCCCTCCAGATCATCAGCAAGTCAGGCCCTTCGACCCAACCGGGATCACCAACCCTTTTCGATACCAAAACCTGATTAGGTCAACGACTCTTACCTTGCTTTGAGCCAGAAGTCAGCCCCTTTCCCCATCCCGGTTATCAGCACTAACAGAATCCCTAAAAATGTCCACTCGCCTAGACCTCCTGCTCAATACTCTATCCACCTTACTCCTCCCCCCCCCCCCCATCATCATCGAGGCTCCCCGTTCTCTCTTTTGCATGCTCCTCAACTGCAGATCAGCAGTACAACACGCCACAGACATTGCTGAAGCTCTACTCGCTGAAGAAATTGACATCGCTTTCCTCACTGAATCCTGGCTCAATGTCCACGTCACCCCCATTCTTGACATTCTCACCCCTCCATGGTACACCATCATCAGACAAGACAGACCGAACAAAAATGGGGGAGGACTAGCCATCATTCACAAGGCAGGAATACAGATTACCAAACTTAAACCTGCAGAATACCTATCGTTTGAATACCTGGGTGTCGAACTCACTGCCCAGGGCACCTCACCCATCAAATTCCACACTATCTACCATCCTCCTGGAGAGCGTACCCTTTTCCCCGAAGAACTAACAGACCTAATATGAGGGTTCTCCATGACAGACATTAAAGACGTGTTCCTGGGTGACCTCAATATCCACTGTAGTAACAACCCAGAAGACTCCACTGCCCAGAACCTATCCAACCTACTTGAAATACATAACCTCAAACAACTCTACAATAAACCAACTCACATCAAAGGTGCAACACTGGATGCGATCATTACCAACAATGATCTGGTCTCTCAGAGCGATTTCTCCCATTGACTGGTCCGACCACCACCTCATTCTGTTAAAGATTGATGCACTTGTCTTCCACCAACCTATTTGTGATGACAAACCTAAACACTGGACCAGAAATATCAAAGAAGTCCCTTTATCCGAACTCGAATCCAGGATTCATGCCCATCTTCAACTCCAACCCTCATCATTGACGGCCGATGACCTCACTACACACTAACTCAACAAGCATTGGCATGGCCAATAGGTCTCGCCTTTCGGACCTTATAAGTGTTTAGCCATGCAACAGTTGCATAACTAAACCTTTGAAAAACTTTATTCGACAATTAAGTCATGAAAGTATCGTACATCAAGCAATTACATTAACATGGTTTAAGGAGAAACAGCAATAAAATAAACTCAACACAAGATATTCACACTTAAACACCCTAGATTACGAAATATTCCATGATTACTAATCGATGCTAATTCCTAGACATCCAGTTTGATTAAAGCAATTCATTTTTAAACAACAATATTAACTCATCCACAACAAAAATTAATCGAAACCACAAAAAAACCAAGACTAAGGTTTTTACATGTGAAGATGGATGAGTAAATTTATATAAAATGATAAAAACATGACTACATTAGGGTGCCTTATCGTTGGTCGCTTTCACATTAGAGTGTCTATGCCGTATAGTCCAAGCCCACTTAATACATAACTAAACACTTATAAGGTCCCAAAGGCGAGACCTATTGGCTATGCAAAGCGGCCGCGAAAGTGACCGCAATCAAACATCAAAGCGGCTGTGAAAGTAATCGCGGTAAAGCGCGGCGCGCGCGCACATGCACTATAGCTCTAGGCTGGCCTGATAGCACTTTTTGGAGCCCTCTCAATAAGTCTCGCCAGACCAGCGCATGCGCTGGGTCAGGAGAGACCTAAAAATGACAGGTTCTAGACCAGGTAGCTCCTCTCAAACTCAAAAAATTGAGACGAACCAAATCTAAACCCTGGTTTAACGTGGATCTGAATGAGGAAAGGCGTCAACTCAAACGGAAAGGTCTTGGAGACTAAACACCCCTCGACCTTACACCTAGCGCAACTTAGATCTGCTCGGCAAGCATACAAAAACCACATTTTCAGTGAAAAGGCGTCTTTCTTCTGCAGCCAACTAGAGCTGGCGAAAAACAGACCAAGAGAACTCTTCAACATTGTCAAAAGCCATACAAACTGCACTCCCTCAAGAAATCGAAGCCACCAATGAGGGTTGTGAAGAAATTGCCACCTTCTTCACTAATAAAGTCTCAAAAATTGATCAATCCTTCATCCAAACCTCTAACCCTCCTTCCCTCTTAACCTGCCCCACTCTAACCACCCCTGATCATTCAGAAAGAGCACTTAACAAGGACAATCAGGCCTGCCTCCAGCTAAAAAACAATGCGCATTGGTCCGACTGAGCTAATGTCGGAAAATGAGGTCTTCCGTATAATTTCTAACCTAAAACCTTCCTCCCACACTATGGACCCCATCCACAATCATAAAAACTCAACCACACCATTTCCCCTTTCTGGACAAAAATCATCAACGCCTCTCACCTCAGGCTGTGTCCCAGACTCCCTTCAACTTGGACAAATCGCACCCATTCCCAAACAGGGACAGACCCTAATGATCTAAACAACCTCAGACCTATCTCCAACCTCCCATTCCTTGCAAAAATATTGGAGAAATGCGTCCTCCACCAACTCAAACACATTGGTGAGTTCAACCTCCTCCACACCTTTCAATCAGGATTCGGGAAAGGCTGTAGCACAGAAACAGCTATGCTCAACGTCTGACGATATTCACAAGGCTTTAGATGAAGGTGATGCCTGCCTACTCATCCTTATTGACCTATCTACGGCTTTTGACACAGTAAATCATCCAGCACTTCTGGAGACCTTGTCAAAGCGCTCCGGCATCAATGGCACAGTACTAAAATGGTTCACCTCCTTCCTTCAACATCGCTCGCAACAAATTAAAATCAACTCCTGTCTCTCGAAGCCAACAAAACACTTGGGGTCCCGCAAGGCTTGATCCTCTCCCCGGTCCTCTTCAATCTTTTCATGGTGCCCCTCACTATCATCTTGAAAAAAGCTGGAGTGAATTACCACCTTTACGCTGATGACACCCAAATCTATTTCAAAATCAAGTCTCCCAGTGACATCCAACACCTCAATGCCACTCTAACCGAGATCCAAACTTGGTTCAACGCTAACCACTTAAAGCTCAACCCAGATAAAACAGAACTAATCCTATTCTCCCCAAAAAGCAACCATCATTCAATCCAAAAGTGGCTCAAGAATCTGGTCGCCCTAAACTGCCCCATCGTCTTATCCGACTCAGTTAAGTCTCTAGGCATCACCCTTGACAAGAACTTCTCTATGGAGGCCCACATCAAAAACTCTGCAAAAAGTGCTCTTTTTCTCTCTAAAACACCTCAAGAAATTGAAACCTTTTCTTCCCCATGATTACCTCAAGACAGTAGTCCAATCCCTAGTTCTCTCCAAAAATCGACTACGGGAACGCCATCCTAACAGGGACTCCAAAAGCTCACCTAGCCCCTCTAAGGGCAGTGTTGAACATGGCCGCTCGACTCGTATCTGGAGTAAAAAGATTTGATGACTCCAGCTCTCAACTCCCTCAACTGGCTTCCCATGGAAGGGAGGTGTATTTACAAACTGGCCTGCATCACACACAAAACCCTTCACTCTCCGGCCCCTAACTACCTTAAACTGGTAAGAGCAAATCAATCCAGAACGCTGAGAAGATCCAACTCACTACTCCTTATTCCTCCGAAACTGAAAACCACACAACACCGATCGTTCTCGGACAACGCTCCCTGGATGTGGAACGCTCTCCCTAGAGTCCTCAGACGCAACCCCTCCTTCTCCTGTTTCAAAAGGGACCTGAAAATCCATCTCCTTAAATACTTTCACGACCAATGTCAACTAACCTAGACTTCAATATCCGAGTTTACTCCTCTCTCTTGACATTCAAAGATAGTTGGTGAGTGGACTGTGTTAACCACCTTATCTTCCATGCTGTATTTTTTTATCCCTGGGTTGCTTCCTTACTGCCTGCCTACTATGTAATGCAATTTCCGTATGTTTTTCTCTTTACAGTATGTAAGTAAAGCGCTCCGATACCTACGGGTCAAGCTAGCGCTATATAAAACTTTTAAAATAAATAAAATAAGGTTCTTTAGCTACTGCCTTACTTCAAATGGAAAAACTGGTTCACTGACCACACTGGCTTCCTCCAACAACCTACACAATTTCCCCGATGCCCACCAACTTGGTTCACGTACTCGGTTGACAAGTGTTCCATTTTTCTCAGGATGCCTTTAATTCATGTCAGTTTAGTTCTCAAAAGACCATCGCTAGCAAAAGCTACATTACACATTCCTCCTGGTCCACCAACATCACAGGTTACACCACTTGCCCCAGACTTTGGCCCTCTGGCTCACATTTGCTACTGAGGAAGCAGAGTAAGGACAAGAAACGGAAAATCTTCGGATATGAAAGGTGCGTACACTGTAAAGAAAGGTTTCAGGGACAGCAGATGGCAAGGAACAGGATATTACTCCAGGTTGATGTCCACGGACCATTCTACACCATGAGGTCTAAACTAACGGGGAGAAGCTCTGGTTTAAAGGAGCATCGTGCAGATAGTGCTGTTTAAACTTAAAACAAATAACAGCAGCCACTCTAATGGGCCAATACTTAAATCTTTTTCATTCAGATCTGCTGGGAGCGAGTCGGAAGGGACTTCAAAGAAGTCTCCCCGCCTCTATTTCGGAAGATCACTATGTGGATACTTTTACATGTCAGTGGGGCCTGGCTAACCAGAATAGTATATTTGGCAGGCATGCACTCAATTGCATTTTTAATAGGTTAACATAACCAATGTTTAAATCAGCCTAAACATTGTGTTCTACACTTTCATGCAAAGGCAAGTGAGTATGGAAACTACTTCCTATACAAGGGAGCGGACTGTACAATTGTAAACTAGCTCAATAGTCTGGTGTGCAGCATTTTTTTTTAAAACAGCAACGGGTTCGAAAGATTAGGGCTGAAATGCGGGGGAGGGGGGGAAATATCACCGATATGTCATTCTTACCTCCATGGAATGTTTCACAAATGATTTTGTATAGAAGAAGCGCTGAAACAAGACTTGCCCCGTCGCCATGGCCACCTAGAAAATACAAATAAAGGTTGAGAGCAAACTCCATAACGAAAGATAAGTCGTGAACAAATATGGTCAAAAACAAAGGAAACGAGCCTAAAAATGAATTAAAATGAATATTTTATAGGCCTAAAAAGGCTATACTATTAACATTCTAGACACGTCACCGCATACCACTGACCGAAACTTATTATAAACGCAATGATGCAATATGTCACGCGGCTTCGCCAGCCGAGTTTCTGAGAAACCAGCCTCCTAAATCCACTGGAGGAAAGCTATTACGGGAACAACGAATGTTGACCATATTAGTCAAGTCTGGGTTTCCGGCTCCACGTAACTTAAAAATATGCAGCCAACACTACGTATAAACGAAGCATGCTTCAAACACTAAACTTCGAAGC
This sequence comes from Triturus cristatus, assembly GCF_964204655.1. Taxonomy (NCBI): domain Eukaryota; kingdom Metazoa; phylum Chordata; class Amphibia; order Caudata; family Salamandridae; genus Triturus; species Triturus cristatus. Next base: position 895,963,267 of record NC_140580.1, on the reverse strand, counting down.
TATCACAGGAACGTCTACATAGTAAATTAACATCTGTATGGGTTATGAGACACTCAGGAAAAGTCTTAGTATAGTCGCAACTCCGTGGTATTAAGTGTACGACAACTGGCGAAGAGTAACAAAATATCGGGTTATTATATATCTGTACTTGGATTTAATAAATGCCCTCCTAAAAGATGCAGCAAATTGGGACAGCAGTATGGGGATTCAACCCTCGGCGAACAACCGCCCCAGACCGGCTCCTTAACTGCGAGTAGGCCGCACTCTTGGCCGCCATTTTATGACCGATTTAAGAAGCACATAGGATAGAGGCCCACTAATCATTCTAGATACATTTTTAACTAAGAACCTCAAAGACAGCAGTTTAACAAGCCAAGTCGCACACCAAACTTCATATTAACAGAGAACGACAGGACCTAAGGCTATACATAGGCCCATTGAGGGGGCCGCCATTTTGACCGCAGGCGGAAATATTGAAAAAAATACGATGAGACATGTCGCTGGGATCCACCCCACCCCGGTGTGAAATTCATTAACGGGTGGTTAACTTCGCCATCAAACATACTAATTATTTCCGTGACCATGTTTACTTGACGGGCCCTCCCAAATGCTCACCTGCGGCATTCGCAAAAGGATGCCAGCCGACTGGATAAGTTCGCACCCCACGCTACGTAGCGCGCCCTCGATCTCTGGGCCTAAACCGTCGCTGACGGAAGGGGTCTGCGCGAAGTGAGCATCGGGAATCAAACAATTCTCGAGGGTGATCAACACTCCGGAGTACATGCGATCTCCGATTAATATCCCTTCAGAACCGGAGCCTGTTCCGGCAGCTGTAGTGGGAGTCGCCGCCACCGCCGTCATCTTTTCTGGGCACCGACCTCTCGTTCTCCGACGGGAAACTAACGAAGGCAGCTTACGCCACGCAACGCCGTTACCTCAACTCCCCCGGCTCGGACGAGCTGCCTAGCCCACTCGTTTAACAAGGGGTGCGATGATTGGATGGAACTGCTGCAGTTCGCCTAGTATCGCTTCGTATGATTGGACGATTGGCTAAACGTTGGGCGGGACCGTCACGTCTTTGTTCCAAGGGAGCGGTTGAGGTGACGTAGATGGTCGGTGAATCATGCTCAGTGACGACTTAGGCGAGTAACTCCTTGCGTAATGTCGTCGGTTACCTAAGACCTAATCGCCTTCCCCGCAGTACGATAGAACGTTTTTAACAGTTGTATTTTGTTTTTTATTTACTTCTGTGATTTCGTATAGAACAATTCTCAAATGATCAAAGCTGGACAGTGTTAGAGATCAGACTCGCATCGAGAGTAATAGGGAGAAAAGCTATATAAGAGTGCAGTTCCCCCAAAAACCTGCGTGGGAAAACAATTGAAAAATACCATCAAAAACAGGCATATAAAAGTCATGGGCACAAAAATAATGTAACCCACGTATCTTTCAAAGACACACACTTCACTATTTTTTTGTAGGTAGCACATGTGGTCACACAGAAGGTTGGAGGGAGTGAAAAATTGTCTAGCAAGCGCGACAAAGGATTTGCAATTCTATTAAGGACACGGAGGCGAGGATTATGCTTCTCTATTCTTTACTGACATACACAGTAGCCAATAAACAACTTTAAACTGGCATGAACCCGGAAGGACTACCCCCTTCCTGTATATGTACCAATCACAACACAGTCCACAACATAAGAGTGTCTGATAATATCTGAACTTCCTCTTTCTTTGCCTTTGTCTTCAACCATTCAACCAAACTGAAAAACTTCGCATGAAGTGGAGCCTTGTCCGAAGCGACTTCCTCCGTCATGTCAACGAACCGCACTTTGTCGATATCAAAACCTCAGACTCAGGTCTGCCTGTTCTGTTCACCTGAAATGGAAACTGATATTGTAATTTCCATTCGAAACAATGACACTGTAATAAACCTTCAGCATTAAAGGGTGGGTACAAGATCTTAGCAGTAACACAATATTGTTGTACATATTAAAGCTTGGGTGGGATAATCCTCGCCTCCGTGTCCTTAATAGAATTGAAAATTCTTTGTCGCGCTTGCTAGACAATTTTTCATTCTATAGCAGTCCACGGAGGCTCCGATTATGCTAGTTTAAAGTTGATTCACCACCACCGAAGCTACATCCACAATAGGTTTATGGTAAAACGTTTTGAATGTGGAATCAGCCGACCAGTCCGCCACAGTCATTATATCTTGCAACCGAGAACCCGCCCCAAAAGACTTTGAGGCCATAGCTCCTCTAACAGAATGAGCTCCAAATATGGAAATGTCCACCCCAGCAAGACCCAGTAACCAAGTGACCCACCTTGCCAGGGTTGCAGAAGTGACCGGGCGAAAAGGTCTCTGAAGAGCAATCAATAATTGTCCTGACACATCAGATCTAAATTCCCTAGTACAATCCTCATAAACCTTTAAGCACTTGACAACACACAATTTGCTGTGATGAGGAAAAGCAGGGTATGTAATACACACAGAATGCGTTTTAGTACGTCTTGAAATCGTAAAGGAAACTCCCGAAGGAGTAAATACTCTACCTGCCAAATCCAAGGCCCGCACATCCGACACTCGTCTACATGAGATTAGACACAGCAAGACTGTCAATTTTGCAGATAATTGTTTCCTAGACAACGCTTCATTATTCGGCCAGTTTCTCAAAAAACGCAGTACCACCGAAACGTCCCAAAGTACGGTGTACGTAGGTTGAGGAGGATTCACTAAACGAATACCTCGCACCACCTTGCAAACCAAAGGGTGTTCCCCCACCGGTCTGCCTTCCACATGCGGGTGGCCCGCCGAAATTGCCGATCTAAAGTTATTCACCGTCCGGTATGCCAAGCCGGATTTGGCTAGTTCCGACAAAAAATTCACAATCAGATGAATGTCGGATCCCACGGGATCACTCTGTCGCTCACCACACCAACCAACCCATCGCTTCCAAGCAGATTCGTATCGTTTGTGTGTGGAGGGTGCCCAAGCCTGAGATAAGAAAAAGAGAGTGTCTTGCGAAACTCCCGGCACCTGCCAGCAACGCCTGAAAGTCTCCAGGCCATGAGAACCAACTGGTCCTGCAATACTAAAGGGTGTCGAAGCCCCTGCGGGTCCGTGAGAGTGTCCGGAAATGATCGAAGTCGAACCGGAGGCGCACAAGCCAAGGTCATGGCGATTGGGAACCATGCTTGTGCTTTCCAACAAGGAGTAACCAGAACAAGTTCTGCTTTCTGTCTGCGAATCTGTGCCAACACCCTTGGGATCATGGCAAATGGTGTGAAGGCATATAGAATGCCCGTCGTCCACGAGTGAAGAAAGGCGTCCGAGCCGACCGCTAGAGGGTCCGGCCGCCAACTGTAGAACCGTGGAAGCTGACTGTTGAGTCTGGACGCAAACAGGTCCAACACACAAGGGCCCCACTTGAGGTTCAACGCCTTGAATCTGCTGGGATGCAGCCTCCAATCGCTGCTGTCCCGCAAATGTCGTGAATTCCAATCGGCAATCACGTTGGATGACCCGGGAATATACTCCGCCGTCACCACCAGACGATGGTCCAGGCAATAATGCCAGAAGTCCTTGGCTATCTCCGCCAAGATGCGAGATCTGGTCCCTCCGAGCCGATTTATGTATCGCACCGCGGACACATTGTCCATGCGGAGGAGAATGCAACAAGAAACCTTCTGAGGGGCCAGAGTACGAATCGCAAATGCTCCCGCAAGAAGTTCTAAGCAATTTATGTGCAATTTCAGCTCCTCCTGAGACCACCGACCCCAGTCTCCAGGGTCCCGCAACGCGCTCCCCAGCCCCATCCACTCGCATCTGATTCTATCACTACATCCGGGCTGGTGGAGAAAATGGCCCTGCCATTCCAGGCATCCATATGGTCTAACCACCAATTGATCTCCGTACGAGCCTCTGCAGAAAGGGATATCTGTTGCGCATACGAGAGACCCTTGCGTAAATGCAAAATTTTCAATCTCTGAAGGGCCCTGTAATGCAATGGTCCCGGAAATATCGCCTGAATGGACGCAGCCAAAAGGCCTACCAGGCGAGCTAGCGTCCGTAATGATATTGTCGGAGAGGCAAGCGCTCTCCTCAATTCCTTCCTGATTGGCACTCTCTTCTTCAGAGGAAGCAGTAACTGACACGTGAGAGAGTTGATTTGAAATCCCAAGAAATCCATCGATTGCGATGGGATCAGAACCGACTTCTCTAGATTCAGTAGGAAACCTAGTTCCTGCAACAGTTGGAGCGTCCAAGACAGGTGCCTTACCAAGAGTTCTTTTGACTGTGCCATAATTAGAATGTTGTCTAGATAAATTATCAGACGCACCCCCCGTTCTCTCAACCATTGCACCACCGGTCTCATGAGTTTGGTGAAACACCAAGGGGCGGAAGACAGACCAAAGGGCATCGCGGAAAACTCGAACCACTGGCCGCGCCAGAGAAACTGGAGAAACCGTCTGTGTGGCGGGAATATAGGAACCGCCAGATAGGCGTCCTTCAGGTCTAAGCGAACTAGCCAATTCTGTTCTAGAAGGATGTCCCGCAGTAAATGGATGCCCTCCATTTTGAAGTGGCGATACACCACCCATGCGTTGAATTCTCTGAGATTCAACACCAAGCGAAACCCTTGGTCCTTCTTCGGAACCAAGAAAATAGTGCTTACAAAACCCCGAAAATGGGGAATAGACCTCACTAACGCGCCTTTTTGGAGTAACGCTTCCACTTCCCTGTCGATGAAACTCTGTTCTTGTAGGGAAAAATGTAGGGAGCCGGGCATCTGGAGTGGCGTAGAACTCTATGTGGAAGCCCTGCACTGTTTGTAAAACCCAGGGATTGACCGTAATCTCCTGCCACCTGTGAAGGAACAACGCAATACGACCTCCCACCATGCACTCTGTGGTATTCAAAATCTTTACCTGAATAGGAGCTATCTCCGGAATTTTGTTGTCCTCTGTAGACTCCTCTGTGGCCTTGACCTCGTCCTCCCAGATTGCGGGAGGGGTAAAAGTGCGGTTTCTGACCACCTCTGCCTCTTTGCTCAGCACCTCGGGAGGTCTGGTTATAACCTCGGCCGGACCCTCGACCCCTGGAGCGTCCGGCCCTATCAAAAACACCAGTGTGGAAGACCTTCTTGATGTTTGCCTGCGCCTTATCTAGTGCCGAAAACGTGGCCATGTATTTGCCCATTTCTTTGACAAATTTGTCGCCAAACAGCATGCCATTGGCCAGGGAACCCGGTTCAGTTGTGGCCATCTCCGCCAGTTGAGAGTCGATGCGCATTAAGAAGGATCGCCTCCTTTCCGTTGAAAGCGCCACGTTGGCATTACCCAAAAAACACAGGGCCCGCTGAGCCCACTCCATAACATCCGAAGTGTCCAACGGAACGTTTTGGTTCTTGGCGTTGACCGCCGCATCCAATATTTTGGTAAGGGGGCCCGAAACATCCAACAGTTTATCCTGGCACCCCCGCCAGGCTCTATCCAAACCCTTTTTTGGGTCCTTCGCGAATTTTCGCATAAACGTAGCCATGTTCGGATCTAACTCTGGCGTGTCAGCCACTTTGCCAGTCAGCGAGGGTCTCGGGCATTCCGACCTTAAGGTGGCGCGCACCTCTTTCTCAAAACCCTGTCGTAGGTTTACCCCCACATAATGGGCCACCTCCGGACAAGGAACCCACTCCGAGGATCAAGGATGTATAAGAATCTGAGGATCAAATAAAAGATTTTTGAGAGCCTGGCTGTCATCTGCCTTATAAGCAGTATGTTTCGCCTTTTTTGTTTTCTTTTTGGGCCTCACCGACTCCACCTCGGAGTCAGAGGTGTTTGTAGTAGACGGAAAAGATTCATCAGTGGTATAGGAAGCCATGGAGCCATGGTCTTTCATGACGTTTCTGGCCATGCGCGCCAAAACTTTGGCAGAAGACTGCGAAGTCTCCGCGCCACTATGCTGAGTTTTCATCTTTCTCTTGCCATACTTGAGGAGAGGTTTAGTAAAAGGCTTTAGAGCTTTTATCAAGGCTTTGTTAACTGAACCCTGGACGTGGGTATCCAGGGCTTCAACGAAATTCTCCTCCAATTGTTCCGGCTCCTCATATTCCTCATATTCATGAATGAATGAAAAGCAATTTGTATCGCGCAAACTAAGCCCGAAGGCATCAAGGCGCCTACCAATAAGATCAGAACACAGAGGCCAGCTCACGGATATGCCATAACAAATAGCCAGGTCTTTAACGCTTTCCTGAACAAGGGGACTGATGGTTGAGCTCTAATTTCTATAGGGAGAGCATTCCAGAGCTTGGGCGCCAGATAGGAAAAAGCCCTTCCTCCCCACCTGGTTCTCCTGAAACGAGGTACCAATAACAGTTTCTTATCTGAGGACCGAAGATTTCTGGCGGGGACATAGGGAACTAAGAGATCATTGATTCCTCTCGCTCCTTGACCTAGTATTGTCCCATATGTTAGACTAAGGATCTTAAAGGTGATCCTAGCCGAAATAGGAAGCCAGTGTAGGCTTTTCCTGACAGCAGTGGCAGAGGAGAGCCTTGGGGCGTCCGTTACAAATTTGGCAGCCGCATTCTGAACAGTTTGCAGTCGCTGCACCAAACCCTTGTTGTAGGACCTGGGGTCTCCAGGCCCTATGGGGCAGTAACGTGACACGAGCGGTCGGGCCACCAAAGGTCTGTGTGTAAAGCAACCATACAACACGCACCTCACATGCGACGAGGAACACACACAATAAGTGACGCCACACTGTAGGAGTTATGTAAATACTCAAGTTTATCCAAGTAGATCACGTTAGATGCAGTTCATGAGGTAGCAGTACATTTCATATGCTGATAATACAATAGCTAGCGATGTACATATCAGTCAGGAGCTATAAAGGCTGTTTCTACCACATATGCAATTCATGAAATAACAGTACTGCCTGGGGCACAACTACCACTCACGTAGCTGCGCACGCGCGTTGGGCGCGCTAACCGGTGACGACCTCAGAACGGGGCACCTAGCATGGAGAGCTACTCGTGATCTCTGGCACATAGCACTGTAATAGGGAATATAAATAACAGAGCGCTACTCGTAATCAATAGCGTTTAACACTTCAACATGGCACATGAATAATAGCGCGCTACTCGGAATCAGTAGCACGTAACACTTCAACCTGGCACATGAATAACAGCGCGCTACTCGGACTTGATAGCACGTAACACTTCAACATGGCATATGAATCACAGTGCGCTATTCGGAATCAATCGCACGTAAGACTCTAAAGCAGGGCATGTAAAAACAAAGCGCCACTCGTAATCGATGACTCTCAGTACTTTGGAGCGGAGCGTATAACATAAGGCGCCACTCGTAATCAATGACTCTCAGTACTTTGGGACGGAGCATATAACATGAAGCACCACTCGTAATCAAGGACTCTCAGTACTTTGGGACGGAGCATATAACATGAAGCGCCACTCGTAATCAATGACTCTCAGTACTTTGGAGCGGAGCTTCCAGCGGGGAGCGCCACAGGACCTGAGGAGCAAGTCTCTGGGCTCCGGTGCAGTTCGTCAGGCACCGCGCTTCAGTACCGCTCGAGGGGGCACACGGAAAGGATCCCTCGGCGGGGTCTCTTCCGTCGCGAAGACAGGGGGGGGGGGGATTCCCACGGAGAGGAAACCCGGCTAAGGGTGCGGTGTGGCTCCCAACCCACAGGGGGTGCACCGGGGGCGATCTCAGCCTCCGGGCTTACCTCGATCTCGGCGTCCGCAGGCGTCCGCTCCCACGATGATGGGGGAACTCTGCCCCGGCCTCGCACACCTCCTCCCGCAGCTGCGACGGCAGCGACGGGGCCCCGGGCTTCTCCGCGGGCCTCGTGACACGGCAGGGCACTTCTCCAGGCCTCCAGGCCATGGCGGTGAGCGCGCTGGCTTCGTCGTCACCAGGGGGGGCTCAAATTAAGGATGGGGTTCTGTGCCCAGTGGAGCACGCTGCCGGGGGTCCCAGACCAGGGCAGGGAGCGCAGGGGTCACAGCGCTAATACCTGGTCGATCCCCGGTGGTTCTCCAGTCAGCTTTGCATCAGGGTTCAGGGGTCAGTCTGGACACGCAGTCTCAGTGCTTGGTGAATAGGTTTTAGAGTTCAGTCTGGACACGCAGTCTCAGTGCTTGGTGAATAGGTTTTAGAGTTCAGTCTGGACACGCAGTCTCAGTGCTTGGTGAATAGGTTTTAGAGTTCAGTCTGGACACGCAGTCTCAGTGCGTGGTTTTGGTTCTCAGCTGTTAGATGAAGTCTTATTGGCGCAGATGTATCTGGCGCCCTTAAGGGGTTCTGTTACAGGGGGTTAGGAATGGAGAGGGCGACTAGATCCTTCCTAGTCAGGCTGGGCAGAGAGTCTCTGGGTCCTGCTACTGCTGGGCAAGATCAGTGGGTTTCACAGGGTCCCTCACTCACTTAAGAGGCAGCACCTAAATCCTGTCACTCTCAGAGGCATAAGTCCCTGGCTAGGCCCTACCGCCTACACTCCTGGTGGATTCTTCCAGCTCTGCTTCACCCCAATGGCCAACTCCCCACAAAAGTTTCCCTCCCTCTCTTAAGTAGCCCTAGGTCAGGTGACCTCTGGCCAAGGCAGCTAAAGAAAAACCACACCTCCCTTCTAGAAGGTTCCAGCACATTCCAGGAGCTTCCCCACTCTACCTATGGGACAAAAAGGCGGGCTGGAGTCGCAACATTGTTGTGGGGTTCCAGCCAGCTCCTGGCAGCTAGGGTGCTACTAGAACAGGCCACTCTGCAGTAGCAGGGGCCTGTGGCAGCCATCTTGGGTGAAGGGAGCACCTGCACCTGCACCTTAATACTACAAAAACGAAAAAATTCAGGGAAAAAGGGCCAAGTCCAACACTTGTCTAGACCCGAGTAAAGAGCATTACAATAGTCAAGACGTGAGGACACCAGGGCTATAACTACTTGTTTTCGTGCAGAGGGACCAAGGTAGTATTTTATTTTTCTTAGGATTTTGATGATGCCCCAGCAGGTCGACACCGTTCTATTTACCTGTAGGTTCATTGAGAGTGAAGGATCAATCAGGACCCCCAGATTACGAGCTGAGTGAGTGGGAGAGGGACACATTCCCAAGGAGGGGGACCACCACTTATCAGACCATAGGTCACTCCCACCACCGAAGACAAGAACCTCCGTTTTCTCTCCATTCAGCTTTAGGGAGATACAAATCATCCATTTAGAAACTGCCTCCATGCAGTTTCTAAAGCTGAGAGCAGAGGAATCGTCCGGGTGTGAAAGGGACACCATGATCTGGGTATCGTCTGCATAGGAGACCACCTCCATCCAATAGGATCTTATTAACTTGGCAAGTGGGGCCACATAGATATTAAAAAGGGTAGGGCTGAGGGCCGAACCCTGTGGGACCCCACATTGAACAGGCAGGGATGGAGATAAAAATTCGCCTAGTTTGACCCTCTGTTCTCTCTGATCCAAGAAAGAAGCCAGAAGGCTCAGAGCCGATCCCTCAACCCCAATCTCCCTCAAGCGAGCTGTCAAGGTCACCGGGAAAAGGGTGTCAAAAGCTGCTGTAAGGTCTAATAGGACCAGAAAAGTAGTATGGCCCTGATCAACCTCCATACGGATATTGTTTAACACAACAGTAAGAGCGGACTCTGTACTATGGGACCGCCGGAAACCATGTTGGGCTGGATCAAGAAGTCCATGCCCATCTACAAAAGCCATCAGATGTTCATTGAGATGTGTTTCGAGCATTTTAGCAGGTGCCGGAAGCAGCGAAATAGGACGGAAATTCTGCAGGGTTTCAGGATCAAGGGAGGGCTTTTTTAAAAGAGGCTTGACCACCGCCCTCTTCCACACGGCCGGGTACACACCCTCATGTATTGCCCTGTTCATGATCTCGAGAAGAGGGGGCAATAAGACATCCCTACAATCCTTTAAAACTCTGAGAGGGCAAGGGTCTAGGGGTGAGCCCGATCTTGTTTTACTAAGCAGCCTATCAAGTTGGACTATATTCAGCGGAGGGAAACAGGACAGACTAGCCTTAGCAATCCGATTTTCCATTTCAGCCCCCGAGATGGCCGGAGTGCGCAGGGGGGGCAAAGAGGCCCGTTGTAATTCCAGGGCGGAATAGATATCCGCAATTTTGAAATGAAAGAACTGAGCGATCCTATCGCAGAGATCTTGAGAACTGACAGTCGGATTGGGAGTTTGCAGAGAGCACAGGGAATCAACAATCCGAAAGAGGTCTCTGGGGGACGTAAGAGAGGTAGTTATTTTGGCGAAGCAATCCTGCTTTTGTTTGATTACCTCTGCCTTGTATCTTTTGAGCAAGAGTTTGTTTTTCCCTTTCTGTTAGGTCCCAGCTCGCCCTCCACACCCTCTCCTGTTTCCTACAGTCCTGCCTCAAACGTCTCAGGGGTTCAGTAAACCAGGGAGCCGAGGGACTCTTTCTAGCCGAATAGCGCAAGGTAACGGGGGCCTAAGTATCAATTGCCCTGCTCAGAGAAGAGTCGAAATCAGTGGCCGCCAGATTAACATCTCCCACATTAGAATAGTTATTATTGGGAATCAGCGGCGCCAAGGTCTCCTTTGAAATCGCCTTAAGATTACGTCTGGGTTCTCTTCTGCTATGGCTGAAGGACTTAGAAATGGCAAGGGGACCCTGGAACTCCAGCGGAACGGCCAGATGGTCGGACCAGACCAAAGGAATGGGTTGGCCCGTCGAGAACGGTATTCTCAGCTTGTAGCTGTGCCATTACACATCGCGCGGCCTCATTTCTTGCTTATTCATCACACTCTACCCACTGATTATCCTCTTCGGCGTAGTACGCCATTGCTTCAAGCAGAGAGGTCTGGAGGAGATTCAAGGGGGGGAGCAGCCCAGGGGTCTGTCAGAACTTATCACTAAAAACTTCACAGAAAAAATGGAACCAAGGCTAAAGTTCTGAACAAAACACAAGTCAAGGTGGAAGGAGTAACCCCTTATAAGCTCCCCTAGAGCAAAGCTCTATGCCGGTAACACGCTCCTGTCAGCGTTATAATAATGAGGCCAGAGATGTATGCAGTCTTTGCACGCTATGCGCGAAGGGCCGTTAACTCTTAATGAGAGAAAAACGGCTCTTCGCGCACACACACAGCGTCCGGGGCAACGACGCGACCGCTCTCTGAGCACGAGCATGTCGTGTCTGCCTCCTCCTTCTCCACCGCCCCCTAGCGCTCATAGCACTTAAAACGACGCGCGCGCTGACAGTACACGACGTCCCCAGAGGGTCCGGAGCCAAGAAAAAACACCTCAGAAATCCTCACACCGGCCGCGCCATAAACTACCACAACAGTAAAACAATCCGGAATACATTTACAAACCAGCGGTAAAACCATCAATACAATAACTTCCCCACAATTTTTACCACATCGATAAAAGGTAATGGAAAAGCACTTATCTGCTGCTGCAGCAGCAAAGAAAGAGGAAGTTCAGATATTATCGGACACTTTTATGTCGTGGACTGTGTTGTGATTGGTACATATACAGGAAGGGGGTAGTCCTTCCGGGTTCATGCCAGTTTAAAGTTGTTTATTGGATGCTGTGTATGTCAGTAAAGAATAGAGAAGCATAATCGGAGCCTCCGTGGACTGCCATAGAATTCCAAAGTCTGGTGGCCCCTCTCGACAACAACTGGTTCATGAATCGCTCACGTTTGAAGGTGGAGGATTCCAGGAGAAGAGAGCGTTTCTTTAACCTCGTTCTGCACCTGAAAATTCATTTTTTTCGGTTAGAAAGAGGAGTATAGCTTTTTGTGTGGTGTATGTAGGTAGTTTTAAACTGGCCTGTCCCCTGACCAGGCAGCCATTGGAGGTTTAGCAGAATAGGGGTCCTGTAAAATTGCTTGTGGTCAGTAACAAAGCGAGCCGCAGAATGTAGAACTCCTGAGTGGACCTAACTGAAGTTTGGGGATGCCTGAGGGAAGCGAGTTTCTTTAGTCAAACCTGGACAGACCCAATGCCTGTACAACTGAGTTTAGGTCCTGTTTTGGGATGAGATGACAGATTACCTAGAGCAGCCTTAGTAGGACCTAGGTATTCTTGGCCATTGCAATGTGACTCTGGGGGATAAGACTTCTATGGAGGGGGGGGAGGGGTTGAAGCCAGTTGACTTGGCATTCTAAACAATGGAGGTTTGGTGCTCCAAGGCTGGGAGGAATTCCATCTAATCTTGCACAGACAGTTTGGCTTTCTCCAGTGATATCAGAAGTTTGAGATAGTGATCTGACATTCACGATCGAATACTTATCAAGGTGTTGGATATGAGGGGGATGCCTTCCGTTTATGTAAACTTCAGATAGATTTGGGCATCGTCAGCATATAGGTAGAAGAGGATCCCAAAGTTTCCCCCTGTTACACAGAGAGGCTCAAGCTACAGATTGAATAGGGTTATAAGAGAGTGAATCACATCCCGCTGTGCCCACATGGGGCCTGCAACCTGTGGCGCTAGGAGATGCTGTGTTTCCTGACTCAATCTGCGACATACTAGTCACTTACATAACAGAGAACAGTAACACGTGTTCCATGGAGCCACTAGAATGAGACGCATTAAAAACTTTGGTGCGGAGTCATTGCGACCACGCGGTTATAGTAGCGTGGGTCACTATTCAGCAGTATCTCATTCAAGTGGACACCTCCTTGCTGGACCTTGAGCAGGCTGCAATTGCCTATGAGACCAATAGGGTGGCGCTTATGGACACTAGGAACTGCCATGCCCAACTACTAGAGTCATTGAGGCATGGATTATCAGGCAAGGATCCATGCGGAAGGGAATAAGCTTGGGCGCTTGCTGGCATGGTTGTTACGGAGTGCAAAACGGATGTGGTTGACCTCCAACTGGATTTCCCTAAACACTATCGCCACCACCCAGAAGGCGGATCACAACACACTCCATGTACATGACTGGGCCTTTTATAACCCTTCATCCTATATACAACCAGTTCAGGGTTCCAGACTACTTAAGTTATGTACGGCTGCCAGAGGTAGTGGGGGATGGGTGACCAGATAACAGAACTGTAAATTAGGGGTGATATACAGGACTCCCCTACTTGTAAACCTCCCACCCTGGGCGGCCTACCCATTGAATTTTATAAAGCCTTATTGGCACCCAAGTTGGCAAAATTGTACCTCGCTGCTCTTGTGGCAAGGCATTTACCACCATCCATGAAGGAGGCCCTCCTGGTGACCCTTCCCAAGTCAGGTAGGATCCCTTAGAAGTCTCTTCACTGTCATTGATGGGTACTGACTATAAGATTCTTAGCAAGGTGCTTCGCATGACTTGTGGAACATATGCAGACACTGTTGCACTCTGATCAGCACAGTTTTATCCTGGGCAGATCCGGGACCCTCAATCTCCGCAAGATGCATAGAATTTTAGAGGTAGCTCCGGCACTCTGGCCATAATCTGCTTGATTGGTGCTGGACTGCGCAAATGCTTTTCATACTCTGGACAGGGGCTACTTGTTTGAGGTCTTACACAAGATGGGCATCTGAGGTAGGCTGTTAGGGTTGATTAAACTTCTCTACTCTAAGCCGTCGGCCAGAATGAGGATAGGCTGCAGGATCTCTAGCCTGTCTTCCATTGGTAGGGGCACACATGGTGGTTGCCCCCTCCCCCCCCCCTCTTTCCCCTCTCCCCGTTGCGGTTTGCTCTGGCGATGGAGCTCCTGGCACATCATCTCCAGCACTCTGGAGCTGGGTTGGGGATTCCTCTGGATGGAGACATCCACATAGTCTCCCTGTACAGAGACACAGTCTTCGTGTACATAAAGGATGTCTACAATGGTATAAAAGAGGTTTTCCCAGATGAGTTTAAAATCGCCTCTGATTTGGGGGGTCCATTGGACTAAATTGTGCCTTCTCTTGATTCATGTGGAGTACCCTCTGTGTAACATTGCAGTCGTTACGCATGTTGTTAGATGGGAACCGAGAATATTTTGCTATTGGGTATTAATATTGATCACACACCTCAAGATTTATTTGAAGGCAGTCTCATGAGAGCGATCGCCTGTTGGTGTTGTCTTCCGCTCATGGGGCAGGGCCGTGTGGCCCTCACTAAAATGGTAATGATACAGCGTCTTCTATATGTCTTCATAAATTGACCACTTCACATCCCCCGCAGTACTTATTGTACACTGAATGCGATGCTCTGAGGCGTCATGGAACAAGGGGAGACTGTAAAGAAGTGGGTTTCTGTTGCAGTAACCCCCCCCCACTTTTTGCCTGATAACTGATGCACTTTTCCTTGGTGTGCCCTGGGCTCCTGCCAATGAGGTGCCCAGGGCCTGTGTTCCTTCCCTAAAAACTGCGTAACAGCCAAAACCCAATTGGCATCTCTGGTCACATGTCAGCCCCTGGTAAACGGTACCCTAGGTACCCAGGGCCTTGTGACCAGAGAAGGCCCCTAAGGGCAGCAGCACTTATTGTGCCACCCTTAGAGGCCCTGTACCCTGACACATACTGCCTTTGCAGGCTGAGTGTCTTGGTGCAGAACAAAACAAAGAGTCGACATGGCACACACCCCTGTGTGCCATGCCCACAACACACACTGCCCTGGCATACCTCAGTCACCCCTCTAGCTGGGTGCCCTATGCCAGTGGTGTGGGCACAGGTGCATGGGCCCTGTGCCCCTACAGTACCCAGGTCCATTCCTGGGCACTGTAAGTGCAGTGCTGCCTTAAGAGTATATGGTGCTGGGAGGTCATCAACACGAACTCCACAGAACCATGATGGCTACACTGAAGACTGAGAAGTTTGGTATCAAACTTTTCAGCACAGTAAACCCGCACTGATGCCAGTGTGGGATTTACTGTACGATGCACGACAGAGGGCAAATTAGAGTTGCCCCCTGAACCTAACCTACAATCCACGTCTTGTCTGAGGGGCTGCCTAGGCTGCCACACAGCAGACACGTTGCTGGACCCCTGGGTAGAGAGCCATACGCTCTCCTGGGCCTGCAACACTGCACATCCTGGGCGAGGTGCTAGGTCTCCTCCACCAGGATGGGCAGGGGAAGCTTCAAAGGCATGCCGCCTTTGTGAGCTTCTCCAGGCCACTTGCTGTAATCAGCAACTGGCCCCTACCAGTTCTGACCCCACTCTGGAGGGAAGGCTGGCCGGAAACCCCAAGGAAGGAAAGGGGGGGGGGGGCTGCCAGCCTCTGCCAACCCCACCCCTCAGGTGGGAGAGGCGAGGTGAAGCACTTCTCCGGACTCTCGCCATTTTGAAGATGGGAAGCCCTGCCCAATCAGGACTAGGCTACTGCCCCCCCTCCCACATGAGTGGCAGGATAGGGGGTGTACCCACCACAAGGAAGGGACCCATTGGTCACTGCCTTTTACCTACCTGTAACGCCCCTAAATTTAGTATTTAGGGGCACCCTGAACCTTCCTTCCTCAGATCCAGATTCCGAAAGAAGAACAAGAAGACCTGCCATGCAGCTGCTAACAAGAGGAAGACACCAACTGAATTGGCCCCAGCCCTCCCGGCCTGTCGACCCTCGAATCTGCTCCTGCTAAATCCCGGCATCTCCAGTGGTAAGCAACATCAAAAACCCCGGAGGAAGTGACTGCCTTGTGACTCTAACTACCTGGGACTCCCACTAGCAGTGCTACTGCTCAAAGCAAGTAACTGATCCCTGGCATCAGCCAGAAACCGCGAACCCTGCACACTCTGCACCCGCCAAGCCTGGCCTGTGCCGGAGTGAACAAAGACCACAAGGACGTCCCCCCAGCGACTGTGACCCCGAATCCAGCACCCAAGGACCCACCTCGACGCTCCTGACGACGCCTGCAGCCTCAGAACCAGGGACCCCTCCAACCGCGACCAGCAGAGGGTAAGATTTCCGACACCAAAAGGCACCCCTGCACCAGGTGCCCTGCGGCCCCCTGTGCCCAACTCCTGGGGGCCTACCTATCCTCCAACTACCCAACTTACCTCTCGAAGTGGTGGTCGCACCTGAAGAATCTTCGTCCCCGAGCTTGCAGCCTTTGTTTGTTCTTGAGCTTCTCCATTGCAATCCATTGAGCGCCCGACGGCTCAAAAGCACCCTGCACCCAGCCGCCCGAGTGCCCCTGGCAGTGCAACCTCTACTCTAATCTACTTCCCCATTTGCCCTGAGCAAGTGACCAGGAGCCCAGCTCCCACAGCCGCGTGGCCTGCTAGCCAGCAGCCACCAACCAAAGGCCCCCTGCCTCCCATAGGATAACATTGGGCCTAACTTACTCTGCATCCGGCTGCCCCTGTGCCGCTGAGGGTGTGTTATAACTGTACTTACCGGACCCTGGGAGACCCCTGAGTCTATGCCCAGAACCTTAAGTCTGCCAGTCGAGTACTTACCCAAAAGCCGATAACTCACTTTTCTTCCCTAGGGTGACATTGACTGGTTTCACTTGGAAATTCTTGTAAGTGTCGAGTTTTGAAACTTTAAAATATTCATCTAAAATCAGCCGAATTACGAAAACGAATTTACTCACCTGTTATCAGGAGAGATCCCAGTGATGGATCTTGGTGCCCAGCACTGACCATGAAAAGTAATTACAACCGTACTTACCTATAACTTGATTTTCCTAACATAGGATAACATTGCCTGATTTTCACCAGAAATTCTTGTCGATTTTGCAAACTTACAAATATTCGTTAAAAATCGCCTGTATAACAAAAACACATTCTTTCAACTGTTTACAGGAGATGTCCCAGTGCTGGATCCAGGATCCAACACTGAGTTACAAAAAGTAGCAATAACCCCACTTACCTGCTAAGTGAATTTCCTCCCTTAGGAAAGTTTCTAAGTGTCAACTTTTAAAATACAATAATATTCCTTAAAAATCACAACTGTAACCAAAACGTTTTTACTTAACTGTTTACAGGAGATGTCTCAGGACTGAATCTAGGATCCAGTCATGTGGTAAGAAAAGTAATCCAAAAAGTAATCTATTGCATTTAACTAGAAATTCCCATTGAGCTCAATGTCATATTGTGTTTGAAATTGTGTTGCCTATTGCAACAACTGTAACTATTGCATTCAAAAGTCTATTGCCAATTGAAAAGTATTTATCTAAAGCATCTCCTTCTGAGAAAGTATATTTTGATACCTATTGTTGGTTCTAAATTAAAACAACTATATATTTTTATACAAAAACCATTGGCCTAGAGTTCAGTTCTTGAGTGTGTGAGACCAGTTGCTGACGGAGTGTGTACAACAAATGCTTTACACTGTCCTCTGATACTGCCTTACTGCTCGACCAAGCTACCACTTTAGAGAGTAAGGTTATATCTAACTTAAGCCTCTGCCAAACCTCTGGGGACTGTGGACTCTGTGCACACTCTACCTATTTAGGAACAGTATATACAGAGCCACTTTCTTACAGAGACGTGTGGGTGCTATACTAACTGCAGCTTTCTACCAAGTGTGGGGGTTTGGGTGCCCGGGTGTGCAAGCTCTATTATCTAGCTACTCGGCTCCAGTGGCCGTCCTGATGGTTGGAATCTGGAAGAAGTAGATGCCGACCCCCGGCTAGGGGCAGTCAGCTTAGTGAGGGAACTATTACTTCCCAGCTCAGAGGCACCAGCGTCCCTAAACACTCTACTCCGAGTGGTGCATGTATGTTATAGCCAGGCTCAGCGGTTCGTGTAGAATGCTTCTTTGTATGCTCCTGAGAGTTCCCTGCTTTCCATACAAACTTTTCAAGATGCAACAGGTTGTGAGAGGAGGGCACTATGGGACTCTGTGGGCGTAATCATTCTAGGAGATCTTTTTCAGGAGAAGGCACTCAGCCCATTTGATTTACTGGCGGAGTAGTCAGGTATGCCTGAGGGCCAGTTCATGACATATAGGCGTCTAGTGGCTGCACTCCAGCACAGGTAGGGAATGACAGATATTGAACCCACTTCATATCCCCTGATCCAGATGCATCACACAATGGGTGGGGGATATAGTTTGGTTTATTGGCTATTGAAAGCACTAATACACTCGCCTCAAGATCCATTGGCCCCCCCTCAGGCAAGTTTGGGAGTAATCTAGGCCATGAAATGTCCCGGAAGGAATCAATCAGGGTTGGTAAAGCACAGCTACTCACCCGCAAGGGTCTCAAGGGGCCAGGGCATGGGGGGCAGGTGGCTTCATTGAGTGCTGGGGTCATCCGAAGAGCCGGTTCTTGAGGTCCTTCCTGAACTGGAGCAGTGTAGGGACTTGCCGGAGGTGGAGGGGAAGGTCGTTCCAGGCCTTGGCTGCGAGGTAGGTGGTCTTGCCTCCCGTTCTGGTCTTGAAAATGTGTGGGATGGTGGCCAGAGAGAGGTCAGCTGATCGGAGGTGTCTCTTGGGTGTGTGGAAGGAGAGGCAGTTGTTTAGGTATGCTGGTGCAATGTTGCATGAGTGAGGAAGGAATGGAATAGAACATTAACATATTCTGTGCAAGGTTTCCTGCAACGTCTACTTTGAACTCATACAGTACAACATTTTGCATAGAGCTTATCTTACCCCTGCCAAATCACAAAATATACCCTGCAGTGTCTCCAGATTGCCCTTGCTGCTGCGCCCCCATGGCAGACATACAGCACATGTTCTGGGCATGCACGCACACTCAAGCGTTATGGGCAGAGGCTTGCGCAATCCAAACTCTGGTTACTGGTAGTTTGTTCTTGGACAAGGTGGCTAGTTGTCTTCTGTGTCTTTACAGGCACCAAAAGGCAGGTTGTGCTGTAAATCGATCTATTGACCTGGAGTTGCTGCTGGCCTGTCGTCTGATAGCAATGCACTGGAAGGGCATGCTGCTACCTAGCATGGTGCTTTGGCAGACCGCTATCATTAAACTAAATTAAGGAGAAGACCCATTGTGGCTGCTTGAGATTACCTCTCCACTCTGCTGGAGATCCCAGACAGTATTGATAGTTCCACTTAACATGCCACATTGTGTTATACGAGTGCTGTGGTTTTTCTGAGTGTGCCCGACCTGTTCCCCTTGCCCCTCTCCATGGCCCCACTCGCGCCTCACCCAGGACCAGAGGGCTGGAGATGTTGCACAGTGCTACGAGGTTACCGGACCCCCAGTTCCCCACCCTGGGGTGAGGGTGCTCACCCCTCTTCTCTGCTCCCAGTCGCAGGTGTTCCAAATATTTTTTCTATTCTCCGCTTGGGTCTACCTTTATGGAAATGGGATTTTAGGCTCATGGTTCCAGATTTGTTGCCTCAGTTTTGAATTATCCTGCCGTCGTCAGCCTTCATTATGTAACGTACGAGACACTATTCCACTGTAATTTCCTGCAGGTATCCACAGTTGTCTGTGTGGTGGTGATGAGGGGTTGCCACCTGGCCAATTTTTACGGCCATGATCACTATCTTTATGTTTTGGCTTATTCAAAAAGTAGGAAAATCACCTAAAGCCGGTATTTTTATTTTTTGCCCTTATCCGTATATACTTAAAAACAGCAAATATAAGTTGAAAGCACTTTAGTGTGTCCTAGTTCTGAATTTAGGATCCCTGACTGGCAACTAAAGTACATAAACCAAAAGAGGAGGGTGTCTCCCAAACTCACAATGACCTGCTCCTTAGTGCTTACCAGGCACACATGTACTTATAGAACCCTCTCCCACATTCTAATCATGTGACATGCTTCATCATAGTGTCCTCACCTGGTGAGGCACTCACCACCAGCTGGGCTCAACCTTGTAGTTGGAGGGAGCACTTTGATAACTTCTATATTGTTAGTGGGATCTTAGGACCGAAAAGGTAAAAAATATCTCCAGGGAACCCTAACCCAGTTCTTTAGCGGAGCCCTGTGATATGGGTTTGCCACCGTGCACACGCCTCACCCACACTAGGTGGCATGTTTGATAATAGGGGTCGTCGCCTCAATAGCATACAAGTTTGCTGTGTGTGGCAGGGCTTAAGCTTTCCAGGTAATATATACATGTTACATTCAAGCCTGCTTGTTTATGCAGGTTCTTAGTCTCACTTTCAATCTTTGCCTGCTTGTTTCTGCCTTTTTTCTAGTGCCACTTTCATTAGTTGCCTGTTGGTTTCTGATGGTTCTCTAGTGGCATTATCACTTTTTGCCCTGCTTGTTTCTGACATTTCTCTAGTGCCTCTTTCACTCGCTGTCTCCTTAATGTCTAACACAAATACGGTCAACATAGTAAGTAGATCATAAAAGGAGTGTTCATTGTATAAGACAGGGTAGCCTAACCTACTTCTCCTTCGACAGAAGCAAAATGATTATATATCATAATTTTTCTGGGTGTTGTCAGCAGACCCCATACCTTAGCATTCACAGATGAAAGCTCTACATCTCAGGTGCTGTCATGAACTTTACCCTGGAAAGATGCCTCTCCATGTGTGTTGTTACCTATCTGTGCATACCTATATGGCAAAAGTATGTGTTCCCAAACAGCTGCATTAGTGTGTTTTGTCTAGGTGCTAGGGCCTGACCAGAACACAATGACAAGGGGCATTGTTGTTTGTCCTTGTCTACGGTGTGCAGACTAAATCCCAGGAAAGAACAGAATACTAAAACAGCGGGTTCTGCATGAAAGTGTGGCACTAAAAAAATACGTTTTTATAGTAACATGTCCACAGCAGAAGGCAGACTGCAACGTGCTCATGCTAACATAAGGAAAACAACAATAGGCCTGCACGGAACATATGACATCCCATCCGCCGCTACCGTGCTGTGACCTTCCTCGCTGTCAACCCCAGCGACTGCCTAACGCACTACTGCCACATCGCACCACACAATTTAGAGGAGGCATTCTGCAAGTTCTCATGCACTCTTTCACCATTCTCATACAGACAGTGCCCAACCCTCAATCTCACACACTCATTGACTAAGCACCAGCCACACAAAACACTGAACCCTCATGGATGCTTCTAAATACCTGCCCACTCACTTAAAATGCCACTGAGATCTGGGACTTGCGGTTCATGGAAACCTGGATGAACCAGACATTGCCATAAGTGTCCCCCCCCCCCCCCGACTACAATATTGCTAGGCAGGATTGTCAGTACAAGCCAGGTGGCGGTGTGGCCATCATCTTCAAGGACGCAATCAGCTACACAACATCCACAAGCAACATGAAACACGAGGTTTAAACTTCACAGACAACTTCAACTGAGCAGCATCCTTGTCTACAGATCACTTGGTCCACACACCAACTTCCCCCACACTATTATGAACTTTGTCACACCCCTCATCCTGGACTCCAGCACCTTCGTCCTCCTCGGAGACCTGAACTTTCACCTGGTAGGTCGGGGAAACCCAAACTCAACAACACTACAAGAATAAATTAGAATTAACCTCTGGCTCACCGAATGCGTGAATGAACCCACACTCATCCTGGACCCGATTTTCACCTTTGACAACATCTCAGTCGACAAGCCCACACTAATCACCTGGATATACCACTCCTTCAAATTCAGCATTCCTGTCCTGCATCATTTCCGACCATATTAGACCGACCAACCACCAGACCTGCTAAAACTGGAACAACATACCAAAGGAGGCCTGGACCACCGCCCTCTCTGCACACCCTCCCAAACACGCCAGCAGCCTGTGCGTATACATCAGCTACTTTAACAGTTGGATCAGAGCCTGCGCTGACACCATGGCCCCTTCAAACACCGAAAAGCCACAAGCTCTAGGCCTGAAGCCACATAGAACATGGAAGAGCTCAAAATGACGAAGAGCCACTGCAAGCAACTGGAGCGCAGATGGAAAATGAGCTAAGGCATCGTGGACAAAGAAATCTTAAAATCCGCCAGAGAAGACCAAATTCACTGCACTTGTAGACTGCATTCATGGGTGTATAAGAAGCGCCATTGGTATAAAGGACAACAGTCACATGACAAGTTGATTTGCCGGTTACACCCATGAATAAGGTCAGGTGACCGAAACACGTCTGGGAGGCACTCTTAGTGTTATGTCCTGGTGAAAATAAACAGATTGGATGCTTGCAGTCGTGTGCCTCTCTCATTCTCTGTGGGTATTGGAGAACTAAACTATATTTGACGACATAGCCCGACGCCGGTACGGGATGGCACCATCTTGCTAATGTCAGCACTGCGGCGCCTGGATAATTGGAGGTGACTTGTGCTGCTGCGGATTCTACTGCGTAGAGGGCCCGTGATTGCCTTTGGAGTAGGGCTATACATGGGACAGCAAGCAAAGTGATTGTTTTATGGACATGACCAAGGGAATTGACTGAAATTAATTAACCTCTTCAGTGCCCATGACGAGATAGTCTCGTCATGGAGCACGGTTGCGGTGTGCCCATGACGAGACTATCTCGTCATGAACCCCACCCACTAGTGCAACGCCCGGCACAGGAGGGGGAAAGGGCGTGGCACTGAAGGGGTTAAAAGAACTGTGATATTTATACCAAAAGATATATTCCAGTCAGATTGCTAAATTGTTATTGTTTCTGATTTTCTATTTTAGACCATAATAACCACAATACATAATTGCAACTCCGATTGGCTGACGTATCAGAAGTGCCATTGGTATAAAGGACAACAGTCATATGACAAGTTGATTTGACGGTTAAACACATAAATGAATAAGGTCAGGCGACCGAAATGCGTCGGGGAGGCACTCTGTGTTATGTCTGGGTGAAAATAAACGGATTGGATGCTTGCACTCGTGTGCCTCCCTCCTTCTCTGTGGGTATCGGAGAACTAAAAAAACTCTTTGACTCTCTCTTTATAGTGAGGTCAGAATTGTCTTAAGAAAGATAAGAGGCATTTTTTCTTTCTTTATTAACTTTAGTCATATGACACATCTTTACAAAACTTTCCAAGTTCATTCTCTTCATCTCTTTCACAGAAAGATTAGTGCTGATCTATCAAGCAGGGTCAAGAAAAATGGGGTGATGGTCCCAAAAGTGTTATTTCCATGTTAATTCCATAGGCACACATTTAACATGGATAATTTCCTGTTATCAACAGATGGTAGGGTTCTCAAATTAAATGCTAAAACAGGAGTAGATGGAGAGACAAAAGCTGCAGAAATAAGGAAGTATGATGCCTCCTATTTGAACTATGGTTTCACCTGCTACTGGGGAATTTAGGCCACAGTGTTTGGTCTGTGGTGTGACCTTTGCTAACAACAGCCTGAAACCAACCATACTAAGGCACCACTTGGGAATGAAGCATAGGTCTCTAAGACAAATGTTTTTTTGACAGGAAGGTGCAAGAGATGACAACAGAAAGAAACTGTAAAATGTGTTTTCCGTCCCATAAAAAGCCTTGAAAGCATCCTACCAAGTGGTATGCCACATTGTCAAATACAAAAAGCCTTGTATGGATTATGAAAAGGCATCCTCCCTGCAACTCTTGATGTTGCCAGGAAAAGCCTTGGGGGAGGGGGTGGGACCTTTAAATGGTACCGATCTCAGATCTCAGACACAACAGTTTGATGCAGCATCTCTGACATGTCGCAAGATATCCACAGGCAACTGATAGTCCGCTTAAAATTAGAAAACTGTTTTGGATTCTGCACAGGTGGTGCTCCTTCCATGAGTGGTGCTACGGCAGACTTAAAAGTCAGTTTTGAAAGTAGCTCTACCTATTGGGTGGACCCTCAACATGATACACTGGGAAGCCCATTTTGTCCATAACATGGACCGTGAACTTGAGGAGGTGCTCAATTCTGCTGGAAAAATAGTTAATTGCATGAAGACACTCTACAAGAGCTAACTTGTTAGCAATTTGTTGTACAAAAACAATGCCTTACTGTTTCATACAGAAGTCCGATGATTATCTAGGAGAAAGGTGCTGAATCAAAATTTTGAATTGAGAACTTAAGTACAGCAATTCTTTCCGAATTTCGACCCCCTGCAAAGCAGAGGACCTATGTAATTTCACTGGCTTGTGCTTTTGGTATATCTTGCTAATATAGTTGACAAATTAAATTTGCTGAAGCTATCTTTGCGAGGAGCTGAAAGCACTCCATTTAACATGAATAAAACATATCTGCCTACAAGAAAAAGTTGGAATTTTCTAGAAGACTATTTGAAGCTGGCCTCAGAGATATTTCCATGGTCAGCAGATGCTTCTGAAGGCAAATAATGAGCTTTTTTTTTTTTTTTTTTTTTTTTTTTTTTTAAAAACCTTTATTTGTGCATAGTAAAAGAACAAATACGGGCCTACAACCATCAGGCCGGCCACAATACGGTTGAGCACAGAGACAAACAGTACATCCCCTGTGCGTCAAGGTCAAGATTAGCAATGATTCAGGATTCATACACTGGAGGGATCCTTGACACCAGGGGAAGGAGAAGTGAAGGTTAATTTTAAGGTTTTCAAAAAAAAAAATTTTTATCGAGAAAGAAATCAGTAAAGGATAGAAACAAGGAGATTCGAGTCCGCGAGTCGGCTTCATACACTGGAGAGCAGCAGCATCATTAAAACAGCCATAGAAAATCTCATACAGTAAGGCGATGCAGTTAGATAACAGGATCATCACAGTAGTAAATACGCACCCCCTAAAAGCCGCCCCCACTCAATCCACCCCACACCCGGACCCCGAATCGAAACAAGTATAGCGCAGAGACATGAAAGAAAGAGGCCCATAGAACTAAAAAGAAACAGTAAATTACCCCCCCACCCTACACCAATGCGGAGGCTATGGCCTGCCCCCCCCCCCAGCATAGTGCCTGTCGCCCAGTGAACCCGAAATATAGACGAGAGAGAAAGTAGGAATAGAGTAAAGAAACTAAGAGAAGAAAGAAGAAAGGAGGCGGGGAGGAGCCCACGTATCCTCGGATCGCCCGACACCACCGGCCAACCAAGCCTCCACACACTGAAACCCCACTACACCCAAAGGCGGTCGTGTGAAGATAGCATGTAACAACAAGGAAATGAAGGCAGACAGATCGCGACGAGTGCGCACAACATATGCAAACAATTCCAGTCCCAGTCCAGCCCGTCCGTGAAACTATGATGATAGAAAGTAATCTAGCCCTGGCCCGATCGCGGGCTTACGATTAGACCCGCCCCCTCATGAATGCCCCGCATCCCGAACAGACAAAGACAATATGGCCGCTTGGAAGAAGATGGAGAAGTAGAGTCACAAAATGGCCGCCGATCATCTATTGAGGTCCCCTTGCACACCATATAAAATCCAGACCTGGCTTGTAAAGTACATGAGTTCCACATAAAAGGAGCCGTAGGCCACCGTGAACGGTTCCTCGAGGTCGTCAGGTGTAGTTCAGCTGGAAGGTCCTGCGGGCACGGTGAGGCAGGCAACAACAAAGCAGGCAGCAATGACCGGGGAAACAAAGTATCCGCCATTGAGCAGGAGAGCGATTGATCCTGAGCGCCGGGGAGGCCAAACGCAGACACCAGTGGAGCACCGCTACACCCAGTCGTTACTTCCCCGCAGGAGGACCACAGCACTGGCAGACTCACGTCTTGTTGATCACAAACGGGGCGCTCACGACCCGCAGCAGACAGTGTAGAGTCGAACCGCTCACTCAGCATTTGCAAGCCGACACACAATTGCAGACGAAAGTCCCGCAGGGCAGCCAGAACGGAGCCGTATGTCAGCGGAAGCTGCGCCCCCACAGCGGCAGCAATCCGGGACGGCACTGGGGAGCTGGAGTCTGGTAGAGGGAGGGCGAAGCGGGCAGCGGGCGAGACCGGAGCATCACCCCCTAGCAGTGAGCAGGCAATCAGCGCCATGTTTTACCGCTGAACGGTACCGTGGCCAGGGGGGGGATCGTGACAAGGAGGCAATTCCCAACAGGTCTGCGCCGCAACAGATGAAAGCCGACAGTCGCTTCCCCTCCCTCGGGCTCTCTTGCAGCCGACTAGACCATAGAAGAAGGGGGTCTGCAGCCTTCCACCGCGTGGTCCACAGAGCGGGGTAGGAGACCCGTCACGCCGGGGCTTACCCTCTAGCTCCAGCCCGTCAGGTGCAGGGTGCAGGAGGTGTCCGGGCGCCTCTCCCCCGGCTCCTCCGGCGACCGTCCGTGGCGTGAGGCGGGATCGGGACCTCGGGGCTCAGATTTGCACCAGCGGGTCCGGTGACTGCGACGCTTCCAGGGGGCCGGCCGAGGCCACAGTAGAGCAGGGGTCCAGTGCGGGGAACAAAGGCACCAAGAACTCCGGCATCCGGGCGGGCTAAGACTTCGGGAAAGCGGCGGCGCAGTCAGCGCGTCGTCGCACGCGTTGCACCTCGAAAATCGGCAAGGATAGGAGTCAGGATGATAGTCCGAGGCCAAGGGCCGACGGAGCCGGGCGCTCAAGCGACTGCTCCGGTCGCCATCTTGGCTCCTCCAAAAATAAAATAATGAGCTTTGAAGTGTTTGAGGACCCGACCCATGCTCTATTGTGATTGGTGTCAAATTGCACCTAGGTCCTGCTCAACCATAACCATTGACTATCATTGGCACTTTTAGTGTCTTGGTGCTATTTCTACTTAAAACTTTTAAAATTCATATCTCCTGTTCTCCTCAGTGAATTTTTGTAATTTGTTCCTTTATTTTCTGTAATAAATGTTACTCTATTTTTCTAATTCATTTGTATTTTTTGTTTGTTTTGCATTTCAACTTTATTAGTGTTTTAGTACTGTATAAATACTTTATACATTGCCTCAAAGGTAAGCTTGCCCGATTCGTGCCAACGCTACCAAAGGGTTGAGCTTGGGTTTAATTAGTGACCTTAGTGGTTCACCCTGGCAAGGATTGTGATCATTTCTGGTGGTGTGTACTTACTCATCTGCACTAATAACCCAAGTTTTTAACAGTTATCCTACATTTTGCACATTTAATTGATGTCCTATCTAGCTACATACTGAATTTACCATATTCTTGCTGTTTGTGAGTTTACAATGGATGGTGTGCTACCTTAAAACTTGTTTAACTATTAGCGAACTGTCAGCTGAATTGAAAAGCTCCCACCCCCACTTCACTCACAGAGTTGACTGACTTTTGTTATATACATTGTCTTTTTGACTAACTTTCCTGTTACACTATATTCATTCACTGATTAAATGATTCAATATATTCTATACTACAGCCAGGGGATACTTATCAGACCACAATTGACAACGTTTACCAAATACTATAGTTGCTGATATAGTCCAATAGCTCCTTTAGTAAATATCTGCTAATATTAATTTCAGTGCAGGTTCCAAACATGTTCTCTCACACCGATTTATTTTCTTAGTACCATTACCAAATCAAAGCATTCACTTCACGATTTAAAAGCTCTTCTCCACTTCCATTTTGGAAAGCATGAGTAATTCGGTCTAGGAACTAAATAATTATTAATTCTCTAGTGTCTAGAAAACTAAGGCACATTGTTCAACAGCATAAATTAGGAACATAAAATCATTAGGACAGAATCATGCAAGGAAAAGAATATATGTTCCCTGAATTTCCCTACGCTTCAGATCCCCACATTCCTTGTGGATGAATGGTCTATTATCACAATAAATCCCCTGTTCACCTTAATGGCTCAAAATTGCAGGGAATAAATCGTGATATGTCTAGAAAAAAATCAGTCAGGTTTGTGAAAATGTGTTTGTAGATATCAATGCAATGGAGTCAAACCAATGTTTTGAAATCATGTAATCTTGTGGAAAAATCAGGTTTACTATCACACATTGGTAAGTTTGTAGGCCAGCAAATAAGTTCTTTATAGTGTTCCTATCCAAGTCACTGACAAAGATCCTTTCTAATAAAATGTCACCTAGCTTTAAATGAAGTGTGTAGCACTAGTACAGTCTCTGTGGCCCAAGGATCTGATAACCCAGGTCCTTTCAACGAACACCATCTTTCAGCGGGTTAGCTATTGTCTTGACTGTAGACTCATTTAACACTCCTGGTGACTGTGTAGATTAGTTTGTATAACATCCTAATTTATTAGGGTCACACATGGCACCCCAATTAATTGGGGTCATATACATGCCTTAACTCTCAAAAAGTAATCACAGCCTTTGCGGAGAAAAGAACGGAGAGGTGTGTCTGTCCCTACTGAGTTTAATTTGAGTGGAAATGAGCCTTTAGAGTCAGACAAATTGGTCAGAGAATCTCTCACTCACTGGTAGTATTTATAGAGCTCTGTCCTGTACAACCGAAATCAGTACGCATGCACAACAGTTGGCATTTTACTTGGGGACCTCATTATACACATAGTGTGCATTAGAATCATTGCGAATATCATAAAATGCTCAGAGGCAATTATGCATATTAAGGCAAAGGTCAAATGCACCTTAATCATATTCCATCACTCATTTCCTATTTTATTAGTTTTGCCTAAATTGGCTGCAACCAAACTTCTAACAAAATTGCTGACTACATTTGTATCATTTATTAGGATACCAACGCATGCAACACCCCCCCAACTCCATCATTTATACTCCAGAGACGGTCTCTTCTATGTTTCTTTCTATACATTTTTCTCTGTAGTGGTCGCTCTGTACAGATTGTGGTTTGCTGTACAAACATTGGAATCCTACCTGGCTGGTGCTTGTGTCGCTAATCCTGGTACCGCCGAAGGTCTCTCCCCGCTGCCGCGTCCTCTTCCAGTAGCGCGGCCGCAGTGAGGGACGAACTACAGTACCCACGATCCCTTGCGGCAGGAAGCCGTCATCGGGGAAACCCATTTCGCGCCAGGAGGCGTTTAAAACTGAGAGGTCTTCCCCCGCGTCGCGGGACGCACGCGGGCGGCGCCGGGCTAAGCCCGGGCAAAGGGCGGGCCCTCTGTGGCCCTCAGGGGACCTAAGGAGACGGGACGGGCAATCCCCCTAACAACTTGCATCAGGGTATCATCGCTGTAAGGTGATATCATTGTGTCATTTAAATGCCATTTGGCAGATTTGTGTGCCTTGTAAACCCCTAATCTGTATTATCCCGGCACCTGTATCCTATTGTATTTCAAAATAGCTGGATATCTAGTTCAAAATGACCAAGTCTAGAAAGACCACTATGGCGACTAGATCAACCACGAGAAATAAGTCTGTGCCAGCAACACCACCACCATCCCTTACAGCCATAGACCTAATGTTGCAAAAAACCATTGGAGTGGTCGCTGATGCAATCCAAAACACGGAGAGACGCCTCTCACTTACTCCTAACCTGTGTTTTCCGAACCTCTCTATGCACACTTCAGTGCAGAATAACACTGTGGAGTCTATTATCAGTGTAGAGGATTCGTTATTACTGCAGTCCTTCTCGGGATTGCCTAACGGTAATAGCTGCAGAAGAAACACGTCACCAGCCCCTCTCATTCTACCGACTAGTATTGAAGGCAGTCCCCAATCTGCTTCTACTGGTGGGGTTATTCCATGTTCATTACATCTAGGAAACATGTCATTGACTCCCCCAGGGGTTGTACTTGCAGAAAGCTCCCTTTTAATTAACACCATAGATGCAGATAAATCTCCTTCTCCAAAACTAAAGAGACTGCGCTATGGAAGGAAAAAAACAAAACCAAAATCGATTATGAGGAAGACATATAAACCCATAGGCAAACATAAATCCTCAGCTAAAGATGTATGGTTAAACTTTAGATTGGCTAAACCAATAACCAGTACTTCTAATATAATTACAACAGCCGCAGAGCAAGCAGTAATATTGCCTATTGAAAATTCGTTTCAGAACAGCAAAGCTGCCATAAGTGAGACAACACAGACTGATGAGGTGTGTGTAATTGATAAATCATATTTGATGAGATTGGAACAGATGATCACATCCCTATTCCAGCCTATAAATAAGAAAATATCTAGTATAGAACAAACCTTAATGAATCTTGATAAATTTCAATCTAAGGATTTTACTAATTTGCCTAAATGTACTAATACCCTCACCCAGATAGACAATCTAGATATCATGGGTCACAACTTAAAACCCTCTATGCTACCGAATGCTAAAGACCAGATTAATCCTAATCAACATACAAGTACACGTAATAATGCATTAATCTCTCCGGATATGCCTACTATTATGACGGGACCCTCATCCGGTAGGGATGAGAGTGAATGGGCCACGGAAGGTACATCTTCCATACCACCTGATGTTCAGGTTGAGCCTGATAGGCCTACCCCTACAGTACCATCAACCCATAATACACGACTAGAGCAAAAGTACACGCAGCCCCAACAAAACAAGAAACCCAGTCACATTAATCTCCCTCCTGAATCCCAATTTTACACCATAGTGATGATAGGTGTACCGCAATTAGATATGGGTAAGACGGAGAGATATGGTGAATTGAAAAACAAAGTTAGCCATTGGTTAACCAGCCATAGGCCGCTCCCTCGTCACATTAATGGTAAGATCACAAACGTTAGGAGGGTCGATTGGGTGGGCCATAGATTTAAATCAACTGAGGGTGACTGTATTGTTGTTACTTTTGATGACAATCGAGCGGTAAGGCATATCACCAGTTGGAAGGACAATCTGATCCACAGCTTAATTCGCACTAAGGATTTAAGCTATTTCTATCCATCAAGAAATCATAGTAATTTATATCCCACTATTGAGGATGAGGCAAACTACACTGTGCATAATTCAACTTATAATGGTGCAACCCTGAGGAATTATGAACCCTATACTATAAAGGACCAAAGTCATTTTAGAAGTGATAGATTAGGTATGTCCAGTAAAGTTAACTTCTCAACATTTCATCCTGAGAGTTGGGAGGACACAAATGGATTATAAAATAATCATAATCCTCCCCGATTAACATATCCTAACATCCAATATAATGTTCCTACCTCAAATAGGTTCAACGCCCTCTATGAGCGTAACGGTTTGGAGGGTGTTGATTGACTGTACGATTTACCAGCCACATCTATGTCTATCGATTTTAAACCTAGTAACCTTGTCTATGTCGAGAACTTTTCCCCCTCTCTTACTAAATTAGATAGTAATGACCCTACAGAAATAGTCACAGATCTGTGTTTAGATAGTTCTGAACTTGATGGCTTTGAGCATACTAGTACAATGCATTATCAGTTAGAAGCTTTTAATATTCATCCAACCTATGTACACTTAGAACCTATTGCAGCAGAAACTGTGGGAGCTAATAGCGTTGAACAACCTGATAGAATATTAGTTCCCATTGCCATCGAGGCTGTATCTAATATAGAGAATGTTGCTGTTTGTAATATGAATTTAGTCTCTTGGAACGTAGCAGGCCTGGCTGATAAAATAAGTGATCCAACCTGGCTCGCCTTTGTTAAAAAATGTGCGATTATATGCCTCCAAGAGACATGGATGGAAGGAAATAATGCCTTCATTGAAGGATATCAAAGCTTCCTTAGGCCAGCAGCCCCCTCAGCTAGTGGCAGAGCAAAGGGGGGTCTTGCTATCTTTGTTAATTTGGCTCTTTTGTGTGATATAACCAGCCTTAAAACTGTAAATTGTAATATTCAATTGCTTGTACTGAAGCGAGGTAAACATGCTCTAACTCTAGTTAATTTTTATAATGCTATAATTAACGAAGGGGTGTGTAATATACTATCATTGAATGAACTGTTGAAAGAAGGACCAGGTACATTGCCGTGTAACGTTTTAATCGCAGGAGATTTTAATGTACATCCCTGCGGTAACCCCCGAGACACCCTAATGGGTGTCCTGGGGTGTAACAGCATGGATGGATTCCACTTTCGTCACACTAGGCATGGGTCATACTTAAATGACTTGCTAAATGAAAACAACTTGCTTGTAGCTAGGTCACTAGTCCCTGAGACCAAAGTCTACGATGTTCCAACATTCAAAGGCTCTGGTCCTGGGTCATTCATAGATCACATATTACTATCTGCCGACCTTGTCAATCAGGCTTCTAATTTTATGATTCAAACAAACATCCACAGTGATCATAACCCCCTTTCTATTAAATTGAGTGGGGGTGTATTTGAACAGCGAAAGCACTGTGAAGATGTGGGCATATTAAATTGCATCAATGGAAAACGTCGCCTGAAATGGCATCTGGTAAATCAAGAAAATTTCTATAAAGAAATTAACAAAACATGTGGCAGGGATCTAATGGATTGTGTATCAACATGTATGCCCCCAGAGCAAATTCTAGCCATTTTTGAAGGTATAGTGACAACAGTAGGGTAGTTGTTATCAGTTTCAGTGAAGGGGCAGGTTAAAAACAATCCTAAATGGTTTGATAACGCATGCTCTTCGGCAAGTAAAAACTTAAGAAAGGCGTTAAAAAACAAACCCAGAGACCCAGGTAATATTAAAAATCTCCGTTTGATATATAAAAAAACTCTTGTCAAACGGAAAAAGGAAATAAAAGCCTATACTTGGGAGTCTTTGCTTGATCCCTCAGTCCTGGGTAACAGTAGTAAATTCTGGGAAATTGTAAACAAACCTCTGTTCGACAACCCGAGTGATACTGCACTAGGTACAAACATCCCAGAGAAAGATTGGGTTACTCATTTTAGCGCAATTTTTAAAAGTGATGATCAACAGACAGTATATGATCTTTTAATACCAAAGGAGAACTTTTTATGTTTCTCAGACAATGAAATTGAAAAGGCTATCCAAGGTTTAACTGGTAATAAGGCTCCAGGTCCAGATGGCTTGCCACCGGATCTTTTTAAATCTCGTATCTCGGTATGGGCACCTGTTCTCACAAAG
The DNA here is from genome assembly GCF_964204655.1 of Triturus cristatus. NCBI lineage: Eukaryota > Metazoa > Chordata > Amphibia > Caudata > Salamandridae > Triturus > Triturus cristatus. Next base: position 895,930,616 of record NC_140580.1, on the reverse strand, counting down.
GTGATAAATGCAGCTGTAATCTCTGGATGCCCAAAGTCTTGGGGACAATCAACCATAGTCCCTGTGTTCAAGAAGGGCGACCGTAGTAGTCCACTATGCTACAGGCCAATATCGTTAATTAATTCTGTAGCTAAAGTGGTAGGTGGCGTAATCTTGAATAGGCTAACAACATGGGCGTCGGAGAACAAAGTCATATCCTCTATACAATATGGTTTCAGACCTGGTCATTCTACAATAACTCAATGCCTGAACTTATACCTGATTGTAGGCAAATACACTCTGGCCCGGCAGGGAACCATTCACATGGCTTTTATGGACCTATCGTCCGCCTTTGATTGTGTGGATAGAGGTAAATTGTGGGACATCATGTTAAAGATGGGTGTTGAGCAGAATCTAATTTCTGTTTTGGCTGACTTGCACTCAGATACTAGAGCTAATGTCCGTTACACTCAAGATCTGAAAGTAACAAGTGACATTAGAATCAACCGGGGAGTCCGTCAAGGGTGTATCCTAGCACCATTTTTGTTCAATTTATATATTAATGAGCTAGAGGATTACCTGATAAAAACAGGAGCCGATTACCCCTACGTCGGCCGAAAAGGCGTCCCGGTTCTGCTCTACGCGGACGACGCCGTCCTTATTTTCAGGACGGCAAACGGCCTTCAGTTACTTTTAAACTCATTTTATGATTTCATGAGTTCTCGAGGCTTGAGTATTAATAACTCAAAGTCATACGTCATGAAAATAGGCCAAGGGTCGCGAAAGCCTAATTTGTTCTCCATAAATGGGGAAAAAATTCCAAACTCTAAAACCTTCTCATACCTTGGGGTTCTACTTGATAACCAATTAACCTGGGGCCCAGCTGTTGTAAAAAAGAAGGGCGAGGTAACACGCACCAATGCAGCCATACTCGGGTTTGCTAGAAAAATGGGTAACAGCCCGGTGGCTGCTTTACTTAAACTTTATCAAGCTAAGAGCGTCGCAATTGCCTGTTATGGCAGCGAGCTCTGGGGCTACAGTCAAACGCAAGCCCTGGAGATTGCAGAAAATAATTTTTTAAAGAAGGTTTTGAGGTTCCCAAGGGGAACTGGAAACTTCTCGGTGCATGAGGAGCTAGGTGTACCTTTTCTCAGTGATAGATTAGCAGCAAGCCCCCTGTTATGCTGGCTGACCTCCTGGCTAAACAAAGATATACCTCTCACACATGATATATTAAAAGAAGCCTTAACTTGGGACGGCAGGTTCAAGGTCCCATGGTTGAGGTATATAAATGACCGCCTCACGGAACTGGGACGGCCTGACCTGTTCTCAGCCCCAGAGATTATAACTAGAGCTGATGTTACCTTTGTGAAAAAATCATTTTCGTCCATTAGGTATTTTGCCCGGGAGGAGGGCGAATTGTTGAAAGCTAGCGTCAGGAAACATGCCTTACTCCAAACAAGCCTATGTATGGAACCGTATCTATTATGGCCTATGTCTGGCTTTGAACGCTATTTACTGACAAGGTTCCGTTTTGATTTATTTCACCTCCTGTTGGCAACTCCGAAAGGGGCACACCGAGGTCAAGTGCTTCCTGCTTGCGGCTGCGACGGGAAGTCTCCGCAAGACATGGTGCACTTTCTATTTATTTGTCCTTATTACACAGTACCGCGGAAGATATATTTAAAGCCTTGTTTAAAAAAGTTAAATTTCACACAGATTAAACCAGCTCTTTATTACCTTCAACTCTTAAATAGCGATTGCACTTTATATATATGCAGCTTCTTGAAATTAGCCATTATTTTCAGGAAAAGTATGGAGGGATAATTTTGCAGCTTTTAACATTGTACTTCTCCTTTATTTTTTAACTTTGTATACTTATTTATATTTTTAACTTGTTCAACTTGTCTGCTGTTCTGGTTTTATAATAACTCTGTATCTTATCTTGTCTCATAACTATGCTGTCCAAAAACGGAACTGGATGATGTGTCTTCTGTATTGTTTATCTGTGAAATCTTGCTTATGATTGTATACTTGTGACATGAACTTTTTTATTGTTTATCTGTGAAATCTTGCTTATGATTGTATATCTGTGATATGAACTTTTATGATTGTAAAGATTACAATCGAATAAAGATATTTGACTGACTGATTGTGGTTTGTTTGATATGCCACTTCTGGATCCAAGCAAAACAAAAAAGTGATGGGTAAATTGCTTGAATTAATCGCAGCCACTGGTAATTACTCTGAGTCGGAATCCAATCCTTTGTTTTTTTGTCCACCAAGCCACCTTAGAGATGAGCCAGCCAAATACAAATGGGCTGTGGTGCTGCTCCAGCAGACCAGTTCAAAATGCCACGTCAGACCCGATCTGAGCCATAACACAAGCAACCTCCGATCAGTTTCAGCTTATTAGGGCCTCAGCACTTTGGTGCAGCTAAAGTGCTATGGCATAGTGAGTGAGTATGGTATCCATATCTGGGCACAGCTGTTACACTAAAGAAATACAAAACAAAAAGGGTCGGGTGGTTTGCTTGAAATACTTTATGCTACTGGTAATTATTATGGGCCACAATCCAAGACATAATTCTTTTGCCCACCACCCCAGTATGGATTTAGCATTGTATAGAAAAGTTTGCCAACAAAGGTCACATTCTTTTACTCCCAAATGAATATCGATATATAGCATTAACTAAATGTTCACTCATTTGAATTAGAGAAAAGATGCAATCAATGAAGAAACACACAAATGATAAATTGCCTGTGTTTTTTTTATTAAATAAAGTTGAGGCATTACACAATATCCTTCAATAAATAAAACTCCTTTTTATGCCTGAATTGATCTCGCTATCGGTGTCACCAGACTTTCCATTTACTTTACTCTCAAAAGAGGAGTCCACAAATTTTTAAAATCAATTGGACACAGTTTACCACTTCATACACCATGCTAAAGTAAAACTCTCCAGCTGAGGTTAATATTGAGATCGCTGGATTGTTCAGTGACTTTCAAAATTTCATAAGGTGGCTTCTGTGACTCAAATGGGCTTGGTATGGTATTAGAGATCAATTGTAGGAACGCTTACAGATTGAAAAGCTTATATCTCTGTAGGGATGTCACGAAATTTCAGGACCGACCATTATAAGCTTAAAACTGCATTTTGGTAACAAAGATGCTGGAAGATAACATTGTATCTTGATCTAGTCTTTACTTATACCAATCCAACCACATCAGTTAACAAAACGCTTCTGTACAAAATCACACATATGAGATTTTCTCAACTAAAAATATTGCGTTATTACAGCAGATAATCATAAATCAGACCCTCACACATTCCTCAACTACCACGTCCTTCAAAAGTCTCTGGCCACAATAGGCAGAACCTTTTTTGCATTCCGTAGCTTTTTTAAAGCTTCCCACACACCATTATCTGAACAATGTAACACTGGTCACTCAAGGTATCATGAGCTTGCTATTGATGGCTCACAATCCGAGAAAAAATTCCTTCTGGCTCCTTCCCATCTCCAAGGGCAGCCAGGAATCCTTCTTCTCGCCTCCTCTGTGCCAGGGCTGCCAGGGATTTAAATGTCTTTGGCTCATAGATTGCAAAATCGGAGATCACTTTTCGGTTCAAAGCTACTTGACTCTGACAAAAAAGTAAGAGATGTAGATTAAAGAATGAGTAAATAATATACATTCCATTGTAAGCATAATAATTACAGTCTTTTTATGACTTAATGGGATTTGTTCTGTAAAGAAGAGCTAAAACAGAACCTGATTCCAAAAATATTTTACATTTTTAAGATTCACTTACAGAGGTGAAAGGCTGTGTTTAGGGTCAGAAATCACAATTATCAGAATCAAGATTTCAGGAATTGTCCCAATGTAATTCCACATCACCATAAAGACAAAACCAATACAGTATATTTTTCAGTCATGTAATTAGTATTGCGAGTCGGACTATAGTTATTAGAAGAGTGGGGAGGGTGGTGTTGGGCACTGGAATGCGGTAATATTCACATAGTTAAACACATTCCCAATTACTTTTCATACATGTTTGTACATAATGCTGGAACCATATAGTAATGTACATCTGTGACAGCATATAACTATGACGGTGTAGAAATGCCAAGTGCTTCCTGTGAAAGTTAGCAGTGATGGATGAGTTACTTACCTTTGGTAACTATGTATCTGGTAGAGACACAGTCTAGCCGCAGATTCCTTAACTTAGAATATCCCCAGGCGTCAGACTGGATCCGGAGAATTTTTTGCAGCAGCACCTCTGCGCGCCGGAGGACTGCGCCTCCTGGCTCCGCCCTGACGTCGTCCACGGATATGTCAGTGGAGCCATACAAGTACCTCCCGGCGCGCTGACGTCAGTTTTCTTCTGAGAAACCTTTCCGCGGCACAATGCAGAGTCACCACCAAAAACTGTGAGAGTATGGGAACAGTGTGCGAAAAAAATATGAAAATCGGTGAAACCAAAAGAGTGGAATGGTGAGAAATCACCATAACAACAGTGACAAGCACTGTATATTGAAAAAGACCATAAACAACAGTGACAAGCACTGTATACTGAAAGCAACGAAAGGGAAGAGCAGAGCAGCGCTCGGAGAAGCAGCCTGCAAAAAGCGAAGACTATGTCCTCCCCTGAGGTAAAACGCCATACGAAAAGAATGCCAAGGCAGACGACAGAAAGCCTGCAGGTACAAGATCTAACCGTGACAGGTAACGAAGACCGGAACCATACAATGAAAGACGACCAAGACGACCTACCAAAGGTCGTCAACACTAGGACCAATACATCCTGAGTAAGAGAGCTATTGGACTGAGGCACAGTCAAAGAGACCCTTAATGTATTGACTGTAGTATAGTCAAAATACAAGAGACCTCAAATGAAAGGAGAAGGTGGAAGGGAGGGAAGAAGAACATTAGTAGGCCCCACACTGGAATAAGCAGGGTGTAGGGATGCAGAAGGATACATGAACCCACCGCCCAAACAAGAGTGTGGGAGGAGTAGAACAAGTAAACCAGAATGACTCATCCTACAGAAGGATGAGTTGAAAGAGGTCATTCCACAGGAAGGCAAGCCACTCAGAGGGAGGCGAATGCATAAAACCCAACCTGAAAAGTTCCTCACAGAAAGGGGAGGATGAGTGGGCGTTACAGAATCTGCGGCTAGACTGTGTCTCTACCAGATACATCGTTACCGAAGGTAAGTAACTCGGCCATCTGATAGAGACATCTAGCCGCAGATTCCTTAACTTGGAATAGATACCAAAGCCATACCCCACAGGAGGCGGGTCTGCGACTGAACCCCACCAAGTTCCAAGAGAACCCAGTTGTCAACAAGTTGACTAAACAGTGGGGCAGCCATGCCAGAGCGGCCAACACCAGACCAGTAACCTCCATAAGGAGCGGCAAACAATGGGAGGCAAGGCATCACAAGCATGAAAGCCCTTTAGAGTACATAGTGTTGAAAAGGAGCACAGAACCAGAAGGTTAGTGCGGAATGTGAGTGTCCATAACTTTTGGAAAAAAAGATTAACTGATCATAGGAGCCTAGGGATCCGCATGATCCGATGTGTCTGGATGGACAAGCGTCCAGAGAGAGGGCAAGACGGTATAACCGAGTCCGAACATACAGATTGAACATGCACAGCCGTGGAAGAAGCACCATGGAAGCGTACCAGCTACAGTGCGAACATGCATAACAGTCGAAAAAGCACCGTGTAAGAGTACCAGCTAGGAAACTATGGACAGCAGCGGTAGGAGACTGACCATGCCCAGAAAGAGTCTGTGGTACTTGAGACACAAGACTCGCCATTGCGCAACCGTCCCTTGACAGAACGACATGTGAACAGGCGGACGTTAAAAGGCACAATGACATATAACCACAGAAGAGATAAGCATGCGGGGAACGGCAGTACACAGGAGAAACCGTGTGTACCCCCAGAACCACACCACGGAAAGGAAAGGCACAATGGAGCGCCGTGAGAAGCTCAGATACGAGAAATGCAGCACCAGGTAGTCAACCTGTGAGAGGGATCCGGCAAACCAAATACACCCAGAAGGCTTGCTCTGACGAAAAAGTCGAGGGCAAGATCACCTACACCGCAGCAAGGACCTAGCATGCGTGACCCCTGGGTGTGTGCAGAACGCCGGACAGAACAAACAGCAAGAAAAAAAAAAAGTTATGAGGGCTGCATTAATAAAAACAAACAAGAGCGCACCATAGGCACCAACAGCTATGTTGCAGCCCAACCGGACAGAGCAAAGTCCAGAACCACAAGCGACACCAGCTGCCCAGCAGGGAGGAGCCACAGTCCCCCGTGAGACAGACCGGAAGGCGGAGCAGTACAGGAAAGAGTCAGTACGAAAACGGACTCAGAGTAACATAAATAGTATGGAGATGGACGTACAAGACCACACAAGACAGAGAATGGCTTGAGGAGAACACTTCCACAGAGGGCAGCAGTAGCAGCCCGAAGTAGAAGCACGACAAACTCCTGCAGCAGGGGAAAGGAACTCGTTGCTGGGGAAGTGCCCATGAAAGGAGGGCACAAGGCAATGTACAGTAGTGGTGTACGTAGCTAGGATGCCACCATGTAAGATGAAGTCCAGATGGGACAGAACTACCTGACAGTACTACACATCACGGATAGAGAATAGTAGTACCATGCATCGCAGAAACGTAAGGAAAGCGAAAGCCCTCCGTGACAGCGAACATACTAGGGAGCATCCACAGAATGCACATAGAACACATAATAATTGCGCCGCATCAGTCCTGTCTGCCCGGGGGCAGCGGCAGGGCTCCGCCCTGAGGTCGCCAACAGGCCGGATGGCCTCACCAGCAGGCTGGACGTCCTGAGCAGAAGAACCATGCCGAAAGGAAGAGACAGACGAGGCAAAAAACTTGAGAAAGTGAGCATCTATAGATGCAGGGGAGTGCCACAGACCACTAGCACACCTCAACTGATAGGCTAGCGATCGATGCCACCCCGTGGGCCGCAAGAAGGAAAGGTCCACAACAGTAGAAAAAGACTACAGTCACATCCGCAGGACAATCCTTCTGAAAGAGACTCCACAGGAGCCTACGATGACCTCTGTGTGAGGGAGGCAGCTATACAATAGCCAACGAATACCCCACATAGGGTAAGTCTCAACCCGAGCTCAGGGTACTTCTTGAGCACGACCTCATAGACACAGGATCAACAGAAAACAGAAGCAGCCAATCCGCTGCATAAAGAGAAGCAAAGACGGCGAGAAGCCTCGCAGGCTGCTGGGTATTACATCATGAACCCAGGGCCCAGATTGCACAGGATAGTAAAAGTCTGCAAACGGACTAGAAAAACTCAAAATCATGGCAGGCCAGATATGAGGCGGTTGACTGCTGATTCCGCATCACTGTCAAAAAGGGACACACCATCAAATGGCGGATCCCGAAGACTCTCCCCAACATTGTCGGGGAAACCGCCATCGCGCAGCCAGGCATGGCGATGCCGAGCAACAGACCTGGCCATCGCCCGACCCACCGAGTCAGCGGTATTAAGAGCCGACCGAATGGTATATTGTGCCATTTCTTGGCCATCAGAAAGGACGCGAGCCAGGTCAGGACGAAGACCCTCTGGAAGAGAGGGAAGAAGACTCCCGACAGAGTCCCAAAGGGCAAAAGTAGCCCGTGCAAACACGCAAGCCATGTTCAGAGCACGAAGGCTCGAAGCAGTTGACGCAAAAATATGGCGGCCACATGTCTTCAACCAACGAGACTCCCTACTGGGAGGCATCAACGGCAGAGGAAAGGAAGGCTGCGTGGTGAAAGCTACCTGGACTACTCGGCCCTGAGCCCAAGGAAGAAAGGACAAACAGACAGGGTCATCTGGAGCCAGACGATGTCGGTGTGTGATGGCCCGATCCACAGGGTCTTCCGAGGAGGGCAGTGCCCACGTGCCAAGAAGGGTGTCAAATAACGACCCGCCAAAAGGTAGCAAGAGCTCTACCTACACAGCACCCTGGTGTAGGAGATCCAATAATGGATCCGAAGACAAGGAGACCGAGGGGGGTTGCAAGTGTATAACAGCTGCAGCCCTGTGAATAGCCCCTGCAAATGCTTCGCCAGCCTCTGTAGCCATTCTGGTTGGCGATAACAGGCCATCTGTAGGGGACAGTTGAAGACTAACACGTCCACCTGAAAGGAGAGACGCCGCAGCAAGATGAGCAAGGGGCCACTGCCCAAGGGACAGCGGAGCTAAAGGGCGTGGAGACAACCCTGGGTGCTCTGGGTCCGCGTCCTCTTCAAACAGAGGAACAATAGGGACCGGCGACTGCACAGGTGTCGACTGGCGTCGTAGCGACGTCGACATCAACGACAGCCAACTCGGCCCGGCCTCAGACCGGCGTCGACTCCCTCTCCCCCGAGAGTTGTGGAGAGGACGGGTGACGACCAGGAGTCGACATCCGTGGTGCAGCCGCAGCCAACATCGACGCAGGAAGCCGTAAACGGCTATGCAGAGACATGGCCGAAGGGCTCGACGTGTGACTGGGCAGCCTCTCATGGCCGTATCCAGACGTCGTGCCGACTCCGGAACCGGAGTCGAGGCACTCGGCCGTTGGCGAGGGCAAACCCGCTGGCGGAGATCCAACCTGAATGCCCACCTCCTCTGTGGGACCCGAAGGTGCATCAGGGAGAGGAGGTGACCCAAAGATGGATTGCAGAGCCTTGAAATAGGCTTCCATCTGGGTCCGAGTCGCCCCAACACTCGGAAAGGGTGGGTATAAGAGGGTGGACTCCTGGAGGCCCATGCCCAGCAAGGACCGGGAGCCGTGGGCCCCGCTGTCACGTTTTTGTGAGGTCGACGACCTCCATGACTTGTGTTTGCGCTTACCTGCATCAGGCGAACGATGTCCGCGAGAACGACTCCGTGACCGGACCCAAACAGAAGCCCCAGCCCGAGATGGCGATCGGCGTGGAGGCGCAGAGCGGGACACCCAGGCGGTCAACAGCTACATCTGGCGCTCTCGAAGGGACTCATCTGTTGACAGGCGTCGCACTCCTCGGAGTCGTGGTGCACTCCTAGACACCACAACTAATCGCGTGCGGATCCGTTGCTGACATCTGCCGCGCACAAGTCTCACACGCCTTAAAGCCTGATCCCAGGCGCTAAAGGCCTGATGAACAGGCCAGAGGAACAGCTTACTCCTGGAACCGCGTTGGGACGTGGAAAAGAAGGAAACAGGCGCCAGCGCGCCGGGAGGTACTTATATGGCTCCGCGGACGTCATGTTCGCAGACAACATCAGGGCGGAGCCAGGAGGCGCCGGCGCACAGAGGTGCTGCTGCAAAAAATTCTCTGGATCCAGTCCGACGCCTGGGGATATTCTAAGTTAAGGAATCTGTAACTAGATGTCTCTATCAGATCCCCCTCTCCAGACGTCTCCCAGTCTGTCTACTCCTATCAAGACTCCATCTCATGTGGCTTCGCAGTTTCTTCACCTCCCCACAGTTATCACCGTCCCACAGAGGGCCCCGGAGCCAGGCATGGGGGCGGAAGGGCTAGCTCCCCCCTCAAGAGCGGAACTCATCCCAATTAATTTGGTAGCCCGAATAGATCGAAAAGGTGTAAAATCCGCGGAATAGAGAAGCGGGGTCTCGTCACGTAGAGCAGGATATCGTCTGTGTACAGGGAAATCCGTTCCTCCCACTCCCCTCTGCCTCTGATTCCAGAGTTTAGGGGATCCTGGTGCACCAAAACTGCCAGGGGCAGGGGCAGGGCAAAGATCATAAGCGACAGGGGGCAACCATGTTGCATGCCCCTGCCTAACACGAAGGCTCGCGAGGTGGCTCCATTCACACATGCTCTTGCCATAGGAGCGTAGTATAATAGATGGAACCATGAACAAAATTTGGGGCTAAAACCCCAGTCTGAGCAGGACTGCGAAAACGTAGGCCTATTCGAAGCGATCAAAGACCATTCTTGCATTTAAGGAGAGCAATGCCGCCTCCTCCGCATCTGGTTTTGCAGTCATATGCATCAGTTCGTATAGGCGCCATAGGTTGTCCCGGCATAAAATCGGACGGATCCGGGTGAACCACTGATGTCATAACTTCTGTCAGTTGATTTGCCAAAGCCTTGGCCAATACATTGAGTTCCATATTGAGCAGGGATATGGGACAGGACAAAGTACAGGCCCTGGCCGGCTTGCCCTTCTTGGGAATCATTACAATTGTGGCCACTCACTGGTCCTCAGGTGAGGTGCTTTCTTACGCATTCAAGTGGGAGGCCGTTAGTCCCCGCCGCCATGCCTGACTGGAGGTATGCGGATGCCCATTCAATTTCCTCTACCAAATGACTCAATCTAGCTTCTCTCATTCTTCCTCTGAGAGGATCCTCAATGGCAGGGTTGACAGGAGCTCTGCGAAGTCCCTCCCAGTCCTATAGGACACGGATGTGTATATGTTCTTGTAGTATGTTGCAAATGTCTCAGCTACATCCCCACTCACAGTGTGTACACACCCCCAACCCCCCCTCGTGGTCGTGAAGTTTGGTGACCCAGTTCCTGTTTCTATCTCATTGGTCTAGCCGAGCAATAGGTTTGGTAGCCTTGTCGCTCACGTCACAGTCTACTCTGTACTGAAGGAGCCTGGGCACTCGCAGCATTCTCAGCAAGATCTTTCAGTTCTCGCTGACGAAGACGCAAGCGGTGAACCAGGTCTGCCCCCAGGGTCTCACCCCTCAGTATTTCGTCTTCTAAGGAGCTGCTCTCCCTTTCCAAGGGCTTGTATTGTTTCATGCCTTCCTTTTTCTTGACCCCAATAAAAGCCTGGGCAAATCCAAGCAAAACACTGCCTTGTAGGCTTTCCAAAGGGAACAGGGAGTAGCCACCGACCCTTCAATATGCTGGAAGTTGCATCCAGTAACCTCCACTATCTGGTCCTGCATTTTCCTGTCCTTTAAGTGCCATGCCGCAATTCAGGGTGGCAGAACTGTCTCCCTGACTGGTCCTGAGAGAAAGGTAATCACCAGGGAGTGGTCCGAAATGCGGCGGGCTAAGTGCCGAGTGTCCCGGAAGTGGCCTACACCATTGCAGTGGGTGAGCATGCAATCCAATCGGAGAGGCTACCGTGTCTAGCTGAGAGGTGGGTGTATTAGCGTTCAGTCTTATGTTATCTCTATAAATCTAACAACCCCATGGAGTCCGAAAAGGATTTGAGGTGAGTTCCGCCCCAAGTCTCCTCCCTTCTCTGCCACCTATTGTATGTCACGGACATCACATCATTCATATCTCCCCCCAGGATCAAGGAGCCCATTGGCATTTCTAGGAGCGATGCACCAAGTGCAGTGAGCTTGTCTTCCTGCATTCCAGGGAGGGCATACACAGAACCCAGGTTGAGAGTGCGTCATTCTCAACCCGTCTGGAGTACGTATCTACCCAGGGAATCAAACCAGGTCTGACCCAGGGCGTATGATGTTCCGGACCTGAGCAAGATACCAGTTCCCTGTGACCCTGAGGAGTAGCCCACATGTGCGATCCGGATACATCCCCATTTAGCCAGAGCTCTAGGGTGCTCTTTATCTTGGAGCCCAGCCTGTTGACATTCCAGTACATAATCTTTAGGTCCTAGTGGTTACCCACTTCCATTGTGTGCGGTTCTGAGTGGTGTGACTAATGCCTACAGTATCGCTCCTCCCTGGTGTGTGGCTATCCCCCCACCCTAGCCCACTTGTTCCCCATTTTTCCTTTGAGCTCATTGCAACTGCTGCCAGAACTACTCTAAACTTAACTATACCCCGAACTCCCCCCTCCCTGCTACCCTGCACCGTGGATCTAGGACTGCCCACCTCCCCAATATGCAAAGCGCCTGTCGCCCTCAAGTGTAACTGGAACTTGTCAGGGGGTTGGCCACTCCACCCGCCTATTGCCGCAAGCCCGTAAAGCCAGTAGACTCTCTATTGTTGAAGAAAACATGTGCAGTTAGATGCTTCATCCATAGATTAATCTCGAGCTTGTGATTGGGTTGGACGATGAGGAGGAATTCTGTTTTGATAACATTTAGTTTAGATGGTTGAGAGTTAGCCAGTTTTTAGTATTTTGTAGAGTTGTTTTGAGGGACCTGATGTCTTCTGGGGAAGAGATTTTCATGTACAATTGGGTGTCATCCGCATACATGTGATAATGAATGTTAGAGGATTTCAAAGCTAGAGGCTCCATGAATAAGTAGAAGACAGTAGGAGAGAGAGATAGGACAAGTGTGGGACTCTTAAGATGACCAATATAGCATTGGACAGGGACTGATTAACCTTGAATTTGTGGATTCCGTTGTGGAGAAACAAGGTAAACCAGTTTAGAACAGCCCCTTAAAACCCCATCCTCTGTTCAAGTAAATCTAGTAGACTCATGTTTAACCTTATTGAAAACATATGATAAGTGTAAAAGGATTAGAAGGCATGATTCATTCTGATCCAGCATTTTTAGTATATCTCCCTTGAGCCAGCGAGCTGACAAGCTCACATGGAATGCACCTATGTGCCTAGGAAGTGGCACTGTGACCTGCAAAGACTTAAGCAGCATTTCAGCAACCCCAGATGATTTTTCTTTACTACTTCTGCTCTCTACTCATGGAGCGCTAAACCCAGAAACACATGCCTAGAAATAACAGCACTACCTGCACCAACTTTGGTGAAAAGCTACTGCAGCTCTGAAGTAAACTAGAATGCAATAGGGTGAACTGTGCCGGGATAAGAGGCAACTTTCTTCCGCCCCCCCCTTACTTTCAAGAAGCCAGCTTCCTTGATGCTTCACCAAGTTGGGTCTCTTCTCACTCGCTGGCCCTGCCACAAATGAGAGCACTTCTTGCGCGCATAGGGCAACTAAAGTTCTTGAACTGCGGTTCTCCACCATAAAGGTCAGAACCAATGCCTTAACAGAAGTGCTCCAGCTGGGGCAAAATTCTAGTGAGCGCCTCTTGCCCCTCAAAGAGACCTTACAGATACCCTTTTGGGGGTTTAGGCCAAACCTTGCTCTGGCCCTCCCAGTCAATCACCAGATTGCAAGACACCACCGCCCAGCCACGGAAGACACTGCATTTTGTATCGGCATCACTCCCCTGAAAGCTTTGTGGTATGGGAGTCTACAAGTTGGCAAACCTTAATATCTTTCTCACTACACCCCCTCTAATCCCCCTCACCAAAAAAAGTGAGCCCAAAAAAGTCGAAGCCTTTGGGAAGATGGTATTTTCTTCCATCAGCTTGGCCCTCAGAACTGTGAAGGTCAGCTGCCTCCTGGGACACTATTCCCACGCTCTTTGGGATTCACATCAAAATAGCCTACCACCCCACTGTCCGGTTCAGTGAGCCACTCCCACCACCCTTCCATAGCCCAACTTGCCAAATGTCTTCATCGTTCCCATAGTGGAACACAGCCACTCGGTTGGAGGCGTGATCAGACTATTCTTACCGGGTTAGCAGACCGTCACATCGCAGAGCTGGGTCTTGCAGCTAGTCAGGTGGTATATTTTGCCCTTCACTGCCTTTCCGCGGTCCCCAAACAGACATACGGGGGGCCAAGTGTCCATCTCATGGCAGGAAGTGCAAGCCCTTTTGTGACTATTGAGAGGGTAAAAACATGATGCTGATGCATAGCTATTAAGAGGGTGCCTGTGCCAGGTCGTGGTTGTTATTCCGGCTACTCTCTGATGCCAAAGAAGGATGGAGGTCTTTGTCCTATTGTAGACCAGGGTCCTCTCAACACCTTCCTCTGGAAGGAAACATTCATGACGCTCACACTGGCCCAGGTTTTAGCTGCCTTCGATTCTGGTGACTGGTTGGTGGCATCAGACCCGCAGGACGCCCATTTCCATATACCTGTACTGCAGGCCAATCTGTGCTACATGCAATTTGTGGTGGGACAGGAGCATTTCAGTTCACTTTAATCTCACCAGCTCACCTTGGGTGTTCACGAAAGGGATGGCAGTGGTAGTAGCTCACCTTTGAAGTTAGTCTTTCCCTACTTGGACAACTGGATGCTGAAAGCAGACCCGCCATAGAAGTAGTCAACCACCTCCAGACTACAGCGAATCTCCTGTCATCTTCGGCATTCCCTATCAAGGTGTTGACTCCTCCTCAGATGCTCCCCTTCATCAGAGTTATTCTGGATAAAGTTCACTTTGTGCTTTACTCCTGAAAAGTCCAGGACATTCAGGTTATGATCCTGATCTTCCAGCCTCTGTCCTGGATTTCAGGGAGATAGACTGAAGCTACGGAGATTGATGGGCTCCTGCATCCTGTGGTCCAGTACACCAGGTAGCACATGTGAGCTCTGCAGTGGAATCGGAAGTCTGTGGGCCCAATATCAAGGGGACCTCTATGACCACATCTAGATCTAGGATAAGACTTCAAAAGATCTGCAGTGGTGGGTACTGGACCGCAATAAGGCCAGCCACAGATCCTGCTGCCTACCCCACCCAGAGTTGACAGTGATGACTGATGCATCCCTAAGTCACACTAAGTACCCCACAGTTAATGAGATAACGAAAAATAAATAAACCCTGGTTGAGAATGGGAAGACAGTTACTGAAGCATCCTAGTTATTACCCACCGGATTGTGGGAAAGGAAGGAATTCCTTCTGTTTTAATTATCCTCACACACTCTAGTGGTGTCATGCTTCATCATCGGGTCACCCTGACTCCTAAAGGTCAGGGTGGGCTCGACCCTATTTCAGGGAGCTCTTAGAAGATGTGGCCAGGGGGTCTTAAAGATTGAAAAGCCTCAGGCAGTTCCCGCTATCCCTTTATTCTTGGAACTGTCTGGGATGTTAAATGTTACAAGCATATAAAGGGTCAATGGGATATTTGTGGCCCTATGACTAGTGCCGAAATGTTTCAGCCCGACTATTGGCCCGATGTGGATCCAGGGCTTTCTTCAGGGCAATAAGTATAGAAGTTCCCTCCCTGGTTGAAGCAGAGGATAACTATCACACTACTCCTATTTTGTAAAAAAGGGCACGTAGCTGCTCCTTCGTGAAACAAAAGACAAACTTATCTTTAGTTTTGAGGATTTCAATCCTTCTTCTCCATCCCATTTTGGGAGAGGTAACACTTGACGGGGAAAAGTAGTGGGAGGGGTAGCCCTCTAGTCACACAATCATCAAGGGTCCTGCTCCACGTCCCAACCTACTGAGTCCTGCGTCCCCGGGAAGTCTCAGTGAGCCCAATATCAAGGGGACCTCTATGACCACATCTAGATCTAGGCGAAGACTTCAAAAGAACTGCAGTGGTGGGTACTGGACCGCAATAAGGCCAGCCACAGATCCTGCTGCCTACCCCACCCAGAGTTGACAGTGGTGACTGATGCGTCCCTTCTGGGTTGGGGCGGGCGTCTGCAAGAGGTGGAGTTCAGAGGCCTCTGGTGGAGGTCTGGCTCAATATCAAGCTCCTTGAGCTGAGGGCCATCTGCTTGTCGTTGAAAGTCTTCCTTCCATCTATGAAAGGAAGACTGGTGCAGGTGCTAACGGACAACACCACTGTCATGCGGTATTGCAACAAGGAGGGCGGTGTGGAGTTCTAGACCCTGTGCTACGAGGCACTACACCTCTGGAAATGGCTGGACCATCAAAGGATCTTCCTATTTGTAAACCACCTGTCAGGATCTTTGAATACCAGGGTGGACAAGCTCAGCTGTATATGCTTAGCGGATCACGGGTGGCAGTTGCACCTGGCGTGGTGCAATGTCTCATCTGCGAATAGGGAGAGCCGTTGCTCGATCTATTTGCCACAGCCAAGCTCAAGCAACGTCAGGACTCTGTGTTGGGAGTTTCCAAGGCGTCTCTTGCTAAGAGACGAGTGTGGCCTAGAGCGGAATTCGGGACTCCTGTATACCTTTCTATGGATACCACTCCTGCCCAGAGTTCTGAAGAAGATCAGGAACAACCAGGCCTATGTCATTCTCGTGGCCCCAGATTGTGTGCCGAGACCTTGGTATACATAGCTCAAGGGCTTGAGCAACTGTCTTCCGAAAGGTTAACCCTCCGGGTGGACCTGCTGTCTCAACAGCAGGGCAGGGTTCTGCATGTACCTTCGTAGTCTCCACCTTCATGCATGGAGATGGAGCGGCGACAGGTGCTTCCTCCAGAGGTGGTTAATGTAATCTCGACAAAAACTGTATATGCCCATCATAGGGACAAATTGGTATTTTCATGTGGCGCATCCCAAATTGAACCCTTTAGGCCAAGTTATCTAACGTTCTGTTCTGTCTGTTGCCTTTAAAGGCTTTGCTTTGGGTACATTTAATGGGTACCTTCCAGGCTTTCTTTTTTACAGCCGCTGGCCCCACCTCCTAATTGGTACTTCTCTGGTATCTATTCAAAAGGTGAAGAATCTGCGGTTCGAAGTCTGTCAGAAGAACTAGTTACTTCCCTTCGGACATACTCTTTCTGGTAGAGACTCCAACCACAGCTTCCTCACGACACTTCCATCCACCGCCAGTCTATAAATCTGGCTCTATCCATTTATAAGATCCCAAATCTAGGAATCTGTATACTAGTCAAAGCCAATTTGCTGTTGGGTCTCTGCGCCTGGGGATGCGGACAGCCTCAAAAGCAACTGACATCAGCGCGTGGGAGTGGCAGAGCAGAACGGCGTCAGGGCATAGCCACTTGGCACGCAGCGGTACTACTCAAAAGTTTCCGGATCTTGTCTGACGGCTGAGGGGTATTCAAAAGTTTAGATAGAGTTTTTACCAGAAGGAGTGTTACTGAAGGTGACTAACTTGTTCCATAATTCTAATGAGGCAACCGCGAGTCAGTTCAAGGAAGGAGAGATTCTTAATAGGCTATGCAAATTAACAAATACAAATCTTAATCGTACAATGGCAGATTCAGCAATCTATTTGCATACCTAAGTGGGACTTAGCTTTATTCCATATGAGCAAAAGCCAGTTCCTGATGGACAGGATCAGGAATGATAGCAACTTGTCCTCGTAAATGGTATTTGGTGACAGACATTCTGCAGATAATTCACTTATACTAAATAAGCGCACAAAGACCGGTCTGTGGGTTTATAAAATGTGGATTCACTTGCTAATGGTGAACCTCCGCAAATTTACAAGTTATGTGTATTCCTTAGTGTTTTGGAGGTATTTACCCTCCAATCAATCATTTTGGAGTTTACTCTTGTCAAGGGAAGTGCAAACCTGTTTTCTCGATGAGACAGAGGAGGGGCCATCCCCAAAATGTATGGGGGGTGTGGGTAGGGAAATATATTTGTCTGTTGTGGAAAGGATTTCTGAAAAATAATTTCCCTGTGGACTAAAAGTTTCATATTGATCTACCCTTCAGTTTTGTTTTGTGCTCAAGAATGAAAGCCTGTATCTTTTTCAAGGCGTGCCAATGAATATGCATTTTAGCATTCTTGGGAGTCGGTGACAGTTGCAGATTTCCAGAAGTATTTTGGGCAATCTTTGCGAGTTACTTAAAAGTTATAAAATCTACTCAAAACATGGGTGTAAGCCTACTGAGATTTGTGAATCGGTCCAAACAAATTCAGGAAAGCAGCTGTCGATCTGTTCAAATAATCCACCATTTCCAGCTCCTCCAAACTACTAAACGAATACTGAAATTCCCTTTTCTCTCTTCCTGCATTAAAGTCTGCTGCGTAAGAATATGATCTATTGTACTGCTTACGTTAAAATCTATATACAGAGTTTCTGCCTGAAACACAGTGTGTTACACAAGTACAACTTTATACATTTGCCTTTCAAGATTGTGAATCGCAATGGTGTTCTGTACAGAAGATTGGTTAGATAAGAGACCTGGGGTGTAGGCCATAAAACAAAAGTCTCTCTTTATGTTATCTGCGTTCGTAAAGCATCAACCACCGTTTCTAATGTTAAACTTAGTTCATATTACTACAGGACAGAGGCCAGTCAGAGATGAAACCCAGCCATATAACTGAAGTACCTTTTTAATGAGTGTCGGGTACCTATTTTGCCATTAAGCTGAGAGTAGGCTGAGCTGCAAATCAAGTATATGGGGTGAAAAGAGGAAAGCTCTATGGCTGACAGAGTTTTAATACGCTGAAGCCTGTCCAAGCTGGTGTTAAAAGCGCCACCCACATTTAATGACTGTTCCTTAAAAAAGTAAACAAGTTATAGCCAACGTCAGTAAATGCCAATAAAACAGTATTCTAGTGTCCTTCACAAATAATAAAATGCATTGCATCACTGAAAACCTTTTAGTTATATAAAATAAATGGGCTGGCCACATCAGTTAAATGTTTGATAAAAAAAAAATTAATTACTAGCATAGAGCCGCTACTGTTTTTTATCACTAAGGCACAGACCACAGACACTGTGCTTTCCGTTATTAGTAAAAACGGAGGGAGAATGTGATCTGCATCCTAAAGTTAACAGCATAAACAAGGAAATATACGCACTGTAAATACTAGGGAAATTATTCCATTGTTTTTTAATATAAATAAGCAAATCCCCCTAATGTTTTACATAGACATTTTAAAAAACCTAGTTAGTGCTACGATAACTGCAAGGACCTTTTTCTACTGAGACAGATGAAACCACATTAATCATAGTGACAGTGGTCCCTCCCTTTAACAAAGCAGATAGACGCACCATTATCTGCTTCATTTGGCACCTCTTACAATGTTTCTATTATTTTCATTAAGTGCCAAACTACACTTGTGTAGCTTCGAAACATTATGAGAATTGCAAGCAAGTACCTCAAACATTATTCAACCTTCCCCATCAAAAAAAAAATAATAATAATGATAAAAACTTCTGCACAACTGCCTACTGTTTTTGCTAACATAAGCAATCCATAGAAAGTTTGAACATAGTACTCATACAGTTAGTAGGAAGGGTATCTCAAAACTTTAAACAGTAAAATGTGTCTTACGTAGGCACAAGATGGCCATTTATTGGATTTTCAGGAGCTTTTCTGCTAGCATGTGTAAAAAAAAAAAAAAAAAAAAAAACGTACTCACCTTAGCCAAATTGTAAAAGAGAATAGGATATTTAAGGCCATGTTCACGAACGGCTCCTGCGATTCGAGAGATCCAAAGCTAAAGAAGAAACACAGGATTTGAAATTGTAGCAAAAACAAATACAGTAAAATTTCACTTTGTGTTGTTGAATACACTGTGAACATCAGTACAACTTTAGAAGTTTGCTGTTACGTCAAAACACACCGACTAACAGACACATTTTCCTCTCTGCATCTTAAATACTTGTTGGATTGCAGCAATACATAATTTCTACAACTTACAAATTTTCTTTTCACTGTCACACCGTTCAGGAGTTGGGCCACAGAGAGATGCTTACCTGCAACCACAATGTAATTTTGCAGGTGGAGGTCGGTTCAGGGGCTAGTAATTGTATTTATATAGCGTTTACTACCCCTGATGAGGCGCTGAAGCACTTTTCAGCGAGTAGCACGCTACTCCGGAACCCACAGAAGATTAGTGGTGAATTAGAATAGGGAGATATGAAATTAATTTGAGCGGTGGACATGTGAGTTTTGTTATTTGGTTTGAAAAAGGATAATGGAGGGATAGAAGGGGAAGGGTTTGAATTTATATAAAGCTTGCTACCCCAATGAGGTGCTGAAGCGCTTTTCGGCAGGTATCACAATTCTTCGGAACACAAACAGGATTAGTGGGGAATTAGTATAGGGAAATATGAAATTAAATTGAGCGGTGGACATGTGAGTCTGTTAGTTGAATTGAAAAGGATAGTGGAAGAATAGAAGAGGGAAGGGTCTAGAAAGTATTTTGAGATTACAGTAGGAGGAGGTTTGGGATTAGTATAGGGGAGGTGGGGGGGGGGGGGAGTCAAAGGGAAGGGTTTAGAAAGGCTTGTTTTGGGAGATCTGAATAGTAAAGGAGGTTTGAGATGATGCAAGGAGGGGTAGAGGAGGGAAGAGTCTAGAAAGGGTTATTATGGAGACCATAGTAGTAGAATAGGGTTTTTTGTGAGTCGGAGCAAGAGTTAGAGGATATACTGCCAGAGGTATAGGGTGAGAAATAGTCTAGTGCAATGAAGAGAGTAGTAGAATGAGGTTTGGGATGAGTAAGAATGGAGGTAGAAGATATATAGAGAGGTATAGGGTAAGAAATAAGGTATAGCATTGGAGAGAGTGGTAGAATGAGGGTTTGGATGAGTCAGAGAGTGGAGTTAGAGGATATATTAAGAGAGGTATAGGGTGAGATAAGATGCTGACAATGGAAAGGTCTGAACTGGAGCTATTCACGGTGACACATACATAGAAAACGCCCAACATAATGCAAAAACTGAATCAGCATTCAAAAGCACTACACAAACACTGGCAACCCTATCATGAACATGTCTCTCAATGTCACAGTTCGCTCTCCTCCTCTGCTTGAGGATCAAGACAGAAAAGATAAAGCCACCCTGGCTTGGATGTTGTAGCTATTGAGCACTTGCATTTGCAAAGAAGAAATAAGAAGTTCTGTTTACAAACAGCCTGGGGTACCTCTCTAACAAGAACAATGGTCTCCACAAACACGCACGCACACACACACACACACACACACTTCAGCCATAAACCTTTGATGCATGAGAAATTACAGGTAAAAGCAAATCAGAAAAATCACTGCACTGCAATATTTAAATTGAACAAAGGGGGAAGCCTGCTTGCTATGTAAAACCGAGCACACAGGAAAGTACTTACTATCTCAGCAGGAAATATTTAGTGTGCCCGAGAAAGGATTTTGTTAGAGAAATCAAAGAAATTAAGAGAGGGGGTTTAATTGTGTGTAACATTTTGCTACACTGAAAGGATAAGGAAGTAGAAGCGGGAAATTAGCACGAAAATTCAAACATAACAGATGTAGCACTCTGAAGGGAGGGTTCTGGCCTCAAAACGATTCAAATTCATGCTTAGATTTTCATGCTGGCAAGCACATTTAAAATCTGTAGATTCACATTATCACCATAGGCACCGGTGTGCACACTTCTTTAAGCAAGTTAAACAGCCTGCATCAAATGTTTTGTTTTCCAAGTTAGAACTGAATAACTCAAGAACAACTTCTTATTCGCCTCTCTTTCTACTGCTCCTCCAGAAAGCACCCCCAAGGGAGGAGGCATACGGCAGAGGAAGGTTACATTTATTGGGATCATCTTCCCTTAAAATAGTTGAAACAGAAATATTACTAATGTAGATGACAGCATCTGTAACAGTAGGATAGTCTGAAAGCAGATTAACAGTGGATACCCCCTTTCCTTTATTAGTTAATGTGTGAGCATCTTTGCTGATCTATTTCTTCCACAAGTAAATCAATAGAAAATCAATAGAAAAACATTATTGGCATGGGTGGTTTGAAGAAAGATATTTTAAACAACCTTGGCCTGATTTTCTTCTTTTTACTGGGTACAGAAACAAAACCATTTAATTTACAACAGGTTTGCACATAACAAAAAAACTATCACAGTAGTCTCTTATACGAAAACTCTATTACATAAAGATTTAACCAGTGAAAAAGCATGCTTTTCGCATACTTGTGATTGAACAGTATTTACTCGCTCACAAAATTTGTACCGGTCTCATAGCTGGGCTGTTGTCTCTCTGTGTGATTGTAGAGTTATAAAGGTATTCTCACATTTAACAATTTTCTTCCACAGTGGATTTGCGTCCTTTGAACATTATTTTGAAATCCCCTATGACATGAGGAGGAAGATTCACAAAGGTATTTCTGTTTTAAGTACATTTAAATGCATTTGTGAATCATCACAAAAACGTACAACTCCCTAATAGTAAAAGCGCAAAGAAGGCACAACACTTTCCATTTGTACTAATTGTTTACAATTACTCCCTGAATATTCACATATTAGAGCCAATTTAAAAAGGCATGCAAAAAGTATGTAAAGAAGCCCTACTTTATGAACTGGAAAACCTTGATTTCAACAAGACAGATTACAGAAGTATTTTCCTAGTACGAAGAGGATCGCTTCTGTTGAATGCTGCTCTTAATCAAATATTATGCATAACCAACCACTGACCCTACCCTTCCCTGCAAATGAACAGCGATGGTGGTCTTTCTGACCATTTAGCCACAAACAACCCACATGTGCAGCAATTTAGCTCTCCCCTCTGTGTTGCCTACAATTAAATCTCATTGTGGGCCCTGGACCGAGCAATTCCTGTTCACTTCTTAATCATAAACATGGCACAGATGTTTATACATTTACCGCTCTCATCCGTCGTCCCTTAGCTTTACGGGCCTGAGTTGATTTCACAAAAGCTCTTCGAACCGCTCGCACAGCCAGACTGTAGCACCGATTCTTCCTCCCACGAAAATGCTAAATTGGAATATACGTGAGGAAACGCATTAATATCAAAGTCACAATCAAATATGTACTTGCTTAAAAGCACGTCATAGGAATACTACACACCTTCATATGAGAAACAAGCATTAGAAATGCAATAGATCTCGCATTTGAGTTAGAGCTATTGGCGTTGTAAAGGGCAAGGTCTATAACCCTTGTGTTATGGAAGTATGTGGTTTGAGTGGAATTATGTGGGTTGTATTGGAATTGTTAGTTGTGTAATTTTGTGGTGTGGAATTGTGTGATGTGAAGTGGATTTGTGTAGTAGAAATAGGTGTCATGGTGTGCAGTTGTGTATTGCAATTATGTGGTATAGAGTGGTTTTTAATACGACTCAAAGGAAATAGACTAATCAGTTGTATGTGAATCCTGTTTTTAAAAATTGTAAACTAACAAATAAACCAAGACATTATTAAAATGCGGCGATAGGATGGAGCCAGACATGGTGTGAATATGGAATGGGGTGCCAACTGTTGCAGCAGTGTGCCAGAAGTCCTTTTGTGTAACCAAAGTCAAATGTTCACATATGTTGATGGATGTGACAACAGGAACCTGTGTCTCCAGATGTAATGTCTGCAGCCATACCTTCTTTTTTTGTAAAATAGAAAAGCACAGGAGTAATCTTGTTTTTAAAACTAATGCGGTATTTTAAAATTAAAGTGTCATTTACAAGGCAGCATGTTACTTATCGATCAATTTGATTGTGTGGAAGTGTGTAAGTAAAATATAGCACTTGTCTGCTTATACCTCATATGCAATTTGTGCGCGTGAAAAGCACAGTGATGTAATTTTTTTTAACGTAACACCATATAATTAATGTATGTATATTTAAAGTATGTATCAAATTGTTTAAGTGTCGAAAGATAGCTTTTTTTTTTGCAGTTTATTTGAACATATTTCCTTTAACTAAACACGCCGCTTTGAAGAGCAAAAGAGAAATCTTTCTAGTAATTGCATTTCAATCCCGGAGTCCATTATAATTGATACATTGTGAAAAGAGGGGTTTAACTTTTTTCATTAGATCAAAAATTAAAGGTTTCAAGCTGCAAGGCAGCGTGTAGCTCGGCCGAAATGATGACAGTTGAAGCGCGGTGTCTGTAAAGCGGGTGCTTTAGAGTAAAACTAAATATAACCTTGGATGTTAAAGCAGCCACTGTGTCCAAAACTGAACCCCGGGGAAACAAATTCAGTTTTACAAGCAACAAAGTAACATGGCCATATGTTTTCATTGTTACTGTAAAATTTACCAAAACTGCATAGCATGTGGAATACTTTAAAAGCTATTTCTCGGCACACTTCCTTTGTGACCTCCAAAGAAGACTGACACCACCTTTTAAATACTTTTTTTTTAGAAAAATAAAGTTTCCTAGTAATTGCATTTTAAATCTGTAGTCCTTTTGAACTTTAAAGGAAATTAAAGATGTGGCACACATGTTTTAATAGCACTATAGTGAGAATTTAGTCTACAGAAACTATATTAGTTTTAATCAATTTCGCAGTCTCTCTCCTGCTTTGTCTGAAAACGGCACCAGGATGCGGTCACATATGGCCTAGGTAAGTAGAGAATCTGCCTGCATTCTTTTGAAATGAGTCAGCTGGAGCAGATGAGCCAAAAGACTGTCTGTAAAGACAATTATCTCCTTTCCTAGCTGCATTTTATTTTGTCACTAAGCCATACAGTAAATTACCCCGAAACACAGGATGTGAAACCAGCAACTGAGACAAGAACCCTGGTTCCCAAGACTATAAGTCTACAGCAGTAGCAATAAACTCACATTTGTTTGTTTATGTGTAGCTTAAACCGTGTGTATATTTCCAATGTGCTATCACACCAGGAAGCAACATCGTGTAATAACCTGATGAATTGAACTATGGATTGCATAGACGAAAAAGTGCAAGATTGCCTGCTGCTGTCGTTGCATTATCCACCCCTCAGAAGGGTCTCAGAGGTGCATTGTTTGTGCCTGTCCCGCATCTTTTACTTTTAACACATTTCACAACTAGGCCGCACTAAGCGCAGCAACCATCAGCCAATGCGGTTTAAAACGTAATAACCCAGGCGATGAAGCACGATGTTAAAGCGTCTGCTGGTCATACTTCCCTCTTAAAAATAAAAAAAACACTTTCAAGGAAGTGCTCGGTGCACATTCAGAGTGCCTCGCTAATCCAGTAACCGTCAGCCGGTAATGTTTATAACTTAATAACACAGGAGATGAAGTGTGATGTTAAAGCGTCTACTGCGGTCTTACTGCCCCCCCCCCCCCAAAAAAAACTTTGAGGGAAGTACTTGTGCACGTTCAATTGCATGAAAGCATTACGCATTCGGTAATAAGACCAGCAGAAAAGAAAGTGAAATATATGTTGCCCCATACTGCTGGCGACGTAATCAGTGCTCTCTGTTGGAAGAAGCAGCAGAGGTTGTCCAGAACCTTGCGCACACATGGGGCAGTCTGTGGTGGCACAGATCCTGTGTGTGCGCGACGTGAATGACAAAGCATTTCTCCAATATAACCCAATTTATAATCATCTGACATACACTCAAGCGCGGCACCTGTGAATCGGATGCTGCGCTATGTAAAAAAAAAAGTATCAAAGACAAGACATAAAATAGCACAAGTGGAAGAGGACTAGTCCTGGGGGCGATCCGTGGGAGTCAACTGATAAGCATTTTCAATGCAATAGGTCTCGCATTTGTGAGAGTTTAAGCGACTGGCATTGTAAATGACTGCCTATTTTTAGTGTGTTCTTAAAACCCACACATATAAAAGGCATTGTTATTTAGACTGCCAATAGCTCAAACTGTTGCAAATGCGAGCCCACTTTAATGGTAGCTGCACCCCTTTCGTTATACGCTGGTCACCATATTCAGGTTACAGTGAGCAGCGTCAAAACAGGCGAGGCCAACATTAAAGTGAAAGCGCGGTATGGGTAGCCATCACCCAAAAAGAAAAAAAGAAAACAAACAAAGGTTCTGTAGCGCGGCCGTTTAAGTTAAAGCGGACCGCGCTGGAAAATTAAATTAAATTAAAAAAAAAAAAAAAAAAAAAAAAGTCTGCTTTAGTTACAGTGGTTGTGCTGCAAATTAAATAAATAAATAAGCGAAGCTGCTATAGTTAAAGCGGACCCGCAGCCATTACTATTAAAAATATAAAAGCAGGCGGAGTGCTGCCTTGTAGGAACACAAGTCGTGGGTTGAATAGTGGAAGATCATTAAAGAAAATAGTGGTCACAGACTACATAAAGTTGACCGTGTAACACCACAAGAAAAAAGTCCAGTCCTTATGGGTGGCTACAAATGCAGACAAGGCGGTACAAGGAGGGACTACTAAGCCTATTTATCAATCAAAATGAATGATTTCAAGAGGACAGTAACAGGAACCAACTGAAAAGTTTGGGTGGAGTTCTCAGAAAGCACTGGATGTTCAAATGGGTGATGTCACTCGCAGGCTTCAAGCGTTGGAGAAGAGGGCCGAGGACGCCGAAGGACGTAATAGGCAGAACAACGTACGAGTGGTGGGCATACCAGGAGTCGAAGGTGACAGTATGATAGACTATCTGGAACAGTGGCTGCGCACTGAGGTTGCTCCAGAGGGCCTGACGCCATTCTACACTCTGGAGCGAGCACACAGGGTGCCTGTGCGCCCATGCCTGTGGTGGCCCGACTGCTCCACTAAAAGGACAGAGACCTCCTGTTACATAAAGCACGCACAGCTGGCCCATATAAAGTGGACAATAGCAACGTATCACTATCCGCAACTGCGCCGTGTGAGGCGCTCTAGGTGAAGACGCCCTGAGACACAGAGGCCCTCCGCTACTCAGACGGAGAGAGAAAGGTTCGGCAGTGCTGCAGGCGAGCGGCAATACGCTGTTGAGACTGACGGATTCCGAAAAGGGATCTGCAGGGACAGATTCTGATGGAACAGATGCGGGGAGTGTTGTTCTGCCGCACATCAGTCTGTGGACAGCGGATGTGATCGTGGATGCCTGAACTTACACAGTGATTAGTAAGCTGATCCTGGTGGTGGTGTCCTCAGGGGAAGGTTTTGGGAGACACCAACTGATTTATTAGGCTAGATGGGGGATCGCTCAGGATGTGTGGGCGCCCGCTTTCCCGGGGGGCCCTCCCAGGGGGGTTGGAGGTTCCTTTATAGTGGGGTTTGGCACCTGAGTGCGGTGAGGCAGTGGAACATATCTTCTTGGCGTTGGGCTCCCCCCTTAGTTTCTCTTTTAGGGCGACTCTCTGGTAGCTACCAGAGGGACTACGCGTGGACTGTTTGGATGGGTACTAGCTGTTTAGAGCCTGTTCTGTGGAGGGGTGTTGGGGGGATTTGGAGTGTTGTTGTTTTTGGGGTAGTTAATACCACCGGTGCGCCAATACAGAGAGTGCAGTTGAGGTACGAGGACAGGTTGCATAATGGGACCATTACCTGAGTTAAAGTGTATTACGTGGAATGTACGGGGGATGCATACGATGATGAGACTCCATAGGGTTCATGCTTATCTGGTACGTAGAGGGGTGCAGATAGCTTTTCTCCAAGAAACCCATATGGACAGAGTTGTAGGCCAGGCACTACAGCGCCGTTGGGGAGGGCAGCTTTATTATACAACGTATTCTGCTTTTGTCAGGGGTGCCATGATTTGGGTGAGAGCGGGGGTTCCTTTTCAGCCAACCCAGCAACTAGTGGATCCCGAAAGAAGGTATGTAGCTGTCATGGGAAGATTGGACGGGAGGGATGTGACGTTGTGCAGTGTGTATGCCCCTAATGTAGAACATAAATCCTATTTTGCTAAACTGTCAGGGAAATGGGCGTCCTTCCTGACCGGTTCAGTGCTATTGGGGGGTGATTTTAACTCTGTCACGGATACTGAGCTGGATAGGTCGCACCCGCCACAGCCCCAGGCGCCTGTACACAAGCTTTCAAAAATCAGGAGGGATTGGCAGGCCAAGTGGGGTCTGATAGACACATGGCGCGTGCTGCATATAGAACGGGACTACTCTTATTATTCTTCCCTGCATGATTTACATGTGCGGCTGGATGCGATGCTGTGCTCCCCGGATGTTCATGCATTGGTATGCTGTAGTGAGTATCTGGCAAAGACAATATCAGTAATGCAAAACAAAAGACCTGGTAGTAATAAAGCACTTGTTTGAATACATGGGATACATAGGAGGGCAATGTAAGCAACTATTACACCATCCAAGGTAGTTCTAATCATCAACTATCAATAACTCCCTTGTGCCATGATACTTAGTATTTTAAAATTCCAAAAAGTGAAAAAACCACCAACCATGTGAAAAATTATTCCACCAACTTCTGTGAAAAACCAGAACAGAAAAAAAGGTGTTAAAAATGAGAAAGCACCTCACGTGCGCAACACCAGGGGAGCTGCTGGGAGGTTCTCACCAGTTTGCTCACGAGTTTCTCATCATCGGTGTCTTTCTCATGTGAAAAACAGGGAGGTTTTATTAGGCAGCCCAAAACCAAAAAAGAGGGGAGAGCAAAAATATTGTTGAGAAAGAAAAGACCCGTGAAGTCTTAAAAGTAAAATTAGGTCTGGCTCACGTGTATAATTCCAATGATCTTATTCCATTCTGTGAGTCATCCCAAGGTTAAAAGCACGGTCATGTTATGTAACCACATTTAACAATGGCCAACAGGTTTCATTGCCTACTTATCTTTGCGGCAAATTCATCAGGGCGTCAAGGAACTGCAGTCACTTCCCTGGATTTTATCTATTAAAAAAATATAGACAAACTGCACACATGCAGAAGACATAAAGCACATAAGGTTGGTGACAATATCAGATCATAACCCACTGCTCCTAGCGTTGAAGTGGTCTCGGGAACGGCCTGCTATCCCCACCTGGCGTTTACGCCCGGAGGCCTTGGAGGACTCGGTGTTTCGTGTTGAGGTGCGGGAGTGGATAGAGCATTATTTCCTCGAGAATGAGGGGACGGCATCGACCCTGGGTCTGGAATGGGATGCATTTAAAGTGGTGATATGGGGCTTATGTATCGCTAAAACGGCAGAGATGCGGAAAACGCTTTTACAGGATATAGAAAAGGGAGGAACAGCGGTTGCGGAGAGGGCCCACCCTGGGAATCCGAGAATTCTGGATGAGGTTGTAGCTGCAAGAGAGGAAGGGGCGACGCAAGTGGAGCAGTTATAAGGAGTATTTGGTACGGGCGCACGCGGAGAGAGATCAGGTGGACTCTCTCCTGGCGTGGCTGGCGAGTCCAGCTCCAAGGGGCACACCCATCCTGGCTTTGACCACCTCGGCAGGGGTACCAGAATATACCCAGCGAGGGATTAATGGGATGTTTCTGGCATATTATGCGGAGCTATATGAAAGTATGTTGCAGGATACGAAAGACTGATTGAGTGAGTTTCTAGCTGGGTTACGACTGCCACGCCTCGAGGAGGACCCGGGGGAACTGCTGGGACAGGAGATCACTCAGGGAGAAATACGCAGTGCGATAAAACTTATGGCGCGCAAAAAAAAAACCCAGATAGAATTTTACTCGACATATGTTGATACCCTGGCACCCAAGCTTCGGGCGGTATACCGAGAAGCTAAGGAATTAGGGAGATTGCCAGTTTCTACTCGAGAGGCTATCATTATCCCGCTGCTGAAACCGGGGGAGGTACTCACTGTGTAGATCGGCATATCGCCCGTTGTCAATGTTGACGATGGATTACAAGATTTTAAGTAGGATTCTTGCGACCCGGCTTCTTCCCTATATATGACGCACCTGGTCCATAGTGACCAGGTGGGCTTCATCCCGAAGCAAACCACTGCGACCAACGTGCAACGCTTCTTACGGATCTTAGGAGAGGACCATAGCGATACACCTGATGCAGCAGTTCTCTCTGTTGATATTGAGAAGGCGTTTGACAGCTTAGAATGGCCGTATTTGTACCGAGTCCTTCATGCGTTTGGACTTGGAGAATCTTTCGTAGGGTGGACGGAGCTTCTATATAGATCAGCGACGGTGCGTGTGCGGACGGGTGTGACGATCGATTCGACTTGCCAGATTGGGCGGGGCACACGACAGGGATGCCCACTCTCTCCATTATTGTTTGCCTTGGCCATTGAGCCTCTGGCCTCCCATGCTCGGTTGGGGAGACATTACACTGGCTTATATCTTCGAGGGAACCTGCAATTTATCTCCCTCTACGCGGATGATTTATTAATGTTTCTCGCGAACACATCGGCGGCTCTAGAGGGCGCGAGGCACTTGCT
This sequence comes from Triturus cristatus, assembly GCF_964204655.1. Classification (NCBI taxonomy): domain Eukaryota; kingdom Metazoa; phylum Chordata; class Amphibia; order Caudata; family Salamandridae; genus Triturus; species Triturus cristatus. The sequence goes on along the minus strand of NC_140580.1, from coordinate 895,901,042 downwards.
CCATATGTTTGGACAATATTCAGGGTTGAGGGTGAACTGGGCAAAGACTTGCTTATTTCCGGTGGTGCCGACTGCGAGGAACCCTCCTCAGCTGGCGGGTGTTCGCTGGGAGCCCCATTGTTTACCTTATTTAGGCACTAACATTTACCATGCCCCCGAGGATATATTGGAGGGTAATTTGGGCCGGGCCATACCCGGACTTAAGGGCAGTATGGCGTTCTGGAGTACGTTGCCATTATCGGTAGCAGGGCGGGTGGCACTCCTGAAGATGGTAGCGCTACCGCGTTTATTACATTACTTTCGGACATTGCCGATTTGGGTGCCGGGCTCCGTCTTTCGACAGCTCCGCTCTATGGCTGGTGGGTTTCTTTGGGGGTGAAGGGCAGGAGAATGGTTGCAATGGCTACAATGATACAACCGAGAGCGGATGAGAGTATGGCAGTGCCAGATTTCGAGTGGTACTATTTGGCGGCCCAGCTGCAGTGGCTCACGCAGGCCGTGGCGAGGGAGTTCCGGGGCCCGGATGGCCCAGAGGGTCGTTGGGTCCCGCGTTATATATCTTATCCTTCATAGTGCTCCAGAAGAAGATGCGGCTCGAACCGCTCACGGCTGAGGAATGGACGATGAGGATGTGCTGGAACCGGAGCCAACGTCGGGCTGGATTCGCTCGCCCATATGCCCCGGAGATACTGTTGGGTATGTGTACGGCCTTCCCGTATGGAGGGGACTGGATGGCACTGGCAAATTGGGAGGACCTGGGGATACAAGTGTTAGGAGACCTCTACGAAAACGAAACCCTGTTGTCTTTCCAGGCCCTGCAGCATAGATATGACTTCCCGCGAAGGGATTATTTGCTGCACTCAGCGCTTATTGCCACAATCCAATGCTATTGGAGGACGGGATTGTCGGAACCGCGAACCTCAATGGCGTGCCAGTACGTAGTAATGGCTGCGGGGACTTTTAAGGCCATAACGTGCCTATACAAGCGAATGTTAACGGAGAACTTAGAACCGTTGCGAGCATTGCAAGGCAAGTGGGAAGTGGACCTTGGCAGGGAAATTCCTGAAAAGACGTGGGCTCAGTTGGTTAGGAGGGTCTGGAAGAGCACTAGGAATGCCAGGTTTCAATTGATACATTTTTATGTTCTGCATAGAGCATATCTAACGCCTGCAAAGCTTAACCAATATTTCGAGGCGGCAGCTGCTCACTGTCCGCGGTGTGATTTGGAGGGAGCGGACTTCCTGCATATGATGTGGGGATGTACGAGCTAGGGAACATATTGGGAGGAAGTGCTGGATCTCTTAAGCAACATCACTGACCGGACGCTAGAATTAGAGCTGGGTACTTGTCTACTGCATTGGTTCCCGCACACTGCTAAAACGAAAGTGACCAGCAAATTCCTTGACTTGGGCCTTGTATTAGCCAAACGGGAGCTCACTATGCATTGGAAGTCACGTAGGGAACCTAGCATGGGGAGAAGGCGGGCGGAATTACTTAAATGGGTGCGGAGTGAAGGCATTCTTAGATTACAGCAAGCCTTACGCACGTGGGAGGCCCTAGTTGCAGCACTGCAGGCTCCAGACACAGACTCGGAGAAGGGCTCAATTTTAGAGGGTCGGAGGACTCCAACTACCGCATTGGAGCAAGATCTATGAACCAATACAGGCAAAAAGTAGTGAAGGTAACTTCTATGGATTAAATACGCCCAAAACTGTATTAATAATGCTTAATACTGTTATCGTACTAACCTTAAAAGCATCTTATTGGTCATAATGTAAGAATTTTGTAGGCGCACTGGTGGTGGGGGAAGAGGGTATCGAGGGAAGCGGCTTGAAATATAATGTATCGGAGACGAGTTGTTGTTTAACTGATGCTGCTTCTGTCATTGTTGGTGGAAAATCAATAAAATATATATATATTTTTTTTAAATCCACATTTGTAAAGCGCAAACAATCACCCGTAACGGTCTCTAGGCGCTGGGGGCCGTCGGGAAGATTAAGCAAGCTATTGCTCAGAGTCACATGGTGCTGGGCTAATCTGCCGCCGGTGCCTGGGATCGAACCGTGATCCCCAGATTCCGGAGTCAGTCGCTCTGGCCGCGGCGCCACACCTCTTACCTTGTTTGATGCATTGCTCCCACAAATCAATTAGAGGATACCAACTTAATTCTTAGCGTCCAATTTAAAATTCCTTCACATTTACAGCAAGGGTTTTAAATGTTTGATTGTAGATTTTGTTTTTTATTTATGCACACTTTATTAATCTGTAAATACCATTCAGCTTTCTAAGCAGTCATGAACCTACTGAGTAGGCTTTGCAGACTCTCCGGGGTCCGTGGACCACAGCTTTACTTTGGTACAAGCAACATAGCATTGTTAAGTACAGACCACTTAGAGCAATACCCACAAAGAAAGCACGTATGCTTAGATGCACAAGATCCTAATGAATCGCTAAAACTCATGCTAAATTTGAGGATAGGTCTACTAACGGTGACAGTGAAAGCCCTTAGCTTTTTGTCACTTAAAATGGAGACCCAAATTTAAATTATGCTAAATACAGCAATTGAATGAAAAATACCTAAAAAGATTTCTATTACAGACTTTCAAGTTCATCCTCTAGTGGAGCTAGAGGCACCAAATCGTTGCTTTTGATGAAATAGAATAGACAACTTGGGAACATTACCATGCCATTCTGTTTATAACGATTGAAGCTTGAAAAAACGGCCCTGTTAGACAGCATGAATGGTTCTTTCTGTCCAGCTAACAATACGCAACAATCAACTAGAAGATTTGCTATTGATTGCTAACACACAAGAAGGATCCTCAGAGTTGCTGCCAACTACTAGGCAGAGGTGGCTATAGGGGAAGGAGGAATTTCACCACCTTCTCGGGTTCTTCCGTGAGCTCTGACAGTGATCAGGAAACACCAGGTCCGAGCTACGACTAGAACTACCGGGACAATTGGTATCCTCCACAAAGTTACTTTCCTTTTTTAGGGGAAGGCCAATGGAGACCCCCACGAGGACGGGGTGGGAATTGGCCAAGAGGACCATCGAGAGGTCAGCAAAACCCACCCAGTACAAATTGGGACAGAGGCAGAGGTGCGATCCCCAAGCAGGTCAGTTTCCAACCGGAGAACCACGGCGAGATCTCCACGAGACGCAAAGTATACAGATGGTAGAGCACAACAACAACCCAGTGGTCAATATCTCCTCCTACGTTTTGAATACAGATGAACAAGAAATACTTTCTAAAGGTTTGTCTTTTGTCCCTACGGCCCATCCAAACTCAGGACAGAATTACAAGGCTTCTTTCGGAAGATCCGCCTTAGGTACTTTTTTAGGAACTCGGAAGACAATCTGTCCAAATCCTTCACAGGACTACGGGTTCCATCGAAGTTTGTTCCGCCTACTAATGCAATGAGCAACAGGATTTTGGCATATGAAAATATGGTATTGAAGGATGTCAATACTCTACAATCGACATATAAACATACCATACCTAACACTAGTGGACCTGAGAGAGCTGCCCTTCTGACTCTTAAGAACAACAAGGATATTGTGATCAAGTCCGCAGATAAGGGCGGAGCAATAGTGGTACAGGACACGACTACATACAAATCAGAAATTATGAGACAATTACAGGATGGTGTCAGTTATTCCTTGCTGAGATCTGATCCCACAAAAGATTTGGCTGACGAAATCTATCGAATCACCTCTGAAGCATTTGATCTGGGCTTTCTGAGCAAATTGGAATTTGACTATCTGAATCAAAAATGCCCACGACTACCCACCATCTACACCTTGCCCAAGATACACAAAAACATGCTCCATCCACCTGGACGCCCTATTGTATCCGGGTGTGGCTCACTACTGGAACCACTTTGTAAGTACATAGATTTCTTCCTGAAACCGATTGCCGAAAAGACGGAAACGTACTTGAGGGATACCATGCAAGTTATCACCCTGGTGGACCACAAACCTTTTGACTCTAACGAGCAATTACTTGTTACTTTTTTTTTTTATTATTAAATTTATTAGGCGCACAGCTACCCTGGTAGGGTTTCCCGGCGCAATAAGTCTCAAATTTAGACTAGGTAATTTAGGCCATTTGCTGAATGAAGAGCCATGTCTTAATGTCTCGGCGGAATTTTAGATAAGAGGGTTCCAACTTTACATGGTTAGGAAGGGAATTCCAAAGTTTCTGTCCGAGGTACGAGAAAGAGCGTCCGCCCATTCTTGTTAGTTTAAATCTGGGAAGTGTTAGATTACCCTGGGTAGAGGAACGCAGAGCGCGGTGTGGTATGTAAGGGCAGATGAGTTCTCGTAAATATACTGGAGCTGCACCTTGTTTTATTTTAAAAATATGGCAAAGAGCTTCGAATTTAATGCGGTTGTTAATGCAGAGCCAGTGAAGATCCTGCAGAAAAGGAGTAACCGAGGCTCTACGCGCAATATGACAAAGAAGGCGCGCTGCAGAATTTTGAACCATTTGCAGCCTCCTAACAGGTTCCTTGTTGCAGCCTAAATAGAGAATATTCCCGTAATCCAATCGGGACATTATAAGGGATTGGACTACGGTTCTTTGTGTAGAGAAAGGAAGTATCCCAATTATTTTCCGCAGCCATCGTATCCCACTGTGCTTACTGCTTGTTGCCTCATAGAGAGTTGGCTGTCAATGATTAAGCCTAAATTACGGGCTTGGGTAACTGGCTGAGGAAATGAACCCATTTCTTGAGGCCAATGAGAATGATTCCAGAGATGTTTATCTTTCCCCAAGATGATGACCTCCTTTTTATCCCCGTTTAATTTCAGGCAGTTGGTATTCATCCATTTCGAAACTTGGAGTAGACCGTTCCTTAAAGACATTGTTTCACTTTACACAAGTATTCCTGAAGAACCTAGCACTGGCAGTCATGCGAGATGTGCTGAATCTACGACCTGCTCCGATGAGGGTGCCTACGGAATTCATTTTGGCCCTTCTCACCATTGCTATGAAGAAGAATTTCTTCTATTTTCAAGGCAACTACTATATACAGACGAAGGGTGTGGCGATGGGGGCTGCCTTCGCCCCGGATCTAGCCATCCTTTATATGGATAGTTTTGAATAACTCTATGTCCTTAATAACAATCCATTTCATCAACATATTGATTTATGGAAATGATATATTGATGATCTATTACTAATCTGGAATGGGGATTTAGTTCAACTCAATCGGTTCCATGAGTGGCTGAACTAATGTGATCTAGATATCCAGTTCATTATCCAGTCAGATGCCCAGGAGATACCTTTCCTTGATTTTAAGATCTTTAGTGAAGATAACAAACTATTCACTACCTTATACAGGAAACCTGCTGAACGTAACTCTCTCCTAAGGTACAGCAGTTACCATCCACGTGGCCTGCGAGACAACCTTCCGGTAGGACAATTTCTACGGATCCACAGAAACTGCACTAAACGTGAAGACTACTTGTCGGAGTCTGAAGATCTCAAGACCAGATTGATTTCAAGGGGCTATCCCAAACGCTTGGTCAAGAGGGCCCAAAAGAGGGCCTGGTTCAACCCAAGGGAAACATTACTAGTGGCCAAAGACCCTGATGACTCCGTTTTCAAAAGAATGATTTGTGTTACAACTTTTTCCACCAGAAGTAACGCTATAAAAAAAAGATAATAAACAACCATTGGAACTTGGTTTCAAGCGAGATTGATCAACCTAACTTACCCATGCATTCCTTCAAGAAGGCCATGAGTATCAAAGATCACGTAGTACACTCCTTTCTGGAGGACCCAGTGGAACCAACCATCCAGTCACTCTGGAATCTACCACCTATCAAAGGACACTACAAATGTGGCTCCTACAAAGCATGCTTAACAACTATACAAACCAAAGAATTCATCTATAAACATCATACAATCACGTTGAATTCCCATACAAACTGTAATTCCATGAATGTGATTTATGGGATTATCTGTGCTTGTGGTTCCTTGTATATTGGCCAAACACAGCAGAAAATCAAAGCAAGAATACTACAACACCAAAGCAGGATCAGATGCCATGTTGTAGGAGCACCTCTGGTAGAACACTACAATCAGTCGGGACATGGCCCTGATCAAATGCAGTGGCTTGTCATTGAAAAAACAGAGTTGGGCCCAAGAGGAGGCAACATAGCCTCGATCCTTACCGTAAGGGAATCCAAGCTGATGATCCGTTTGGACACTATTAATAGTGACCTTAACGAACTAGATCCCAGTAATGCCCAACTAGCCTGTCTTAGTAGGTAGGGAGGTATGGTGATTTCACTCTCCTTTTGGTTAAATTGACACGTTTACTAAATGCCGCACTATTATCCATATCCAATATGAACCAAGTATGTGACTCTGTCATCTGTATTTACTTGATTTTGGTGGAATACTAGGGCATTTAACCTTATGGCGATGGATGTATTCTATAGCCAGTCAATGGCCTAATGTTATGCATATTGTCAGCATCAGGATGTTCATGTGACCCTGTGACTCGATATTCACACAAGTATATATATGTATATATGTGATTTAAAGCTGGCTTGATATTACATATAATGATAATGAAATCTAGATTAGCCGCATTTTTGTGGTTTCTGTTTTATATCGAACTGAACATGTATTGTCCGTTTCAGTTATATAATTGTTTTGACCTCTCATACCTTTTCTAAATGCTGCCCAAGGTCCCTGCTATTTCTAGTAACTCTATCATTATTATAGCACAGAATTCATTCACACGGCTTTTGTTAGATTGAGCACCGTTGTAACGACCACACCACTCTGGTGTCTTTCTTCTAAGACACTGCTAATGCAAGCATCTAGCAGCTGCTCTACGCGGGACGCCTTGTGGCGGATGGCGTTCTCGCGTTACAACATAAATGAGGGCCCTCGCTGCAGCAATTCCCCTTCTTTCAATTTTTGAAGAATCAAGCTCCTCTAAAAGTCACGGTAACCTCATCCCTTCCTGCTCGTTCATCTGCCTTTCAGGAGCTCTTGCAAAAAGTTGCCTTTAATGCTATTTAGTTACATTTTACTCCGGCCCGTGTTGCCTTTCCGAATTATCCTTCCCGCCGCTAGCGGTTAATTTAGTGTAGCTTTGTTATTCTATTAGCCACCTGCTTTAAGGGCACTTTTGAATACTCACGTACTCTTCGGAATTATTTGGATGTTTTGATGGGACCCTTCGGGTTCATTTGTATCGTTCCTTGTATTTCCCTTTGAGGCAGGAATTTAATCTTCCCTGTGTGGGCTATGAGTTTTAGCAGTGCCTCTCCCTATTTTAATTTATGATGTTGTCATGTAGGCCCGCATTTTATTGATGGGTCTTACAACATACATTGTGCATATTACTCCTTAGTTGGGGTTCAAGTTAATCCGATATTTTTAGATTTTGGTACCCTGTCCTGCGCGCTCTAAGTCCCCAGTATATTCTTTTTTTTAAAAACTATTTTTCCTTCACATTCGTTCCTTTCTCTTCTCATTCATAGAGGCGAAAGTCATTTGTGATTTATTTCACTATTCCCACCGATGGTATATCCACGGCCAGCGACGCTGCTTCAAAAATTATATCTCCAGAACGATCTCGATTAAGTAAGTTGAAATCATTTCATTCTAAATTCGATAATCTAGCTAATTTATTTATGGAATACTCCTATATTGACACCTTATTTTTTCAGGTGTCCTTCACCCCCACCGCTTGTGGAGCCTTACAGCCCTAGTGTCTTCGACGCCAAGCCAGTACCTATTAGGTTCTAACCTTTCAAAATGGTAAATATGGTGACTGATCCCTTTGAGTCCTAATAATTTTTGCTTTAGGACATGATGTAATTTTCCATTTTTTAATATTAAATTAATATTTCTTTAGGTGCCCCTCTCCCCCACCGTCACCATTGTCCTGATGAAGACCCCGTCAGTAAGGACCCAATCAACCTACCTGGGATAAGGGGTCGAAACGTCGACATATAACCTATACCAGTACCATCAATAGTGCAGCTTGCACTGTGTGTGTTCAAATGTACATAGTTTTTCAAATGACTGTATATTCAATTAATGTATTTCTGTTTGATTATGTGGCATGAAATAGTATGCCCAACAATTGGATTGTGATATTGCCAAAACTTGATGTCACTCACCCTTCTATTTCACTCATCACTTTCCTTCCTTTTCTGGGCACCTTGTTCTGTTGTAATTTGCCTAAATTATTGTGGATTTACTCCTAAAAGAAATGACAAATTTGCCAAGTGTGATTAAATAACACTTTGGCACTACTTTATTGCGTATTATTTTTGATGTTGCTTTTGATATTGCTTTATAAGCACATATGCTCTGGGACCCTCCCTCTATACTGCCAACTACTATGGCCAAATTACAAGAAAATGGAGCTACATCCACATCGACACATTCCAAAGAGCCGTTCAAAAAAGTAGTCTTATTGAAAAATAAGAATAACCTTAATAAACTAAAGAAAGCCGATAAGCATGTGAAAGTATCACACTATTTCAATATCAAAGCACAGAAGAACATAGTGGAAGAAATCAAAGATAGAAGAGCGGAGTTCACAGGTGAAATGAACATGAAGATCAATGTCAATTGATAATGAGCAACATTCAAGAGAGGGCAGAACACCCTGCTCACAGAGCACCAATAGGTACAACAAAATTTAGGTAATACATTTACCATACTCTTTAAATAACGGGATAGCAAATAAGGATCAAGAAAATCCAAGTAACCTATAGTTAGCATTTGTAGTACTTATCCAGCACCTCCTGGACTCAGGAAAAACAAATGTCAAAGTACCAAAATTAACAGTTATCGCACAGCCTGCCCAGTCCGCCCTGTTGGATTTGGCAAGAAAGGAGGAGGGTGAGCAATTTATATTACTACTGCAAGAAGATTCACATCAAACCACAAACCCATTTTTGACAAAAACTATTGAACAAATGATGCATACTAAAATAAAGTCGGATACGACTTTAACATACAGAAACTAATCATCCCAATACTAATTTAAAAACTTCACTATTCTAAATAGAGGATCATTGTGGAACATATCTACATTTGCACATATTAATTCTTCGGAATTGTTGGCTATTGTTCATACCCCTTTGCAGGTTTGGAGAAAGAAGCAGCGAAAACAATTTGGGCATCACAAGAGGATAAACAGCACCTTTTGTAGGAATGTTCACTCATGGTAGAAGTGAAGACAAAAGTGATAATGGGGTGTTTAAGTGCAATAATGGGGCTCATACAACATCTTCTCAGGATCTTTTTGTTGTTGTTAATAATGGTGACTAAGGACCGCAAAAAACCCAGGCATTTTGCACAGTTATATGCACTCCAGAAACATAGACTGTGCAAGAATGATAGAAAAGGGATTACGTGGAAGGTGGTGGAGAGGAAGTGGAGTTAAACTGTTGGAATTCTGAGAATCCCTATTGGAATGCACAGAGACATCTGTCCCCATTAAAATAGCTGTAGTTAGAAATGAGGTCCCTGTGTTGGTGATGAGTGACCGAGGGGCGCTCAGGGTGGTGTTCAATATGAAAGCAGTAGGAGTGGACTGTGAAGATAAACTTAATGAACTGGGTGAAAAGAAAAACATAGCCATCATTGTGACATGGAGAATGAGACCAAGGGGCTCGGCTACCTCCAACACGGTTTGATGTATACTTGAGCCCAGTGACCCAATAGTTAGGACAATAAAGGTATATTTTCAAAAGATTGTGGATTATACACAGATGGTCTTTCACCTCATGAATGACTCAGATGGCATGCGGAGCATAACTAACTGCGTTTGTAACATTAACAATGTGACATGGGAAAGCTCTTTTTCTTACTAAAACCAATCAGATATTTTGAGCATGTGCATTACACCCACATTTTGTCAACTTGAATGACTGCAATGCCTCTCCAGCTACAGCAAATGACACCACTTCACTGGTACATGGTAGAGTCAAGGATTACATTCAATGTCCTGCGAGGCTTCGTAATGCTAAGGACTCCGCTACCTACAGAAACTGCAACCCCATTACATACCAGACATGCAACAAGTCATAATTGTTGTGGGCATTGACCAAAGTATGCCGGAGGAGAGGGTTGGGGGGTATTCATTTACTTTTCCTATAACCACTGCAACTCTGATGTGTACGCTGAAGTTAAGACAGTGGCAGACACTTTGGTACAAACGAGGAATCCGTTCGTCGCAATATAGTGGGTGACGGATCAACAGGGCTCAGCCCGTGGAAAAGGAAGGTGGCTCTGCATTCAATGAAAGTGCAACTGCCACTGAGGCCAAACATGTGTCCTGACTTCAGACTAGCTATGAAAACATTTTGGTATGCTGACTCAATCCACCTCTGCTTTTAGAGCCTTCCGTGATGCTAAAAATCTGGAAAAGAACGCCAACTGAAAGCAATGGAGACTGGAGGATAGAGAATGAGGAAGTTTTTTCCAGCACTTGAATCTCGAAGATTAAGGTCAAGAATCACCAAGCAAGGCATTTAAAAGGTTATCGGCCACCTTTCTTGTTTTCACAGAAATATGAATTTTAAAGACGACTAGGTATCCGCATCCACCGCTGTATGGAAAAGTCATGACATTAACATAAAGTAAAACTTAAAATAAACAATTTAAAAAAAGTTAACTGGCATAAACTAACAATATATACATGCTTATAAATAAGCACTGCAATATTTATATAACCCTTACTACCCCTATGTGGAGCACTGAAGTGCTTACCTACATGGGTAGCATGCTGGCTAGGAGTAAGGTAAGCAGCAAATGTGTGAGATCAGTGCATGCGTGCAAGGTAAGTGGTAAGTGTGAATAAAAAACAAAAACCACTTACCTTGCTTGCTGCACGACATCCCACATCCTCCTCACTTCTGCTCTGTCTCCAGCAAAATTACCCTAATCAATCATGACGCTGCTCTCACTAGCATGATACTGTTGAGTGTGGGGGGGAAGGTAGAACAGGGTGTGCCACGAGGGGACTGAATAGAAATGATTTCCCCTTTTTAGGTCTCGCCTGGCTATCGCGTAAGATCGCTCAACGAGACTTATGTAGGGGCTACAGAAAATGCTCCCAAAGGCTTCCCAGGCGGATCGGGTGGCGGTTACGCGCACAACCACGCACATTCCATTTGCCACCAGCTACTTCCTGCGCGTGCGCCGCCTCACGCATTCAGAGAGATTTAGTGAGGGGAACAAGACCTTAGGAATGCAAATGGCCAGTGCATGTGAGGCATTCAAGCGCGAAGCTGGCATCGGACTTGAAAGCAGCAGACTGCTTTCGCCAGCGCGCGCTCGGCCTCACTTCCTGCATCCCCTCTTACAACAATTAAATTTCGTTATAACTCACACCCCATATGCTCGTTCCCTCCCACCCTTCCTTTGATGTCCGCTTTTCTTGTTGTTTACAAACCACGCCACACACTGCTACACGAAACACTGCTGAACGCCTCACACTGCTGCACGCCACACACTGCTGCACGCCACACACTGCTGCACGCCACACACTGCTGCACGCCACACACTGCTGCACGCCACACACTGCTGCACGCCACACACTGCTGCACGCCACACACTGCTGCACGCCACACACTGCTGCACGCCACACACTGCTGCACGCCACACACTGCTGCACGCCACACACTGCTACGCACACTGCTGCATTACACACTGCTGCACGCCACACACTGCTGCACGCCACACACTGCTGCACGCCACACACTGCTGCACGCCACACACTGCTGCATGCTGCTGCACGCCACACACCACACACTGCTGCATGACGCACACTGCTGCACGCCGCTGCACGCCGCACACTGCTTTTATGCAAGTTTATGCTACTGACATTGTAAATGACAATGTCTTTTATTTGTTTTAAAACCAAAACATAAATAAAAGGCATTGTAATTTTACAATGCCAATAGCTCTAACTTTTATAAATGCGAGACCTATTGCATTGCAAATGCTTGTTCTAGGTAGTCAACCCCCTTAAGTAGGATATGCATCCCCACCCTCCCACAGGCAGGACAGTAGACACGTGTCTTTGAATGAGCAATTGTCCGCCTTGTGATTTCAGTGCAAATGCAGGACTGGTTTAATTTCAGGCTGGCACACATAATTTATCGATGTTTGTCTTGTGATCATTGGTTTGCCGTATATATTTTTGTCACAAATAACGTTTGGTATTATGTATGTGTTTTATATATTGTCTCACAAAAGAAATGGTTCTAAATCACGCATACAAGTGTGTTGCAATTGTGGATTTACTAATGTGGTGTTTCCTTTTGAAAGACATGTCCAATTATGAATGTCTTTTTGAATTATCAAAACTAAGCAGAATAAACACTCAAAAACCTCAGAATTAGTGGTCTCAGGTTTATCGCGAATATTTAAAATCAACCTCCCTTGACACCTTTCTGTGATTTCAATATTTGGGTGGTCCAGTCTGGGGAGTACAGGTCCCAAGCCTACCTTGTTTTCACTCACTAGCATGACAGCAGCACCAGGATTGGAGGGAGGGGCCTCTCTCGGCTCTCCTGAGGGCACTACAGGCGTGCTCTTGCTGTAACCAAGTTGTCTTAAGTAAGGTATGTTAGATACGTTTAAAATGCGCATATCTGCCTGGCCGTCCAAAGACGGCCGGCCAAAAAGTCATGTGCACTTTAAACTGAAGTGCACATCTCACTGCTGCCACTCGGAAGCAGTGCAGCATGGACTCGCCCGTCACTCTATTCGGGACGAGTGGATACAAAATAAAATGGTAATACATTAACTTTATTATCATTTTATTTTTCATCTCTGGAGCATTCCTTGGGGGGCATTTTTGGCACAGGTGCTATGCTCCTCCGCTCCCACGAATGAGCTGCCCCTGCCATGTAGTTTTGTGACTGAACTGGAAGTGCATCATCTTAATTTTGAACCTATAAAAATGTTGAACCTATGTGGGAAGTGTTTCCATGACGTGCAAGAGGACTACCAAGGTTATCATGTTAAGGGATGCAGCGCTTAGCATTGTCATAGATGAAGAAGTGTCAAAGAGGCGCACAGTTCATGGTTTTCAGTAAGCTGACAGCTCTAAACAGCTCTGCAGGTCCATCGTCCACTTAACTGGTTACTGCACTAGATTGCCCCTTCTGAGATATTTTGTTTAGTCTATGGTCCTGAGTAGGCACAAGTTGGAGGGATACGTGGTGGAGAGATCTGGTGGGATGACCTTTGTTAATATCTCATATGTAATTATCATTGTGCGATGTTAGGAACTGGTCATAGTATGTAGCTTATTGGGACATGTAGTGGAGGACTAGACTGGAGTCTATAGTAAAGGACATCCCAAGTTGAAATAAATTTGCCTTTTTTTGGAGTACAAGTATATCTTCAAGTTACAGGTAACAAGGAACGTACCCCCCCCCCCCCCCCACCCCTCATTCCAGAACGCACACAACTCAATGGAGACAAGCTTTACGAGAAAGGTAAGCCAACACTACACATTTCCCCCCCTTACTTGAATAAATAAGTTGAACATGCATATTGTAAGGGAAATAAAAAATAGAAGGCCTTATCCCATGATATGATTCCTTAACCCGTCCAGGTGGTACAACTTCTCTTCCCAGTCTTGTGGTGCAATTCCAATGCTCCTGAATAAATCCATTATCCACTTTCTTGCCTAAACACAGATACCCTTGTTCACAGCACAATCATCAACACTTCCACAATCTTCATCTGAAAGCCCAACACCACGCGGTGACCATCCACTTGACACTCAGGAGCATCTCTTTCCACAGAAGTATTTTGTTACACTCAGCTTGCTATCACTTAACTTGGCCGAATTAGAACATTTCTGTGTCATTTGCACAGGTTAAAACTTTCTGAATTTGCTAGGCATTTTGACACACACTCACTCACTCACTTCCAGGTTCACCTCTCTAACACCATGTTTCTGATTGTGATGTTCCTTGTAAACGTCTTTAGCCTTACATGTTTGCAATAATAACTAAAGGAGACCACTTCTTCTGGCAACCAAGCAACATTGTCTTTAGTAAAGGGCTCTATACTTCTCAACACTCTGAAGGGACTACAACTTCCTACGGTATGTGTAATCCAGTAGTCCCATAACAATCTATTGCATACCACCCATTACTCTGTTGAAACGTCAACAGTACCATTAATAGCAGGATGATAAAGCGAGGTATGCTTGTGCTTCATAGCATTCATTGTCAAAAATCTCATAACGCACTCCGATATAAATTGTGGACCACTGTCACTCAATAGTGATTTTGGAATATATTATCAAAGATCTTTTCAAGGAAGGTAACAACAAATGAAGCATCCAGTCTGGTGAAACGTCCAGTCTATGGCCACTTTGGGGAGAAATCCATCATCACCACATACTTGGGCACACCATTCCGATCTAAAATTGGACCCAACATATCAATAGCTAATGATTTCCATTGCCCCTCCGGTGGTTCCAAGCAGAGATCTATAAAACAACCTGAGACTGGTCAGCATTGGCAAAAACTGGCAATTCCTAATGTACATTTCAACCTCAAAGTCAAGACCCAGGCACCACGAGAATCCTTTAATCCTTACTTTGGATTTGATTATTCCTAGAGGACCCTCATGCATAATGCCCATAATCCTAGACCTCAAGGAGTAAGGTGATATTATTCTACTACCTCCAAGTAGGAAACCTTAGGCATTAACAAAACGTTCATCCTTTGACTCCCAAAAACCTTTCCAATCCTTATCAAGGGTATTCTTCTTAGGCCAACCTCCCATGGTATACTCCTTGGTTCTGATCAGCACACCATCAAATGCATATACTGTACTTCAATCCTCTTCAGAAGTGGTAGATACCTCAACATCAGTCAAAGCCACACAATACTTGTAAGATATTCCACTTCATAGTTGTAATCTAGCAATCTTAGAGACATTCCCGCAATATGAAGAGGGGCCTTAAACACCCACTTCCTAGTCAAAACCGGTCAAAGGTCTATGATCAGTGTGCAATTTGAGTTTGGAGCCCTAAATATATTGGCAAACTTTTCTAGTGCCCAGACACATGCCAACATTACCCTCTCGATCACAGAGTACCTCTCCGCCGAGGGAGAAAGTGAAGGAAAGCAAAAGCTAGATTATGTTCAAGACTGTCAATGTGCACTTGTGACAAAACCACCGTAAAGCTTTTCCACTTCCAACTTTTCTAACCACTGAATAGGCCACGGGATCCAACCCTTGAAGGGGAATCACTTGACAAATGTCATTTTTAATAGAAGAAAACTCCTCTTGTGGGTCATCACTCCATACATACTCCTTACCATAATTTAACAATTGCCTCAAACCATAGGTTTTGCTTGCAAAATTACTCACAAATTTCGCATAAACAAACTCAGAAATTATCGGACTTCATCTTCTGAGGTGGGTGAAGGCATATCCCTGATGGCATTCAAAATCTATTTTTTAGGTGTAATCCCTGCGTCACTCACCTCATGACCAAGTTTTAATGCAAATTTGCATTTCTTGAACTCAGTAGTCAACCCACTGCTTCTAATATTAAGCAGTTTCTAAACTTAGCATCCTATGCAACCATATCTTTCTCCTTCACCAATATGTTATCCTGTAAATAGATTACCCCTTTGAAACCTTTATAATAACTTGCGCATCAACCTCTGGAAAACTTCAGCGGCTGATGCAATGCCAAATGAAATCCTCACTAACTATAACCAAAAGCAGTGCAATCCCTGTTACCTCGATGGAGCAACACCTAGTGGTAGGCAGTGGCGAGATCTATGGAGGAAAACCATTTTACATCCTTGGTTTGAGCCAGGAATTCACTTACCCTTATCAACTACAATGTTCTTTTTGAGACCATGTAGATGGCCATTAGCCTTGTGAGCTACCACCAATGGAGCCAACCATTCTGTGGCTTCAATAGGTTCAATTATATAATTGATGGCTAATCTATTTAGCTCTTTCGAAAGGTTTATTCCTCAACTTGTTGCAAATTGGTTTAGAATCCCCCATTAAGAAGAATCCTTTGAGTGAAACCCTTAAGCAAACATAACCCGAAAATATTTCCAGGAATAGCTTCTGCCTGAGAGTACATTCTCTCACTTAATCATCTTCAACCAACAATACTTGATCTACGCTATTAGGATTCAAGGAACTACCCAAAGCCTTATGATCTATCCACCTAAGGACCAAAGGCCCCTTTTCAGCTACATACAGTTTCTCAAAAGCTTTTCTGCTCTTAAACTCAAACAACGGAGACCCATTACAAAGTAATGGGAAAGGGTTTCTTCTGTAAAACTTTCCAGATGAACATCGGGAGGAAGCAGACCATTTCCCAGCATATTAACAAACGTATCCTCTCAAACCAATTGATAAACAATGCTGTATGGAGGCCAACAAGACGGTGGGCTAGACATGCCCCAGCGGAGCTCCGGTGAGGCCCTTTAACATCCTGCAATAATCCGGTGTCCCTGAATATAATCGGCCCCCACAAATCTGAGTAATCTGCCCCCTGCACTTGGCACACAGATTGCTGCCAAGAAAATCGAAACTGCTGGCCATACAGTTCACCTGCTGCTCCCGTATGGAGAAGTGCTCTTCATCAAAATGGCAGCTGCCGGGATCAGAGGATTGAGAGGTAGCCTCGAGACACACAAAGAGGCCCCTGGAACCTGTCTTGGGGAAAACACTCAAGTCCGGCAGGGGCAATACCTTGTGGGGTACCTCCCCTTCCACCCCTGCTGGAGTGAGAAACACGGGCCTGATCACTTGGGATGATAAAAGGCAAGAGAGCTTGGGGCTTACTGCCACGGCACTGTGTGTGGCAACCTGAGCCGGGGCCACAACCTCGGACTTGGTACCTCCCTGAGGAGCAGCAGTACTGCAGAAAAGATGCAGCAAGTGCCTGTAAGGGGATGGGGCTACTCTGGCTGGCCCGTGCATGGAGTGCCGACAGGCTCGAGGGGAAAATGGGCCCGCTAGATGCTATATTCATTTGCTGATCCTACACAGAGCACAGCTCCATATCACGGATGGAGACTGCCTAAACCAGGGAAGCAAGACCCATACAGTAACTCCCCCAAAAGTGCACAACGATGTCCTGAGGATCTTGATTGAGGGGGACACTCAGGGGCCCTGTCAGACAACTCTGCTGTGCTCCTCCTTTCTCCCACCCCCTGTGGAAAGGGACCTTTGGAGTCCTGATCCCCGGTGGACTAGGGGCAGAGTAGATTGTAGCCGAGGTGGTGATCAGCGCAGAAGCAGAGCATTTAGAGACTTGGCACCCTGTGGGAATTTGGGAGAGCAGCGGAGACGGGACCGTGGTGGCAAGTGCCTGGTGAACCAGGGGCAATTGCCTGGAGGAATCTCCGTGGGCCGCACTGAGAGGAGTCAAGCCCCTGCGAGGGCCAGAGGTGCTGGTGCACAGACACAATTGGCAGAAGGTGGCAGTGGTCGATTCGTTGAGTGAAGCTGAACCAGGCCTGGAGGCTCCATTCCTCCGCGATAGAGATTCTCGGGGACTACATATAGACTGGATCCTCTGGTTGGATGCAGCTGGGAGCATAACGCAGTGGCTGCATTTCTTCATCTGGCTGTGGTCGGCGTTACCCTAGCCTGTTGCATTGTCCTGAGATTTCTGACTCACAGAGCTCAGGGTGAAGATTAGTTGCCCTGGAGGGAGAGAAGGAAATGCCCTCCACTGTACCCACAACAAAGGCTAAATATCCTGTAAGCCAGGTCGAGTTGCGCCCAGTAATTAATAAACATTAGTGCCTGGGATGTATTGATCCATCGGACTGTTCCCTGAGCTCATTTTGGGAAAGAGTGCTGCCATTCTCTTGTCCAACCCATGTTGTTCATTCTGGAAGGCCCCAGGCTAAAGATCATAAAGAAACTTCAGACTCCTGAATCCACGCCGACTTGCCTGGCTGTCATCCACATAAACCACTCTGTTAGAACCTGTTCTCATAATTAGTGTCCCAGCACCATGGCTAAAGACAAAGACTGAAAACCATCCCATCAGGGTAAGATCGATAAATATGCCCCCCGAGTGACGACACAACCTACCTGGCACCGGACAATGCAGCACTGTTAACTGCCGAAACCCTATGGCAGTACTGGAATCAAGAATCGGGGGAAGGCCGCTCAGAAGTCTCACTCCTGAGACAGGACCTTCATAGTGTGGCAGGAAGCATCACAGTGGCGGAAGAAAAGCTATCCGAAGTGGAAGACACCACCCAAAGATTAAAATGGGACCTGACAGACATCAAGGTTGTCACCAAAGACCTGCTATGGAGAGTCGATGATGCCAAAAACCTGGCAAAACGTAAATTAGAGACTAGTGGGGTTTCAAGAAGGGTGTGAAAGGCCTAGTATGTCTGGCATCTGCGCAATTGGTTTTGGACGGTTTCCTTTTAGCCATCTTATCTACCGGCTTGGTCATAGACTGGGCCCATACTATGCCCAGTCTCCACCTCGTGCAATAATAGCAAGGCTCCTGAACTTCCATGACTGGGAAACATTGCTTCGGGAAGCATGACGACTAGGTAAAATCAAGTTAGAATCCTCCACAATAATGATATTTCCAGGCTATTCCCGTGAAGTGCAGAAGCAGCGCAGTCTTTTGACGCGGTGAAGGCGAAACTCCAATGCTGCAAATGCAGTATATGCTACTTTTCCCCGCTAAGCAGAACGTGCTGTATAAATGTAATGGAAAATTCTACTTTTTTACCACATCGGAAGAAGCCTAGTCCTGGCTAGAAGAGAGACCCCAGCTTGAAACCCGACCGAAAGTCATGGAGGACCCGGCAGGAAGATACAATCTTGGGGCACAGGCAAAACAGTGGTCCACCACAAGAGCAGAGAACATACCAGGAGGCCTGCAAAAAGGTCTCATGAAGAACGGAATGGCGAAGCAACAGCAAGACAATCACCGTCAGACTCAGAATGTGACGGGGAGGGGAAGCCAGCTCTCCTTATTTGGGAGAGAGGAGGAGAATGTTCAGTGGTCCACTGAAGACGAACTGGGTCATGATAAGATAAACTCTGGATCCAGTAGTGGTGCAGGATGACAGCAAAGAATTGGTAGAATCTTAAGATGGAGAGGTTGATCCGGAGTCTGGGGAGGGTACAGGCCAATACCCCCCAGGTGAGTTGCTTTCAAAGTGCGATGGTGACTGCAGAGAGGTGACTTTTCACCCCAACCTGTAACTTTGAGGGATATCAGAAGTGCAGTATTGGAAGAAGGACTGATGTGTGTATGTATGCATAGCATGATTGTGGCCATAATCCTTTCATAACCTATCATAGGATATTACCCTAACTAAGAGTGACTGGGTGGCGAATGAGGAGTCTCTGTTGGGGTAAGAGTCATCATTCGGTGGCGAGAGGGATCAGCTAGTGAGGATTGTCACGAAAATGTGTAAATGCCCCCCTTTCCGTCTGGAAGATGGACTGAACGAGAATGCAAGAGGGATCTTTTTTCTGTTCCTTATGTTTTCTTTGCATTTTTTAATTAAATATAGGTAGTTTGGGAAAGGGAGAGCAACAGACTTCTCAGGTCGGACCTGCAACGTGGTTATCTTTTGTGATATGGAGGTGGATACGTGCAAGGGGCAGGAGGTGGGGGGATGGTATCGAAGTTTTCTTGTTATCTTTGTAATGTTAAATACCTTCTTAAATTTGTTTGAACAGTGGAAGGACACATCAGCATTTATATTTCACTGTGATGGGGAGAATCAAATTGCAAACTATCAGGCATAATGCATGTCAATGATTTAGCATACAGTCACCATTCTATTCTTACATGGAACGTAAATGGGCTGGGCAATCAAATTAAGATGCCTGGTAACTGCATATATTAGGCATCTGAAACCGGACTTTGTCCTCTGCAAGACATGCATCTCGGGGGAACAAAATGCACTCCCTGATCAGTGGGGCATACACCATGCTAGCACATGCAAGATTCAAGTTAGGATCCAGGAGAGTGGCAATCCTAATCCTGAACCCCCCTCCCCCAGTTAGATCCACATGGGGCATATGCTGCAATTCAGGGTATTTAGGGACGATTGAATGTCACTATTGTTGGTGTTTATGTACCCCCCCACATGCCTCTGACAAGACACTCTTAGAAAAACTCACTGGAATCTTGTTAGAAACAAAATCCTCTCCGCACATCCTCGGGGGTGGGGGCTGTCAGACCTGTGGAGTTGCCATCACCCACACAAAAGAGGCTATTCATATAACTCTGGGGCACACAAAGTCTTTTCCAGACTAGAATATATTTTCACACCAGCCGGCGAGGTGGGCATGATACACCGAGCTGAATAGCTATCTAAAGGTTTATCTGATCGCACTCTGCTTTGCAAGGCTAATTGGGAATGGAGACTGCATGCCTGGGCATTAAGGGATGGGACCACCCTATTAGATATTCAAACAGAATCTGAACTTTACAAACTAGAAAACAAAGATGTTGACTTGGCTGCTAAAATCTTGGGGGCATATAAGGCAGTAATGCGAGATAGGATACAGAATATTATATAGAAAAAAGAAGGCTGTTAGACCCATGGAGTAGTTAGAGAAACAACTGCTAAAGGAGGAGGCTATGAACATACATTCGCGACCCCCCCAATGGTGAGACTGGTTCAAGCCCTGCGAGCCGAATATATAGCACTGGCCACTGATGATGCACGCAATCAAATGCTAGCTACACAGCATAGTCTCTATAATGTTGGAGACTAAGCCGGGATATTGCTAGCCTGGCTACGCTGCAGAGAAATGGAGACTCAATGAGCCCACCAAATAAAAGGGGTGGAGGATACCCTGTATGCCAGTGACGGACCGATAGCAGAGGAATTTGTGCAATTTATGAGACGCTTTATAAAGACTGCCCCCTAGCGGACTGGAATGGAAGGCTACTTAACGGTTATAAATTTACCAACTCTCCCTAGTGACAAATGCATGGCCTTGGAAGCGGGTATCACCCTTGCTGAAGTCCAGGCCGCTATATCCCAAGTCAACTCGGGCAAAACTCCAGGACCAAACAGTCTCTTGGCCGAATTCTTTAAAAAGCGGGCAGACGTCCTGTCTCCCCACTTACTTAAGCTTTACCTTGCAGCAAGAAAGGATGTAATCCTCAAACCTGACCGGCGCACAGTCACAATCGTGGTCATACAAAAGGCCAGAAAGCCACCTGCTGGCTGCAGCTATTATAAGCCGATTTAACTAATCAATATAGAAACAAAGGTATTGGCCACCATCCTGGCTACTAGACTTTTAGGGGTAATTTCCCCCTGGGTCCAAAGAGACCGGTCCGGTTTTATGCCCAAACGTTCCACCAAAGGATATCTCTGAAGACTTAGAAATTGGATGCCAAAAAGGCCTTTGATGTTGTACACTGGCCTTTCATGATCCAAACCCTATTTTCCTCAGAGTTTGTACCACAGTTCATGTACTGGGTTGGCCTGCTCTACAAAGAGCCCACAGCAGCTGTAAGAGTCAATGGAACTTTGTCGTCAGTTTCTTATCAGGAGAGGCACTCGTCAGGGCAGCCACCTAGCTTCTCTCCCGTTTGCCTTGACTCTGGAACTGCTGGCTTGTATGAACTGCACACACACAAACATCAGGAGTTTCGAAGCAGATGGTTACCCGATGCAAGAAGAAAAGATCTCACTATACAACGACAGTATCCTGCTATATCTGACCCGACCGACAGTCGATTCCCGCAGTCCTTCAGACTTTTCAGCATTATAGGGCCCACTCTGGGTTTACAATAAACTGGGACAAATCAGTTCTTTTCTCTGTCGGAGGGCAACTAGACTTGACAGATCTACCTGGGAGTTTACAGGTGAATCGGGAGTGATTCCAATATCTAGGGCAGTGGTTCCCAAACTTTTAACTCCTGTGGACCCCCATTGAGTCACTAATGGAAGCTGGGGACCGCCAAGCAATTTGTAGGATTTAAATTTCAAACATTAAAACAGTAATTCTAACAAAATAAACACAAATGTTCACACAAAACAAAAACTCGAATTACTAAGGATTTTAGGGGCATATTTACAAACCCCTATCCCCATGGGAACGTCACTTTTTGCGCTGTTCCCGTGGCGATAGGGGCTTCGCCTTATTTACAAGGCAGCGTTAAGCCACTTAACGTGGCTTAACGCCTTGCAAATGAGGCCCCCTTTCATGCAATACTTAGCGTGAAAGAGGTAGACAGTGGGTGTTGCGGTGGGCGTTCCACTGCAACAACCATTGATTTTGATGCTGGCTCCTATTTACAAGGGTAGCCTAAATAGGAGGCTGTGCCAAAATTAAGACCAGGAAAAACGTGGTCTTAACTTGGCGAAACGAGGAGAAATGCTTTATTTCTCCTCGATTTAGCTTTTTCCATGTGAAAAAGCAAAACGCCTTGGATTGTTTATGTTCAGGAAGGCGATCCTTCCTGCAAATAAACAATCTTTAAAAAAATTACATTTTGTAACTTCCTTGTGTGCTGCATTAAGCAACACACATAGAAGTGACAAAACAGCATTTCAAGATTGTTTATGTGCAGGAAGGAGGACCTTCCTGTACATAAACAATCTTCCCCTGCACGCAGACACACTTGCACTATGGTGCAAGGGTGTCTGCGTTGGCGCTACCCTGATAAGTGTAGCGCCAGCGCAGGGGGAAACGCAGGGCTACACCATATTCTTGTAAATATGGTGCAGCCCTGCGTTTCAGAAGTGGCGGAGCGTGTCTTTAACCCACGGAGGCTTACGACACGCTCCTCTACTTCTGTTGTAAATATCCCTCTTAATATTTTATATTGAAAGAATTTACAAAAAACAAAATAATTTAATGGGAAGGTTGGTGCTACATCCCAGTGACTAACTTTTAACTGGTTGGTTTTATTTTGCAGTACGATGCTCCTGCTCCTGCCAGGGCCAGACTGGAAACCAAAAGCAGCCCTAGAAAATGTTTTCAGACCAGTCCCCATACAGTGCATACCAAGTGCAGTGAGTGAGCCTGGCCACTACAGAGGGGGCTTTGGAAGGCTCTCCCCCAAAAGTTTTTGGGAAACAATGGTGCAGTCTACAACACATTTATGATTACATATTGAATTGTATTAGCTTTTAAAGAATAGCTATTGTTTTTTCTTGTTTTTTTGTCTGTTGAAAACCTTCAATAAAAAGATTTAAACCTAAAGAATAGTAAATGAAGTACTTATTATGCACCAGGGTACGACAATCTGGGAAGAAAAATAAGTTACTGACAAAAGCAGTAACCCACTGACCTATGCACATAAAATACAGTTTTTTTAAAATGCATGGGACACGTTCTTTGCAGTAGGCATATTAACCCTCTGTGCTACATTAGATAAGTTAAAGCTGCCACTGGACAAAACTCTCATCTCTCCAGCAGGTACATTAATCACTGGCGTTATCTTGACACTTTTATTGTTGCTCGAAAACTGCTAATTATACAATAAACTTTGCAGTGCTTTTAAAACTGCTGCCTGCGGACCCCCTGGAAATGTGTCAAGGACCCCTGGGGGTCCGCGGACCACAGTTTGGGAAACACTGATTTAGGGATCTATGCCACAATTGAGCAGAAGGAGGAACAGCACACAATGTCAGGAAGGTGTGGCAGGGGTGTGGAATTTAATAAAATATCTTCTTGTCCATGGGGCAGGTTACTTCATAAATCTACTTGTCCTGTAACAAAATCCACTTGTCCCTTTTGTGCTGTGTAATGCGGTGACAAATTATGGCAGCAATACCCTTATACAAGATCTCCGGAATAGCCTCTCTGAAAATGCCAGGGCCCTTCCATAGCAGGGTATGAATGCTAGCAATTCCCTTATGTTGCCACGTTACCGCAGATCTACATACTGGCGCTGAAGATAAGCAACAGTTTCAGGATTAGAATGACCTTTTGAGTCTGTGCAAACCTACTAACTTGCATGTTTTAAGGGTTTTCACCAACTCTTCTCTAATCTTTTACCATACTGAGAAAGGTTGGATATTTACTCCTGACAATGGCAGACATAACTTCTGCCTGGGTTGGGGAAAAAAGTGGTTGGAGGGGAAGTAAACTTGCAAACGCTCGGATTTTCGCATGAGCAAATGTACACATGCATATTTGCTCATGCTAAAATGCAGTTCACAAATATTTTGCAGGAGTACTATTTCTTGGCCTACTTCCGTAAGGTCTTGTGAATTCAGGAAAGTCGTATATCTGCACTTAATGCAAGGACATAAGTGCACTTTTGAGACTTTACTTAATAATTGGCCCCCTAATTAGGTCTGGTGTTAACCATGACATGTTGTGTTTATTAAAATGTCTCTCTGTCAGTTGGCAAGCTTCACTGTGAATGACAGCATTCTGTTCTTTCACAAGGAGCATAATTGACAAAGTCGTTTTGTTCAGTGCCAGGAACGACTGGCAATGTGTGCTTTTTGAGACCAAAACAATTTTTGCTTTTGCCAATGTTTGTTATAATGAGGAGGGCCCAGCAGCACCCACACCAATAAGGTTTTACAAAAAACATGCTAAAACAAGTCACGCATTGATAAAACCAAAAGACTGACCAACAATTGCAGACCAATTGGCTTTACCAATGCTTGTTTGTTTTTGTTTCCCATAATCTTATTAAAACTGGTTACAGTGATTTTCCATTATGAATATTTTTGGGAAATACTAGCATGCATCAACACATTTTACTAAATAATGCTGCAGAACAACGCTACCTAAAATGTTACAGTAGTTTAGCTAAATGTTTTTGCTTTTTTTGTGAACATTTTATCTTGAAAGATAAGAATAATCAATCTTGCTTTCATGCGTCTCCATGTATTTGCATCTAATCGGAGAGTATTCTGGGAGCAGTATGCATAGCCTCATAGTGCTAAACAATGAAAGCGTGTGCACCCATTTTTATACTTTAACCACTGTCAGTAGTAGTCAGAGCTTACAACATGTACTTAGATCGCTCACCCTAAGAATAAAGGTTATGCATTTATGAACCATAAATACAAGTTTGAACAGCGTTAAAACATGGAAACAAATATTACCTTAACCGCAGGCAATGCTTTCCCTGATCTATCATGTGGGACTTTAAACTGGCAGTCAGAGGGTTTGTGATGAAGGGGTTTGTGCCTACTTGTCCCAAGGACAAAATACACATGGAAACTTGTTGCCCTTGACCCCAAACAATATGTCCCGGGCTTTGGGCTATAGGAATTCCACATCCCTGTGTGGACAAATTTCATACGGACGCTGAACGTTGGAAGAAACTCCCCCCAACGATATTACGCAGGGCAGCAATGTTTAAAAGGATCCTCATCCCCAATTTTTTATATGCCCTACAAAACACATATTACAAAATCCCTGATGAAGTTTTTGTCAAAATTTACGGTGAACTTAGGAAATTACGGTAGAATAACAATTACTCTAGAATAGCTCTCTGAACATCACAGCGCAATCCATTCAACGGAGGATTAGTCCTTCTAGATGTCCGGGCTTAATACTGGGCATCCCATTTGATAGCTCTAAATGACTGGGGACACATAGAAAGGAATCACCCCACCCATGCGTAGGAAAGGATACAATTTCAAACAAGCCCCTACCACCATTATCTTTGTGTAGGGAAAAAAGCGATAGGCCTACCACAGGGCTACCCAAGTGACTCAAAGCGTAATGCAAGGCTAGTAAATGTTTCAGAGGGACAGTAAAGATCACACAGGAAACTCCACTAGGGGTTGGACAATACCTTAAAGAAATTGGGAAGCTGAAGGGGTTTGAAGCCTGGGCCCATATTGGTATCACACACAAAACAAGGGGAATAAAGGGTCCTTACCTAATCTACCCTCCTGGATCACTAAATTAACCCACAAAAAAGGAAAACGAGGACATAAATATATCTGGTACAGAGAAAACTCAACGCTTGTTAAAATTGCTTTCACCCACTAGTAGTAGCATGCTTCATCCTAGGGCTTGCTAACAACATCCCTGTGTAGGTAAACGCCTTGGATACAGCAAAGGGATTGGGAAGATAATACATAAATATATATTAAGGGATCTTTTGTGCAGAACTACAACAAAACTGTGATTAAAACTAGCTCAAGAGAGTCCTTAAGTACCTTGAATCATGGACTTACTGGGTAGGATAAAAAAATTAAGGGCGGTGATGAAAGGGGGGGGGGGCACTATTACCCCTTTATCCCTCGCGTCTGCAGATTGTTGACATGTTTCGGCCGCCCCAAATTGCCCACATGGGTCGTTTGGCCTTCCTCAGAACTACAGATCCCACAATGACTAACACCCTACCTGGATCTCCCACTGAGGGAGAAATAACCAATTCTGGTCTTTATCATTAACCACACTGCGGATGCTCCAAGTTTCTTGGTTCCATCCTCAGAAACTGGTGTGCGATTGGGAGCTTCTCCCTGTAGTCACACAGCCCTCAAGGGTACAATGCTGCCCACATTTGCCGCTTGCTTCACCATACTGGTATCTCCAAGTTGGAGGACCTTGGAGATACCAGTCCCCCAGATGGAATTTCAACTTCATGATAAGCAACACTGTAAATATTTGCAGCTCGCCCATGCCTGGAAAGCTGAAAACATTCCGGCAGATCTCCCGGAATATGCATCCGTAGAAGGCGGGTTTTTGATGGGAGAGACACAAGAGAAAGCAGTCCCTTTCTTGAATAAAACCATTAACAATAATATGCCCGACATCCTATTGAAACTAAGACCCAAATGGGAAATCGATGTTGGTGAATTAGACGATCTGGACTGTGAAGCAGCTAATGTTCCCACGAGAGGTAGCGAATAAATCCAGACTGATACTAGCTGCTATAGACCGATATCACTTATCGATTCGGTTGTTAAGGTAATGGGGCGAGCTATTTTAAACAGATAGAAGGACTGGGCAGACAATAATAAGTTGTTATCAGATTGTCAGTACGGCTTTCATCAAGGGCGTTCGACCACCACCCAGTGCCTCAATTTGTATTTGCTGCTTAACAAATACACCGTGGTGTACCCCGGTTCAATACATCTCGCCTTCATGGACCTATCATCGGCGTTTGATTGTGTCAACAGATCTAAACTATGGCAGTCCATGGAGGCGAGAGGGGTAGACAGGGGGCAGATATACTTCTGAAGAGATTTACATTCCTCAACCCGGGCTAATGTTAGGTACAGTAAGGACCTGAAAGTAACGAATGATTTTCCAATTAAGAAAGGTGTAAGGCAGGGCTGCATCATGGCTCCTTTTTTATTTAATTTTTATATAAACGATCTCGAGAGCACCCTGATAGAGACAGGTGCAGATTTCCCGCGTATAGACAAACGGGGTATTCCCGTTTTGCTATACGCGGATGATGCTGTACTAATAGCAAGGACAGAATTAGGGCTTCAAACCCTGTTAAACTCATTTTACGAGTTTATGAAAAATCTAGACTTAATGATTAATAGCACCAAGTCTTTCACTACGAGACTGGGTAAATGTACCAGAAAGGCATTCCAGTTTAAAACAGGGGTTGACATAATTCCCAGTACCAAGGTGTTCTCATATCTAGGAGTTCTCTTTGATGATAAGCTAAAGTGGGAGGTGGCGATACACAAAAAAAGGGGGAGATGGCCAGGGCAAATGCTACAATCTTTAACTTTGCATCAAAACTGGGTAAGAAACCGACGGGGGCCATGCTTCAGGTCTATAGTGCCAAGAGTGTCACCATAGCAATCTATGGTAGTGAGCAGTGGGGACGCGGTGTAACGAAACCTTTACAGGTCGAGCAAAACAAGTTTCTAAAAAGATTATTATGTGTCCCGCAAAGTACTCCGAACCTGGTGGTTCATGAAGAATTGGGAGTACCTTACATAGCCGACCAACTATCACTGCGCCCCATGCTCTTTTGGCTACAGTGCTGGCTTAACCCGGACATTCCCCTGACCCTGTACCCCGGTTCAATACATCTCGCCTTCATGGACCTATCATCGGCGTTTGATTGTGTCAACAGATCTAAACTATGGCAGTCCATGGAGGCGAGAGGGGTAGACAGGGGGCAGATATACTTCTTAAGAGATTTACATTCCTCAACCCGGGCTAATGTTAGGTACAGTAAGGACCTGAAAGTAACGAATGATTTTCCAATTAAGAAAGGTGTAAGGCAGGGCTGCATCATGGCTCCTTTTTTATTTAATTTTTATATAAACGAACTTGAGAGCACCCTGATAGAGACAGGTGCAGATTTCCCGCGTATAGACAAACGGGGTATTCCCGTTTTGCTATACGCGGATGATGCTGTACTAATAGCAAGGACATTCCCCTGACCCGTGCTATACTTAATGACTGCTTGGCATTAGAGAACATGGCACGAATCCCCTGGTTTAATTATATCAAAAAGGGATTTGAACAACTGGGAAGGGGTTCCTTATTTTTCAACCCTGAAGAAATCCTTAAGAATGATATTCCATTATTCAAAATCGCTTTCCTGAATCATAGAAGGCAGGAAAGGGAGGGGTTCGAGCTCATGAAACCAAGTGTCCGGGCTTTTATGCCACTAATTACGACCCCCACTGCTGTGCCCTACCTATTGTCCACACTCACCTCACATAAAAATATTTTGCTAACCAGGTTCAGATGCAACACATTTCACTTTTTATTGGCAAGACCAAAAGTGGGAACTAGAGGTCAGTTGTTACCAGCATGTGACTGTAACGGGCAATCGCCGCAAAATATAGAACACTTTATGTTTTTTTGTACTTTTTATTCAGTCCCAAGAAAAACCTTCCTGATACCAATTCTAAAGAAAATGAATTTTATTCAAGTTAAACCTGCTATAATGTTTTTACAATTACTGAACATGGACTGTACATATTTTATTGTCCGTTTTTTAAAATCCACTTTGAAATCTAGAATGGATATGGATTGTTAAACATTCTGATGGGACTTATGTATATTTAACTCTGTGCCGTTTGTGACTTTTTATGAATTTATATTCTAAATTCGAAATAAAGTATTTTGACTGACTGACTGAAATCCAGACAGACTCATTCAGCTCAAAATCCTACATAGAACCTACTATGATAGAGTTTGCCTCCATAAAATTAGAAGGGCAGCCTCTCCGGAGTGCCTTAGATGCAGGGGACACCTTTATCCACACACTATGGTCATGTCCCACCATTCACTACTTCTGGCAGAACATACCCCTGGAACTAAGCAAAATACTAGGGACATCACTACCTGATTACCCTAAATATGTACTTTTAGGCATACCCAATGACCTAGACCTCCCACAGATTAAACTAATATAGTGTCACTTGGGCTTAGTGATATCAAAGAGGGATCTGGCCAAATATTGGGGAGCCTCTGAGACACCTACCATGGCTGAATGGAAAAGGGGAATGGACCTATATATGGCAGCAGAAAGGGCAACATAGGATGCCCATGTTCATTTCACATAGTGTGGGGTTGCAGGATCGACCACTATGGACTAGGTATACAAGTTGACGCTGATGCTGTGCTTTTATCCCAAAACCTTTAATGTAGATAATTTGATTTGACAATTTGTTGATACACCAATATTTTGTTTCTTCATTGTCCTCATTAATGTGGAAACACTTGATGTACTGATGTCCTACCAATTTGTTTATTTGTTTATAATGGGCACCCATTTATGCCCCACTTGTCCTGTCCCACAAAAATTAATAAAAATGTTTTTTTATTACAAATACAATGCTGTATGGAGATCCAGAATCAGCATTAATCTGTGCACCCATTCCACCAATTCTTATTGCACGCAGTGTTTTTTCCTGGAATTTGTAACCAAATTCACAGTACAATAATCAGTGTTCAAAACCCCTTCTCCAGAATCTAACTAGAGGATTCTGTACTGTACACTTTTTTACCAGTATTTTTTTCCCTCTACACATCAGCAAAATGTCGCATGATACCTCAATAAGAACATTTCATTTTCCTTGCTGGAAATGTTTTTCATGCAGCTAGATATTCTTTGCATTCAACCCAAAACATCTCTCAACTTTCTTTTATTCACGATTAGAAACAGTAGGTTAAAAAAAAATTACTGTTGTGCGCACGCAGTTTAACTTTGGAGTTAAGTGTAGACAACTGGCTCTCTGTTATCTTACAAATTGTTCCATCAAGGATTTCACAGTGGCTCTTGTACACTTTGTGGATAACTTAGCCTTCTTAGCCGAAGCAATTGTGTCCTTGAGACTGGATTCCCCCTCATCTATTTGATCTCTCCACCAAACCATTTGCAGCCCGTAAATGGAGTGGTGTTCTTTCATGCTTAAAAGCATGGTTGATTAAAAAAATTCCAATATTTTAATTTGAAAACAAAACAAGTGCCATTATCTGAAATTAGAATGTTAGGGACTCCATCTTTAGAAAATACATCCTCTAAGGTTTTAATACCAACATTGGTAGTGGATAGAGGTACAAAATCATAACAACCGCATTTCGAATAATAATCAGTAAGCACAATGAGAAATCTTATGACTGTTGGCAAAACATTAAAAGTTCCAGTAAAACCAATAGCCAACTTGACCCATAGTTGCGCCAGCAAATAATTAAAATTTGGCTTGACTCTATTAACTTTCCAGTGTTTCTCTGATAGAAGGCATTCTGGGTATTCATTAACAACTTATTCAACATTAGCATCTATACTTGGCCACCAGTAATGCTTTCTAAGGAGATTTCTTTTTTGTGTCCCAACATAGCTGGATACCCTTTGTGTACAGCAATCAATCAACTTGTTTCTAAATGCTTCAGGTGGAATAAAACATTGTCTTGTAAACATAGCATTTTCAATAGAAAAGTCTGCAGAAACCTGTTGAAAAGGAACAATACTTTGAGCTAGATTCCTCAGTGGTGGCCAACATCCATTCATTCACAAGCTTGCTCACTTCACACAGAACAGCATCCTATGCACATGCTTCTACCCGTTCATTTTCACAGACATGTCCTACAGAAAATGCAGAAACATCTATGACAGAAACAAAACATTCATCATCATGTGTTGCACCAAGTTCTGACTCACTTCTGACAGGCATGCATCATAAACAGTCCACGCAAAAGTTCTTTCCACCCAGGATGCGCTTAATATTGAAACTGTATTCAATATTAAGCGTTCCAAACGCGAAGAAGCAAACCCTATACCATTCCAAGACATAAGATGCACAGGAGGTTTGTGGTCCCTGATAAGTTCAAAATTATGTCCCACATACAAGTCTTGCTCTCTCAACAGCACAAGTACAAACCAGCTCCTCCCTTTCAATTGTACTATAATGCACCTCAGAATCTTTGAGGTCACGTAACTGCCAAAACAGAACCCAATCCTATAGCGCGGTCATCCACAATTACTGAACTTTTATCTGTACCATAAAAATGTTGTAACAAAGGGGCAAACCTAATTGTCCTTTATAGCATGAAAAAACGTCATTGTGTTCTTATTCCCATAAAATGTCTCGCTTTTCAGTACAAGACCCCTTAAAAATTGCCCAATTGTGGCATGCACATGCACAAATCTGGCATAATATTCACTCCGGCCCAAAAACGATCTTAATGAATCTTCACCAGTAGGAGGTGGTGCACTGACGATGGCATCAATAAGATCATCCTTAGGCCTGATAACCGCTGTTGAAATAGTGACCAAGATATTAGTGGTTTTTTTGTCTAAGAATTTGGAATTTTTCTTTAAAACAGCCACGCCTCTTTTACAAACAATACTAAGAACCGGCCTCAGAATAAGATCATGTTCTTCAATGTCCTTAGCAAAGATCAAGATATCATCTTGGAATGCTTGAACCCCTTTGACGCCTTTAATCAAACGCTGGCAGCAGATGCCAACCGAAATGGTAATCTCAAGTACTTAAAGGGGCAAAAGGGTGTTACGAAGGTTGTCAAATCCTGAGAACATTTGGAAAATGACACCTGACATGGGATCAATGATAGAAAACCAAGTAGAGCCACCAACTGCCTATAACAGCTCTTAAACCCTATTTTTATTTTATTAATAAAGTTTTATATTTTGCAAACATCACCCATCAGGTTATCAGTGCGCTTCGCAGGTGATGTGAAGTCAGAAACAAGAGAACACCCACAAATACGAGAGATGTACAAACTGTGTAAATTAACAAACTGAGGAAAGTAACCTCCATACAAGTCGAAAAGACAATATACCTGATCCAACAAACGAGAGATAATCATGGGTGAAGCGGAGACAAAATGTGTGACCTAGAGCAGAAATTAGTTCATAAGTAGTGTTGTAACTTTTTTTTGATAAGTTGCAGCAGAAGGGTTCAGGCTGATGGCAGGGAGTTCCAAAGTTTAGGGGTAATAACGTAGAAGGCTCTGTTGCAAGTTTCCTTTTTTCAAATACTTGGGGTTTTAACAACAAGGTGTTGGTGCTTCTAGTGGTTATGCATCCACAAGATAATTCTAATTTTAGTGCCAAGTACCTTAATGTGTTGTAATGTAAAGCTTTGGGAGTCATACAAGCAATTTTTTGTTGTATTCTTGCCTTATATGGGCGCCAGTTCAAGGATTTTAGATCCTGAGAGATGTGTTGTTTTTTTTCTGTTCCTGTGATGAGTCTAGTAGCAGCACTAGGAGAGTCCCTTAGCAATGCCAACTTGGATCTAGGAAGGCCACAAGGGGTTGTACTTCTAAAGTCCAACCTGGGAATAACTTGTGCTTGGACCGCTGATTTCAAGTCATCATGGGGGGAGGAAGGGTCTTAATTTCCTTAAAATGTTCATTTGATAATTCGCTCCTTTGGTGGCAGTACTGATGTGCTCCTGCATGTTCAAGTTCTTGTCAAGTGTTATTCACAGAGATCTCATAGAATCTATGATGTGTGCTGAGCAGTTGAGGGTAGTTAGATGCTTCATCAATAGATCAATCTCAAGCTTGTTATTGGGTGAGACAATGATGAGGAATTCTGTTTTGATAGCATTTAGTTTGAGATGGTTGTAAATTATCCAATTTTGAGTATTCTGTAGAGCTGTGTTGAGGGACCTGATGTCTTCTAGGGGAGAGATTTTGAAGTCCAATTGGGTGCAATACACATACATATGATAACGAATGTTAGAATATTTCAAAGTTTCTGCTAGAGGTTAAATGAATAGGTTGAAGAGAGTAGGTGAGAGAGAGAGAGGACCCCTGTGAGACCCCCAAGGTTACCGTTGTTGCATTGGACTAGGAGTGATTAACCTTTACTTTTTTTATTCTGTAGTGGAGAAACTAGTTTAAGACGGACCCTGAAAACCCCATCCTCCGTTCAAGTAAATCTAGTAGAATGTCATGTTTAATCATATTGAACACAGAGGGATTAAAAGGCTCAATCAAGGATTACCTTGATAATTTGATTGTTGTTTGACAAGTTCAAAAAGGTTTTTTAGGACTGTTTCTAGCTAGATCGAGTTGGGTTCTGAAGAAATTAGCTTTTAAACTTCTGATTTGTTTATTATAGGTGTTCCTCAGCGATCTTTAGCATTTTAGGTGATCAATGGATGGAAAGAATCTACAAGCTCATTCAGCTAGTCTCAGATTGCGTCTTTCTGTTTTAAGGCTATCACTGAACCATGGTTTAGAGTTTTTGTTGGACATTCTTTTGAGTTGTAAGGACGCAATCGAGTCTAGGATGTTAAAAATGGAAGTATTGTAGTGATCTGTGAAGACGTGGACCTCTACCATGTCCACCTGGGGAGGCAGGATGTTGTTATTGAGGGCAGTGAGATCATTTAGTGTTATGTTCTGCAAACTTCTTTTTCTTGTTTGGGTTTCTTTAGTTGAGCATTTTTACAACTCACAACATTTGTGTTGAGGAAGGTGATCTGTCCAGTGGCAACGGACTATTGATTCTAGTTAAAAGATGTCCATTTCCGCAATCATTAAGTTCAAGATCTCACCTTCATTATGTAGGACTGTCACAATTTTGGGTCAGCTCAAGGTCTGATCGAAAGGTTTTAAAGCTGTTCCCGGCATGGTCATTCAAGTCATTCCAGTGCCAGCTGAAGTCCTCAAGGAAGATCTAGGTAGGTTGATGATCAGCGTTGGTTGTGAGTACTTCCATAATTTGTTAAATGAAAGGTAGGTTGTCTGCCGGTAAATGGTAGATCGCGTGAAATTTGCAAATGAATCTGTTGTTACTAGAAATATCGGTGCATAGGTATTCGCAAGTGGGAAGAACAATGGTTTGTTACTGTTTCACAGAGAGTGTTATGGTAGATGCAGGCGACCCTGCAGTCAGGTTTGCTATAAAGTCTAATGAGGTTGTGACTCGGGGGTCGGTGGGGGAGGGACTAATAAGTTTAGTATAGGAGCAGAGACATTGTTTAGCCATGTTTCTGTAAGGATAACTAGGTTGAATTCTTGTGTGAGGATGAGGTCAGAAATATATGGCGTGTGTCTAACAGCCAATCTGCAGATGAGGAGCATGCATTTCAGGCGAGTAGTGGAGTTAACTGAGGGAGTTTATGTGATGCTACTATGTCTAAGATTGGCTTTGTTTAAAGGTTCTCTGTGTGGGTTAGCAGGGATAGTTTGGATTTAGCCCACAGTGTCCGTGTCAGTATCTTTAGTAGAGATATAAGGAACAGAGCGTGAAATTCACTGTCAGCTAGTCGCTCGTTCAGTCTCATGGCCCAAGAAGGGGCATTAGGGAAGGGTATGGTTTTCCAACTATGGTGAGGAGAGTAAGAGAGGAGGGGAAGGCAGCCTAGCGCAGACGTTAGCAGCTTGAGCATGGGTGTGAGTAAAGTTCATCGGGGACCTGTTGGACCTCTGAGTGATCACCACCTCTTCAGTGATGTTTATGAGGCTCTGCAGTTCTGCCTTGAGTTGAAGAAGGTTAAGTGAAATATCGTTTAGTCTAGATTCCAGAGATGCATGGAAAAAACTTGTCATGGTGTGGGGGAGGAGGCTAGGTGGTGAAGGTAAGCCTTGGGTAGTGGTACAGGAGTTTTGCTGGTCAATGGGATCCAAGGGAGGGTTTGTCTGTGTGAGGATGGCGTTAGGTGGGAGAGGGGGAAGTGAGGAGTTTGAGTGCTAATTAAGAGTCAAATGAGACAATTTGTTAATCATGTTAGGAAATTTGGACTCCAATATGGTCGACAAATGGGTCCGGGGAGAGATTTGGGAGTGCAAGCAGGAACCACGAGGGTATAGTTGTGGGGGAGGTGTTAGAGCCAGGATTATGCAGTCTGTGCTTACTGTTCTAGAGGAGTAGTGTGAATGTCATCTGGTTCAGAGCGTCAAGGGGTGAGCTACGGTCCATGCAGAGGGTGTTGTAGCTAAGGTATTGCAGGAGCTGACGACAAGGACGGGCTGGATGTGGCTTGGGCAAGAGTGGACGCCACCAAGTTCCTGAGATATGCCACAGGAGTTGGGCCGCATTGGGAGGCGGAGGAATCCTTATTGGTCACAGCATTCTTGATGATGGCGAAGATTTCATTCAATATTTCTAAGTTGATATTTGAAGATTGTAGGAGGATGATCCCATTGTTATATAGGGATATGGTAGCCTCTGCTCTGCAGAAGGGTGAGGGAGCTACTGATAGTCTAAGACCATGTGGTGTTTTCCTGGAGTTGGTGATCCAGAGAATAGAGTATAGGGCTTTCCTCCATTGCGCTCGTCTTTTTGTGTAGAACATGAGGTCACTTATTATAGTTCCTTCATTAGAGCAGAAATGTGGGTCGGAGAGAAGAGTTTCTGGGTGATATTTGAGGAGTCTGAATTTTAGGATGTTACATGCATTTTAATTAGATTAGCAGGGTACTTAATTATGTAGACATTTAGTCCTATAGGTTCTAGTTTGTTGTCCACTGCTCTAGGGGAATTGGGGCCCATGTTGATCGAGCATCTAAAGCTCAATGGGAGAACTGGGCTAATCAAGGAAGATGGTTCCAAAAATGTTATGTGCTGCTAGGCTTCAGAGTAGTGAAAATAAAAATGGGCAGTCTACCTTATATAGAGGAACAAGTCAACAGTCCTTTGTTTATTTCTCTAGAAGCAATGCGTGGGTCACCATCTTAGGTAGAGGCCCTCATACCCGAGAGAAAGAAGTGATGCTAAAATGGCTGAAAGGCAACAGCACAAGGATCTGAGCCACAAAATAATACAAGGCCCCAACAACTCAAATCGCCCCAGGAAGGGACTAAAGATAACCACAAATGTTCTGTGCCAAAATCCACCATTAAAGCAAGATCTCCCAACTAGGCGTCTCAATGCTCAGACGCCATAGGGGAGTAGGGGCGTACCAGCCCATTCACGACACAGGAGGCGTGACAGCAAACCAGAAATCCGGCCAGTGAGGGGGGGGTCAAAGTATAGGGAAAGGGTGCCCCAATACCTGCAGACCTCGGTGTGAGCAAATGAAAGAAAGGCTGCTGGGCCCCCACCAACAACGGCTTGGAGCTGGCCTCAAAATATAGGAGTCTGAGAGAGCGGGCGAATGAAATGGAGGCAGCCATGCCTCCGGTGGTCTACCGCTTAGTGCTGTCACACACAGCAGGGATAAAGAGGCTTGCGTGGGTGTTTTGGTTGGGATGGGTGTCTCGGGCGGGGTACACGCCCTCTCGCCCGAGATCCATTATGTGGAGAATTTGTCAAAACGGCTGGCCGCCGTCGGTTCAGCGCTGCCACACAAACTGGGCCCACAATTGAGCACCCCAATCGGGCCAGATAGTGGCACGCTCGGTAGACAGGTGATGCAGGGCACAACAACTCTTACACCAGCGCTGCTGCAAATCAGCCCAAACACAGGTGAGTAGTGGTTGCCAGCAAGCTGGAACATCTCGCTGTCCCCTCTGAAATCTGCTGCAAAGTCTCAGCCGCAGAGCAACCTCGTCTCCAAATCCAAAATCAAAGCCAGCCACTGGCCCCTCTAAAAACAGTGCTGGCACAGGGCAGAGCACGCTCAGCAGTGATTATTGTCAGCAATTGCCCTGGCGGCAGTGGTCAGAGAGCTAGAAACTGATCTGAAGACAGCCACTTGGTCCACGCAGTATCGTTGTCAGGGAAGGAGAATTGTTCGCCAAATACAAACTGTGGATGGTGGGGGCCATCAAGTAAAGTCCTTCGTAGATTCCTCGGTCCCATGAAAGCATGGTTGGATGGCTAGATAAAATCAGGGATATTTATTGATTATTGATCCTTAATCCAGGAGCTCTATGGCCATCTTGCCTAGGTAGAGGATGAAAATCTACTAGAATGTTCTTGTTCAAAGACTGCAAGTCAGCACACAAATGAAACTTTCTAGATTTGTTCTTAGCGAAGACTACAGCTGAAACCGATTCAGAGGAGTCTGTAGAGTGAATTATACAATTTTTACACGTCATCCAACAACTGCTTCAGTACATCTCTAACACTAGGTGGTACAGGCTTAAATTTATGTTTAGCAGAAATGGCACCAGATTTTAGCTTAAAGTCCTGTTGGACGACTTTGACACACTGTAGTATGGATGTAGTGTAATTTAATAGGGCATGTTTCTTTTGATGCTTAGAAATTACTTATTTTAGAATGTACTTGTGTCATGTTTGTGGGTAATTCTAGATTGTTGCAACTGTTTAGTCTCACTGGCTGTGCTGCCGTAGTGGCAAGCGGTCGTGGGTACTAGGTCCTTTACTGGAATAAAACCTGCAATTGAAATTATCACAGCAGCTTCCAGGAATTGTTCTTTTATTTAGAAAATACTACATTTATATGGCGACGAGCGATTGGTGGATTAAGGAGCCTTTGGAACCCACTGACAACTAACATATTTCAAGAGACTATACTTTTATGGAGGAGAGACGGATGTTATGATATTGGATTTCTTTGCACATGTGAGTTTATAGGGTGAAGAAATGCCTGCATTCCTCAGTGTTAACATGTAGATCGTTATTTACTTGAGTTGTTCCACGCTCCGCTGTGCATTTCAAAACATGCACTTACCACCGGTCTTCTGCAGTGGAGCACGACTGTATTGTGAGCGCGACCGTCCTGTGAGCTAGAGCTTGCTGATGCTAATCAGTCTCTGTGATTTCCTGTGCCTCTTCTAAATCCCTTAGAAAACCACGTTTTCCATGTTTTCTGCAGCTATTTTGATTAATTGGGCTGCTCCTCATTGGGATGTTAGAACTAGACATTGTTCTTTCGTTGCAATTCCTGATAATCAGATGTAGCCTGTTTCCGTGACACCACACGTTGCGCATTCCAGTGTTCAGTTGTACGGTGTTGCTTTGACCCTACATTATGATTTCCACTGATTCAATTCTACTTATCGCCTATTTCCATGACGGGCACACAAACTGCATTCTGTGACGGGGACACATTTATAAGTGGATTCTACACCAGACTCTCAGTTTCTTTGGGATTTGAAGGTACTTTGGTGCTATGGCTACGCCCAATAATGTTGTACAACCTCAACCATTTTTAGGTCTCGCCTGCGTTGCAGCGCATGCGTTGCTCCGCCTTGGCGGGAACTATTCTAGTTGCTTTTGTGTCCGACTTCTGTGGAAGGGCGGTTGGCGTCTGCCCTGTCGGCATTAGGCCCCGCCCACCCGGACTGGAGATTTCGCTCGCGCGCGGCGTCTCTTCCAGACACGCGTATCGGAGGCTGCTTCTCCATGTTCACTTCTGTTATTGAACAAAAGGTGAACTCTGCAGTGCACAGTGCTCCAAACGAAAGTGTATATGATCAATTTATTTCCATTTTGATAACTGAAGTTGGAAGAAAGTGTAATAAGTCTCATGTGGTGTCTACGTGATGTTTCTTAGCTATTTTTCGAAGGCTTCCCCAGTGTCTCGTGTTTTTCGACATGGACTTCATTATTTTCTAGTATATATCTACTTTAGTCTTCAATCTCACTTTCAGTATAGTGTTCTTATTGCCTTTCTCACATCCTACTTCCGCTTTTCCCTCTCGCTGCTTCCGCCACCGTTGTTTCCATGATTTATTTCATTTTATTCGTTGTGTTTGAATAACAGCGTCTAAGCAATAGAAGATGGCGCTATAGGGTGGAGGTGGAGGAGTCAGCTGAGACAGGGGCAGTGCTGATCAAATAATAGGATTTCAGGGCTGACTGTTAGCAGGATTGATAGGGTAAGTGCCTTTTAAGAGCTTTGAAGGGCGTGACCTTGTGCATGAAATGAGCAGCCAGTTTTGTTGTATACGCCGGATATGAACAGTTGCCCTTAAGTGTCTAGTGGGTCAATAAGACAGTAACCACTCAATGAGGCCGGGTCAGGCTCGGTCATGGAGGACCTTGTGATCAGGACCAGAAGCCAGTGATGTCATTGGTGTACTGCAGGCCAAGAATGACGTGAGCGGGGCAGTTAAGGATCTTTTGCAAGTAGACCAATGTTTTCTTCAGGAGACACAAATCCAGTTTGTCTGCTTAATGCTATTCCTCCTTCTGGGTTCGTCTGTCTTCCCCTCGACCAGGTGTTTCCCAGCTTCTTGCTTCTCGCTCCTTCTTTCTTCGTTTATTCTCCCTTCATATGTGTTGTTGCTACTTTCTCTGTCTCGCCTCTGCCTTTCTCTCCTTGTAGCCCTTCTCTGGCTCCTCCTTTTCATTTCTCCTCCATTCATGCCTCTTGCTTCTTTGACTCCCCTCATGCTTTGTTGCTTCCCCTCTTTTAGTGCACTTTGGCCTGCATCACTCATCGCCGCTACTGTTTCTCTGTCTACGATGTGCTCTGGTAGCTTTTACAGGCATTGCTTTTCATATTCCTCATGTCTCAATGGCTCTTTTTCCAGTGGTCGTGACACTGTGCTTGTCACTCTGCCTATCCCAATAACACTTTAGCTATTTCATCCCAGTTGTGTTCTTGACCCTACAACGGTGTGCCATTCTCACTGTTCCTTTTAACCCCTGCAATCTAGTGCATGCAAAGGTTCTAATTTCCAGGTTTAGGGCTCTTTACTGCATGTGATCACCTGAACTTGGTGCTGGGCAGGCAGCCTACACTAGGTCTCCACTTCGTGCCGTGGATGCTCACGGTTGCCCAGCTCTGTACTCACCACGGAGAACATATATTCAGAGATGCACATGCACTCGGCGCCGCCCTACATTTAAGCGCTGCTTCCGTACCAGTTCCTTTTTCAATCTTCTCTCATACTTCCCCCACCTTCACAGTTTTGCTCTGACTTCCGCCACTCATTCTCTCACCCTCATCTCTCTGGTTCTCCACCTGCACCACTCATTCTTCTACCCACTCCAGCTTCACCAGTTCACTTTCTCACCACTAACTTTACCCCTCTCTTTCTTAACCTCGCTCTCCCCTATAGTTCCTTCTCATGCACATTCCTCAGTGACCTACTCCATGCACAGACAACAGGAACAACAAATTGCCCATAAAAAATATAAACAGTTAACCTCCACTGCTCGCTCTCACTTTCACTCTGGCCATTACCCCTATTTCCCAGTTTCCCTCTGCTCCACTTTTATTCCCTGGTTCTCTCCCACCTCCACTCTTCCACTGTCGCCTGCATATTTTCCAAATTCCCTCATTCTCTCACCTTGGTCTCTGCCTTCTACTTCTACATATTTCTTAACTGTTTCTCTGTCTCCCAGTTCCATTGTCCTCTCTTCCTCCTCGTCCTCCTTCGGTCACCCTCCCATGTCCACATCCTACAGGGTCTCTCCATCATCTCCCACCTTTCTTTTACCTTCGCCTCTCCCACTCCCTCCCCCTCTAGCTACACCAGTCTACTTACAGATTCCACCTTTCTTCTATTTTTTTGCCCCCACCTTCTGCAATCGGCATCATTTCTATTTCTCACCACTCCACCATCACCCTTCCCTTTTCCCTCTCATCTCTAGCACTTATTCCCTCACCACTACGTGCTCCATCCCCCTTCTCTTCCCTATACAATCAGCATAATTTCTCTCAATGCTACACACTTCCACACCACACAATTCAACTCTTCACATTTCTATTCCACACCACATAATTCAACAGCAAACCGCATCATTCAACTCAACACAATTACACAACACATACATTCAATCCATACCACAGAATTCTACCTCATAGAATTCCACAACTAAGAAAACCAATTCAACCCACACAATTCCACTCCACACCACCTACATCCACTACACTCCAAACCAAAGCACATGGGTAAAAATATTATCTTTTACAACGCCAATAGCTCTAACTCTCACAAATGCGAGACCTATTGCATTGCAAATGCTTGTTACAGAATCCAGGTGAATTGTCAATGGCTTGGCATAAATACTAAGGATCTTTTAAAACAAATTGGTGGCAATAGATGCATCTAAATACTCTGCCATTAGAAGGAAAGCTTTGTTATTCAATT
Organism: Triturus cristatus; assembly: GCF_964204655.1. Taxonomy (NCBI): domain Eukaryota; kingdom Metazoa; phylum Chordata; class Amphibia; order Caudata; family Salamandridae; genus Triturus; species Triturus cristatus. The sequence goes on along the minus strand of NC_140580.1, from coordinate 895,859,682 downwards.
GTCTGTGGGAAACAGGAGAACAAGGTTCCGATAATTTACCTGTTGTAGCTGTGAGGGATGACACTTGGGATGTGCTTGTAGAAGCCTTAGCTTGTATGGGCAAACAGTATGTGGATGAGCCGTCTGTCATGTTAGAGAGACAATTTTGTTTTAAACTTAAGCAGATGCCGGAGGAATCTATTGAAGATTATTTGGCTGTTCTTAGGGTGTTAGCAGCTAAATGTGAATTTGGCACCATCTTAGATGCAGCTTTACGTGATCAACTTGTATTTAACAAAAAAAATTAAAGAACGCATATTAACTTGTGAAAACCCGTCTTTAAATGAAGTCACGGATATTGAGCCCAGTAAAGAACATTCTGTGATTTCTTACAGAATTTTCACTGAGGATTGTAAGAGTAAATCTTTAGAAGGTAGGAGTTGAATGCAAGTAGCAGAGGTGAATGATAGTGATGTTAATGCTATCTTAAATAAGAACAAAGGTAAGAAAACCACGGATTAGAAGATGACTGGCGCATGCTACATATGTGAATCTAAATATATCAGAAGGGTAATAGTAGTACATGTCCTGCGCAAGGAAAGAGGTGCAACAATTACAAAACAATTTGACATTTTTAAACTCTATGCAAATCTACTAAAGCCAAGTACAAAGTGCACCAGCTCAGAGAAGAAGATGAGTCCGTATGTGAAGGGTTAAATGTGTTATTAACTGTTGAGATCAATACACTGAATGATTCTCGCAAAATTTGTAAAGGTCCTATTTGTGAGGTTCAGATTAGTGCAGTTAATTTGGGTGTCATGGCTGTCCCTGGTTCGCCTATTACCATTCTTACAGATATCACATTTAATAATGTTTGGTCTAATACCTTATTGAGACCAATGGATGTCAACCAAAAAGCATTCGGAGAGTATGATATCATTATGAAAGGTTATTTTACTGAGGTGGTTAAGTTTAAAGGAAAAGAGATTTGTACCAAGATATTTGCCGCAATGAATGGACGCAATATTTTGGGATGGCAAGATCAAGTTAAAATGGGTATTATTCTTAGACCTGGACATTCCAAGCGAGTTATACTAGGAGATTTAAAGATTTTGTCATTGGAACATATGCACAAAGGTGATCATGATAGCATATTGCATGGTCTGTTTTTGAAGTTTACTTCTGTGTTCAGTGACAAAGTTGGAACTGTTAAAGGGTTTCAGCACACCATCAAATTGAAAAATAATGTCACTCTAGTTGCTCAAAAAGTCAGACCAGGTCCCATTTTAGCTAGGGAAGATCTTAAAAAATTATTGGAAGACATGTGTTCCCAAGGTATTATTACACCAGAAGAGTCATCTGAATGGGTTTCCGCTGCCGTAATTGCACGCAAAAGATCAGGTGACATATGTTTATGTGCGGATTTGAGAGTTCTCAATCACAATAATCTAGTTGATTGCAATCCTCTTCCTACAAATCATGATATGCTAGCCAGTTTCGGAGGATGTACTTCACTACCATTGATTTACGTTCAGCATACCACTAGATCCCGCTCTCTGAAGAATCTCAACCTATGATGACGTTTGTAACGCTGTTTGGAGCCTATACGTACAAATGTGTACTGTTCGCCTGGCGTCGGTGGCAAGTGTTTTTCAGAGGTTGATGGATCAGATGTTTGGTGGGGAAGCTGGTATCCAACCTTTTCAGGATGATATGCTTATTCACTCGGAGTTTGGAGCACACTATCTTTTGTTAGAAAATGTTTTGGATAAACTGGCGAAACATGATATGACTGTCAACTTGAGCAAGTGCAAATTGGTCAATGAGCAAGTGAATTATTTTGGGCATCATATTTCACATGGCGGGATAAAACCTAATAGTTATTTATGAGAGCTATCAATTATGCTCCTATACCTAGAGACCAGGATTCCCTCAGAGCATTCCTTGGTCTTAGGGAGTACTATTCTAGGTTTGTACAAGGGTATGCCGTAATTGTACAACCTCTGAGAGATTTGTTAAAGAAGAACACGATGTATGTGTGGTCTGAGGAAGCTCAGCACACTTTTGATAGTGTTAAAGAGTTAATTGTGTAAGCTTCTGCCATCAGACCTTCTATTTATGGTGAAAGTAGTATTATTACTGTGGATGCTAATTCCAAAGGTTTGGGGCTGTGTTAAGTCGATTTGTGAAGGGACAAGAATAGACAGTGGCATTTGCACTAGAACACTTAGTGCTTCAGAGAAGGCCTATAGCACTATAGAATAGGAGGTTTTAGCTGGCTCATGGGCAGCAGAAAAAATGTAAGATGTATATTTGGGGCAACAAATTTGAGTTATTTACTGACCACATAACTTTGATCTACATGTTAGGTGACAGTTGTTCTAACAAAGCTTCTTCCAGACTTATCAGATTACTCTCATGGTTACAAGAGTTCAATTTTGATATTAAATATTTGCCAGGGGGGAAAAATGTTAGAGCGGACTGTCTTTCGCGTCTGCCTTTGCAGTGGGCAGAAACATGAGATGTTTATGAATGAGGATAAGTTTGTTTTAACCGTAAGTGATGTTACAGAAGACTTCAGAATTAGTGAAAAGGAGTGGTGTGAGTGTTGTATCAAGAAAGAATACCTGAATAATGTTAAGAAGTTTTTGATTGAAGAGTGGCCATGTGATAGGAGTTTGTCTTTAGAGAGGAGGTCTTTTGTTCAGGTAGAATCCGAATTCTCTCTGGTTAATGACATGCTAGTGAGACAAAACATGTTTGTACCACCGGTAGGTTTGCGGGGAAAGATTATTACACTCGCTCAAGAGGGGCATCTTGGCATTCCAGCTTCTAGCAGAAAGATTAAACAGAGCTATTGGTGCCCTGGTATCGGTGGTCAGGTTAAACAACTTGTTGTTAAGGGTGCTGAATGTTTGTGTTCCGTCAAACACTGGAATACCACCACTGCACTTTTGTGTCCGATTAAATGGCCTACGGGTGCTTGGGAAAAAATAGGTTTGAATTTTGCTGGTCCGTTGAATGTTTTGGGCAGTGGTAAGAAATTTCTCATTGTGGCCATCGACTACTTTTGAAATTGGTTATATTTTGCTTTTGTCTAGGTTGCTAGTAATGTGATCTCATTTTTGTAACGTTTATTTCTCATTGAAGGCATGACTTAGGAGATAGTTACAGACAATGGAATGCACTTTGTTTCGGAAGAGATGGCCAGATTTCTTAGAAAGGGGGACATCAAGCATGCTCAGGTGCCATTGTATAGTCCTTCCTCCAATGGACTTGGTGAGAGGGTAAATCGCTTGTTGAAAGAAGGGATGCAAACAGCAGTTGCTAATAAACTTAATGTAGCAGATTATTTGCACCACCAAGTCTGGAGTTACAATACGACTCTGCATAGTACAACAGGTGTTTCTCCATATTTGAAATTGAGGGGGAGAAAATCTATTTCCACTTTAAATCCTGTGTGGTTACTAGATAGAGTGGGACAAGCCCATAGTTTAGATTTAAAGAAGGTTCGTGAACATGAGGAAGAAAAGCAAGCTGCCTGCAAAAGAAATTATGATCAGCGTAAGCATGTGAAAGTGATGAGGCTGGAGTCTTGGTATTGGGTGTTAATCAAAAAAACGGTAAAGGTAATGAAAGAACACTCTAAATTTTCTGAACCTGTTAAAAGTACTTAAAATGGCTTTGTTGTTGCAAGACAAGGAATGGTGGAATAGAAATGCTCGTCAAGTTCAGAAAAGAACTGGCAGCCATTATAAATCACTGTGTCAGTCAACAGCGTGTATGGAAGAAGAATGATGCTGATGGTAATGATTGGTTTGATCTGGATTATGTGACCACTTCTTCTAATGACAGTATTCACGCTGTTCCTGGCACAGTTTCTCTCAATTCTTGTGGTGGCAGAGGGGATAATGATTGTCCCCTCCAGATCTGTTATGCAGATTACTGGTTGTTGTGATGCTCTGAGTGGAAATGGTAGTAATGTGCATAGGAGTAGTAGGATTAGAACAGCTCCGATCAGGTTTAGGGATTATGTACCTTATTGATGTTTTAATTTTCTGTAAATAAAAGGGGAGTGGTTTAGTGTGATTTAATATGCCATGTTTCTTTCCTTTAATGGAATAAAACCTGCAATTGAAATATCACAACAGCTTCCAGAAATTATTCTTTTATTTGGACAATAATACACATACCCAACATTAGACTTGAAAATGTCAGAATATTTGTCCAAAATCGATCATCTTTCCCAGTGCTATCACATTCCATTTTAATAGTCAAAATAGGTATGTCATCCACAACAATGGGATTATCAGTGCCAGGTTTCAAAATTATACCAAATCTACCAAGATCACACCAGCCTACTGTATCACAAATTTTGAGAGCTACATACATTTGTGTGAAAACTAAGCAGCCTTTAAGGTGTCTTGAAAATATCCCAACATTTCAATAGCTTTACCACCAAAGGCCTTTGAATGAACATCAGACCTCGTCAACTCCTTGTTAAATTCCTCCATATAAAAAGGTGGCAGCAGATAGAATTTCTATGAAAGACCCAGAGTCCTGTATCAAATGAAGGGACTAGGGGTGTTGTTGTTTAGAGAGGTCCAGTGTACATACCCCAGGGAACTCGAAACAAAAAAGGGTACAAAGTTCCTCGTGTACAGTAGCAGAGAAGAGAAGGTGAAAGAGTATATCTCCACCAATCAGTGGTAGAGGAGACCAATCAGGAGAAAACGGGGGAATCCCCTTGGTTGAACTAGTGCTCTCACACACCCAGCAAGCTAGGTGTCATGCTTCATCATATGAGCACTGCCCCTCGTCAAGTCGGCGCTGCAATCCTTGACGGGCTCCCGAAATCGGGGCTCTTTGTCGGGGATCTTTTGTTCCTGCCGAAGGTGCTTGGGGGTGAGGGGCCTAGTGTGAAGTAATGTAGCAGAAAAATGGGTTTAAAAGGGGTCAGTTAGTCCTACTTAATTTTATTCCAAAGGTAAACTGCCCTATTAAAAATGTGTAGAGTGGCTAAGTGCTAGGAGTCAGGTATCTAGACATAAGCTCTACTCTATAAGATCAACATGTTTCTTGCCATGAGAGTCAGGAAGATCAAGGCAATTCATCAGGATCAAAATAAGGCTGTCTACGATACGTGGTAAAGTGACATCTACATACCACTTCCTATGGTCTGTACCTGTTAAGGATGAATTTTTTTTTTTAATATATAACAATTCTAAGAGTCACTCTTCATACTATACATGATTGTGTCATAACAGATCACCGTGCTAAGGGCGTGCATCACACAATCTCATTATATTGCAGTGTCTAAAACGCCATTCGGGGGTGAAGGGTGGGGAAATTAAAACCAATAGTAGTTGTGCTATGGATCTATGGAAGGAAAAGACTCACATAAAAATGTTGCTACTAATGTTAGCAACGGTGCTGGCGGCTAAAAAGGAGGACACCGAATGGGTCCTGGAAGAACAAAGAAAATGCCAGCAGAATAATCATTATTTGTACCTGTTGTAGTACATAAACAAGAGATCGCCATATATCTGGTGGCACCGTTGTAGAGGGCAGCCGGGCGGAGCCACAGAAGACCGTAGCCCTGGCCGATCAAATCATAACGGACACCAGGGTCGGGCCAGGGTGTACTGGTCCCGGTACATGGCTTCCGAAGGAATCGATCACGAGGGTTCCGGTAGCCGGTCGGCAGATGTAGCTCCACAGGCGTTGTGGGAAGAAAGATAATAATTATAGTACTCACCGACGTGAATTCACGTTCAAGCGAGCGACCTACCCAAACCGCCAGGAACCGGGGTGGTAAGTGTAGGAAGGGAGTACGAGAAGATATACTTTAGTTCCGGGTACGTCATCCGGTGGACCCAGAGTCCACCATAATTTCCAATCCAATACCACCAATAAGAACCATAGCAAACGGTGCATTCAATTATACAGATTCATTAACACTACATTCACTATCAAACTGTAAGCACCAAGTTATTAACAGAACAATTTTCTATGTCCTTCACTACATTAATCATTAAAGTAGAAGTGCTCCGGCTGGACCGACAAACTCCTTGAAAAAAAGTGACTTTTTTGCATTTCTTCTCGAAGCAGGACATATATGATTATTCCCAAAATGAGATTTTGGCCCACAGCTGAAACACACTGGTTTTCTTTGTTGTATAAACATTTTACTTCCTTCATCAAACACAGTATCTTTAGCTTTATCAGAAATGACACAAACTGCCCCACGGCTTGGTGTAATCCCTACCAGCTATGGCTTTTGTGGATATGGAAACATTTTATATGTTTTTCACAATGCCTAACACCTCTTTCAACATAGGATTCCTGCAAGCCAATAGCCTTTCTTGGATATTTTTTCACAAAAACAGTTGAAAACAAATTGGTCACTCAAGTAGGTATCAATGTTTTCACCAAATTCACATTTTGACACCAAAATGCATAAATTGTAAACATACTTTTGTATGCTCTCATCCGCAAATTGTTTCCTTTGATAAAAACTATGCTGCTCCAAAATAATGCTCGATTGCGTAGTAAATATTTCCTCTAAGAGTGTAAAACATGGAATAAACTGCCCAGCTGGCGATTCAATGTCAGGTCAATTGTAAAAAAAACCTCTTGACCTGCATCTCCTAGCAGAAATGTTTTCTTTCAGGAGCAAAATTCATTGCATAAACAGTGACAATGTAGTTCTCAAACGCTCTAAGCCATTGTTGCCATTTTACACTAGGTTTTCCTAGGTTTTGTAAAAAAAAATTAAAAGAACCTGGTTGAAGTTGGAATATCGGATTAGATACAATAACCAAAGTCACCTGCCAGAAGAGCACAAAATAAAATGACCCACTTCCTAATGTAGGCTGAAAAACAAATGGGCACTTAGCTGCAAGGAGCAGCTACTGCAGGGAACTTTTTCATATAGCACTGATCTTGAGTCTGAGCTCTGTAATCTGCTCGCCCCAGGGGTGGGTGGAACTCTCAGAGTTTCATTCCTTGAAGTTACATAAAAACTCAGCAAGATTCCGCGGAGCTCTGCGATCGGGAAGAATTCAGCACGTCACTCTGCTTGCGCTGATTTTTAGCCTGGGACCTTGTTCCCTGCTGTAAAAATCAGTGCGAACTGCGCCATGTGGGATGCCAGAGGGCGCTGCTTCATTTTTTCCGCTCAAGGGGATTTTCTATTCGAGCAACAGTTTTTTCAATGCGGACCTGCCGCGGCCACCCGCATTGAGAAATCTCGCTGGGATCTAGCGCCCGAAAATCGCACTGGGGATGCAAATTCTCACTCAAGCTTGCCAACTTTAAGTTGATGAGCCACGCGTGAAAAACAATCCACCATGCAGTGGTTCACGGATTTTGCTGGAACTCCTATTCCAAGCAGAGTGGGCTAAACTCCTCAAACTCCACCGGCGGAGCAGAATTTTTCACTCAACCCTAAGACTGGAGAGCGCACACGGGCAAACTGAAGTGGGAAGTTTCAAAATCAGCTCCGGGTAACTACATTTTCAAAAAATGTTTTTGTAAATATTGAAACTTTAATGAGACAGCACATACCAGATAATCCAATGAGAAGAGAGGCCCCCGCCAAATGAAACACAGGCAGAAACGTAGAAAATATGAAATACTGAAATGCGCCTCGGTGGGCTTAACAGGAGTCCGTAATCCTCATTGCAATCCTTTTAAGCCTAGTCACTAATACATTATGGCAATCTAATGACAGGAGCACGAAGAAGTGGATGAATACAGGTTTAGTTGGTATTCCAGCATACAAAGACAATAAGCCCACAAGGCAGCCAATACACAGAGCTCCAAGGTAAACTGCTGTCCGGCGAGTCAGAATGACTCGCTGGGCAACATTAGAACCCTAAACAAAGCAGGATTCTATGACATCAGGGAACGTCAAGGGAAACCACATACTTAAGGAAAACGTAACCCATAAATACATGATGATACTTCTGAATAGCCAGGAGGGCTGCCAGTAAGATGTTAACCTAACCTTCACTGGCCTTTGATTCTGAAAAGCCAGCACAGTTGTCTGTCTATCACATGTGCTTACTGGAACTTCACTGTGCATTAAATATGCCACCTTGTGTACACAATGAATTAATGGATTAGTCATGGAACGGCGGAATGCTGGTGAAACGTAGTGCGCTATGTTATATTAGGGAGGCATTTTATACCGGGGATGCATTTCATCAGGAAATTAATATAGAATATAATATGGGCTAAACAATTACTGTTGTATTAGAGTCACAACATATTGGTTGTTCAAAATGTCTGACAAAGTAGTGTTTTAAACAGAATTATAGAAGTACAGGTACTCAGAATATAAAGACACGATTTGCTCTAAGACGTGCGGTTACTGCCTCATTACATATATTGCACCAGTGCTGAGAAGTGCAGATACTCTGCCATTCATACTAACGAAGTACAGGTACCTGCCCATTAAAAGCACGGTGACATAAGGACATCACCATCAGCTCAGCATCCAGTGAGTCTGGCCAGGTCACTTCATCACCCCATGCCTAAAAACATGATTCTGAACTTATGTAATGTAATGTAGTGCTCATGTAAAGTGCTCCAATGCCCTTGTGCCGAGTTGCCGTAATATACAACTGTATATGAAGGTCAAGCAGTGCACCGCCCAGAAATCGGAAGTCAAGAACAGTTCCTCCATGTGTTTCTGGCTCACCCGAGCATGCTTCAGTACTTCCTGCACCCGCCAGTACCGGTCTGGGCCTCTGCTCCGTATCCAACGTGACAAACTAAGGAACACCATGCTTCGGTCAGCAGAGACAACCAGTAAACAATTTATCTTGATAGTACGGTATTCAATATCCTATATCCGCTGTCCTTTATTGCATTTTTAACAGACATCCTGCGCCCAATAATTAAAGCGGACACAAACGGACTCTGGAACGCGCACAGCCAATCGGACAGAAATAACCATTGCCTCTGGTTGGAGGGAGTGTTGCGATCTTGCATTGGTTAGAAGAGCTATGTATTCTTGGATTGGCTAGCTGAACTTTGTCAGCTTTTTATTGACTGAGAGTCCGAGAAGATTGTCCTTGGCTGGTGATTGGCTAAAAGTATTTGTTTTAATTTCTAATTGGTTGTGATTCCGCTATAGATGTGTATGCGACTGAGATTCATGTAACTTTGTTTTATTTTCGTTGTCTCCGTAAAAAAAGCGGGTCCTAACATATGTCTGTTTTTGTGAGACGTTCATGGGCATTGAAGTACCGGTGAGATTCGAATGTCCCGTTTAAGTGGGTTTGAGGTTTTGTAAGCACCTGTACTCCCAGCTGTTATTAGAGGTTGTGGCCTTACGGCCAGAGCTGCCTACTTTGGAGCTGGAGAACCAGGTTCGAGCCTCGGCTTTCGCTCAGCTTCCTGTAATTCTGGGCAAATCACTCGAATCGTTCCGTGCCACCAACAAATTAATGTGTCCTCATGTAGCGCAACTGGTATTTATGTAAAGCGCTCCAATACCTTCGGGTCGAGTTCGCGCCATATAAATCTGCAAAAAATGAGTTCCCATCTGAAAACCTCGTTACAGAATGTTAAGTGAGGAAACAGTGCGGGAATAACGTCTTTATTAAGTACAAATTACAAGGGCCCACGAGAGGCCAAAAGAAGAGAAGCGCCCCGATTAGTACAGAGGTAGCATCCAGGGTTGCCAGATTTTTTCACAACTTTCAAGCCCAAAAGCAACGAAACGGTAGCCCAAAGTAGCAAAAAGTAGCCCAATTTTGCCACTCCATTAACTTACGTGTAGCCTGCCTACAACATTCACAAATATACTTCTATTTCAAGGATTATATGTTTACCTCCCATATTAATCAGATAACTTACATTTTGTACACTGAAATCAAAGTTGGTCTGTCAGGAAAACTGTCACTCACTTGATATCGCATGGTGTGGAGCAAGCCGGCCCAAAATATTCTGGGTTCAATTTGGGGGACTGCAAGTGCGGAAACGTTCTTCTTGGGAAAGGTGCTCTTCAGCTTGCATACTCACGTCAGGCCCCCCAGAATAACGGCAATATAGGCCAATGCTTCATGTTTTTTTACACTTGTTTGAATTCTCCCAAAGCAATGCTGAACATCTCTTTACATACGCAAATTACGTATGTTTCGTACTTTTTGGTACTCATCAGAAGAGAGCAGTTCGAGGCATGGGGTGCAGGGCTTGCTGCTTGATGTTCCCATGAGCTGATACCTGATAAAGTGCAAGTGCATTCTGCAGACTCACACAAGCGCCATCTCCTGTTTTTTGCGAGGCAACAGTATGGTAGATCCTTGTTCAGACAGTGGAAAGTTCAATTGTGCCAAAGAGTTCTTCTGGGCCAGGCACTGGCAAGATAAGCAGCAGCCCATAGCCTTTTGTGATTCTGAATGCTGTCAATCATGACTGCCCGGCCAATAGCTGTGCGGATTGACAGGCAAGGCGGTTAACAAATATAGGGATTTTAATAAAGAGCCTGAGAACAGCAGTAGATTTGCAGAATCATGATAAAAAAATGTACATACTTTCTTGCACGTGCATAATTTGCCACCTGCGTGTGAGTGTGTGTATACACATATATATATATATATATATATGTTCGTCATTGAAACCTGTCAGGTGTTCAGGCAAGAGTGCACATACATTAACTGGTTAAATAAATGCAGAAATACACACATTTCATCGGAATTTCGCAAAACCTAAAATAAATATGGATAAATACAGGTAAAATTTGCAAAAATTACATATGGATAAATACAGACAGACATGACACAAATATAAATACCATAAAACCAGGAGCCCTAATTATAAGGCACTGGACAACTCGTATCTACAGCCATATAAATCATGAGCACACAATTCATTTGCCCACAAATACAACCCTTCTAAAACAAAACAACAACTGCCATGAAAACAATATTAAGAAACCCACTCCCAAGGAAGATAGGCGTCTAATTTGGGCAGAGACCCCTCTGTTGAAACATCAAACAGAGGCCGGCGGAGCACTGATGTGGAATTGCTTGGCATAGGTGGTAAACACTCTGGCAGCTTCTTTGGATAAGGAAAACTGCCCTTGCTTGACATTGGTACTTAAGACTGTGGAATACTTTAGACATGGAATGGGTTTCAAAAACAGCCACTATTATCAATAGAGCCTGAATCCATATGTCCCCCTTGGCTTGATTACCCAGCCAAATATTACATAACTATAAAGTAATTTAACCACTTCATTATTCTTGTCTTTTAGGCTGTTAGGGACGGTGGGAATTCAGATATTATGACCTTTAACAGGATGCATTTTGTAACTGACTGCATGAACCACGCGGTGTGGTACAATCTTGTCATCTATAGAAATGTATGGTTCATCATGCAGTTTGAATGAACACCAAATAGTAATAATAATTGTAAAAAACTAAGTTGCACCAAGATGCACACACAGGAGGAAGACTACAGGCAATGGTGGGACCATGTGAAATAATGTAAAGGTGGCACTGGGATAACTGTGCTCATGTCAAGGACACGTTGGGTCATATTCAGCTTCCGGAAGGTTTGTTAGCAGTGAAGGAGACTGCTTCCTGTTCATGAAAATCTGAACAGCTTCAAGGAGCAAATTCCTGGTTCGCTCCATGCCTTCTATTCACATTCAGAGCCGGCTATGTTACTTTTGCTCTTCCCTCCTATCCCGTAAGGCTGTGCTGCTCTTGGGGTAACTGCACTGCCGAGTGCAGGTCCACTACACTGAGCACCACTGGTCCACTCTCAGGCCACGTCTCTGCTGTTCCACCACCTAGAACAGTAGGTGAGACAGATAACCCAGTAGGTTGAGCGCTTGTGGACAATGTGTAATCTGCAAGCCCGCATTCAAGCAGGTCCACATCAACTCTTTACGTTCATGAAAAGCTTACCCTTGGTTTTTTGATAATAGCACCTCTTAATGATTCAGTTTGTCGTGTGCATTGCGCACTCATACTATCTATATAAAATGTCCTGTCCCAAGAGGCACTTCTACAAAGGAATCTCTTCTACAGCTATTTAGCAAAATTAAAAAGTTTGTTAGGTAGTGGGCCATATGAATACTTTTTTACGTGTCTTCTGGAACCCCAGGTAAGAAGAAAGAAAACAAGGGCTGTTTTAAAAGCTATCATGATAGATAGATACCCATGTCACCAGTATCACTTCCCGAAACAGACCAATGTCTTAGGCCATCTGCTTTACAAGTGTACCCGTTTATCCATTTGTGGTAAAAAAAAAAATGTAAAAAAAAAAAAACACACGCAACCACCGAGGTGGTTATCAATGACAGCTACTATTTTGTCTTCTATGGAGTCTGTCACATCTTCCCCTGAAGGATGGGGCTGGCAGGTGGAAGAACAAATGGCATTGCATAATAATTTACAGGGCCACAGGCTGCTGGAGGAAGCCAAGAATATAATCTGCCAGGCCTTGTTAGTGGAGGAAAGGAGGGAAATACACCTTAGATAATAAGTGAATATGAGGATTGTATTACGATGATGGATTCTTTCACCATTTATGCTAGTTGCAACACAATGGGAAATTAAAACAATAACTACAAAAAATAATACTAACCGGAACAAAAAACAACATCAACAACATTAATTTAGAATTTACATGACTGCTACGCTCTTAGCGAGCTGTTTACATTTTATCCAGTCTTGTCCAGTTTGGCCGGAACACTTGGCTACTGAGATGCTGCCATTTTGGGGAAGAACACTTTTTTCAGAAATGGCCCTGCGCTCTGTCATATTAGTAGGCAGTATAGTTTAATAGTGATTGATCTGGAGAAACACAAACTTAAAATTTACAACTTAATACCATGATTGGGGGTTCTCTTTAATAATCATTATTGATTTCTATCCAAATGAACACTTTTTGCAACATTAGGATAATCAAAGGCTTGGGGGAAAAAACATAAAGCTCTAGTTCATAAATTGCAGTTTGTATGCAGCTCTAAGAATAAAGTTAATAGCTCACGGTTCTTTGTTAGGATGTTAACTTACAAACTTCAAGTAGCAAAAGGATCTTACTGACAAAAGCAGTAACCCACTGACCTATTTTCAATATGTGCACTCTGTGATGGGCATGGTACATTTGCTTTTCAGCAGGCACATTAACCCTCTGCGCTGTCTTTCCATGAGTCAAAACTTCCACTAGATAAAACTCTGATCTCGCTCTAAGAAGAAGTTTATTCACCAGAGTGGTTATGACATTTTTATTATTGCCAAAAATTGCTGTAGGCCAGGAAGGAGGCAGCAAGTGCTTTTAAACCATAATTTACAACGCCCCCCTCAAAGTCAGCACCCGTTGCAGTCACACCTGTCGCACCGCCCTAGGTCACTGAGGTCACAGGGGTCCTGTGACCTCAGAGACATAGTCACTGTTGCTCTAGGGTCTGCTACTTCGTAGGCCTGCCCGCAAGACTGGAGGTGAACATCAGTATGGATTATGGTGGCCAGGCCTTCAAGGTGAACCCACACTGGCCACTGCTGGGGTCCACCTGCTGGTGCTGAGACACCAGGGCTTCTCCGGTTTTGCGCGCCCCGATAAGGTCTAGCATGGGAGTGGGCTCCCTCCAGAGAGTGGTCTGGGGGATTGTTAATTAAGGCTGAACCTGGTTCCCTAGTTCTAAATTCGGCAGCTCTGCCCCCAGTGCTACATCCGCTCCCTCACTGAACTGAACGCCATACTGCCCCCCTGAGAGAAACGCACACTGCCCCCCTGAGAGAAACGCACACTGCCCCCCTGAGAGAAACTCACACTGCCCCACTGAGAGAAATGCACACTGCCCCACTGAGAGAAATGCACACTGCCCCACTGAGAGAAATGCACACTGCCCTCAACTACAATCCAATGTGACCTGCTATAAACAACTGGATGCGACTCAATTCAAATTACACACTAGGCAAGAGCAATATGTTATCTAAAGGAAATAGTAACAAGACCCTGGAAAAAGCAAACACTCGTAGGGAATGAAAGATTAAATAAAGCATGTGAAATGTAAGCAGGAACAACATGGTGAACTTAACAGTTTTACATTTATGCAGAAATCAACTAGTATTTTTGCCTGAAAACTACAGGGCCCAGAAAGGATCCATTTCAATGTCCCCTGCTCACAATACGTAAGCAGTATGGTTTACAAATACCACGGGGCATATTATCAAGGAACGGCGATAATGTTATCGCCGTTACTTGCTAATATGGCCCCACATTCGTGAACACAAAGCCGCCCTACACATTTTGTATTGCAGTAACTCCAGGTTTGACGCACTTCGCCAGGGGGGGCGGGGAACAGCGCTTCACTGGCAAACTCGGTAAAATGGCGCTAATGTTTTTGTGGTTTGAATAAAAAATCTGCCCACTTTAAGAACACTCCGTATTCCTTCTTTATTTCATTATTGATTTCATATTTTGAAGCTTTTTATTTCCGAGGCTGCTGCAGGGTCGGACATTTGAAACGCAAATGCACGGTTTTTCCCTCACCTTTCTGAAGCATGGAGCGCAATGGCAGGCAGAGAGAGGGTATGGGGCGGGCTAGTACCCTACCTGACGCGCCCACCACAGCACCACTGAGTAAATAATCTGACCCACGATTGGGTCACAGGAACCCCAGGGCAGGTCAGCACACTCTTGGGGGCAGGTCGGGAAGTCGCTGCTGGTATAGCAGGACCCTCATTGGAAGCAGCTTCCCGCCTGCAAAGATATACGGCCCTGCAGGTGTTACTTGTGGGCAGGGGCCGCAGGGCACAGACACCTAAAGGTCAAAAAGGGGTGTGATGAGGAAGGCAACCATCGGCTGCAGCGTGGGCGGGGCGGCGCGGCACAAAGCTTTGAATCCGCCGCACACTCGGCGGATTCTAGCCCAAATTTCGGGAGCCCGCCCAACACGATTTTTTCTCGCACAATCGGGCAAAATATCGCCCAATTGTGCGAGAAATAGCCCAATCTGGCAACCCTGGTAGCATCTGGCGGGGACTTGCAATGACGTCACATAAATAATCTCCGATCATTCGGAGATGACAGGTAGTGACGTAACCAGTAAACATAAATAACATACTACCATTACACAAGCTGTATATTTGGCTATGGCTAACATCTTAGTACATGCTCAACATCCCCCTTTCTCAATATATAAAAAAAAAAAACAAATAAGAATGTCAGTAAAACATATAGTCATCATAACGTTTTGGAACTCTGATTTCCCTTCTAGACCTAGTTGGAGGTCAAGTTCCTCGACATTCCACAGTTTGTGTGAGCATAGCATTTGGACTTTTGCTACAAGTCTTTTGATTTGTCCCGTCATCTTCCTTTGAATTAGGTCTTGTCTGACCATCGGCTCTGAGTGTCTCTCCAATGATGGTTTCCTCATTGGCATCACTAATTGTTCTTGCTCCTTCGTTAGTAGACATGTTCAAACTACCATCTATGTCATAGAAACTTTGGCTACCAGACACACCTTCCTCCCAATCTAAAATGCTATCAACAAGGTCTCCATCTCGCTCCTGTTTCCCTTTCATTATAATTTTCTCCTGCCCTTTCTTTAGCTTAACGACATCATCCTTGCTTCGCCATCCTTTTCCTTCTATACAAACAGCACCTTTGGAAGCTTGTTGTACGCGAACAGGATTACTAAACACAGACTCCCCCTTCGCCACCTTGTATGTTTTTTTAACAATTACCCAATCACCTTGTTCTATCTCCTTCACTCTTGCCTTATTTGCTATGTCTGAATATCTTTTAGATCTTTCTTGCTTGAAGACAATACTCCCTCTGACTTTTACTATATCATCTTTTATTTCCTCTGTTGCCTCATTTCCTTTGTACCATTTGTTGTATTTGGGTGTGAGTTCACTGTTACACTTCCTCCCCCTCATCAAATAGAATGGAGTGTGCTTGGTGGTATCATTTTATTGTTATATGTGCTTATTTTCTCATGTATGAACTCTTTGACATTCAAATTTGACGCAACTGCTAGCTGGATACCTTCTTTTATAAACTTGTTCATTCTTTCCACCTGTCCATTACTTTTAGGACTATATAATGGTGTCTTTTCTTGTTTAATTCCTAAATGCTCAAAAAAATCAGTCATTCGTTTGGACACCAGTTGCGTACCATTGTCTGAAATTATTATTTTAGGTTGTCCTTCTATAGCAAAGATCTTCATTAGAAATTTTATCACTTGTTCTGTGGTTATAGAACGTACAAACTTATAGTGTACCCACTTTGATTAATAATCTGACAGTACAATTATATACATGCAGTCCTCATGTAATATATTAAATGGTCCTGCAAAGTCTATTGCAATTTTTGTCCAAGGTCCATTTGGTATTTGGTATACCATCTGTAGCTCCCCCTTGCTCATTTTCCAATGTTTGTTAGCTTTCAGACATTGTTCGCATTTGTCAATGTAGTTGCTAATGTCGCTGTTCATCCCTGGCCACCAATAGTACATTTTTAGAATATTTTTCGTTGCATTGCTTCCTGGGTGGCCTTTGTGAGCAATCTTTATTAGTTTCAGTCTTAGTTTTGCGGGTGGTACGAACAGGTCACATCTTTTTAAGAAACCACTTTCAATGGTTAGTTCCTCACTTATTTGTTGGAATCTTTTTAACTCACTTTGAAGATTTCTGATGGGAGGCCATTTTGATGTTAGATGACTTATCACTTTCTCTATTATGGTGTCCTCCTTTTGACTATCCAACCATTCCTCTTCTGTTATTGACCCTTTACACATCACTGTTGCATCTACTAAGGCCACTTAAAGCATTGGAAGACTGGGTTAGTAGTAACAACATACTCCCAATCACCCAGACAGGGTTCAGGCCTGGAACCAAAACGTCATGTAACCTGACAGCGCTGAATCTTCTTGTTGACAAAGCAAAGGCTAAATGTACAAAACTGTACACCTGTTTTGTCGATCTAAAAGCGGCATTCGACACAGTACCAAGGGAGATCCTATGGGAAAAGATGGCCAGCTGGGGCACACCTCCGAATTTGTTACGGGCCATTATAAATTTGTACACATCTACCTGGTTAAGATAAAACTTGGCAACGGGGACAGAACAACACCAAAAATCCCTACCTACATTGGCCTCAAGCAGGGATGTGTATTGGCCCCCACCCTTTTCAATATCTTTACTGCGGACCTTGACAAGAGCATCTCAGAGATCCAAACAGACCCTCCAAATTCAGCCCAACACAAAATAAGGAGTATGCAGTACGCCGATGAGATAGTCCTTTGCAGCCAGACTCCGTTGGGTCTCCAACGCGCTATAACAAGGCTGCACAAATACATCTGTACGCATGGGCTGCAATTTAACTATAAAAAAACGAAAGTGGTCTGTTTTGCGTCTCACACAGGGCAGCAAACATTCAGATGGTACATTGCTGGACATAATATAGAGCAAAGTTCCACCTACAAGTATTTGGGAGTACTGGTTGACTCAAGATGGTCATTGAGAGAACACACCCTGCACAGAAAAGCCCAGGCAAACAAACTGTGGTTCGCCTTAAACATACTACTAACTAAATTAAAATGTCCATCGAATGAATATCTGCTGAAAGTGATTGCTGCCAAATTTTTACCATCCCTCACGTATGGCTCCGACCTATATAGAGGCAAAGACGCTAATTTCCTGAACCTCCAACAGTCAGTGTTGTTTAAACATCTTTTTCAAATTCCGCAGTTTGCATCTCAGGCGCAGGTACGCCTTGAATTCGGGTTATTAAATCAGCACCATGCCAGACAAGCCGCCACAATAAAAACGTGCTGGAAACTAAGAGCAGCTCAAGAAGACACACTGATGGGTCACTGCTGGTCTGAAATTAACAATCAAACAAAAGGAAAAAAGGCTTGGAAAACAACACTGGAAGAATCATTGAAAAGCTTAGACATGCAAGAGACGTGGAACTCCAAACATACCTTCGCGGCCTTCAAAAAAATAGCCAATGGAGCTGCAAAACATAAATCCTGGATGGCCGATAAAGCAGCACTGGCAAAGAAAAAACACGGCTGGATGGTACTGGCCACGTATGAGAGATGCGACCCGCAACCGTATCTAGTTAACTATATAACACCATCCACGCAACAAATGCTACTACGACTACAGCTGGGAACCTATACCACAAAAGATCAGATCCCGGCATGGCAGCAAACATGGCCAACAGCGCTGTGCAGGCTTTGTGGTCTCTCTGAAGAAACCTTTATTCATGTCCTGTGCATCTGTCCCTTTCTGAGTAAATTGAGACGGTATTATCTCCTACAGATATTCCGCCTTTTTCAAATTAGAACATGTCGTTCGGCAGCTATGTTAGTATTGAACAGCCAACAATTGCAGACAGCTTGCAGGGTCACCAGATTTTTTCAGAAAGCTAGTCTCCTTCTAAACGAAAAAAGAGGTGACCTATTGGGCAAAACCTAAAGACTTATTGGAATAAATGACTTTGAAAATAGACAATGAAAGTTGGACTTTATTTCTACAAAAAAAAAAAAAAGTAATCATTCTGTAAATGCTTTTTTAATTATGTATTTAAATGGAATAAGCTCTTTTGAATTTTACTTTTCTGTAAAGGTTTTAATTAACCATACACAATAACATTTTACTTACTTACTAAGGCCACTACACATTCTGTATCGTCAAGGGAACCTTCTTCATGCTCATTCACAGGTAAGCGTGATAAACAATCTGCCCTGCTGTTTTGGCCTCCTTTTTTGTGCCTTATAGTAAAGTTGTATTCCTGTAACTTGGATAACAACCTTATTAGCCTTGAACTTGCCTTACCATTTCCTCGACCTCTTCCATCCATCATGTACACCAACGGTTTGTGGTCTGTGACTATCTCGAATACCTTACCCCACAAATAGTTTTTTTATTTTTGCACAGCCCAAACACACGCAATTGTCTCGCGTTCAGTGGTACTATAGCTTATTTCAGCTCCGCTCAACCTTCTAGATATGAAGGCAATAGTATTCTCTGTTTTTCCTTGAACTTGTCAGAGCACCGCTCCTATGCCCTTTGCACTAGCGTCTACAGTGACAACGTTCTTCAAATCTGGGTCGTACGGTTTTAGTGCAGGTGCTACTGTGATATCCCTTTTAATGATCTCAAAAGCAAGGTTCTGTTCTTCAGACCACTGATATTTTACATTTTTGCGTAACAACTTTCTTAATGGCTCCACCTTGTTTGCGTATCCCTGTATGAACTTGGAGTAATATTCGCTGAGACCCAAGAATGATTTTAATGCTTCCTTATCATCTGGTTTTGGGGCATCTCTTATTGCTTCCACCAAGTCGTCCTTTGGTGTTATGCCCTCTGAAGTCAAGACATGTCCCAAATACTCTATTTTGTTTTCCATGAATTTACACTTGTCTTTTGAAACTGTCATTCCTTTATTTCCTAATATTCTCAGCACCTTACTCAGTCATTCTAGATGTTCTTTCTTTCCCTTTGAATGTATTAAAATGTCGTCTTGAAATGCCTCGACACCCTTTATGTCACCGAATAGTAAGTCTTAGTTTCTGAAAAACTCCTGATGCTGAGGCATGCCCAAATGGTAGCCTGACATATCTGTACACTCCAAATGGCGTTATGAATGTGGTTAATTTTTTGGATTCTTCTGTTAAGCACACCTGGTGGTACGCCGACTTTAAGTCTATCAAAGTAAAATACCTTGAACCTGCAGTAGATGTTAGTATTTCCTGTATCTTAGGAAGCGGATGGCAGTTTATTAAAATGTTATTATTCAGTGACCTAAGGTCTACACATAGGCTTATATCTCCCGTTTTCTTCATTTTAGAAACTACAATAGCCGATACCCATTCTGAAGCATCAGCTTCTTCAATGACTCCTTCCTTGCTTAATTTGTCTAATACATTTTTCAATTCACTTTTAACTGACAGTGGTACAGTTCTTACCTTATGCTTTACAGGTATTGCCCCTTCTTTCAACTTTATTTCATGCACAAATCCTTTTACACATTCAATTTCATTTTTTTAAAACTTTACCAAATTGTTCTAATACTTTTTTTAATCCTTCCTGATTTTCTTCTACGTGTATTGAATTCACCAACTCTTCTTTCAATATTATTGGGTCTTCTGCCCCTGGTATTAAAATTACCCCTAGCTTTGCTAGATCTTTCCAGCCCACTAAATTCCTGCCTCTTTCTGCCACGTATATCTTGGTATTGATTACTCTTCCTTTGAACGTGAGATTATCACAAAAATAACCTACCATATCAATATCTTGTACCCCATATGCTTTTGGGTTTACATCTGTTTCACTTAATTCTACATTTTGCCATATTTTCTCAAATATTTTATCGGATATTAAGGTTATTGGCGACCCTGAATCGGCTGTGAATGGTAACTCTACTGCCCTAATCATCACTGTTCCTATGGGTCCTTTTACTTTGCCATCTACAATATCGACTGAAAATACAATATTAGCACACATTTCTTGTTCATAATCACTTAATGCACTTATTTTCATGCTCCCCATTGTTTTTTTTGTTTTGCATAGTGCTGAATAGTGACCGAATTTTTTACACTTTATACATTTCTTACCAAGAGCAGGACACGTTTTACAGTCTGCCAGGTGCTCCTGTGATCCACACCTGAAACAACTTAACGTTTTTCCTCCTACCTTTTTGTCGTTCCAGTTCTTTTCGATACTTTTATGTTCACATTTCTTTTTATCCTGTAAATAAAACACGTTAGAATTATTACTTGTACACGATAACTCTTTTGTTGATATTAGCAACCTTTCTATACCCTTTGCAATATCCACTACTTCTTGTAGTGTAGGGTTCCTACACACTAATAACCTCTCCTGTACTTTTTAGAATGACAGTAAAACACTACTTGGTCTCTTATATAGGTATCTGTCATGTCGTCAAACTCACAGTCCTTTGCTAAAACGCGCAAACATGCTATATATTCTTCCACTGTCTCTCCTTCTTCTTGCTTTCTCAATGCAAATTTGTGCCTTCCTAACATAATATTACTTTCTTCAGAGAATTGTTTCTCAAGTCTTTTGATTGTTTCTTGGTACTCATTTATTGGTATGAACACCCCTGGTGGGCTTTCATACTCCGGTAGGCTGTCAAATATTTCTTGTCCTGCTTTTCCTAGAAGTCCAAATAATAGTGCTTTTTTTCCGTTCAGCATCATATTTCTTTCCATCAATTGACACTATGTAATTCTCAAATGCTCTCAGCCAACTCTTCCATTTCATTACGGGTTTTACAGGTGCTTCAAGGAAAAGTGGTGGCACACATATATTATTACTTTGAGCCATGTTATTAATTCCTTAGCTGACTTGTATTCAGTTAAAACGCTATAATTTTCCTTTAGATTCACTTCTGTATTACTTATTAGTCGTTTTTATATTTGTTTTAAATTGCTCCAATGTCTAGTTCACTTGTTCCTCATAAATATGTTTGACAGTTCATGCGTTTATTTAAAAAAAAAAAATTCTCAATATTCTCATCAGATTCCTACGCTCATAGTTTTGCTTTAGGCAATAATATTATACTTATTTCCTCTGTTGCTTAACATCTGTTAACTTCCTATTCGAGGCCTGTGCGCGTTTATTTCCTTTAATTATGCTTTTAAGCTTACGCGTTTGTTGCACTCCGCCGATCTCCTCAGGCAGCTTCCTACGCGCGCGTACTTTTCTTTTCAGGCAATGCTTTAGTTTTCTCAAAATGGCGGCACGCACACTGCGTCAGTCTGACGTGTCTGGCTTCACTCCAATAGTGATTCAGAGCTGAGCCATACGTCATTCCCAACATGCAGTTCGCATATCCTGACAGGATTTTCTTTTCGACGGCAACAACGGTAATTCTCGCATAAACTCAATGCAACATTTCACTTATTTCACAGTGTCGATTGTTGCTTTGTTTCTCCTTGCCAATTTTACCGTGTCGTTTTCATTCCGTCATTTTCTTCATTCTGTATATGATTTCTTCATTGCCTTAATTTTCGCTCGTGAGCCCGTCTCGTAATCCCATAACTCGTTGCCAGTTGTTAAGGCAGGAGAAAGTGAGGAAACGGTGCGGGAATAAAGTCTTTATTAAGTACAAATTACAAGGGACCACGAGAAGCCAAAAAAAGAGGAGAAGCGCCCCGATTAGAACAGAGGTAGCATCTGGCGGGGACTTGCAATGACGTCACATAAATAATCTCCGAACATTCGGAGATGACAGGTAGCGACGTAACCAGTAAACATAAATAACATACTATCATTACACAAGCCGTACATTTGGCTATAGCTAACATCTTAGTACATGCTCAACACAGATTGATTTAAGCATTTCGTTTACACAGAGGAGGCTGAGTTGCAGTCACTGAGCTCTCCTCTGGACATGGCATTGTTGGCAACTGCGGCGAGTGCACGCGAGCGGTGGCTGGTTCTGTGCATCTGGCTTGCCTTCAGTGTCCTCGCATGTAGCTATTCTCTGCTCGTGCATGTTGGCTACCACCGGTCAAAGCAAGCAAATTAGAGAGCCCCGGGGTGGGGCTCTGGCGGGACCCTTGTTCAGAGCAGACGCAGGGCGAAATTCAGTAACTCGTCTGCCGCGTTGTTGTGACTTTTGCATTGGAGGTACTTTTTCAGACCTCTGCACCATTGCAGGTAGAGAAGGGGACTGTGGGTTTAGGCCCGGTGGCTAGATACCAGAAACCAAGACATTACGCTACTGCACCATGCCTCAGCAAGTATCTCATTACATGCCCCCCCTACTTCTCACAAGGACATATTGTGAGGCTCCCAAATCTCCCATATCACACAATTTGTTGTGGTGCCTGTTTGTCCCCCACGAACAGAGATCCAGCACAGAACATCTGCAGCAGAAAGGAAATTTACATGCAACCGTGACCCTGGGATTATAGACCAGAACAGAACATCTGCAGCAGAAAGGAAATGACATGCAACCGTGACCCTGGGATTATAGAACAGCGGAATTGGGGCACAGGGCAGGAGTGGTCTGCTCTCTTTCAAGAGCTCGCATATCATTTTACAGGCTGTTATCAGAAAACCACCTCATACTATTATATCGTGTGCAAGGGTCGGAGAGCGTCTCAATCACGTTGAGGTCCAAACAAAGGTGCGTAGTGAGGGGAAACGCTAAAGAGAGTCAAAGATCATAGGAAATGTAGGTATAAAATACACCTCGGCAGCCTGTTCCTTAATGGGATTAAAATTGTGATGTTCTATGATGACATGCATGTGGAAGACCCTTTTCAAAGGTTAAGTGGGAATCTTTTGTTCCGGTATCCAGCATTTATTCAGGGTAAACTGGTACTAAGGTGGGGATATCTTTGGCAGTATTTCCATGCCTGAAGTGACGAAGTAATGTATCCCAAGTTGGCAACATAAGGGAGGGTATATAAATATTTTAATCTTGGATTAGCAGGAGTACAAATTATGTCAAAGGTTCAGCCCATGAACACAGTTTCAACCAAAATGCAATGGTCATCTCCTTGCAGAAAGGTGTAACACGGAAATTGATCTAAATCAGGAGGAGGCTTCCTGTTAGGAAAGTGGTATTACTTTCTAGGAAGGGTTTTCTTTTATTCTAGTACAGCTGAATGACCTGGGAAAGTCTCTCCCTGTTCAGGTACACTTACTCCGCGCCAGCTAGCGGTAAAGGGAGCAAAACAGCCTATCAATGAGGCGGTGCGTTGGCTGCATGATGCAGTGCGAGACTGCCTAGTGTGCACTGTGCTGTAAGAAGTGATTCAGCGGAGACAGCCGGTGCAATGGCTGCATGGTGCAATGCGAGACTGCCTTGTGTGCACTGTACTGTAAGAGGTGATTGAGCGGAGACAGCCGGTGCGATGGCTGCATGTTGCAAGGCGAGACCGCCTTTGTGCACTGAACTGTAAGAAGGGGATCGAGCAGTGACAGCCGGTGCGATGGCTGCATGGTGCAATGCTAGACTGCTTTGTGTGCACTGTACTGTAAGAGGTGATTGAGCAGAGACAGCCAGTGCGATGGCTGCAGGTTGCAAGGTGAGACAGCCTTTGTGCACTGAGCTGTAAGAGGGGATTAAGCCGAGGCAGCCTGGGCGACTGCTGCATGGGGCAGTGTGAGACTGCCTAGTGTGCAAGGGGATGTAGGAAGTCTTGTCACCTTTGACTTTGAGCGATTCGTTCAATGCTTTTCTTTCATAGAACTATTTTCGCTAATTTTAATTCAGTAGTTTTGGAGGGCGCCCACGTCTCAAAGCCATCACTATTTCATTGACGATCTGGTGACTCACGTTTGGTATGTCCATGGTTCGTTCCGTGGCTAATTATGTTTCCAGTACAAAAAGACGCCCGTTTTTACACTATGACCAAGACAGAGAAACTGTTCAGGCCAGAATCATTAGGCCACAGGGTGGCACAACAGAATAATTCTAAACCTACAGGTGACACATTTGAAAAGGTGCATGCTAATCATGCAGTCTAATATTGTGGTATCTAATTTCCCGCCCTCCAATCCTCGCTATCCTCGGGGGGGGGGCGGGTGGATTGGCAAGTAAACTATGTGGTAGATACGGGATGAAGAGCCTGATCGGTGTGGCACGCTATGCCAGGAAAAGTTTGCAGCTTACATGTTTTAACCCTATGCTATGATAGTCTAATTGTCCAGGCCAGAATCATGGGGCCACCGGGTGGGTAGACTAGGTACCTTTTAGCGTACAGAGGGCACATGTGGTTTGGTGCAGGGTAATTCCTCCCACTCCACCATGTGCCAGCCAGAAAGGGGGTGACTGGTACTTAAAGGATTATACTTTATTAATCTGTACTTCTTGTAATTTTGAAGGGACTTTGGCCTATTTTCTGACTTGCCCTTGTCCATTATTCGCTCCTGCTCCCTCTGAGCCGGGTGTAACAGAGGGTACCCTTCCCTGATGCACGGCGCCAAGCTGTCCCTAGAGTCCCTCGTCGGACTCAGCTGGCTATCTTACTACAGAAATGGTTATATCAAACAGTTGGCATCATTGTAGCCCACTCACTTTTTACATTTGGCCTTTGAGACCGGGCGACAAGGGGGAAGGGTCTTTCAAACTGTGCCTTTATTTATGTAAGTTATATATTTAAAAGAGATTCTTCTATGTTGCGTTCCTCAAATGCCCAGTTAAATGCCACTCGATTTTCTGTGTCCTGCAATATAAGTGCTTGGTCGGGTGTTGCTTCCCCTTACCGATCGGTTTACAGATTTCCAACCTAGGAACAAGAACTCTCTGTGCTACAGCAGTATCTGTTTGTCAAAAGCTTCTTTAGTAAGTAGAGATCAGTGGGGTAAGGCATACACTGTAAGGATTGGTGGGTAACTGTCATATGTTTGCTTACAAGGTCTGTAAAGTTGATGTGATGGGTAATTTCTTCTGCATAGCACTGGGCACAGTCTTTAGGTCACAGATTTACATACTAGTACATTTCCTAGGGTGTTCTTGCATTGGCATGGAGATCGAGGTCTAATCCCAGGTCAAAGATCTTTTCCAAACAAGATAGCGCACGGGGGTATGTGCCTGTGGCAAACCCCATCTGTACTGTTCAGGACATGATTAGCTAGCTCAAGCTTTAACTCTTTAAGTGTGAGAAAATTAGTACCAGTAAGTTGCATTGCAATTAACAGCTTGAGTAAATATAAAAAAAAACATTTTTTTACGATTGCACTGGGTGTGATATGCCCAGTTAATTTTAGTGTAATGATTCCTCTACACCTGCACAAGTTAGACTGGGACTCTGTCAGCGGAGCAGGACCTCTTATTCCCGGTTTCAGCTAGCTCAGCGTACACTGCGGGGGCTGGGGTTCTACCTCCCAAAGGGCTTGGGAGGTGTCATGGCAAAGTAACCTGGGCTGATTCACATGCGGGGTGGGGTGGTAGTGGTCCCTACCTCATTTCACAGGATCACTCCCTGTTGGGTCTATCTAAAGATCATCTCAGTTGGCTTCAAAATTTACACCCTCTCTTGTTTTGCCATCTGTGAGTAGGTTAGCCATGGACTTTAATAAGTTCTGCAATGGCCCTCTAATGCGATAGTACAGCATCTAGTTTACCGGTGCTATTTGTACCAACATTAGCACCAGCAGCATCTCACAAGGGTAGCAGTAAAGCTTCCTTTTATTTCTCCTGGTATTAGAGCTGGCAATGTCATCAAACTTTGCAGCCAGAAACTGAATAGGCAAAGACATACCTGTGATGGTGCAACGCACACTCAGCAGTAGAACCAGCTAAGTTTCAACATAATCCTGGTATACCGTCAGTGATAAACATAAGGTCATGGGCTACACACGAATAGGCACTTTCTGTCAGCTTGGGCGTGAGTGTGCCATTTCCAAGAGGGTACGGGTTGCCTTGGTAGTGCTAATATGGAGGGGATGGAGCACTAATACGGACAACTACCAGAGCACATTTTGCAGTCATACTTAAGGGTTAAATTGATTAAATTTTTGGCATGTTAACAGTTGCTTCAGTTAAGCGAATTTTCCTTGGGAGTTGTCAGTGAACTTTCGGACTGCAATGTTGGTGGTTAGCCGGTTGGCAGGCCTTTTAGATGTGTGTTTGTAGCTCAGGCAGGTTCAAGTAAGGGTTATTGTGCCTGAAGTCTGCCCTGGGATACAAGTTCACAGGCAGGTGGAGTTGCAGAACTGAAAGGGGCTTTGGTTCGACCGCTGGTTACAGGTTCAGATCCTGGTTGGTCCACTTAGCAGTTTATCCTTTTGAGGTCGATGAAACGAGTACCATTGAGTTGAGGAACATTAACATGTGCAAATTCTCCTGCCCTATAGCCTTGGCTGGCAGTCATGCAGGTCGTGGAAGTTGTCATCCAACAAGTGTGCTATGGGCCATAAGATTGGGGAAACCCCTGGGTTAAGCACATATGGGCTACAAAGTATTAAAGAACACTTGCATTCCCAGTATTAAAAAAAGGGCAGGTATTTAGACATATGGTTCCCTTCTGGTTCACACTGTCCTGTCTGCTCCCTGGTATACTAGCAGAAGTTTGGGAGGACAAGGCGTCACCTAGGGTGGTCACTGGCTGAATGCGATGGACATACTCCGACAAGTGCTATACACAGATACTGAGTGAGAGGAAGTAAGGCGGGCGTGATAACTCTTACTTCCACCCGCGATGGCACTTCTTATCAGGAGTGGCTTGTCAAAGGTATTGCTCTTCAGCCAGGCAATGTTAACATTGAACCAACACCAAACCAATTGTTTTAGGTCATCCTGGGCGCATAGACATGAAGGGCGGGGCAAGGCGGGTACCACGGATCCTGGGTCCCCCTCCGAGTTGTAGACTCAGCAGGACATACTAACAGGTGGGGCGATGGGAATCCCAAGGCATTTAAGGGGACAGCCGGCCGTAAGCCACCCTGGTAGGGGTGGTGTAATTGTGCAGGCACTGGAACAGCTTCTGTAGAAGCAGCGACCCAGGTGGGGGGGGGGGGGGTGGTGTCTCCCCTCTCACCACTGGGGTCTGACAGCTGAGAGGCAATGATTTGACATTCCAGGGTAGAAGGGTCCAGCTGCCAGAATTGAATTCCCCCTGGTGTAAGTTATGCATCCATCCCTGAACAGAGGGGTTTTGGTTTTATCAGGCTAAAGTCCACAGGGAGTTGAAAAAGGATGGGGGCACCTGTCCAGCAGGGGCATGCTGGCCTCCGGTCCAGTATGGGCGTGGATTTGTTTTTGCTGGTCCTGGGAGAGGCCCGGGAATCAGCAGGATGTAGGTAAAGATGCCTACCTTGGTGGGGGGCCCTGGTTGTGACGGTGGCCACCCCCAGAGCTGTGGAGGAGTTACAGGGCGATCCAGAGTCTGCAAGGTACAGAAGGGTACTACATGCAGCAGCACAATAAGGGTGCTAAGCCAAGGATACCCAGGGATGTCTTAGCGTTGTCCCCTGGAAGATCAATGGCGCCCCGTTAGTCCTACGGGTGGTTGTGGGCCTGAGCAACCGGGGGCTGCCTGGAACACTCCACCCCCCTTTTGGGGGGCGTGAGTAAGTGCATGGACTGGCGGTCCACGGATGGGAGGGGTGGCCCCTCAAAATTGGTAACCACCGATTGGCGACGGCCACGGTGTAATTTGGCTCATCAGGCGGGCAGGCAGCATAGGGGCTGGCCTGCTCTTGGATCGCCCGTAAGATTCCCCACCATGTTGGCATATTTGTTATGCAAATAAAACTGCAGCGATTTTCTCCACTAAAAAGGTGTTGTGTGGTTTATTTATGTATTTTGCTGTATGAGAACTGAAAAGTGTTGCTGATATTGGCACTAGGGGCTCATTGGGAACCCAGGGGGAGCATGGCATAAGCCGGTCTCCCCCTGGGCTTTTTCGCGCAAATGGAGCGGGCCACGGCAGATGATTGGTTTAGTTTAGCGGAGGGGCGGGTTTGTAGGGAGCCTATATGTAGGGGTGGTTTGGCGGGAAGGCGCTCATTGTGGTGTCAGTGCCCAAATGGGTAGGAGGACTTTTGCTGAAGTAACTCTCTGTCAGGTACTTCATAGTGGGGATCTTCATTATTTGGGCATTTAAGAATGGCTAACACCGACGCTATTCGTAGCACAATACACATCATCTGTGAAGCCGGGCGCGATGATTTATTACAACCCGGTGTCCCGGGGGAGGCGTGGGTGGGCTTTGAGTGCCCAAAATGCAAAGCAGCAAAAGGGGTGGCGGTGGCAGTTGCTGCATGTTTATCTGCACAAGCTAGCGTTCCCTCTCAGAGCCGGTCGCTGACAAGACCGGGCGTGTTGTTGCTCCATTAGGGATGACAGGAGCGGCCGCATTCTCCGTCTGACTCTAAAATCGGCAGACCGGCCAAGCGCTTGTCATACAGGAGAGGCAGAGCTTCAAAGGCAAAATTAGCTTTGTTTCTCTCACGCGGGACCAGAAGTGGGGGAAGGGGGTTAAAATCTGCTGTTTCTTCTGGGATGATCAGACAGGCAAGTCCTTTTATCACAGTGCAGGATCAGAGCGGTGATACCTTTTTTTTTTTTTAATTTTTATTTTCCAATTAAATACAGCACCATAATAAACATAAATTTGTTACTCGAGGATTAATTTATCAATCATAATATAATACAAATTCATGAAAACCAAAAAGGGAGAGTAGCTCCAAACTAACAAAAAATCCAGTACATCTTAAAGACAAGAGAGCAGAAATTAATCTTTGTTTCAAATAAAAATCATAGTTCATATCAGAAATCCTTTTTTTACATAGAATACACAATGATGATCAATCACCTAGCTAAATTAAATCAGGATCTACTATAATTCACAGCCTCCTTCCATCTATAAATAGGCACCCAGATGCGCCTGCCAAGCTTTTTCCCTCTCGCCCTTTCTCTCAAAATCCCTTTCTCTAAGTTATATATAGCTAACAATTTGGCAAGCCATTGCTGAAAGGTTGGGGCTGATTGATCCAGCCAGGCAGAGGCGATGCAAATGCGTAGAGCAGCCATGGAAAGAAACAGAAAGTAGTAAGATGAGTTTTGCCTTCCCCTGGTTCGGATCCCCAGGAGCCATAGAGCAGGATCCAGAGAAACTTCTATGTTCAGTGTTTGATCCCAAAAAAATTCAATCGCACTTATCAAATTTAGCAGTTGGGGGCAGGTCGAGAACATGTGAATTAAATCAGCATCTGAGCTATCGCAGCGGGGGCATCTAATTCCTTCCTGCTCCCTCACTGTGCTACACTAGCTGGCGTATGATACTATGAGAAAATTGTTTTAAAGTGTTGAGCTTGAAGCCACGCTGAACACAAGACAATCTGACCTAGTTCTAAGGAATCAAAAAAACTATCCTGGTCTATGCCAGGCTTATCAGCTCACTTTTCAAATGCTTATCCAGATCGTCCCGCTTAAGTAATTGCAATTCTGAATAGATTCTCTTAATAGTACAGTTCTCTCCCGCTCTTAAAACATCTATGATTGTGACTTTCTGATAGCCACTCGGCCCGCCCATTTTTCCTCTAAAGAAGCTCCGCAACTGAAGGTATTTAAAAAAATTACTTGTGCTAACACCATAATCATATTGGATATCACTAAACACCCGGATCCCCTCCGGGCCTATTCGATCCCCTAACAGCCGAAGCACCCTGCCCTCCCATTCCAACATTATTGCATCTGAAAAAATGTCAGGGAGCGTGGGATTTCTATATAGCTGAGTGTAAAAGTTAAATCTGCCAAGGCCAAATTTATTTTTAGGTGCAGCTCAGATCTTATATGCAGCCACCGATGTCTTAAATCTCGTTTTTTAAAAATAACTTGGCTCACTAAACTTCATAAAACAATTAGCCGCCCCTTCTCCTAGGAAAAATGTATGTATATCTGGCGACCCTATCTTGTTCCAGGAATCGCCAGCACCCCTGCCGAATAGCCCAGACATATATTGTAGAGCCGAAGCCCAGTAATATATCTTAAAATCGGGAACTGCCCAGCCTCCCCTTTACCTTGGCAATGACATATACCTTATGGCCCGCCTTGTTTTTCCGTGAGCCCAAATAAACCTATTCACCATATGCGTAAGCATCATAAACCAATGCCTCTCAAACTCTAATGGTATGGCCCTAAAGAGATAGAGTACCTTAGGGAGGAAAACCATCTTAACCACATTGCAGCGACCCACCACTGACATATGAAGATTATGCAATCTATCAAAATCCTTTTTAGCCTTCCCTATTACTGGTTCAATATTTATTTCTACTAGCTTCCCCAGATCAGGAGTAATATCAATACCCAAATAGACGGCTGAGTCAACCACCCGTAAATACTCCAAATTGATCCCCTTATTTTTGACTATCAGCGTCTTCTGACTATTTAATGCGTATCCAGAAACCAAACCGAAGGCTTGAGCCTCTCCCTCTATTGCAACCATTGTATCTTGAGGATTAGGGGTAACCATGGCGACATCATCCGCGTAGGCCAATATTTTTGTTTCCAACCCATGATAACACATAGGGCTAATGCTGTTGCTAGCCTCCAGTTTCCTTATCAGAGGGTCAATATACAGAGCGAAGAGGAGAGGCGAACAAGGGCAACCCTGCCCTGTGCCTCGATTGATAGTCACCGGTGCCGTGTACCCCCCATTCAATCTAAGACGAGCCTTCGGTGCCTTATATATAGCCTGAATTGCCTGGATAAAATCACCCCGATACCAAACCATTTCATAACCTCCCAGAGATAGTCCCAGGAGACCCTATCAAATGCTTTTTCAGCATCCATGAGTATTAAAGCCATAGGGTCCCCTGAGACTTCCGCTGCATCCAACAGGGTTATGACTCTACGAATATGTTCTGTAGCTCCCCTCTCAGGATAAACCCATGCTGGCTGGGGTGAACTATTTTCCCAATTATTTGATTGAGGCAGGTCGCCAGGACCTTTGAGAACATTTTTGCAGCACTGTTCATAAGCGTTATTGGCCTATATGATCCAGGATCCCTAGAGGGCTTACCCTTCTTTAAAAACACTATCATATCCGCCCCGGCCCATGACTCGGGGATTGAACGCCCTTGCTGAGCTTGACCAATTGTAGCCACTCACAGCAGCTCCTTCAAAGAACAAAGAACATTAACAAAAGTTCTAAGATCCAACAAAGGGCCAGAACCTCAAGCCAGCTTTCTTCTTTTTTGCTGCTGCCCGAACAGATAAGTCTTGTGTGTGATCCAGCGCCAATCGGGGTTCAATAATCAATAATAACACATTCACTGGCCCATACTCATACACCCAACACATGAATCCCTGTTGCACTGTTCAAGTTTGATGTAAAATCAGTTGTGCATGAAATACAGGCTCATATCTAACACACTAAATACAGAACTGAACCTATATATCTACTCTTTTTCCTCTGGTCGATAGACCTAAAGTTGAGAAGTTGATGGTAATAATTAGTTCTATCTATCTATACTACTAAATAAATCACAAACTCAAGGTAAGATTAACAATATTTATCGCAAAATAATGTGAAAGAAAAGTGCTCATCATGTACAGTTTTACAAGGCAAACATATACATTAATCACAGAGAGAACATTAATCAAAACAAAAAAGTGTCAAAATCATATCACTATGAACAAATACAAATGAAGGAGTGGTTAGGCGAAGAGACAGAAGTTTCCGTGACAAAATGCATTTGCAAATAATTATGCAAATTTCAGAATCATTAAGCTATAATAACCCTAGATTTTCAGTAGAAAGTACCCCCTTGGCCATAAGATATAGTGGGGATACCCCAGATAAAGGTTCCGGGGAAAAAGAATTCAGGACAGGATCTGGAAACAGCTAGGCCTCTATCTGTATACAGCACACCGACGGACAGCGAGGACATCCCTCTCTTAAGCTTCTCCTTTACACCCCCCAGACAGCCCAGTTATACTCTAAAAACCTACATGACCATCCAACTATTGTAGCAACATTTTTAGAAACTCAGTCTCTCATTGGTCAATTTAGGGGGTGTTCTTTCACACCACCCTAGTCACGTCCATGCTTTCACAGCATTTCTTTGTTTTACACTTTCACATAAATTCGTCCACATCTCATGAATACACCTCCTCCAATAAGTAACATGTTACAAGTTTCTATACTCTCAGTGTTTGCTTTCGCCGCTTCCCACTGAAGGAGTTTGCACATTTGTTCTTGGTTTCTCAGTCATCCTTCCGTTATTTGATAGGCACACAATAATTCTTGTATGTTATCAACTTTTGCCTTCTCCCTTCTCTCTCAGAACTCGATTTTCGGCTTTGTTATCTTTCTTTTTAACCCTTGATTTGTCATCCAAACGATGTAGGCCCATGCAAGCATCACTACGATGAATAAAACTCAAACATTATTAATTTTAGCAAATATATTTCTCACTGTTTTACCACCCACCATTTGCACTATCCCATGTTATGCATCTATTAAAAGCATTAACGTGCAAAAAGCAACATTATTATTTTATTTTTAAAACAGAATACAGATGTGGCCTAGTCTTTCATGCATTAGTCCACGTATTAATGCACGCATGCACAAAAGCATTTCCCCGTGTTTCTCGTGTTTTTGCATGTTATTTTCACCGCACACTGTTAGTAAATGTTACAGAGGAATGAATCCGAGCAGGTTTTATTTTCTCAAAACCCTGCTCCATCAATCCCCCCCACTGATGGCATTTTTGAGCCATCACAAAAATCGCCATCATACTAATTGCCACTTTTATTTTTATCTAAAGGATTGTACTCTTTTCTAGTTTTGCCATTTTCTCATCTAATTCTTTCATCATTTCATAATAATTTCCTCTCATATCTTCTAGTTCTATTTCTTCTCTTTTTCTTTTCCTAGCTTCTACATTTATTATCCAATTCTGTCATCCCTTTCTTTCCACATCTACCCTTGCAACATTTATATGCCATTATTATTGACAAAATCACTACAGCTATTGAAATAATTTGTATTAGTATTTTCCCTAAAGAACTACTCCCAAATATGGAAAGCTATTTACCTACAGAAGAAAAACTCTTACCAAGTTTCTCCCAAACACCATCAACCTCCAGTTTGGTCAAATCTTCATTTAATTTTGTAATATTCTTTATATAGCCCTCAAGACTTTTACTTTTATCAGGGATATAAGTACAGCAGTGTTGTATTTTCAACATGCCGCAGACTCCACCCTCCTTTGCCAACAGAATATCAAGGGCAAGTCAATTTTGCAAAACCATTGATCTAATTGCAACCATTTCAGTATCAATCATCAAGAACCCACCAGCAGTATCTGTTGATAAACGATCAACCACTGTGGACAATTTTCAAATTTTATGCGAATTCAGAACGACTCCAACTGAGGGTATCAGTGCACCAAAGATATCACCAATTATTTGTGAAAAACTTGCTCTCTTTTTGCATGTTAGTCCATGCTTTATTTAATTGATTTTATTATTTCTATCTATGTGGTAAACTTTGGGAAATACGATCCCAAAATAACAACTACCATACAAATGTGCCGTCAACCTGTAGTAATCTTTATTACCACACACATAATATACTGGAAATACAGGATCAGTTCCACCTTTCAACCCCCATCCACCAGTTATCAGAAAAGTGTGTTCACATTCACTAGTACCAATGAAATTATTATATTCAGTTTTTAGTCTAAGTAAGCAAAGTTTCCCTTTATGATAACAATCCAGAGACATTGCAGGGCAAGTCTTGCCTTTCTTATAATTTCCCTCTCTAAAAGCCCATGGTGGTACATGTGACTTCTGTTCAGCAGCTTTTCTTTGGAAATCCCGTCTTCTATCCTCTACCATGTTAATGAATTCCTTTTCTTCAGTCCGCAAACTACATGTAAGATTATTTCTGTGAGCATATACTGTATCTATTGTTTGTGTGGTATGGAAAAATTCTCCCATATATCCCGCATTCCTGCTACTATACACCTTTATTCATATCATTTCTAATAGGAATTTCTGAAAACACTAAATCTATGTTTGAATAGTAGTACTGCAACTTCCCCGTCACATAGAAGAGACTAGTTAGTACACTACATAATACACCATAGATTAAAGGAAGGTGATGGTAAGTCACCCCCTCTGAGACAGACGAAGGTAATTGCATGCACATGTAACAATCACTCACGTCCATTGTATCCACATATTCATAGAGTAATTTCGTAAGTCATTTAACGAGAAATCACTAACTGATTTATCATGATGATAAATGCTATCATCAGCCTGGTCAATGTTAGTTTTAGGAATTTCTTCAGTATCTAGTTCCAGTCTCTCACTTATCACATTATTAGTATTATTAGTCACCATTAGAACAGGTATAATGATAGTTAGTATTAACCACATCAACATTAGTAGTAAGACACTACATGAGCAAGCTTTAATACATCTACGTTTAAAACTAGGTTTTTGATGTCCAGTCACTAGCTCTTAAGAAACAACCTAAGAAAAAGCCTTTCAACTTTCACAATGTTTTACAAACTTGTCCAAAAAACCACCAGAAAATAGTGTATCCTAAACTTAAAGGCTTTCTTATTTACCCCCTCTTTTTCTTTTCTAAAAAAAAAAAAAGTCTTCTTCAAATCATCTGAACTTCCTAATTATTTATTTTCACTGGATTTTGTAGCACCTTCATTCTTCACTATTTTCTTTTTAAGGTGGTTTCAATTTGCTTTCATAAATTTGCTCAGTGCCACTACCAACTGCTCCTTTTATTTGGTCTGTGCTTTCAAATTATTCCAATATTACATATGTCCATTCTGGAGCTGTGTATTTCTTGCTCGGAACTCTTATTCTCTTTGTTCTTCGGACTGATTCTTCTCCTGATTCTGGTTTTCTCTTTTCGAGAGTGTATTTCAGTTTTTTCACTCCACTCGGCCAATTGTCACCTTTTCTCGTTCTCTTAGCTTGAACCACTTCTTACCTTCTCTTTCTGGTTCACTAGTTCTTTTCTTTGGCCCTTTCCTTTCGTGAACTTGCTCTTGATTTTCAGTAACTTCCTTCTCTTCTTGCTCTACAGCAGTCTTATGAGACCCAGTAGCTTGTGCCCACTTTACTTGGCTTGCGCTTGGTTGTTCATCATCAACAGGCCTGTCTGAATCTGTCACTCTAGATTCTTTAGTTTCACAACCTCCAGCTTCTGGTTTCTTATTTTCATTCACCTTCTTTTTCAAGTGGACTTGGGACTCTTCTGGTATGGCTTACTTAGATCCAGTTTGGCAAACCACCACACTTCACTGCTGTTGTCGTCTCCAAAATAATCTGATATGGTCCATGCCATCAGGGTTCTAAACACGACTTCCTCACGTGTTTCTGGACAAGAACCCACTCGTCTTGACTCAGATCATGTGCTTGATCCGGCTGTTTTGTGGTTGCAATTTCTCCAACCTGATGAGACACAGAACGCACTAGATCAGCCAATCCTTTGCAATAATCAAGCATCAGAAATATTCATCAGTTTGTTTGCTGGTACAATCGCTTGTCTCATTGCTCATTGCTATTCCCATTAGTACTTCATGAGGACTTAATCCAGTCTTTTTTTAATCAGGAATGCTTCTAAGACTCATCAATACCAGGGGGTAAAGCATCAGGCCATTTCAGTGTTGTGGATGCACACACTTTTCCCAGTCTAGATTTTATAGTGCCATTAATTTGCTCACCTACTCCAGATGCTTCTGGTTGATAGGCACAATGCAGCTTTTGCTCAATTTGTAATGCTGCACCAATCATCCAAATTATCTCATTATTAAAATGAGATCCCCTATCTGTCTCTAAAGTGATTGGAAAATCGAACCTTGGGATTAGCTCTCGTAAAAGCAATTTTGCAACCGTAAGGCTATCACTCCTTCTTGTTGGATAGGCTTCTACCCAACGAGAAAATAAACAAACAACAACTAACACATATTTTAGTCCGTTACATGGGGGCAGCTCAATGAAATTGAGCTGGAGCCTCTTAAATGCCCCGGCTGTCTTTCCTATTCGTCCCCAACTCACAACTGTCTTTCTGCCCGGATTTTGCTGCTGACAGGTAGTACACCTCTGGCATAGACTCTCTGACATGACTCTGAATTATTTTGGGTTTTACCATGACTGCTTGAAAAGCCTGATCATTGCGTCGCCTCCAACATATGTAATTCCATGATACACCCTTGCCATTTGGGATAGTAAAGAATCTGACATAACTGGTCTTTTGTCTATTTACACCCAAACTTCATCTTCTGCTCTCTTCTTGCAGCCTGATTTTTTCCATATTTCCTTTTCCTCATTACTTGCCTCTTCTTGATAATCTTATCCCAAGTCTCCAAGGTGGAAAACATCAAGTGGTAATCAGTATTTGCCTTTTCCACTCATTTGTTTATTGCAATTGAATTTTGTGCTCAGAAACATGCTACTTGATCAGTGTATCTGTTGTAGCTCGTCACATAATCATTCCCTGACTTATGTGCAAGACATTTGACCATCGCAATCTTTTTGGGCAATTGCAAAGCATCCAATAAATCCTTCACATTTTTGCTATTTCTAATCGGAGAACCTGAAGAAGTCAGGAATCCCCTTTGCATCCATAACTGACCGAAATTGTGAACCACCCCAAAACCATATTGAGTGTCAGTAAATATGGTTATTCTCTGATTTTTGCCAATTTTGCATGCTCTAATCAGCAATTTGTGCAGAGTTTACCCCTTTTAGACACGATGCTTCCAGAACTGAAGCCACTGTACATACTGCATAAACAGAACTCAATACACCTTTTTCATTTCTCAGACAAGATCCATCAACAAACATCACAATATCTGATTCCTCTAATAGAGTATCGTTAACGTCTGGCCTTGGTTTTGTGCACAATTCTGTCACATCCAAACAATCATGATCTGCCTCTTCTCTTACTTCCTCACAAAATGGACTAGGTAACATTGTTGCTGGATTTATCATCATACATCTCACCACAGTAACATTTTCAGCACCCAAAATTTCTCTCTCATACCTAGTCAGCCGACTATAGGTCATGTGCTGTGTACGTGTTCTTGTCAAAAGAATCTCAGCTGAATGTAGCACATATACTTTAACTGGATGTCCTATCACAATCGCTTCACTTTGTTCCAGACTCACACAAGTAGCAGCATCTGCTTTCAAACAACCTGGAAACGCTGCAGCCACTGAATCTACAGTAGCAGAAAAATATGCCACTGGTCGTCGTGCCATTCCATGTCTCTGAGTCAAAACTGAAAGCGCACACCCATCTCTCTCGCAGCAGTATAACACAAACTCCTTTGTATAGTCTGGCATTCCCAATGCAGGTGCTCGACAAAGACTGTCTCGCAAATCAATAAAAGCTTTCATGGTTTTATCATCCAACTCAATCGGATCAGTCACATCTTTGTGTGTCAACATCTGTAGAGGTTTTGTGATCAGTGAAAAGCCATTAATCCACTGTCTGCAGTATCCAACCATTCCCAAGAACATTCGCACTTCCTTTTGAGTTTTAGGAGGGTTCGTTTGTTAAATCACACTGATCCATTCTGGTGTCACCTTCCTGACTCCTTTTTTCTATTTTGTGTCCCAAATATTTGAACCTCCTGTGTACAAAACTGTCATTTTTCTGGTGACACTTTATTTCCACCTTCTGCCCGATGCTTCAGTAAGGCAGTTGTATCTGTCACACATTCTTCTTGTGTTTTTGATGCCACCAATAGGTCATCAATATATTGAGAGTAAACAAATGGAGAGAGCGAGGATTTTAATGGGATACGTCCCTATCCCCAAAATAATGTACAAAAAACTGTCACGATTGCTGTTCCCCCTGGGACCGGTGAACTATAAAGATGGCCGACGGCCGCGGGCATATATGCAAGGGGGCCGGCCAGGCAAGTCAAAACACAGCCACCCTCGAGCAGTGATGCTTCGCGCTCCTGCTTCGGGATAGTGTTGCACTTCCGGGTTACTAACCTGTCACTTTCGGGGCGTTGAGCTCCTCAAACCGCGTCCAGCGTCGTTGTGGCGTTTCTCCTGCCTGGGTCGTCTCTTCTCAGCATTCCATGTCTTGGGCAACAATATCCTGCTACCTGCAAGAAAAGCAAAGTTGCATTACCTATTCAGACAGTAACAGCGCTGTCACGCTGACATTTTATTTAATACTCTTTTTCTCCAAATACTTACCTGATCCTGTGTTCTTGGCGCTGTCGGGATTCGTTCCTGTATGTGATGTACCTGTTTTTGGGAAAAGAAAAAGGACAATAATTATTTACCTGAACTATAAGGTGTTACTTTTGTTGAGCAGTTAAAGACAGTGATATTGGGGAATATTTTAACACACTAAAGCCTGGTTAATAGGTGGGTTAATTTGGCATCTGCATAGGTCATTCGTTATTGATTAACTCCTTTTTTGAGTAGCCCTTAACTTAGCAGTTCCTCATTTTTTCTCCAGCACCAGACACTAGCCTACACTCCAACTACTTATATTATTTGGAAGAAGGGAATCCTCAAGATATGGAGTAGTATTGTAGGGAGAATAAAGGGATAGAAGGTGAACCTTTCCACATGCTAACCTGTTCTCTGTACTTCTCTCCTCCCTACAGCCTTTTTGCCTTGTCCTGATGGGTCCTGTTGCCACCTGAGTTTTGAAGTGGGATTTATTTCCCCTTTCCTTGTTTTGTTTCCCTTCTTCCCCGGGTTACTATTGTCACTTTGACCTCGTTGGGTGCGATAGGTGGCTCAAGGAAGTCGCGGACCTTGCTTCATATTCATGACGTTCCTGCGGAAATATTGTTGAAACTTGTCAAAAACACAGTGGACGGACCCACTAACAAATTCGACTCACAGGTACTTTCATGAGTGCCAGAAACCCATTAGGTTTGTTAAAAGAGCCCTCACCCACCAACCTAGTTGGTGGCATGCTTCATCATCGGGGTCCCAATTGGGTAGCAGAGTGCCACCCAGTTGTGCTACAACGCCTGATTACAGCGAAGCAGGATTTGTGTGATTGTGTGATGAAAAAGTGATGAGGAAGTGGTGCAGATTAAAATTGTCTCTGGGAGTCCTTACTGAATAGTGCTTTATTCCCAGCGGCCCAGGACAAGGTTAAAAAGGGAGGAGGGACAGCATTAAGATAAATTGTTGTCATTGTGGTCTACATGTTTCAGCCTCATTAAAAAACTGTGAGGCTTTCTTCAGGACCAGGTGAAATAAGTGAAGGTTTGGCAAAAACACGCCACGTGTATAGTTGTTCAACACACACGATAAGGTGTGTTGTGCATGCAGTGGTGTCTGTAC
The DNA here is from genome assembly GCF_964204655.1 of Triturus cristatus. Taxonomy (NCBI): domain Eukaryota; kingdom Metazoa; phylum Chordata; class Amphibia; order Caudata; family Salamandridae; genus Triturus; species Triturus cristatus. The sequence continues at coordinate 895,819,923 of NC_140580.1, read as the reverse complement.
CAACGGACCCACTGGAAAAACCTGTACGGAAGAAAAAGAAGAGTGAAAGACAAGTAACATAAAATGCAATCTTATATACAGTATTATTGTGCCACCTTCTAGCACTTCTGGGCGAGAGGGGAGGTGGGGCGGAGTCTAACTGGCTGCTGATCACTTCACCAGTAGCATAAATTGAGATGCTACACGTTTCGCGCAGCGGACGCGCGCTATAGCGAGAACAGCACTTCTGCTCCTTCTGTATCCTTCATTTTAATCTACTTGCAACGCCTTGGCTTTTTAAAATTGTAAATTGTGTGTTTTTAAAAACAAAGCATATCTGTAGGGCATTAGCACGCTCACCTGCACACCTCTGACACCCGGTTACCGCCTACTCCCCGGTCCACCACGGGAAGATTCCTGATTGTTGTGGAGGGAGGCGCGGCAGATTCTAGCACTTCCGGGTGAGAGGGGAGGTGGGGCGGAGTCTAACTGGCTGCTGATCACTTCACCAGTAGCATGAATTGAGATGCTACACACTTCGCGAAGCGGACGCGCGCTGTAGCGAGAACAGCACTTCTGCTCCTTCTGCATCCTTCATTTGAATCTACTTGCGACGCCTTGACTTTTTAAAATTGTAAATTGTGTGTTTGTAAAAACAAAGCATATCTGTAGGGCATTAGCACGCTCACCTGCACACCTCTGACACCCGGTTACCGCATACTTCCTGGTCCACCAAGGGAAGATTCATGATTGATATGGAGGGAGGCGCGGCAGATTCTAGCACTTCCGGGAAAGAGGGGAGGTGGGGCGGAGTCTAACTGGCTGCTGATCACTTCACCAGTAGCATAAATTGAGATGCTACACGCTTCGCGCAGCGGACGCGCGCAGCGGGTGCGCCAAAGGCAAGCCCTTCTGCGCCCGTCCACGGCCGGCCGGGGCCAGGGGCCACAACCCCTGCCCGTTATTCACCGCATCCTAGGAGCTACAGCCCCAACTCCCTCTATAATCTGAGAGGAGCAAGCCTTGCTAGCTGCCAACATTCTTGGAACGTTGTAGATAAACACCACCTGCACACACTGCAGATTTCATTTCCAACCCGCCTTTCATACCAAAAACACCCAGCGTAATATGTATCTCCTAAATTGTAGGTCACTCTTCAAACACTCCACTGAAATTGCCATGCTCCTGGAAGAACTTAACCCGGATTCTCTTTTCCTGACAGAGACCTGGCTCAACGCAGAGTCAGAACCGGATCTCATCCAGACCCTCCCTCAGGGATACCACATACAACGAGTAGACCGCAAAGAGGGCAGAGGAGGAGGCCTAGCGTCATCTATAAGGATTGTTATAGGTGCCGCTGCTCTCCCAACTTGATACCAGACTGCGAAAGTCTCTCCTTTGCCATCGATTTCTCCCCCACAAGTACCTTCTCCGGGCTACTGATATATCATCCATCCGGGGCTCTGGGACAATTTCTAAACTCCCTCCCCTCCATCACAGCCGATCTGGCATGTAGGCCGTCTAACTTCACACTATTAGGGCATCTTAATATCCACTTCGACGATGCCTCGGATAACATCGCCACAGAAATTACCATGAGTCTCTCCGCATTACAACTTAAACAACTATTGCTCAACCCCACCCACACTAAAGGCCACTTACTCGATCCTGTTTTTAGTAACTGTGCGGATCTCACAGCGGGAACCCCTTCCCCGCAGTCAGATCATTTCCTGATCCCTCTTTCCTGGGTCACCCCTGACTCCCACTTCCCCACTAACACAACCATTCGCAGGGAACAGAACTGGGCTAAACTTCCCCTGGACTGCTGGTTGATGGCCCTTGAAACCTCAAGGCCACCCAATAACCCTGATCCCATTCTAGCCAACGAGGATCTACAATTCCCTAGACTCCGTGCTCCCAATGAAATGCTCCGAAACAAAGCACAGCGCCGCAACTTCACCCTGGTATTCCCCCAGATTACGGGAAATTAAACGATACTGTAAAAAATGTGAGAGGAAATGGCGACTGGATTATTCCCCTTCCAGTAAAATCGCATACAGGGAGGCAATAAAAACTTACAAAAATAACATTAAAACCTCTCAATCAACCTTCTTCGAAGAAAAAATTAAAGCAGCTGCCTTCATGCCCAAAGAAATCTATCGAATCGCAAAAACTCTCCTCAAACTCCCTGAGAAGCCACCAAACACTAGTGACGCACAAACCCGCTGAAACAACCTTGCAGAGTTCTTCTTCCAAAAAATACTGACAATCTACACTTCCTTCTCACCCATCCAGCCTGACATAACCCCCGCCAATCTCTCAATTGCGGAACTCTGACCTTCAGCCACCTTGGATATCCTCCCACTTCTCAACCCCTTCACATTAGAACCCATTATGTACCAGGTGAAATCTGGTTCCCCCCAAGACCCGGCACCCCCACGTGCCCTGCTGCCAGTTATTGGCAACCTTCTTCCCACTACACTTGACCTGCTCAATGCCACCATTTCCTCTGGCGTAGTCCTTACCCCCTGGAAACGCGCCATGGTTAAGGCACTTTTGAATAAACCTAACCTAGACCAAGACAACCCCAGTAATTATCGGCCAATCTCCCTGTTACCATGGCTGAGCAAGATCCTGGAGAAATACGCCAACTCAGTACTGGTAGAGTTTCTGGAGAACAATCACCTGCTCGATCTCTCCCAGACAGGATTCCGTCCCATGCATGGGACCGAAACCGCCCTTCTCGCGGTAACTGAAGAGGCCAGGAAGATCCTTGATCAAGGAGGCTCTGCATTAATCATCCTCCTTGACTTAAGTGCCGCATTCGACACTCTAAATCACGACACACTAATGCACCGACTTACCAATTTAGGAGTTTCAGGAAATGCCATCACCTGGTTTAAATCCTTCCTGGCGGACCGCTCTTTCCAGGTTTTTGAGGGCAAAATCACCCCCCCCCAGCAAGCCACTCAGTTGCGGTGTGTCTCAGGGTTCTTCCCTAAGCCCCACGCTATTTAACATATATTTGAGCCCCCTAGCTGAGATTGTCCGTCCCTTCGGCATAAAAATCATCACTTATACCGACGACACTCAGCTAGTGGTGGCCAGCCAAACACCGCCCATAACAACCTGAGTGGATGCCTGGAGGAGGTGGTCAAATGGATGACACTCTCCTGTCTAAAGTTGAACGGAGACAAAACTGAGATCATGCTCTTAGGTAATACCCCCAATCCCATTATAAACTCACCGTGGCCCACCTGCCTCGGTCCTGCCTCAGCGCCAAAGGACACAATCAAAAGCTTGGGCATCTGGCTGGATAACTCCCAGAACTTTAACCACAAAGCAGCTAAACTTGCAGCCACCTGCTATGGTCTACTGAGGCTTCTTCGGAAAATTCTTTCCCTACTTCCATTCCAGGCGAGACAGATTATGGTCCAGGATCTCATTCTATTGTGCCTGGACTTTGGGAATGCCCTCTATCTAGCGGCCCCTCAGTCCACTTTGCGCAAGCTCCAGGTCATCCAAAATTGCGCAGCCTGAACACTCCTTCAGATCCCCCGTTGACTCCCAATCAATCCTGGTTTGAAGAACCTCCATTGGCTCCCAGTTCGGGAGAGAATTGAATTTAAGGCTCTGTGCATTACCCACAGGGCCTTCTGGAAGACAGGCCCTGCTATCAAGCAGTCGCTGATTAAACCCTACCACCCGAACAGACAGCTTAGATCAGCACCTTCCCTCCTCACCATAGTACCCAGGATAAAAAGAACTAGATGTGGTGGCCGCTCCTTTGCTTATAACGCGGCCAAACTCTGGAACTCTCTCCCCCTCCACTTGCGGTCTGAGCCCAATCTGCTCCCATTCCGTAAGCTTTTAAAAACTCTGCTCTTCAATAAACCTGTATAGTTCCTAACTGTATCCCTGCACGTGTGGTCTGCAGCGCTAAGACAGATGGTCTTTTCATTTAATTTCATTTCAAGAGTTGATGCAGTGGTGGCATCGTTGCATGCCTTCCAGTATACTGAAGGAAATGAGAGGACTAAAGAGGCACTGGGAGGTGCCACATGTGTGAAATATAGTGCCATTAGCTCTACGTTTATCTGTTGAATCGTAAACACATAAAATACTGTCAGCAGAACATCATATTTACACTTGCTACGTGTTTGTTGTAGCTTTTTGCAGGACCCGGGAGGGGCGCCCGTCTGTAGTCACACACTGTGGGGCAAAGAGAAAGAGAGGTGTGAGTGGTCAAGTACCAGGGGAGAAAACAGAGATTTCTAAAACGTTGAGCATCATGTCAAGACTCTGAGTGTCTCGCATTCCACTGAGCAGCTCGGAAGGCTGTACAGTGGCTGAGGAAGTATTAGAAAAATCTTACTTCGTCAAGGCAGAGTGTCCGCTGTCTGCACCTATTGCGGTCTCCTCGCTGTCCTGGATGCTGATGGTACCCCTGTCTGGTGTCTGTTTTAAAGTAGGAAGACCCGGGCACTATGTCGGGCCGTAGCAGCCATTGCATTTACTCCGATGCGTGCGACACAGTGACCGTCTGTTATCTGGAATGCTGACCTCTTTGAATTACGGGTATTGGGAGGGGGGTGGTAGTATGTGCGCATGTGCACAGTGTGGCACAACTGAAAGGGGATGGGCTTGATGTTAAATAAAGGATAGGAGCTGAGATTGGCAGACAAGAGTGTGTTACGCTATTGTCCTAGGAGCAAGTAAGCATGCGTGGGTAAACGTACTCAGTCTTGTCAGGAAAGCAGTCATTTAGTGCATAAGCTTATGCTCAGGGTGGCCATGTATTATGATAGTGAATAAAGTCAGGCACTGACATACATGGAGTGAGTAACTACGGGAACCACAAATAGGATATTGTATGCAACATACTATGGATGTACATTGGGATGTGGTCTGGTGTTATGGTGACCAAAAAGAATCGGGGGCAAAGTATGCTGCCCCGCAATTATAGGCATCTTATCCCACCGGTCCTGGTCGGCAGGAGACCCTAGGGTGGAGAGGTGTTAGCCAACATTTTTTGCAGTCAGATTAGTTGGTGACCAGGCTTGGGAATTTATTCATCTGTCAGGTGGACAGTGTGTGCACCCATTAAGGATAGGGGGTGCCCCGCAGGTAGTAATTATGGGCATCCCTAAAGCTGGGGGGACTGTTCCCAGTATTGAACCCTTGGGGGGTACGATCTGGGTTTATTAAGGACATTCCACAGAATGTTGTTGTTAAGGCCAGTTAGATGGGTGGACAGACGGTAAATCCACCGCTGTTCTTTCTCTAGGAGGCGGCCCTGGAGGTTTGGCATGTTGGTTTCCAATGTTTCAATCACAACCCAGTTCATGTCATTGGTGGTGTGTCCAGCTTCTAAAAAGTGATTGGTCATAGGTGTGGTATTTCTTCTACATCGGATATTACTTTGATGTTCACATATGCGAGTTTTAATTTTTTGGCTGGTCATGCCGATGTAAGTCAATCCGCATGGGCAGATGATGCGGTAAATTGCATTCATGGAATTGCAATTAGTATGTTGCAGGATGTGCCATGTTTTGCCTGGTTCAAGATGCAGGCTTTTGGTAGGTTCCATCAAGTGGCATACACTGCAGTTCCCACATGGGAAGTGGCCCATGATATTTGGGAGGCCCCAGGCATTAAGTACAGTGTTAGTGGGTCTGGATGGTTGTGAGGGGCGTGTGGACGCTAATGTGTCCTTGAGACTTCTGGCCCGTTTGTAGGAGAAGTTGGTGGGTGATGAGTCTTTTAACAAACCTAATTGGATTCTGGCGCTCATAAAAGTACTTGTGAGTCCAATTTGTTAGTGGGTACGTCCACTGTGTTTTTTGTACATCAATATATTGAACCAAAACCGATTTTTCTGGCATAATCAACGTCTTCAAACACTTTTTCAAAATCTGATTAAAAATCGAAGGACTCTCTGTGTACCCTTGAGGAACTCGGCACCATGTCAAAACACGGTCTCCGAACCGGAAAGCTAACAAATACTGGCTATCCGGATGTAAAGGAATCGAGAAACGCTTGACACAGATCAATTACTGTGTACCATTCTGCATCACAGGGAATTTGATATAAAATCACTGCTGGATTTGATACTATTGGACAACAGGGTACTACAATCCTATTGATTTTACATAAATCTTGTACTATCCTATATTTCCGCTTGGTTTTTTAATTCCCATAATAGGCGAATTACAAGGACTGCTTAGTATTTCTTTTAAAATATCCTGCTCAATCATTTGGTCAATTACAGGAATAACTCCTGCTGTTATTTCAGGACTCATTTTGTACTGAGGTGTGTTTGGAAATGTTACACCCGGTTTTACCGAAACCTGAATAGGATCCACACCTTTCATCAGACCAATCTCTTTTTCTGAGAAGTCCCATACATCAGACCTTACTGTATTTCTCTGCTGTGCAGGCAAATCTTCAGTAAGAAGTGAAAACATTTCCTCCACTTCTGTCCCTTCGCTAACATCATTTTAAACGCAACATCCCCATCTGGTGTGTGGAAAGCAATACCATCTGGTGTAAAATAGATGGCGCAGTTCATTTTACATAACAAATCTCTCCCTAAAAGGTTCACCGGACTCATATCACATACCACGAACCGATGCATGTCTCCAATATGGACTTCTAATGGCTTTGTTATTGGGGCTTTGATATGCTTATTGGAGATTTCTACGACTTGGATAGTTTCTCCCGAAAGGGGTAGGTTTGGAATTTCTGCTGCTCTCACAGTAGAACTGGTAGCACCAGTGTCCACTAGGAATGTAATATTATTACCTTCCACTTTTCTATCAACAAATGAACCTGACTGATCTACCTCTAGACTCAGTGGCGGCCGCTCCATTAGGGCATTGGAGCGCCGCCCCACTGCTTTCTCGCAGTGTGAGAAGCACAATTAATTTTTTTATTTTAAATACCATTTTATTTTCTGCTTCTCGCGCTGCGAGAAAGCAGACGGCAGGGTTAGCAGCCTGGTTGGGGGCGGGCAAGAGTTGTGCCTGGTTGGGGGCGGGACGGGAAGGAGTGGCTTGCACCACTCTGAGTGCCTTGACTGCTTGGTCGGCCCTGGGGCCGACCAAAGCAGTTATGCGCACTCTACATTTTCTCTATGTAGGCTGCATGCAGTCTACATAGAGAAAATGGTGTCCCTACTGGTGCCCAGCTGGGCGCTGTCTGGGACTCCGTGCCAATCACAACACTTCCATTTCAGCGTTATGATTGGCTTACAGGGGGGGGGGAGCTTCACCTGCCTGTTCAGAACGCGGGAGGGACCCCGGGCCAAGAGCAGAGGCAGCGGCGCAGTGCGGACCCGGTCAGGTAAGAAGTTTTGTTTTTGTTGAAATTTTAACACCCCCACGCAACCTTCCCTTACCCCCGCAAGTATTGCGTCCGGCGACTGCGCAAGTAGACATCATAGCATCTCAGCCTGCAGGGCGAGGCTAGGTAAATACAGAGCACAGGGAATAGGATAGCTGGGCTGGGAGGTCTACTGTATTAACAGACCAAATGCAGCAGTCTTCAGGCCTGGTTTCTCCCCCCCCCCGCCTCTGCTCATTACCGAGGCCTGCGCATGGCTAGCCACCTTTGTGTTCCTTGACATGGGGAAGGTGCTTAAACTTCAGGCAACTGTTGGACTGGAAATGCGAGCCCACGTGGGTGAGGGCTCGAACTGTGATGCGGCTTCGCTTGTTTTTTTAGTCTTCCGGGTGAACCAAATTTGAATTTCGGATTCATGCATCCCTTCTCGTATCGTGGTCTTTTAGGTGGCTTGCACCTGTGAATGAAAGCAACAGATGTTCACATCTCCAGGGTGAAACTGCAATAAATATGCGTCTTTGTAATGAAACGCTTTATAAAACTGCAGCAACTGAAGCTAAATGCGATCCAGAAACAGCCTGCAAAACACGGCAATACAGTAGATGAGCCCGCTGTTAACCCACTGAGCTGGCTTACAGTATCCCCAAGCAAGCGCGTCATTTGATGTGGATTGAGTCTTTGTTCTAATTTATTAAACACCTTGGGCCACTGTTTGCCGTGTAATGATGAGCAGCAAGCCCAGGACAGGAACTCTTAGCGCCTTGAGGTGCTGCCGAAGGAGACCGGGCTTGAGTTCAGTGTAGATCAAAGTGACAAAGTCGCTCGTCACATCAGAATTCTATGAGTCTGCCTTCTTAAATGATTTCCCTTGTTCATCGGGTCTGTCCCCGAGAGACTGCGGCGGCGCTTCACAAGGGAGCATAGGAGAGAGGTTTGCACACAATCTGATCCCGATCACAAAGGAAGGATCAGTGTGTTTTTGTGTGTGGGGTTTTAAGAGTGTGCAAATTTCATCATGGAAATAGATCAATCGGCAACCACAAGTGACACCACTGATTCAGATTTTCAGTGACTTCATGCTCTCCACACAGTACCCCTACCCCACCCATCCACACCCCAGGCCGCTGTAAAGGTGCCAAGAAGCTGAGAAGGGGGTGGGGGCAGCTTTGCTGCTCTTTTCTGAACAATAGTCTTACGGCTCATTTTGCAGAAACTTCCCTCCTGGGACAAGATGAAAACCAGAGCAGAATATTCTTACCACACGGATTACTTCCGAAGGAAGGGACACGTTGGTTCTGCGAAGAGATGTTCTCACAAGACTCGACCACCACTACCTTCCTTTCCCTCCTCTTTTTCGCCCGTTCTTCCTTCCCCACTCCCTCTCTATGTTTCGTCCCAAAACCTCTACCTTTCATTCCTGTCTCTCACCCATTACTTCCCCTTTCCTTCCTCGCCTCTCTGGCTCTCACCCACCACATCTGCCTTTCCTCATTCTCTCACCCACCACAATCCTTTTCCTTTCTCTCCCCCTCTCTCCTCTCACCTACAACTCCTTCTGTCTCTCTCCTCACTCACCACTCCGCCTTTCCTTTCTGTCTTCTCTCTGACACTCACACTCCACTTCTCTCCATTCCTCTATCCCACCAAGTTTCCTTCTTTCATCCTCTTTCCCTTCTCTGCTTGTCACCAACTCCTCCCCCTACCTTCGGTTATTCTACCACTTCCCTCCTTATTTCTCTCCCTCTCATTCCTCTTCTCGACCACCTCCCCCTTCCCCTCTTCTCTCACTCACCACTCCCTCTACCTTTCGATCACTCTGCCCCAGCTTCCCCTTTCCTTTCTCTACCCTCTCCTCTCACCCAACACTCCCTCTACCTTTCTCCCTGTCCACCCAGCTCCCCATTCCTTTCTCTGCACACTCTCTCCTCTCACCCACATCCCTCTTCCTTTCTAGATCTCTGTCCACCCAGCTCCCTTTTCCTGGCTCTACATTCTCTCTCCTCTCACCCACTACTCTCCACTAGACTGATGCCATCTATATTCTATGAGCGAGAAAGAAGCACCAATTCCTTGCATACAAGGGAACGTGCAGGCATCTCGAAAGCAAAACAGGCTTGTTTAAGTGGAAAAAGATGATGTGCATGTGGCTGGAATTAAAGGTGTGTGCTTTTTTAAGCTACCTACATAATTATCATATGAAATTTCTTTATTTCATAACTACACTTTCACAATTGCTTTTTCAACTCTCTTGCTTCCTCAAATGTACTTAAATGCACCATTTGCCTGCTCTTTTTTCCCTCGAAGCTCCCCGAACCACACCATATGGTGGCTGGACTCGCTTGCTACACTCGCTCGCCACCGGGAACTCATACAAAACTTTTACACCCTACCACTTTCAAATGTCACCAGCCGCCACTGTCTAGACTAGCGCCAAGCCAGCACTCTTCCAGCCCCTCAGGCACCGTCATTGAGACGAGTCTGAATCACTCTCATTGCACTGCAACAAGTATTGTGAAACCATTTGCACATTTTGATTCTTACCAATTTGTTCTTCTGCGTGAAAGCCAGTTTTCACACTGTTTCTCTGCACTTGAGCATTCACATTATCTGGCATAGGAGCTTGTGGTACCTGTAACTGTGGAGTGACTACCTGCTGCTGTTGCTATTGTTGGTTTACAACCACCGCATTCTGCATCTGTGAATTTTAATTTTGATTCAACCCATTATTCTTCAGAACAGATTTACACTTGTTCTTCCAATGTCCAAACTTTCGTCACGCATGACAAGGAAATTTCTTTTTTAATTCATCTTTGTTCATTTTATCTCTACCTCTACCAGCACCTGATATTTGACCATTCTGATTCTGACCTTTCATCTGATAATCTGTTTGGGAAACACTATTTCCTTCTTGTTGTTCTGCCACTTTCACTTGTGCCCAAATCATTTTCTCTTTTAGCTTCTTGTGCCTTAATTCAATATCATCGCTACAATACTTTGCATACCTCAATATCTCATCAACCGTTTTACACTGCCAACAAATCAAATGTTGCTGAATCATATTACTAATTTCTGGTTTTAATCCAAATAAAAAACAATACACAAAATGCCCTATATCTTTATCTCCAATATTCTCAAATCCACTGTACTGTTTGAACACCTGTAACAACCTTTCATAATAAGCATGTACCGATTCTTTTGGTTCTTGGGTTGTTCTGTCGATTTTAACCCAATCTGTTTCCTTTGGGGAAATCTTACCCTTCAGGTAAGTGATTACCTGATGGTATTTCTTCATCACCATGTCTGACGGTGCACCTGTTTTCGCATCTCTAGGATATTCTTCTTTCGGCCAATCAACAGCAATCTTACACTCTGTCCATAAATCTGCTGGAACAACAATTTCAAATAAACCGTCTAGATCCTTCAACAAAATCTTTGAAACCTTTACAAACCTCTCTACCTGTTTGTACCACTCAACTGGCTTCACCCTCAACCTGGGGAAATCATTAGTAAAGGACAATATATCCTGTCTCGTTCAAGGAACATGAACACTTCCACCACCTGGAACTTCTCTCATCGAACACCCCCTTTCAGCCTGTTCTGACTCTTAGTGGAAATAAAGACACATTTTTATTGGCAGCCATTTCTTCTTTGCCCATCTACCTTTCCACCGTTCTACATCTCCCCATTTTTTCTAAATACTAATCAATTCTTTTATTTGCAATCTTTTGCCAGACGCATTCAAACTCTCGAAATCCTTTTCAGTAAAATCTAGTCAATACGTTTTGTGTAACACTCTTGACTTCTCTATGTCTACTCCATATTCACAAGCAGCCTCTGTCAACTTTTCATGAAGATTTCTTGCTTTCCACGTGATATTTTTGCACAAAAATAATAACTCCTCATCTCAATAGTTACTCAATCTAGCTGGGCATATTGTAACAATAATCATTTTCACCAAATCCACTCTCAATTTACTCACATCTATGTTTTGTGATTGAGGTTTTTGCTTTTCCATTCCCCTTATCAAGTTATTTAACTCTGCAGAAGGTCCCATTGATGCCGGAGTAACATTCTGCAGTATTCTTTCAGTTATCATCTCACAAACTGGAAGATCAATTAATGAAGTACTTGTTTCAGCTTGTCCAGCTCGTTCATTCTCTTTTACTACCTTATTCTTGACACTATTCATTGGAACTGCCAACGTATGTACTCTCGATATATTCTGATTTTCTCCATACAATAGAACTATGGGACCAATCGTTACTGGCAGTGTCAATGCTTCCGCATTCAAATTCAACTGATTAATTTTCTGAGTTAACTCCTCTCTTGCCCTATTCAACATATCCATTTCACTCTCTTGTACTACTCTTGTAACTACCGGGACTTGTGGAATTAGTGGGGTCCCCAATAACTGTGCATCTGGAACTGTTTCACAGTTTTTTTCTTAATATGGTGGAGGTCTTTTAATTAGGATGTCATCTTGGCAACTCATCATCAGATTCACATGGGTCAAAATGTAATCCTTTACATTTGCCTCCGGCTGCTTCTTCAGCAACTAAAACTGGATACAAACCCTCTGTTACAACAGCTCTCCTCCATCTTTTCATTCTTTCATCCCGACTTTCAAAAGGATATCTAGTCATAATATTTCTGTATCTTCTTCCACCCCTATACTTCTCTCACTCGTACGCCTCATATTCGCGGATATACCCAGATCAGGGTGATTCGGGCGCTCTACAAGTCCCATAAATAAATAAATAAATTCCCATTCCTCAAGCGATTCATACTGAGTAGGTCTAGCTTTGGAGTCTAGAGAATTCATTCATTCTCTCAATTCTGTAGAATCCTCACAGTAAATCTACCACACTCTGGAAAGGCTAAAACACCATCATCTTCTGTGTATTTCATCCAATTCTCTAACCAAGTACACGTATGGTAACCACATTCCAACATGATATAAGAAGCTGGCGTTCTTAGAGGTGGAATAAAAATGCCCTCTCTAGTCACTATTGGTTTGTCCTTTTTAAAGAGACCCTTTATCTCATTAATCAGCTTAATTTTTCCAACTTTTCACGCTAAATGTATTTCAGTAAATAAACAACAAAACTCTTTGTGTTTCTGCTTATTCTATTTGGTAACAACTGTCCAATACCAGCGTGACTCACACCAACCGACCAATCAAAACACACTACGTAAATAACACCGCGACCAATATCAGCGCGGCTCACAGCAACCAACCAATCACGGCTCTCTAAGTGCCCGCTGTCTGACCAATGCTAGCGTAACTTTCTCTGATGTCAGTATTACTCCTTCGACTGACCCTCCCTTTACAAAATAATACAGCAATGTTTTTTCTATACTTTTCAAAACTAAACTTGTTAGATAACAACATAAAACAATGCTACCTTGTCTGTTCCGCTAAAATAAAGAGATAGTTCTTCTTTTCAGAGAGAAATTCTTTCACTTCTAGTAAAATAACGGCCAGCGCTATTCTATACACAACCACGCTATAGGTGGACTTGGTACTCCTCTAGGGATACTAGCCAAAGTTTCAGAAGAGGACTTTCCTATAGAAAGAGGTCTTGGTACTCCTTTGGGGATGTAAGGCCAGAGTTTTGGAAGTGGACCCTTCACTTTTTCAAACAAAATCTACTCTCAAACGGAAACTCCCTAATATAACACAAACATTCTTTCGCCGTTTAGTATTATGACAACAGACAAAGTACTTCTCTAGTGTGATACCTTATCCACACTATTCTTCTGCCTCTTCAGGCTAAAACATTATTATCCCGAGATCTCAGGTAACTCCGTACCCGCACATCTAGACAACATAGAACAAAACACTAACTTTTCATGTTAATGAGCAAATAATCAATAATTATTACCAAACTAATCAATAGTTAACCGTCCTCTGCTACCAAAAACTGATCCAGCGCCAAGCAGGGAATTGATAATCAGTAATAACACATTCACTGGCCCATACTCATACACCCAACACATGAATCCCTGTTGCGCTGTTCAAGTTTGATGTAAAATCAGTTGTTCATGTTATACAGGCTCATATCTAACACACTAAATACATAACTGAACCTGTATATCAACTCTCTTTCCTTTGGTCAATAGACCTAAAGTTGAGAAGTTGATGGTAATAATTAGTTCTATCTATCTATACTACTAAATAAATCACAAACTCAAGGTAAGATTAACAATATTTATCGCAAAATAATGTGAAAGAAAAATGCTCATAGTGTACAGTTTTACAAGGCAAACATATGCATTAATCACAGAGAGAGAACATTAATCAAAGCAAAACAGTGTCAAACTCATATCACTATGAACAAATGCAAATGAAGGAGTGGAGAGGCTGAGAGACAGAAGTTTCAGTGACAAACTGCATTTGCAAATGATTATGCAAATTTAAGAATCATTAAGCTATACTAACCCAAGCTATTCAGTAGAAAACTACCCCCTTGGCCATAAGGGATAGTGAGGGTCCCCCGGATAAAGGTTCAGGGAACAAAGAATTCAGGACAGGATCTGGAAACAGTTAGGCCTCTATCTGGATACAGCAAACCGACAGACAGCGATGATCTCCCTCTCTCTAGCTTCTCCCAAGGTGCACCCCTTTACACCGCCCAGGCAGTCCAGTTATACTCTAAAAACCGACATGTACATCCCACTATTGTAGCAACATTTTTAGAAACTCAGTCTCTCATTGGTCAATTTTAGTGGGTGTTATATCACACCACCTTAGTCACGTCCGTGTTTTCACAGCATTTCTTTGTTTCACACTTTCACATAATTTTGTCCACATCTCATGGATACACATTTCCTCCAATAAGTAACATGTTACAAGTTTCTACACTCTCATTGTTTGCTTTCGCCCCTTCCCGCGGCAAGTTTGTTCTTGGTTTCACGGTCATCCTTATGTTATGTGGCAGACGCACAATAATTCATGTATGTTATCAATTTTTGCCTTCTCCATTCTCTCTCAGAGCTCGATTTTCAGCTTTATTTGTTCGCTTTCTTTTTAACCCTTGATTTGTCATGTAAACGATGTAGGCCCATGCAAGCATCGCTACGATGAATAAAACACAAACATTATTAATTTCATGAAATATATTTCTCACTGTTTTACCACCCACCATTTGCACTATCCCACGTTATGCATCTAGTAAAAGCATTAACGTTCAAAAAGCATCATTATTATTTTATTTTTAAAACAGAATGCAGATGTGGCCTAGTCTTTCATACATTAGTCCACGTATTAATGCACGCAAGCGCAAAAGCATTTCCCCGTGCTTTTCGTGTTTTTGCATGTTATTTTCACCACACACTGTTAGTAAATGTTACCGAGGAATGAATCCGAGCAGGTTTTATTCTCTCAAAACCATGCTCCATCATGTGCAGTTGCTCTTGCTATTGTTTGTATTATAAATATTAGAGTATGTTTGCTCTGTATGAATCTGGTTAGTATGAATGTGTTTTATATTAAGAAACTGTTTAGCTATTGTGTAGTATTATAACTATAAAAATAGAGCTTTTTGTAGAGATCTGATCCTGTTTTCAGCTCGAAATGGAGATCCGATCCCGTTAACAGCTCGGATTTAAGATCACAATCGTGTTTTACAATTCGGCATTTGTTCGTGTGCCGCGTTGCGCTGTTCAAGCCCACACGCATTTTTAATGCGTGTTGCGTTTAGGCAGGTTTTTGTATGCAGCGCTATCCTTTTGGGTCTATTAGTATCCCGGTTTGGTGATTTTAATGATCGGCGGGAAGGGGACGCAGATTTGATTTTTTTTTGCTGGCAGATTATGAAGATATAAGGATTTTATTTCGGCAAGCATTATATTTTAAAATTGGAACTTACCGTTAGCACTTCACAAGGCGAGTTGAATTGTCATAATGCTTGTCGGGGAGCCACGCCAAAGCCAGGCTGATTACTCAGTGGTTATCCTCATTGACGCTCAGGCTCACGCTTGCATGTCATGCTAGATGCGTGAATGAGCGCTGAAGTCAGTTACTGATCGGGAAACTGACAGGAAAAGCATACGTCTTGTATTGGATTTATTGAGAAATGTAATCTGTGTTACTTTTGAGGCAATTCTGAAATAGTAATAGTTTTTTGAGTGGAATTTGGATAGTTTGATAGAAAGTTTATTTGTGGTAATTTAAAAAAAAAAGAACTTACTTGATTTCACAGTAATATTAACAGTGGTATTATAGGTGGAGCAATTTTAGGAAAGGGTTAACCATTAAGTGGCAAAGTAGGGTTTTTTACTCTGTTAAAAAAAATGTCAGAAGAAAATGTCGGTAGACAAAGTGATATGGGCTTGGAGGAAAAGATTGGCAGTATGTTAAATACATTTGCGATTGATTTATATTAAAAAAATGGATACAAGAAATTAGAGGACTGTCTAAAAAATAAAGGGAATTCTTCTCAAGAGGAACGATTTTAGTCAGCAGGTGAGGGACCAGGGCCTATGTTGAAAACGAGTGGAACAGTTAGTAGGAAGAGAACAAATTTGGATGTGTATGGTTATAGGAACAAGAAAGCAAAGGCTGCCTATGCTGATGTGAGTTTTCGTAATCGTACTAAACATGGTAGTGTCGAGGACATACAAGGGGACCTTGGAAGAGGTCAGATGACTTAAAAATCTAGAGGTAAAAGCAGTAGAAGGCATACTACTATTCTGTGTTATGAGTCATCAGGCAGCGCAGAGATTGAGTTGCTCATCAGATTTTGATTCTGAAGTGGAAATTGTAGAAAGGGATAAGTCAATGCACTGTAAACTAGGTGATAAGGTGGGGTAATAGATCCACTTGGTGAGTCAATGTTTGACCCTATAATGTTGAAACTTCCTCTGTCTCCAGAATGGAGTCCAGCTCAGCATGTAGCTGAATACGTGGAGATGTGGTTAAGGAAGCAGATTCCTAAAGACATGAGATTGAGATTGCGATCCGAATGTCCACGTCCTAATTTAGCCAAGAAAATTGTCTTAACTCCTGAACTTGACGCTAAAATAATAGCATTCATTCGGAAAGGTGGACGAGGCCCCAGGAAGGGGATTAAGAATGTGCCAAGATAGGTTCTTGGATTTGACTGGCCCACTTTCTAAAAATTTTGATATGACCAAAGAGGACTATGTACGGAAGAAGGTTTTGGATGTGGAGGAGTTGAGAGAATGGATCCAGAGAGCTCTGTGTTTGCTGGGTAATGCAAACACAGCCCTTTCGGTGGAGAGGAGGAAGAGTATCCTTCTCAAAGTAGATCCTAAATTAGCTGAACTAGCTAATAATGAAGGTGGCTTGGAAGCCAATGGTATGGTATTCGGAGAGGCATTTATTAAGGATATGTCTAAATATGTAGGGGCATGCAGCTCTCTTCTAAAATCACAGAGAGAGATCAAAAAGGTCTTTGACCATCGTGTTTTTGGTGGGGCCGGGCAAGTTGGAGGTCGATTCCCCGCCCGTAGACAAGGGATCACAAGGACCTCATTCTCAAAAGTGTTTAAGCCCTACAACTACCAAACTCAGTCTGGTTGCCAACCCGGGAATTTCCATCCACAAAGACAGAGAGCAAATTCGAGAGGAAATAGACGGACTAGAGGATCAGGTAAGTCATAGCCCTTTTGTTACCCATGGAAAGTTGGGCAGCAGACTTGCCCAATTTTATCAGAATTGGCTTGCGATAACAGGGAACCCGTGGGTTCTTCAGACTGTCATGGGGTATCACATAGATTTCGTACAGGAACTGGTTCAGTTCTGGTGTCCGGTTATGATAAAATTTGATACAAAGTTCACAGAACTAGTAGATTCAGAGGTGAGAGAGTGGATAAAGAAAGGTGCAATTGTGGAAGAATTGGACGACTGTGTAGGCTTTGTGAACAAAATTTTATTTGTGGAAAAGAAAGGAAAAGGAATGAGACCAGTCATAAATTCGAGACAATTAAACGATTGGGTGGAATACCATCACTTCAAGATGGAAGGAATGCATATGCTGAGTGATGTGTTACAGACAGGAGACTGGATGACACGTCTAGATTTGAAGGACGCTTACCTAACTAATCCAATATGGAAAGAGCTTCAGCGATATGTAAGGTTCGGATGGGGAGGAAGGTTATGGGAGTTTGTTTGTCTCCCCTTCGGGTTATCTTCGGCACCATAGTGTTTCACCAAAATGCTCCGTCCTGTAGTTGTGTTTTTGAGGGAGAGAGGAATTCGTGTGATTATTTATTTGGATGACATTTTAATTATGGATCAGGAGAAGATGAGTGTAGAGGGTCACACGAGGTTGGCAATAAATCTTCTAGAGAGTCTGTGGTAAATAATTTAATTACCGGGACTTAATTTGATACGGAAACATAATAAAATAGCTCAGTAAATAAGAGGCAGAATCCGGGGTATTAGAGGTTCGGAATGGGCTTTATTCCAATAATCGATTATAATCGGTTGCTCCAAGTTCCATCACCACGGAGGTTCAGGAAGTGAAGTACATACATTATTGACAAGAAATGACTTTTATAGAACATACATTACAATGAAGCGAATGCGGTAGGCGTAACAATTGATAAGGAAAATGACGATTCACCTGCGTAACCAAAAATGGGCGTAATGAGGAGTAAAACAGAAACATAATTGGTTATGATGTCATATATAGGTGGATCTATAAGATTATACTTGGCATAGTTGCGCGCGCAGCAGTATGACGTGTGATTGACGTGCAACTAGGGGGTGAAGGGGACTTGACATTTAGCTCTACATGTGGAGACAAGAAGTCTGGGGGGTCAAGTCAACCTAATCCCAAATCATATCTAACATCCCATGTTTAGAGAACTATGTTATCCAAAAGAGAGGTCTCTTCGAGTAGAATCTTATTCTATACTGACTATACTGACTGTTAGTACGTGTACAAGCGTCTAAGTGTCTACACTAGATGCGAGGGCAGAAATCTTCCTTAGCAATAGGGCTATGAATTACTTTCATAAAGACAGAGAAGCCGGGCCTTTGCTCGGTAGCTGGAAGAATGTTTACTTAAACTGCTAGACAAGAATGCATCGGGCAGGGAACGAAGCAGATAACTCGAAGGTGAAATACAGTTTTTGGCAGGCAGCGGGCTGATGTCAGGCTTCGTGAGCCGCGCAGAGAATGAGACAAAGTTCATGGTTACAGATGCAGGTTCAAACTGGAGCTTTCAGAGGCAGAAGGCAAGAAGAGTTCGATGACAGAATCAGGGCCTACTTGCCTGGACTGCAAAATGGAGTAACTGAGCCATATAAAGTCGGTGGCCTTTCATACTTAGGAATAGAATATCCGGCCTATTCATGGCGGATCTGACAGAGGACATGTTGACGGTGGACGCACATGTATTTGCGTCTTCATAACTGGAACTGGAGGGAACATACATGTACTTGGAACATGCACATAGAACCGTTGGGGTCCAAGATAGGGGACATAACTGATCAGAAAAATCCATATTTCCACAAGTCTTAGGTTTGTAGTAAACAGAGAGAAGCCTTGCCTAATTCCAAGTCAAGAGACACAGTTCTTAGGGTTTTTGATAAACACTATTCAAGGTCAGCTGAAATTACCGATGGAAAAAATAAAGAGTTCTGTTGTTGGGAGTGATTTCTTTAAGAATGTTAGCAAGGACTGTGGGCCTGTTGTCTTCAACTATTCAAGCAATTTTTCCAGGACCTTTGAATTATCGTGCACTTCAAAGCATGAAGGGCAGTCACTTAAGACGTGTTATGAAATATTCAGAGGAAATAACCCTTTCAGAGGAAGCGAAGTTAGAACGTCAATGGTGGTCAAGAAATATGGAGGCATGGATTGGGAAAGCCATTTTCGGAGTAATTCCAGAGTTGATTATAGAATCAGATGCACGTTTGACTGGTTGGGGAGCTCGTAGTGGTGCGAGATCGACTGCAGGAATTTGGACAGTGGAAGAAAGGGAAATGCATATAAATTGCCTAGAATTGCTTGCGGGTCTTTTGCGATAAAGAGTTTTACAAAGTACAAGGCATGGTGTTCAGTTCTTTTGAGAATGGACAATGTCTCAGCGGTGAGAGATGTGAACAAATTAGGGGGCCCAGATCTCTTGACTGGGGGTGAATGTATGATTTATTCAGCATTCTGTCCATCAATTGTTTGTGTAGCACTTTTCTCCCTAAGTGGGATGGGTATGCCCAGATGTGCGTCCCTTGCTCACTGTGCCACTGGATTCAAGCTAGCCTGGCTGATAAAGGGTAATACCCAAAAACCTGTCCCAGGATTCTTGTTCCGTTCCAGGGAGGACCTGGTTTGGCAGTTCAGTCTGGACTGTTCCCATGAGGCACAGGGTCAAGACTGATTTGCATATGGCTGGGTCTAAACTGGGGTGGCATGATGAGCAAAAGAACGATGGATTTAACCCAGATCTCTTGACTGGGTGTGAATGTATGATTTATTCAGCATTCCGTCCATCAATTGTTTGCGTAGCACTTTTCACCCTAAGTGGAATGGGTATGCCCAGATGTGGGTCCCTTGCTCACTGTGCCATTGGATTCAAGCTAGCCTGGCTGATGAAGGGTAATGTTATGTTAAAATTTCTTATAAAGCGCTCATACACCGAATAGTTTCTTGGCACTCAACTTGAGAATTTTGCTGGGACCTCATGTAATTAGTTGTCAACAAGTCTAGTTATAAGCTTGGGTAAATAGCCAAGTCTTAAGAAGTCTACGGAATCTGATGAATTCAGTGCACGTTCTAATATCTAACGGGAGAGTATTCCGGAAGCTGGAGGCCAATACTACAAACCTGCAGCCACCTATTCATTTCCGTTTATAGGAAGGAATGGTTAAGAGGTTCTTGTGGGCAGAGCGTAAGCTCCGTGCAGGTAGGTATTTCTGGACAAGTCTGGATATCAATGTTGGGCTAGCACCATGCAAGGTTTAAAAATAAGGCAACCAACTTTAACCGCACATCTTTGCAGAATGGGAAGCCAGTGTAGCTCTTTCATAGTGGGAGAGATGTGTTCCCATCTGGGTTGTTGGGATATCAACCTTGCTGACTGGTTCTGAACCATCTGCAGTTGTTTAATGAGCTAGAGCAGAATGACAAAGTATAGAGAATTGGCATAATCCAGGTGAGATATCTCCATGGCTAGGACCACCTGGATTAAGGCTTCCTGAGTGAGTTATCTCATAATTTTCCTTATCTTCCTCAGCTGAAAGAAACAAGTGGAGGTCACTGCTCCTATCTGAGATTTCATAGTGAGATCACTATTGATGATCACTCCCAGACTTTTAGCTGAGGAAGAAGGGTTAGGTGGGGAGCCTAGTTCACTTGGCCAGAATTGTGCATTCCAGGGGGGAACAACCTTTACAACGCAACTTTTACAACGCACTACCATTACAACGAAACTGTTACAACGCGAGTGCATTGACAACGCAGGACATTACAACGCAAGTCTTTACATCGACTTGCACTAGATGGCGTGCTAACATTAAAAATAGTGTAGTTTACTATCCCAACACCTTCCCTACTGTTACGTGGACTGGAGTTGGAATAGTAAATTACACTTTTTTAATGTTAGCACGCCATCTAGTGCAAGTCGATGTAAAGACTTGCGTTGTAATGTCCTGCGTTGTCAATGCACTCACGTTGTAAAACTTTCGTTGTAACAGCGTGCGTTGTAACAGCATGCGTTGTAACGTCATACATCCTCCAGTCACGGATGTGTAACATCGTTGCCTGGAACTCAGATATCGAGTCAGATGAATTATCGATTGATAATACCCAGAAACCGGTCCCAGGATGCTTGTTTCCGTTCCAGGGAGAACCTGGCTTGGCAGTTCAGTCTGGACTGTTCCCATGAGGCACAGGGTCAAGACTGATTTGCATATGGCTGGGTCAAAACTGGGGTGGCATGGTGAGCAAAAGAACAATGGATTTAACCCAGATCTCTTGACTGGGGGTAAATGTATGATTTATTAAGCATTACGTCCATCAATTGTTTGCATAGCACAGTTGAGACTGGTGACATAGAGAATTTCAGGTGAGTCTAAGAAGTGCATGGACTTTCAGAGGAGGCTTCTAACCTTATTAGAGAATCCTGGGCTCCAGGAACAAGGAAGATGTATAGATTGGCGTGGTAGAAATGGTTATGCCGGTGTAGTGAGAGGGATTTTGATCCTGTTTCAGTGGATTTAGTAAAAATAGTCAACTATCTAACAATTTTGTTTGGAGCTAGTCTTGCTTATTGAACTATCAATGTACATAGATCAGCAGTTCAGGCTCGGCATTGTCGTCGTTGCTTTTTAATATTTATCTTCAGCCTTTGGTAGAAGCGTTGGCAAAACTGGACTGTCAGGTGTTTCATTATGCCGACGACACCCAGCTAATTGTGTGCATTGACAATTCTGCCCAGGCACAGGTGAAAGTACAGAATATCCTCCGGTTCACTATGAACTGGATGACCCACAATTCGCTTAGGGTAAATCCAGACAAGACAGAGGTGCTTGCCCTTGGCACAGGGGCTAACCCCTGGTCCAGCCTTTTCTGGCCACAAGAGTTTGGCACCACTCCGATACCGGTGCCGGCTGTGAAGAGCTTGGTTATCAGGTTAGATACCAAGCTAACAATGAACAATGAGGTAGCTGCAGTTGTGGGGAGCTGTGTGAGTTTGATGAGACAATTTCGGAAATTGGTACTCCTACTGTCATTTTCCACTATGCGTGTCCGCATTAATTTTGTCACGCTTGGATTATGGCAACGCAGTCTATAGCGGGCTCCCCGAGAAACTCCTGGGGAAACTCTAGGTGACATTAAATGATGTGGCAAGACTGATTTTTAAGCTGCCAAGAAGAACTAGTGCCACACCCCTGCTACAACAATTACATTGGCTCCCGATTAAGCAGAGGGTCAGGTTTAAGGGCCTGTGCATTGCACACAAAGCTCAGTATGGAGCGGCACACAGCTATATAAAAGACTGATTGAAGCCTAATGTGCCTAGTCGTTGTCTTCGTTCATCTGGGAGAAATTTGCTGACCTGTATGCGCTTTAACAGAGCTACACTGGGGGGGGTGGGCTTTCTCTGTGGTAATCCCCCAGCTCTGGAATAAGCTACCGGAGAGCTTACGTGGGGAAGCTACGCTACTTCCTTTTTGGAGGAAATTGAAGACCATCCTATTTACCGAGGCATTTGGATAAGCTTCCCCACCTTTGCTCGATCAGCTGGCAGTAGGGGACTCCTGGGTTCTGGGTCACTGTGGCAGCGCTTAGAGACCATTGGTGATTTGGCGCTTTATAAATATATATTAACAATAACAATATCTGCTGGTCATGAGTTGGTTAATGGAGTGTCTGTGGGTCAAAATGTTCTGGTGAAGAGGTTGGTGAGAAGCGTGAGAGTTTATAAGCCTCCTGTGGACAGATATTCTTCAGTTTGGGATGTATCAAAGGTGTTATCATATTTGGAAAATTTAGGAAACAACAGTGGGTTGGATTTGAGAATTTTAAGTGGAAAATTGCCGACGTTGTTGTGTCTGCTTTCTTTTAGAAGGGTTTCAGATGTGAAAGCCTTGGATGTCTGTGCGAGGATTTTTAACCCAAAAGGAGTTGTTTCTATCTGTGCAGAAGAACGAAAACGAATTTGGAGACCATTTTCTACCTTTATTTTGATGAAAATTAGTGTTTATGTGTTGTGCGTTGTTTGAGTATGAGAAGAGAACTTCTGGCATTCGTTCTTCAAAAGAAAAGCAGATTTTAATTCCTTATAGAAAACCTCACAGGGCTATTTCTAGCCCGACTCTAGCAAGATAGGGGAAGGAGGTGATGAGGAATGCTGGTGTTGATGTGAGCAAGTTTGGAGCACATTTGTGCTGATTGCTCTAATGACTCTGTATTTCGGAAATTTTATTTTAAACCAGTGATTAATGCAGCTTCTTGTTTGTTAGAAAAGCTTTGAACTTGCAATAATCTTAGCCTCAGGTTTCTAATCTGAAGACAGTGTGGGAATTAATTGTTAGTAACAGAAGGTTTGAGAGGGAAAGGAATGAGTAAAGATAGATTTAGGGTAGGTGTCTGACAGAGTTGGGAACTGAGCATTTGCTGATCTTCATTGTCCTGGTAATAGACATACATCTTATAACATATGTTGTGATTAGGGACACTAGTTAATAGAGATGGGGGATAACACAGTTACACCCGCCTCACTCTTATCAAGATATTTTAGGATAAATGGGCCATGGGTTACGAAGCAAACAATTCCCAGCAGATCAAGAGATTCAGTAGTAGTCCTTCTGGAGACCTATATTTTAATATATTCATGCAGACACCACCTGAATTCAAGAACCACCTCTCCTACTATTAAGTTGTAGTCCATACCATGCAGCCATTCCTGAAAGGCAGTGGGGAATGTCTTTGAGCGCCAGTGCCTGACTATGTCCCGCTTGGCCAGCACACAATCAATACCAACCAGAATGTGGTGCCTCGGATCCCATCCCAACCCATTAATATTCTTAAAAGACCCAATTTGGGACCCCACCAAGTGTGACCCCTGCTGCCTCCTCCAGCTTTGAAAGAATTCAGCTCCTTTAGGTGGATATAACTGAGTATACCCACATGTGTGAATCAAGTTGCCCCCACATCAGAGGCACTCCAGCCCCAAGTCCCTTCTCATCCTCCAAAGCCTATCTGGTGTGTAGTATATTCTGTGGAACTACTTAAATTGTATAAATCACAATTTAGCGGAATTACCAAATACAAAGAAAAACAAAAGGTCAACAGCGGACCTCTCCACTGTACCTCACATATAGTTCAAATAGTACAACATGGTGCACTTCTCTTCCAGTACCAGCCTTTGTGTGCTATAACTGCTGAGCAGAGGAAATCTTGACAAAACAAAAGGTGGAATGGTGCACCCGTAAACAATTTGGTTGGCGAGTCTTTGAGTCCATTTGAAAAATTCCTGCTTTATTCAAATCCAATATTCAAAGTTGTAAGATCTAAAGGTTTAAAAACATTCAGCCAATGCGTTTCATTAAAGTTTTCTTTAACTTCATCAGGGCTGTAAATAATATGCACAAACACTCAGAATGAGTACAACAAAAATACAAATGTATAGTATGCAAAAACGCGTATATGGGAACACTAGGACATGAACTTAACCCTTTCGATGCGCATGACGGAGCGGTTCCGTCATGCGCATCGGTCGCGCTGTGCGTATGACGGAACCGCTCCGTCACGGCCCCGCCCGCGCAACGAACCTTCAGCACGGCGCGGTAATCCGCGCCGCGCTGAAGGGGTTAAACAATAATTAAAACACAATATAACAAAACTACATTTCACATAACACCATAATGTATCACTAACAGATACATATTCACCAAATGCAAAAAGGAGATATATAAATTTAACCAACCTATGAGCATCATAGGTATAGGAGGGTCTACAGAGAAAAGCATCGCAAATGCCGATATCAACGCGAGTCTAGTATTCCATCAATTGGCGAGCTGGTAGTTTAATTAGGGGATTTAATTAGGGGATTCATTTTCTCTTTTCTCAAAGTTACATGTAACCAAGCATATTACTAAAAATATATTTAAACTGTTTCCACACGGCAAAAACAGATTGATTTTATAATCATTTAAAAAGACATGTACCAAGAAACAACCTAAATTGGTGCATGGATTTCAAGCATATTATATTTCTTCACATTTATGCTTAATTTATCATGTGTGTATCCGGAATAGCACACACGTATATAGCGTATCTAAATGTTCATTGTGTCACTCATTGTCATCAAGTAAGGCAAAATTTCAAAGCTAAGATGATTATAAATAATTGCTGTACCATTCTCTTAGTGATTACTGTATAATAACCATACTATTTCTATAACAAGCATACCTTATATTTGTACATCGTTTCTTTGAATTTTTGTATTTGATGCATTACCTTTTCTCATATTTTTCTCTTAGCTTTGTAATAGTATGCCCTTTTAGTTACCAGATTAATATTGGGATAATTGTTCCCCTAATAGAATACCTGAAAGAAGAGTTACAAGCATTGTAACCCAAAATATCAACAAAAAGCAGTACTTACATAGGTTCTTCCATGAGTGCCTATCCCGTGGTTTCTGAGCGTGTTAGAAGTTCCATGTTCATTTCACTATTCCAATCCTATAAAGTTATTTTGAGATGTAAATAGATTAGGTAGTCACACAGCAAGTACCAACAACAGTAATCTACCTATGCTAAACAAAGGCAATTGGAGAAAATGATTCAAACTACCATTGTTCTCCCATATTCCTAATGGACCAGCAGTCAGAGTTCTCCTACCTCCGAATTTCCAAAATCCATTCCCCACAGGGAAGACCCTCAAATTATCCAAATGTTTAACTCCCAAAGAGCAATTGCTTCAATTCGAAAAAGATTAAATGTAACAAGTCCTATTGGCCCGTATGCTGAAGGGCACCGTAAAAGACGTGATATTACCACATTCCTTATGGGCTGGCAGTCAGACCCCTCCCGCCTCCAAATTACTAAACACCTTCCCCACAGGGTGGACACCCCAATAATCTTAGATGGCTAGCTCCCAAGAAGCTATTACTTCAATACGTAAAAGCCTAAGTCGAGCGAGTCGTATTAGCCCGTATGTAAAGGGATACCGGGAAAGATGTAATGAAGTCTTAACTGAATCTGTGTTGTAAAACAAAAAAGCAGCGCCTGGTCCTTCAAACATGACTAATGGGGATACCCTTGTTTATATAACCAAAGTCCATAGGTGGAAAGGCCCACATCTACGTCAACATTCACCAACACTGCACCGCTCTCATATGTGTAACGTGGCAGCCATTTTGGAACAGAGCGAGTGAACAGTTTCCTCGTATCTAACTGCATACATGCCAAAATTTCAACTTCGATAAGAGGGAGAAATATGCGTGGGTGGAAAGACCTGAATAACGCGTAACACTAAACGAGTCAGGCATAACCCAAAATGGATTGCAGGAAGTGGTGGCTGGTGACATTTGAAAGTTGTGGGGTGTAAACATCTGTGGGAGTGCACTGCGGCGAGCGAGCGCAGCTATCGTACCCTGAACACCTTTAGATGTGTTCTGTGGGGGTTCTCCCCCTGAGAATTTGTTTTTAGAAGAGTGGGTAAATGGTGCATTTTCAAGCAAACTTGAGAAGCGAGAAGGTTAATAAAGCAATTGTGAAAGTACAGTTATTACATTAATAAAGGGATGTCATATAACAACATGTAGATAGAAATGTTTCTGAAGCTAGGCCCTGCCAGTGCTACGAACCTCTGAGCAATATACACGCTGTGTGCCAGCTGGGCCTAGCGTCAGAAACATTTCTATTGTTATGTTTTCGAAGCCCCCAGCACAGTACGGAATCCGCCCTGTTAGCGGTGTCCGAAGAACTTAAATTGACCCTTGATCAAGGTGGAACAGTTGCAATACTGCTCCTAGACCTAAGTGCAGCCTTTGACACTGTCGACTATGGCTTGCTAGCTAACAAACTCCGGGAAGTCGATATTCAGGGATAAGCCCTGTACTGGTTAGGGTCCTTCCTGGAGGGGAGGTCCTTCCAGGTTATGGAAGCTGGCCTCATTTCTGACATTAAGCCCCTCAGGTGCGGTGTGCCACAGGGCTCATTACTTAGCCCCACGTTGTTTAATATCTATATATGCCCGCTGGCGGACACAGTTCAAGGATATGGCATTTCAGTGATTTCATACGCTGACGACACCCAGTTGGTGTTGTCTATTGACTCCAGGACCAATGGCGAGTCAAGCCAGTTGGAGCCCTGTCTTGAACAGGTGGTTAAATGGATGATAGGGAGCAGTCTGAAAGTAAACGGGGACAAAACGGAACTGATGGTCCTTGGCAACGCAAGGGTACCCAGGCCCCTGGCCAGCTGGCCACGCTGCCTAGGGAGCGCTCCAGTACTGCTATTAAAAATCTCAGCTTCTGGATGGATAAGGAGCTCACCATGGAGACCCAGGCAAGGAAGGTGGCAGTTATTTGCTTTGGGCTGTTAAGAATGCTCTGGGAAAATCCTTGACCTAATTCCTTTACAGCTAAGGAAAATGGTCATACACTCCCTGGTTACATCCCGCCTGGACAATGGTAACACGCTCCTTTTAGGCGTTCCCAAGTATGTCATCAATAGGTTACAGCTAGTCCAAAAAGCAGGGGCTAGACTTCTGTGTCAGATCCCAATGAAGGTCATCAGTGAAGAAGCATCCCAGAAAGCTACATTGGCTCCCGATTGAGGCGAAAATCAAGTTTAAAGCACTTTGCCTGACCCATAGAGCCATAAACAACACAGGGCCAAGCAAGATCAGAAATCTGGTAGGCCTGTACCTCCCTAAGAGAAGCCTGAGGTCAGGCTCTTAGCGACTGTTAAAAACCACTAGAATAAAAAGGGCCAGATGGGGTGAAGAGCTTTTTCCCACCTTGCTCCCTAACTATGGAAATCTCTTCCTAGGGAGATAAGATTCACAGCATCAGAATCCACCTTCAGGAAAAAACTAAAAACCTGGTTGTTCAATGAGTGCGATTAACCTCCTTTTCTCTCGCTTCTCCGTGTTCATGCTTAGCGCCGGGAGGCCTTTGGGTAGCCATGCGCTCTACAAATCCTAAAAACATAAAAACAAGCGCTTTCGGGACCTCTCCCGCAAAGACTTTGGATTCATGGCCCGGCAGTCGGAGCACGATTTCGGGTCATTGTCGCACTCCAGACACTAAAGGCATACGAGGTGGAGGTCCTTGTCCAACATCAGGCGGTTACAGGCCTAGCACGGTTTAAACCCGGTCCGACGATGGGACATCCCTCGTACTCCAGGAGTCGAAGACTCAAAAAGCAGACAAAAAGTCGAGAAAAAGTTAGTCAAAAAGTAACTAAGGGGTAGCTCTCTCTGGACCTGCGCTAGTCTGGCACAGAAAAAGAAAGAACTGACGTCAGCGCACAGGGGCGGCATCAATGTAGACACCGCAACGTCATCCAGGTAAACACGACGACGGACGCGGAGTCGCCCGACGCCACCTACCGACGCGCAGGGGTACTGCTAAGAGAAAAAATCTCTGGATCCAGTCTGACGCCTGGGGGTAATTCTAAGGTAAGGAATCTATGACGGATGGTCTCTTTCAGATATATAAGCCAATACATCTAAAAGAAAAGATAGTGACAAAAACAAGGAGGTAATGAAGACGGCATCACATTACAAAGAGGTGCTCTTACCCACATAATACATTAGTTGTGTTCTTATTGTAATCGGCTCAATATTTGTGACAGTCTGTAGCAGAAAAGTACAAATCTGTACACCTGGAAGATAAGTTGGTTATAAAGATGTGGTTGGTGAGCACATTAGATCAGATACACTTTTTCGCACAGTGCGGTAGCATATTTGAGTTCACCTTTTCTGAACATCTAGTGGCACAAAATGTACTAGTCTGTGTGTACACCTGGGAGGTGAGCTGGTAGCAAAAATGAGAGGGTGGTAAAGACAAGAGTGGGGTAACAAATTGCTGCAGAGACAAAATGTTTCTTACAAAGCAGATGTGTTATTTGTCAACAGTTTCAACCTTAGTGACATTAAGGAATATGAACGGATAGGTGTCATGGTTCAGGGCCAGAACAATGGACACGACAGGTAGCATGGATGACAAAGGGAATACTGTTACAGGACAGAAATAGGACAGCATGGGTGGAGACAAGCTCCCCCAGATGTAGAAGAACAAATGTGATGGAGAGGAATCTAAATAATAAAGGGTAGGTGTAATACACATCTAGCTCTGTGTCTTCTGTCATCAAAATTAGTGAATGTTCATAATCCTGCACAGAGATACCCGACGAAGAAGGGTGCATATGGAATGGCTACAGAATCACATTACTGGATGCTGTTAAGCAGAAGGTGGAAGTTATCAAAGTACCGATGAATCACTGAAGCTATACAGGAAGATGGCTGGGCCACTAATAAAGGGACATGCTTTGTATTCCACGCACTAGCGATGGCTCAGACATTTTGGTCGAGCAGAGAAGTTGGGATTAATCTACAATTTTCCAGGTGCAATATAGCTACCAGATGGGTACTATCTTTAACATCAAAGATTAATGCTTTGTCCTTAATTCTTGGAAGGGGAGATTAGAGCCTGTGCAACAGGCAATCAGCATTTTATTTTTAGCAGCTGCACAATAGATTGTGCTAGTGCAACAAAATCAGTCCCAAACTCCTATTTTTGGTTTGTGCTGTGTAAAACTGCCAAAAATAACATGTTGATATATGTCACAGACTATAATCTCCCCCTCCAAGTATTAAGGACAAAGCAATGATCCCTGATTTTCTAGTTGCACACTGTGCTGTTCAGTCAGTAGATAGGTACCTACATCTGATATTAAAGGTTATTGATTTCTTAGAGGGGAGAACCAGCAAATTAACAGGGAGATCTGAGCCAGGAGTGTGGCTTGGCTTTTAGGAAAAGTGAATTTCTCCAACATGTAGAAGCTCTAACATTAAAACGTCACATTACAGCACTGTACTTACAAGTGATAGTTTTGAGGCACAAACCATTAGTGAACTAAGAGGCAAGTCATGTGTCATGTAAAACCTGTAAACTGCCCAGATTATTATACAGCAACATTATGGTCTATTAAATCAAACACAATCGTTTTTTTTATAACTGACATTCTGAACTCACATATTTGAAAGTGCTTTCATATGCGATCTTGAAATGAGTTTTGGTGAAATAAAGTATTTACCTAAGATCACACAATTTAAACGGCGAAGCCACATTTTACAAATCAGCCAAAAAATATGTATCTATTTGTCTTTACTTATGTTAATGCTTTGGTTTTACCTTTTTGTTCATTTTTCATGTAGCATGAACTGACCCAAAGGTACTGGAGGGCCTTACATAAGCATCAGTTATATTACACAATGTCACCATGGGGAAATTAAGTGATTTGCCCAGAAACACAGGATGTTGAGCCAATGCTGGGAATTGAAACTGGTTCCCCAGTTCCAAAGTATGCAACTCTGGCCCTAACACCACATCTGGAGTATAGGGAGAATCAGCATTTCATTGTTGGCGCTAACAAAAATAGAGTTCTAAACTCTGTTTTTTTTGTTGTTTTTTTAAATATATTTTTTATTATACTTTCCATAACGCACATTTCATAAAGTCAGTTAGTTGTTGATTCCACAGTACTTTTTTAAACAAAAATGTCATACACATAGTTAAAACATATTCAACAAGTCATATCATAATCAGCAATCCATAATCCCATCTCCAACACAAAATCCCTCTACCCTATCCCGTCCCTCCACCGTGCTAGTGGCTCCCAAATTCTTAGACCCCGAGCTCTCCCTGCTCTTCCCTTTCTAGCGTATATGGGTTTCTCCAGGTTAAATGTAGCAATTAGATTCGCCAACCATGTTTGCATGAGCGGGGGGGTCTTATCGAGCCATGCCCTGGCTAAGGTTGGTCTATACACCGCCATAATCATGAACAAAAACTCCTTGTCTGAATTACTATTATTTTCATCATGTCCTATTCCCAGCAATATCCACAAGGGGGTTAGAGATATCTGTAACCCCAGTGCCCTAGCCAGGAAACTCTCTATGTCCTTAATTAGCGTATGTAGTTGAGCGCAGGTAGCAAACATATGAATTATATCTGCATCAGTTGAGCTACAGCGAGGGCAGCTTATCCCGTTCGTACCCCCCCATTTAGCAATTCTGGCTGGCGTATGGTAAAGTGAGAATAGGGTTTTATAGTGTTGGGATTGCAGAGGAGCCGAACACAGTATAGTACAGCCCAAATCCAACGAATCCTGGAAATCATCAAGTTCTCCTTGAAGTTTCTCAACCCACTTATGCCTGTGCTTGTCCAAGTCATCCACTTTGGTTTTAACTAATAACGCATACGCTGATCTAATCGTGTGTGCGCCACCAGTGGTTAAAGTCTCCAGAAAGTCATTAGTCTTATATCCTACTGAACCGCCCCGTTTATTGCCCAAAAAACTCCTGACCTGTAGGTACTTAAAAAAGTCCCTATTGCTTAAATCAAATGTATTTACAAGTGCGCTAAACTGTGCTATACCCATAGAGTCTCTTAAGTCCCCAATTTGCTTAATTCCCTCTTGGTCCCATGCGGCCATAACTGGGTCTGAAAACATTTCGGAAGGAAAAGACTTGTTATTATATAATTTGATATATCTGTTGAATCTGCCCAGCCCCATCTTTTTCAGAAAAGCATTCCATATTTTAATAGCCGCGGCTAGAGTCCTAAACTGTTTCCTTCTGAGGTACCCAAGATCAGTATAGTATAGAAAACAGTTTTCTGTCTCCTGTCCTAACAGAATTGCATAAACATCTGTAGATGGGGAGGTAATTTTCTGCAGGATCCCCCCTTCCTCCAATTAAACCCTGCATGTATTGAAGGGCGGTTGCCAAATAATATAATCTAAAATCAGGAGCTCCCCACTCTCCTCTTTCTCTAGGTAGAGACATAAATCTATAAGCTCTACACATTTTCCCATGCGCCTATATAAACCTATTTAAGATACCTTCCAATATATTAAACCATTTAGTTTCGAAAAATAATGGTATTGCTCTAAATAAATAAAGAAACTTTGGCAAAATCGTCATTTTCACCACGTTGGTACAGCCTACTAAAGAAAGATGTAAATTGTTGACTCTATCTAAATCTATTTTTACTTTGGCTAATAGAGGGGTCATATTAACCTCAACGAGAGCATCAAGGTTAGCTATTATTACAATACCTAAATACATAGCTGACGTAACCACCCTGGGGTCGGCACAAACGGTATATTTATTCTTAACTATCTGGGTCTTCGATTTATTCAAACTGTAACCCGAAAATTGCCCAAATATAGTAGCTTCCCGTTCGACCTCTATGATAGCCAGATCCGGGTCGGGGGTTAGTATAGCCACATCGTCGGCATATGCCAAGATTTTAACTGTACGACCATTCAGAGCCATTGGAGAAATCCCACCATTTCTCTCCAACCGTCGTATTAGGGGCTCAAGAAATAACGCAAATAAGAGAGGGGATGAAGGACAACCCTGTCTCGTTCCCCTAAAATTTTTTACTGCATCTGATTGTCCTCTGTTCACTCTAATTTTAGCTGTTGGTCCTTTGTATAGGGCTTGGATAGCTGTTATGAAGCCTTCCCCTATACCACTCCATCTCAAGACTGCCCAAAGGTATTCCCAGGCGACCCTATCGAAGGCCTTTTCAGCGTCTAAAAACAGCGCTGCAATAGGGTCACCCAGGGTTCCTGCGGCGTCAAACATTGTAATAACTGTCCTTACATGCTGGGTAGTTCCCTTGCCTGGAATAAAGCCATGTTGTGACGGGCTTACAAGCTGCTCTATATTCCCTGCAAGCCTTGTTGCGAGCATTTTCGAATAGATTTTAACATCAGAGTTCATAAGGGTAATAGGTCTGTATGAGCCAATGAGTGTCGGGGATTTCCCTTTTTTTGGAATAACTATAATATCTGCCCCCCCCCCAAGACTCCGGAGGAGAACCACCCCGTTGCGTATGTAGCATTATGTCAAACATCTCGACCAGCAAAATATTCTGAAACAGTTTATAGAATTCCACCGGGATTTGGTCTGGCCCAGCAGCTTTCCCCGAGGGGAGACTCTCCAAGGCACCCCTAAGTTCATCCAGCTGAAAGGGGGCATCTAACAACTCTCTATCATCTGGCAGTAAAACAGGAGCCAAGATGTCGCTAAGGTACCTACCTACCTCTATTGAGCCCCTCACATCATCCAAAGAGTAAAGCTTGGTGTAAA
The DNA here is from genome assembly GCF_964204655.1 of Triturus cristatus. Classification (NCBI taxonomy): domain Eukaryota; kingdom Metazoa; phylum Chordata; class Amphibia; order Caudata; family Salamandridae; genus Triturus; species Triturus cristatus. The sequence goes on along the minus strand of NC_140580.1, from coordinate 895,786,784 downwards.
ACTTGCGGAAGACTTCCCTAATGAGATCAGGATCAATGACTAAGTTTCCCTGGGAATCTTGGATCTCCTTGATATCAGCAGTGGCTGTACGATGTCTAGTTCTAACGGCGAGAATATGTCCAACTCTCTCACTTAGCTCGTAGGTATCCTGTTTATGTGCAAGATACTTCTTGGCGGCTTTCGAGATAATACCCTCCGTAGCATCTCCTTTAAGGGTAACTAAACTAAGTATATAAGGCTCAAGTGGGATACCCTGCGTTATAGCTATAGCAAGATTTTCTTCTGCTGTAAGTAACTTAAGCCTTATATCTTCCAAGTGCCTTCTTTCCCTTTTCCGTCTTGCCAATACATAACTCATCGTTTCCCCCCTAACCCCAGCTTTAAAACAATCCCAGACCGCGCCAGGGGATTCCGTACCTCTATTAACTTCCCAAAAGAATTTTATCCAACATTCCATATGTTTCTGATAAGCCTCATCTTTTAGTAGAATACGCTCGAAGGTCCACTGGGTTTTCCTAACATTTACATGAGTAGTATTTAGCGTTAAAACAAGAGGACTATGATCAGAAATAATTCTGGGGGGCAAGATGGCCGCGGACGGGGGGCAAGATGGCCGCGGACGGGCTGTGCTGAGCGGCCTCTGCTGACCTCTCTCCCATCAGTAATAAAATCGACATCGACATTGAGTTAGTTCACTGGATCTTGGTCCCCTGAGGACTTTGGTATGGACATGGTATCCAGATTTGTATATTCATCCACCGATGTATCCATCCATCACGGCGATTAAATACAATATACTGGTAGAGCTGGTCTGGCTTAAGGAAGGTTGGGGAAGATTTAGGAGGACTATTGATTGTATAAAGGCACGATATACACAGTCGCGCAGAATGCCACCTCGCCCTGCCAAAAGTGATAAACCAAAGGGGAAGGAAAAGGCGAAGGAGCAAGCGGAAGCCAGTAAACACCCCTCAAAGGGTCTAAATGAAGAAGCAGTACCAAGCGCCAAGGAGCTAGGGGCGATACGGAAAACGGCGGCCCCGCAGTTAAATAAGAAGATGGAGACGCGAGGGGGGGAAAGAAATGTTACAGTCGGAGCTACTGAGACGGGTAGCCAGCCAGGCAGTCTCGGCGAAGCAAGGAGCAAGCCGCCGGCGAAATACGCTGAGAGGGCTGAAAGAATCGACAGAGGTGACAAAACTAAACCAAAACCTAGAGAGACCCCCCCTCAGGCAGCCTACCTTGTCAGTAGTATTCACCGTTCGTTCTAGGGCATCAGGCGATCGATCACCAAACGAAGGCAGCAGAAGCATCGGCAGATCCAGCGATCCTGGAGGCGTCCTCGAGGACGCTGGAGGTACGTCAATCGCGGACGCTCCCGTTGCTAGGCAACATCAACAGCAACAGGTACAACGTTCTGCAGGGGGTCACGAACGAGCGAGGCTTCAGATCGAGTCGGACTTGGCTTCTGCAACAGGCTCCCCCCCTGGTATGCACTAAGCAGGATCAGGCTCAGTCAGGGCTTGTAACACCAGGTGAGAGGGGGAATGTGGGGAATATGGATGCAGACATGTTGGGCGCCATCATGGTGCTTGAAGCAGAGATGTTAGCCTCCAAGAACCCCAAAACCCCTAAAAGAATCCTGACTACATGGGGAAGCTCTGTTAGCTTGACAAATACAGAGACAGATAAAGAGAAATTACCTGGCTCCAGAGAGGAGGAGGAGGCAACTGAAAAGGGTGATGTGGGTTCGGTGAAGGAGAGAGATTCTTCTCTCTCAATGAAGACTCGGACTCAGTGCACCCAAGTGAGGAGATCTCAGAGGATGATGATGATGATGAAGCAGAGGAGGTCTCGTTTTCAGGCTCCAGTTCCTCTGAGGGGGGATACAGGCACAGGTAAAGACTCGACCTTGAGGAAGAGACCGCTAAAGCCAAAGCTAAGTACCCAACAGACCGGATCACCGGGAGGCACAGAAAAGGGGCTGCTGTGGGACTATTCAGGCACTTCCCAGATATATCAGGTCGAGGATACCACTGGGTCACCGAAACAGTGTGCTCCTTTTGACATCCTGTTTAATATGCTGAAACAGATGCAAGCAGAGGCTAGAGTCGTGAGCCGGAAAGCAAGACAGGATGCTAAAAAAATACAATCTTCACTAAGGAAGACTAATAAACTGTACGATGACTTGGTGGGCAGAGTTACAGAGGTGGAAGAACGTACAAGTAAGCTTGAAGATGATCTCGGCAATTGGCAAAACTTTAAATCGGCTCAAGAAAAGATGGCAGAGGACCTCCAATGGAAAATGGAGGATTTTGAAAATCGCCAAAGGCGTAACAATGTCAGAATTCTGGGTGTGGCTGAGGGAGTGGAAGGGCAGGATACAAGGCGCTATGTGATTAATTTACTTAAAGGGGCATTCCCGGAGTCTCAGTGGCAGTGGGACAGGGAAGTCCAGAGAGCGCATAGGTTCCCTTTTACACTCAAAAAAGTGCATGGGGTGGACGGTGGAGGTAATACGGTTTTTCTACGAGCTATCTTAGTATATTTAGGGAATTTTCTCTTAAGGCAAGAAATAATTGAGAAAGCTAGACCTGATAGCAAGAGATCATTCGATGGCACCTCCTTCATTGCCAGGCCGGATTTTTGCCATATGACGGTCGAACGGAGGTGGAGACTGAGGCAGCTGATCTCAAAATTCCAGGGGTTAGGTTCAGAGGCTTATTTATTGTTCCCTGCTAAATTAAAAGTAATTACTAAAGGAAGAGCTAGGATGTTTTTCTCAGAGATCAAAGCCCAGCAGTTTATGGATAACTTGAAAAAACAGGTTCCGTAAGGAGAACGCTATCTTCATTCTGTCTAAGATGGGGGATGGGAGAGGGGTGCGACTGTCGCAGCCCAAGACCGGTCACATATAGGTCCTGTCGACCTATTTGCCTGTACAGGGGGGGGGAGGGGGGGTGGGTAGGGGGGGAGGGGGGGTGGGTAGGGGGGGTGGGGGGAGGGGGTGGGTGAGGGTCTTTCAACATGGTTAAAATTTTTTGACTTTGGTGGTTTGATAATGCACATTTTCTGTCTACTTATTCTTCTGTGTGGGACATGGTACATTCAATTCAGATGGTGTAGACAGTATCAAAGGAGTGTAGGTTGTTGTAATTTTATGCTATCTACTATTTGGCTGATTATGAGTAGGAATTTCTTGGATATCCCTTAATGCCCTGCAAGATCGCTTCAATTAATGTATGTGGCCTCAATGATCCCAGGAAGAGAGCGAAGGTAACAGGTTTGCTGAGATCTTTACAGTTGGACCTGGTATGCCTCCAGGAGACCCATATTGAAGTATCGCAGGTATACCTCTTGAAACAACTGGGATTTGATGTACTAGCAGCAAGTAAGCAAGGGATTAGAACTAGGGGGGTAGCAATATTAGGGAGAAGTAGTGATGTAGTGGTGTATAGGAAAAAGGAGGATCAATGGGGTAGGTGGGTCATTGTGGAATTATGTTTTAAAGGGACGCGGTTTACACTAGTTACTATATATGGATCCACGGAAGATGATCCTGATGTCTGGCAGTTTATGGATATGGAATTGCCGCAGTGGCCGGAACCTATTATATGTTGCGGGGATTTTAATATTCATGACCCAAGAAGCTCCTTTGCAGAACCAGGGGGAAGGTACTTAGGGAGAAAGAAGAAGTCACACAGAGCCCTTGCCGCTATGGTTCAACATAACTCCCTTGGGGATCCGTGGATGAAGTCTCATCCTTTTATAGACGGCAGTACCTTCTTTTCCGTCCCACATAAAATACTGGTCAGGCTGGATTATTTTGTAATCTCCAATTCTTTAATCCCTCATTCAAAAATAGCTAAACTCTGTTTTTGTAAGCACAATGTGAAAAGGCCCCAAAAAAAAGTTGATTCCTGTCACATGCTCTAATTCCCCCTCCAAAAATTGAGGACAAAGAGTTAAGCTTTAATGTCAAAGGTCACATGGGTACCATCCAAACCATTAGGTTTTTTCACTTGCAATGGTTGCTGTGTGTGTTGTTTTGGCAAAAATAAACAGAAGGATTTCAGATTCAAAACAAGCCAAACACATCACATAAGACACTTCATCAACTGTAACACACGGTTTGTTGTGTATATAATAGGTTGCGGATGTGATATGATCTATGTTGGTAGCACAGTTCGGTCCTTGAGGACACGCATACAGGAACATAGCTGAATGTTGCGAAACAGTGATATGAGATATTCTATGACTGAGCATTATAAACTCACCCACCCAAATGATCCAAAGTTTTGGTTCTTTGGGATTGAGCACCCAACAGAAAACCCGCAGGGAGGGAATAGAGAGTTGAAATTAGATTTGCCATCTTAGAACCACCCAGTTAGGACACAATACGGATAATGAGTTCAATTTTTTTCTGGGGTAGTGTACCAACTGTCACTAATGGGATGTGACTAAAGAATGCAAGCATCTCTTTTATATGAAGAATATGAAGGTTCTGTAGAAATTTGGGGTTTGTTGCTCCTCTATGTGCTTGATGTATCCTGGTAGCATGGTTTAAAGACTTATGAAATTTTGAGAGGTAAACGTTCGGTTTTCCACTATAAAGTACCCACAGAGGGTAACTGTGCGTGATGAATTGTGATCATGCAAGACTGACTTGAATATGTCATAAATAATTTTTTGACTGTTGCCAAATTAGTTTTTCTGATCATTTATAATATGTCTACTGTTTGATATGGGAGTACTAATGATTTGTATTAATATGACCTCCACACAAATATGGGGTAATTATTGGCCTTTTGCCGCCGATCGGAACATTGGGACCGCATGAATTTAAGATTTATATGTCGGCATCTATCTTTACTATATTAAAAAACAAGCATTGGGACAGTCAAAAGGTCTCGCCTTTGGGACCTTATAAGTGTTTAGCCATGCAACACTTGATGTTGTTGCACCAAGGATATTGTGCTGGATAACTAAACACTTATAGGGTCCCAAAGGCGAGACCTATTGGCTATGCCAATGCTTGTTTTGTAACTTTTGATCCATTTGAGCTACAAACAAATTATTAGTTAAAATCATCGGATTATGCAGCAGATGGGGTATTATGTGGCAAATATGGCAGAGCCATAATTAGGTGGAAAACATTTGCAAACTGGGATATTTGGTCATTCATGTTTGAACTGCTCTTGTGGAAAAAGGTAGGAGAAGTGCTGATGACAGAAACTGCATGGCTCGGAGACAAATGGCTTGTACTTCCACTTTTAAGTGTATTTGGGGCATTCTGTGATCTGAAACGTATCCCACTTTGTGAATACATTTTAATGTCAGTAACTCATATTCAACCTTTAATAAACATGTGTATCCCTTGGTTGAATTAAATAATGTAATAAGTTGTATATGGTTAGTGAAATACCAAACAAATACTAAAAATTGGGATGTTTTGCTCTTTCTGGCCACATCTCTGACTTCGCCCACTGATCCAGTCCATGGGTTATTCCCGCCCTCTGATTCTCCACCCACAGTTCCCCTACTTTTTTCCCCCCACTTCGACCACTGGCTAGAACCATCATCTGGTAGACGGCCCAGGACACGAATGGCGAAGGATGCCACAGTGCAGACAGCAAGATGGCATTTGAGCTTGCTGGAGCGGGTAATGCAAAATTTTGTATACCCACCCCATTTTGCATGTCATTTTATTAATTAGATTAATGAATTAATTATAATCGTACTCATGGTTTGGAGTGATGTGAAAATAACTAACCAACCTTATTAATGACCAAAATACACGTGGGATTTGCATCTGCATGGCCTAATTAATGACGTGAACTAAATTTCGTATGCATATTAATGATAGATAAATAGAATGTTGCATGTTATATGTTGCTTTAGTGATGTAATTGTGATTCGTGCTTTATTTTGTAAGTATAACCCGCAATGAGTGTTGCTTTTGCTAGATAAATACATACACATATGGGTATTAGCGAGGGAATGACATTATAATAGTCAGTTTTATGTATTAATTACGTTTTGTGTCTCTTTGCTTAAGTTGTCCATTATGGCCTGCCTAAAGATGGCTGACTTTGGTGCCTAACCCGACTGCCAACGCTGAACAAGGCTTGGGTGAAGTGCGCCTGCACTAAGATGAGCAACAATGGCCCCGTCCTGACCCCAGGCAAGATGTACTTACCAAGGCCACTGGGAGTGGTGCCAACGCTACAGACAAAAGACTTTACAAAAGAACCAGAACCAGCAAGTATGCTGACATCATGGACTAAACCTTATGGGAACAGAGAGGATGATCCCTGATTGTCCAATCAGCAAACCCGGATGTCCAAAATTTGTTACTTTTTATCATCAATTTTACTATAAATTATGGTAAAATAGAGAGGTAATTAGATCCGACGGTCGCTCCTTCGATTTCCTGATGATATGCTGACGGAGAGGACGGTGACACTGCAGGACAGCTGTTAGCCCAAATTCTCTTACGGACTGAATTAATGCCCAAATTCCTGATGAACCTTACCTGCTAAATTGATGGGCATAGATTTGCGAGACTGCCAGATTTGACATAGAGGACGACTTTAGCCAGAATAGGTAAATATGAATGGCAACTTGATAAAATGAATGATTTACTTTGCAATTTTAATATAAATTTGGATTTGAACATCTACAGAAATGAGTTGGGTTGTTTATTCATTGAAATGTGTTAATGTAAAGGTTAAATAGAGAATTAGGGTTTCACTAAAATCTGCAACTAACAGATCCATCCCGGTCTTGGGAGGATAATACCAAATGTGGAGGTCTAGGGCCTAGTATTTGAAGGGTTTGTAGGTGTGTTGCTCATTAGGGTAAAGTGGTATCTTCCTCCCTCATTTATCCAGCGCTTGGAAGGATAAATCGCCTCTCGCACGGACTAATGGTAAGTGTGCGTTGGTGTTATGGGCCCCACCAGCGAATGTATAGATAGTGTATGTGTGTGTGAGATCTTTTAAGTCCGTGGCAGTAGGGAGGGATTGTGCACTCTGCGCTGTATCAGTTTTTCTGGTAGCAGTATGATGGTTTGTTATTGTTTGGTATTGATTTATGTACTAACACTCTATGTTGAGTTACGTTGAGTTATACGTTGTATGCACGGCTTCTGGGATGTAGGAAGTCGGAAGGTTGTAACGGTTCCGTAGTAGAGCAGAGGTAGGCGCTGCTCTCGGGAAAGACAGAATTGTTGTTGCCCTGTAGGTACACAGGGGAAACGTGTGACAATTGAAGTTGCACGGCGCATTGTCTGGGTTCGATTCGGTGACATAGTCGTGTGTTGCCATTAGAAACGTTTTCTGTGTGAAAGGAGTGTGTATGATAGCGAAGGTTACCTGTGAAGTTCTGGTCTTAGGTACCAGGGATCCAACTGGCATTCCGATAACGCTTATCACTGGAAAGGTAATAGGTACTCTCCGAGCTTGTTAGAAGGACAAAGGAGAGGTAAGCGCTGCTTTGTTAACGTATGTCATAATTCTGTAGTAGAACAGACTGTTCGCTGTTCTCGGGAAAGACAGGATTCTGTGTGAATGTACTACATTTTCTTGTGTGAACGAGTGTGAATGTAAAGGCATTTGGGTTGATTGCGAAACTCTAGTTTTATTTCTCAGGAGCATTGGGTCTCCAACTATGTGTCTTAAATACTAGAGAAACAATTAGCTGATGCTTGTTAGAAGGGTGAAGTAGAGGGATGTGCTACTTTATCAACGGAAGTAATGATTCCGTAGTAGGGCAGAGGTAAGCGCTGCTCTCGGGAAAGACGGAATTCTCGTGAGAAAGGTCCTTTTGCTGTTCTTTGGTTAGCGAAGCGGACAATGGAGATGTTTCTATGTTGTTACTAACAGAAGTGTAGAAAATTGAAACAAAAACGTACTGAGCAGATTTGTAAAGGAGGGGTAAGCAGGAGCAGGAGCTGCCGCAGCGGCTGCTGACGTCAGAACGACCGCGCTGGGATTGGACAGTCGGTCAGAACTGTGAAACGCTCCGGATTGGTGCGTTAGTGTACGCTCCGCTAGGATTGGAGAAGAAACAGGGTGACGTAGACGCTCCTTATTGGTGCGTTAGTGCGAGTCGCGCTAAGATTCGAGGACTGTGACAGTGACGGGGACGCTCTGGATAGGTGCGTTAGTGTGAAGTCGCGCTGTGATGGGATAAACTAACAGTACAGTTGTACAGAGGGACTAGCGTTGCGTGGAAGACAAGAAAATGTATTACGATCCACCAGAAACGGAGAAAAAGACCTGGTTAGGGAAAATTAAGAAGTGGTTTAAGAAAGACAAACCAGTTAAGACTAGGGAAGGGCAGTTACTTCCTCCACCGAAAACCCCTGCATCCTTTATGATTGCAAAATATGGGTATCATACTTGTATTTGGTTGGATAACTGGGTGAGATACACCAAGGACGACGGAGTACTAGCTTTTCCAGAGCATGGTTCATTTAATTTGGCTGTTTTAAGAAACTTGAGGGAAAAACTGACAAAATTGGAGCCTAGACCTAGACCGACACAGTTTGAGGCTTTAGCCGAATGGGAAGACGAGATGCATGAACGAGAAAGAAACAGAAGTGGTAGAGGCTATAGGTATTGGTTTGGAAGACCATACGGACATGAAACGCATAGTGACGAATGAAAAGATGGCGAGATGCGAGCATGACTGAGGGTGTGTTCCCTGTAAGAACTGTAGGAGAGAATGAAGGTCGAAAGTGTGCAGAAAAGAGGCATAATTTGGAGTCGAGAGGGTATGGAGCGAATGAGTCTGAGGATGATGTTCTTGATGATATGTTTTACAAAAATCCACCGCCGTATAGACCAGAACCAGAAATATTAAGTCCAAGTGCCCCAATGAGAGAAACAGTACGAATTATAAAAACAGAACCAGAATCCCTAAGCTTGAGAAAAAACAGTGATACTGGGGAAATAGAAAGAAGATCAGAAGGAAGAAAAGATGGAGAAAATTCCGTAGAATTAGCAAAAACAACCCTGGAATTAACTGAGAAAATAAGAGAATTGACCAAAAATCTAGAAGCAGTAACTGTTCCAGTAACAATAGGTCCAGTAATGCCTAATTTTGAAAAACAGAAGGACAGTAAGCATTGTTTGACAGTCCCTTACAGAAATAGTAACCCTGTAGAACAACCAAGAGTGAGCCAGAATGAGAATCCATGGAGACAGACTATAAGTGTAATGGAACCGAATTTTACAAATAATCCATTTGTAGATCAGAACTGTGCAGAGAAACGTATGACAATGATTGAGACAGTGTCAGAAACACAAAATGATTTTGGACACGGAAGTGTAGAAAAACCAGTAGGACCATCAACAGATGAGTTAAGTGAATGGTTAAAAAGCTTGCAGAGGAAAGACAAAGAATCTCAATCAATTGATGTGACCAAGTTACGAATGGTATTGGAAGAGTTAATTGTAGGGACTATCCCGACAGAAAAATGGAAACCTATCAGGATGAAGAATTGTTATTTTTATGTAAAAGCGCAACCTGGCGAGCGAAAAACTTGCATGAAAGGTTAGAAGAAGTAGCAAACAAAATGGGTATTGATATTGAAAAGGTAAAAGCTTTGCAGAAACCTTATCGAGTAGAATTCACTGAAAAGGACATTGAGAACATGAACACCACAGGACGAATAGGTCAAATTAAGGATATAATCATTTTACTGAGAAAATGGGGAGACGTGGATAAATGGAGAAGGAGGTGGTATAGAAAACGTGACGATGCCTCAGATAAGACATTTTCAGCCTTTCCTGTAAGAGGAAAGGAGAAGGTAGTGACAAAATACCCCATGAGAGAGATTCCAGGAGGAGGATATGTACATGTCCCATGGACGAGACAGGATATTTTGTCATTTACGAATGACTTCCCTCGACTACGCGAAAAGCCCGTCGAGTGGTACAGACAGGTAGACAGATTTGTAAAATTGTCCAAAGTATTATGGATTGATTTGAATAGTCTGTTTGACATAATAGTACCAGCAGACCTATGGTCAGAGTGCAAACTGATGATAAACTGGCCAACTAAGGAATATCCAAGGGATCCTAAAACAGGAGCACCAGACCCCGAGGTAATGAAGAAGTATGAGCAGGTTATGGTATTTTTGAAAAATAAGGTGCCCCCCAAAGAAACAGACTGGGTAAAAATTGATCGAACACACCAAGAAAGTAAAGAGTCAGTACATGCGTACTATGAGAGGCTAATACAAGCTTTTAAGCAGTTTAGCGGAGACGAGAATCTGAGTGAAAAGGATTTGAGCCATTTTGTATACAGATTTGTATATGGTTTACAAACCGAAATTGGTGATATGATTAAACAGCATACGGTAGACTGGCAAAACAAGAAAATAGATGAAGTATTGAGACATGCTAAATACTTCAGTGATGAAATTGAAGCAAAACAGCGAAAGTTGAAGGAGAAGGCAATGTGGGCACAGGTAAAGGTAGCGGAAAGACAGGAAGCACAATTGGTGGAACAAGCAGGGACCAAGCCAAAATTTAATAATGGGAAGTACAAAGGGAACATTGAAGAAGCTAAAAAGAAATTTCCATGTCATAATTGCTGCAGGATAGGGCATTGGAATCCGAGTGTAAGTTTCCTCCGAGTACTAACAATGAAAATCCATCATTGAACCCACAGGTGCAGCATGAGGTGAGTGGTCAACTGCAGCAACAGCAGCAAGTTGTTCCCTCACAGAATCAGGTGCCAAAGCCGCCTTTTCCACAGAGCAGAAACACACAGAAGTATAGTAGTAAATCGGGATTCTACAATGAAGAACAGGTAAATAAACTGCCGCGAGCTAGCGCTGTCTCGCAGTATTGGCTGCAACGTGATGAGAGTGACGCAGAAGAGAGCTATTGACGGTGCCGAAGGGAGGAAGAAGAGTGCGTACTTGGCGCAACTCTAGAAGTAGACCAGACAGGACCTTTTGTAGATGGGAGGGTTAATGATGAAAATATTACTTTCCTAGTGGATACTGGTGCTACTCGATCAACTGTTAGATCAGCTGATGTAAAGAATCTCCCTCTCTCGGATAAACGATCCAAGTAGTTGGTGTGTCCAACAGGCAAATAAAGACCTACCTTACAGAACCAGTGAAGGTGAGCATAGGGAAATTTTCAGAAATGCACCGATTTGTGGTGTGTGACACCAGTCCTGTGAATTTATTAGGTAGGGACCTGTTGTGCAAGATGAATTGCACTATATTTAGTACTCCGGATGGAATAGCTTTTGAAACACCAGATGATGATGTATTGTATAAGATGACCCTAGCTAACAGAGAAAGTGAAGTTACTGAAACATATGCTGTATTCAACCCTGATGAATTACCAAAAGAACTGAGAAACTCTGTAAAGGCAGAGGTTTGGGATTTCACTGGAGAAGATGTAGGACTAATGAGAAATGTCGATCCAGTCAAAATAACTGTGAAAGAAGGAGTAACGTATCCAAATGTTCCACAGTACAAATTGACACCTGAAATAATTGAAGGTGTAACTCCTATAATAGAGAAAATGATCAGACAAGGAATCCTGAGAGAAATAATGAGTAGTCCATGTAATTCACCGATAATGGGACTGAAAAAGCCTAATGGAAAATTCAGGATAGTGCAAGATTTGAGAAAGGTGAATAAAATTGTGGTATCATGTTGTCCCATTGTACCAAATCCATCAGTGATTTTGTATCAGATTCCTCATGATGCAGAATGGTATACAGTAATTGATCTGTGTCATGCTTTCTTTCCCATCCCATTGTACCATGACAGTCAGCAAATTTTTGCATTTAGCTTTGGTGAGCGTATTTTGGCATGGTGCCGAATCCCACAGGGGTATACAGAGGGCCCCACAATATTCAATCAGTTGTTAAAGAGGTCTTTGGAGAGTCTAGAAATGCCAGAACATTCTGTACTGGTGCAATATATTGACGACCTTTTGATGGCGTCAAAGACACGTGAAGCCTGTGAGGTAGATACAATAGCCTTACTGAATCATTTGGCAGATGGAGGACTTAAATTGTCACCTGCAAAACTACAGTTTTGTAAGAAGGAAGTGCAGTATCTGGGACACAACATTGAGAAAGGACTAAGGAAAATAACCATGGACAGAATCAGAATAATAAAAGGAATGAGAGCTCCCATGACTCAAAGAGAAGTAAGAATGTTTTTGGGAATGGTAGGGTATTGCCGCCAGTGGATAGGGAACTTTTCCTTGATCGCAAAGCCTTTGGTGCGATTAACAAGAAGTGATGTAAAATATCCCCTTGAATTAAGCAGAGAAGAATTGGCAGCATTTAGACAATTGAGAGATGGTTTGTGTGAACCACCTGCATTAGGTATGCCTGACTATGAAAAAGAATTCGAGTTGTACTGCAGTGAGAGAAATGGATGTGCACTTTCTGTGTTGACCCAGAAACATGGAAAATTGAGAAGACCAATTGCATATTTTTCATCAATGCTAGATCCAGTAGCTGTAGGTTTACCTGGATGTCTGAAAGCAGTGGCTGCAACATGTCGCAGTTTGGAGCAGAGTGAGGGAATTGTGATGGGATATCCATTGAAAGTGTTTGTACCCCATGATGTAGCAATTCTGTTGACAAGGAGTCGTACTCAGTATTTGACACACAGTCGGCTGACTAAGTATGAAAAGGTCATATTGGGTGCAACTAATGTGAGTCTTGCGAGATGTGTGAATGTGAATCCCGCAACATTGTTGCCTGATAATGAGATTGTGGAGGTAAGAGATGAAGTTGATCATGATTGTCTGGATGTACTTGATTTCTGTACCAAACCACGACCAGACATAAAGGATGTACCTTTGCCAGAAAGTGATTTTGTGATGTTCGTTGATGGGTCATGTTTGAGAACAGATGAAGGAGTGCTGAGTGCAGCGTAGGCAGTATGCACAGTCGCAGAAGTAATTGAAGCCTCATATTTGAAAGGAGTGAGATCAGCCCAGGTAGCTGAACTTGTGGCTTTGACTAGAGCATGCAAGATTGGGAAGAGTGTGAGAGTGACTTTGATAACTGACAGCCATTATGGCTTCGGAGTCGTCCACGACTTTGGCCAACTATGGCTACAGAGAGGTTTCCTGACCTCGAGTGGAACTCCCATTAAGAATGCAGAAGTGGTTGGAAAGTTGCTTGAGGCGATACAGCTGCCTAAACAATTGGCTGTTGTAAAATGTGCTGCACATAGTCAAGGTGGTGATTATATCGCCACTGGGAATAGGTACGCCAATGACGTGGCGCAGTATTGTGCACAAAATCAGAATTCGGTCAATCGGGGTAAGAAAAGAGAAATGTCTTCTTGCTCATTGATGTTCACTAACATTGTGGGAACTTGGGAAGAGGTAAAACAATTGAGGCAGGAGATGAGGAAATGAGACAGTGGGTAAAAGCAGGATGTGCCCCAAGGGAAAAGGATCATGTGTGGGACTATCGAGATGGAAGACCAGTTATGCCTGATAGCATGATGTTTACCATGGCACGGATGTATCATGGCTAGGGACATATTGGACGGGATGCTATGATCAGGTCATTTAAACAGACCTGGTACAATGCAAAAATCAGACTTGTGGCAGAAAGTCTTTGTCAGAGATGTTTAATATGTCAGCAGTACAATCCAGGCAGGAAGACAGTAGTGAGTCTGGGAACAATAGGTCGAGAAGGAGGGCCTTTTACCAGAATGCAAGTAGATTTCATTGAGATGCCTCCCTGTAACAGATTGAGGTATGTTTTGGTAGTGGTCTGCCTATTCTCCAGGTGGGTGGAAGCATTCCCAAACAAGAAGAAATGATGGGTTGACAGTAGCCAAGCTACTGTTGAGAGAATTCATCCCCAGGTTCGGGTTCCCAGTGACAATTGAGTCAGACCGAGGCGGACACTTCCAGAATGAGATTGTAGGATTAATTTGTGAAGCATTGAATGTACAACAAAAACTACATTGTGCCTACCGACCAGAGGCTTCTGGTGTGGTTGAACAGATGAATGGTACTATCAAAAATAGAATAGGGAAAATGTGTTTGGCTACAGGTATGAAATGGCCTGATGCCTTGCCTCTTGTACTCATGACAATTAGGGCCATTCCAGACAGAACCACAGGATTGAGTCCTCATGAAATAATTATGGGAAGTGCAATGAGACATGTGTTTATACCAGTCAACAAGCTGATGACAATTTCTGATGACATGGTGTTGGAATACTGTAAAGGCCTGGCTGACACTGTTCATTCTGTGTTTCATCAGGGTGGACCAGATGCCACCACACTTGAAAAGAAGAAAGCCCATGATCTGAGCCCAGGTGATTGGGTAAGGATAAAAGTCCACAGAAGAAGAAATTGTCTGGTTCCAAGGTGGGGAAAACCACGACAAGTCATTTTGACCACGACAACAGCTGTGAAGTGTGCTGGACTGAAAAACTGGATCCATGCCAGTCATACCTTGAGAATTCCAAATCCAGTGGACAGCACAGGAAAAGAATACTTTGATGAATCAGAATCAAGCACTGAATCTGATGACGAAGGGTCAACAACACGAGGAAACTCTGAAAGGGGGAAACAGAACAAAGATCAGCTTTAGTCCCCAGAAGTATCGCTCTGAGAAGAAGATTGCAGATTTCCGAATCCAGCGATTCTGAGAACGAGCAAGAAGCGCAAGGTTCCAAGGAGGAACACAGGAAGAAAAGAGGAAAAAGTACTGAAGATGCAACAAAAGAAATACGTGAAAAGGAAGTACCAGATGAGAGATTGAGAGAAATTCTACCTGAAGTAACAAATCTAAGTGAACAAGGGACAGGTACAGAGAGAGAGGGACAGATTGCGGAAGACCCCCGAGGAGGTGTAGGGAACTGCAACATCCAGTTAGGTGAAGGGACAAGTAGTCAGCAGGAAGATTGCGTGCCGGAGACCCGAGGAGGGAGAGAAGTAGGGAAAACAAAACAAGTGGTGGACAAAGAAGTTGTTGAAAAGACAAAGCCAGTTGAGACAGATTCTGAAGAGAGTGAAAATGAAATACTTGAAAGTCTAGTCCTAAGAAAGAGAGCTTGGAGGAATGAAAAGAATGACAAAGGAAGTAAAGTAAAGAGAGTCGCAAGAGATGATGTTTGGCCCAATAAAATAAGGAAGCTAAGATACAGACTGACACGAGTGAATTCACCAAGAGCTGAACAGGTGAATAAAGTGACAAATCAAGAGAAATCAAAAGAAGACAAATTAACTGAAGATAAAGAGAGTAGAAGAACAAGGAAACCTAACCAGAAGTATAAGTCACCAGAATGGACGTACGTGGCACTGCCTGAACAGGGAGAAGAGGCAGATAGTCAAGGAAATCCAGAGGAGACTGAAACTGAAAGTGGTTGAGGATGAAATTGAATCGGAAATCCTGAGAGTTCTCTTGTCCGACATTGGAGAAGAAGAAACGGAGGTTCAGGAAAATCCATATTTGAAAGACGAGAGGGGAGTGAAGAACGATGAGATGCCAAACTGAATTAGTTAAGAAAATTATTGATGAAGAAAACAAGATATTGAATTGAAAATAGTGACTGGTAGAACCAAATAGGTGTTAGAACCTTAGGTTAGAAAAACTAGTTGTGAAGTAGAAGAGGCTAAGTCAAAAGACACGGTCCATTTTTAACAAGATGGCTAACATAGAAAGTAGTAAAAGTAGATGTACATTCATGAAAAGATGGTGTAAAATGGTTTGTTGTTGTACAGGATTATGAATGCTTTTATGGAGCATCCTTGCTCTTGTCATTTCTTTTAAAGCCACTATAGACACTTTAGAAGGACATAGTGAGATTAAAACTAATATAGGGAAAATTCCTAAAGTAATTCCAACTAGAATAGACAAAAATAATTTGCATAAAGATAGGTCAATAACAGATTTTTCTAACAATGTGTTTTCAAAATTATTGTATGAATATGTAAAGACAATGGATGTACGGGACTGCTACGTATGTATGCAGTTACCTGCATCTGTTTCTGAGGGAGTGACATATCATCACCTTCCAGCAACGTATGGTATAACATGTAGTGTGATAGCTAGTTTGTTTTATGAGACAGGGAAATTAGAATATTATTTTTCAGATATAGATAACATTTTTGCGCAAGTGCCTTCTTATAATAAGTTGAACATAGGTATTAGGTGAATTCTTTTTGGAAAGAGAATGAACTAACATTAGAGTATATTTTTAGGTTTAAAGCATTTTTATTGAGACAAAACAAAACATGGGGGAGGGGGATAGGAGGTTAGGGTTACATACAATACAGTAAAAGAAAAAGGTGCAACTCAGGAGGGTTGGCGAAGGGTAGTTCGGTGGTCCAGAGGAAAAGCACAGTAAATGAAAGGCAAAAAATGCAATCTGTTGAATCCCTGCGTGCATATCCAACACCCCAAATCTGAGCAATGAAAGCCATTAGCAACTCAACAAAGCACAATCCAACCCCCCCATCCCCCATCCCCCCAGTAAAGGAAAAAGGAAAGAAACAATACCCCAACTCCCCCGTCCAATGGCTCCGCACTAGGTTTATCTGCCCCAAAAAGCCCGCACCCCCCCCCCCCGAGGATCCCGTCTCACATTTAGTCTAGTCCGCCGGGATCACCGGTGGCGTCAGCCTAAGAAGCCTAAGATACCTCGGGCAGGTGAGCTCCCGGAATTCGGTGGACAGCAGCGCTAGGAAGGGTTGCCACAGCTCTTCAAATTGGTCTATCTCCCCCGCCACCGTAAGCGACAACTTCTCCATTCCCAGCACATGCCAGAGCCTATGCAACCAACCCGTAATGGAGGGAACAGTGGTGGTGCGCCAGTGGATAAGGATGTTCTGGACCGCAGATCCCAGCGCAATCGCGATCTGCCTACCCCTGCGGGACTTCAGTGGGTACATTAGGTCATTAGGGAGGCCCAGCATGACATACGCCGGAAAGCGCGGCAGCTCTATCTCAAAGTGCTTATCCACCTCGTCCAAAACTTCCTTCCAGTAAGCGGTCAGCACGGGGCAATCCCAAAGAATGTGTGAGAGGGTACCCTCCTGCCCGCAGCCCCGCCAGCACCCCTTGTCAGTGTGTCTATGCATTTCATACAGTCTCTCCGGGGTGTAGTACCAATAAGTGGACACCTTAGTAAAGGTCTCCGTAAGGCCCGTATGATATGCAGAGTGCCGCGCCCGATACGCAATTTTGTCCCATTCCTTGTGGCTGAGTGTCCTACCCAATTCTCTGTGCCAGCGCTCCCTCCCTGGGTTATAATAGTGAAACGGCGGGGGTTGTAGGTACTTGTACAAATCGGTAATTAGCTTAGCATCGGAGGTCCGGGTAACCAACCACCTCTCATACGGTGTAATTTGACGAGCAGCGGTGTCACGCACCTGGGGCTGGAGGGCCCAATGCCGAACCTGCATGTAGCGCAATCTGTCCAGCTCCGTCAGGCCGAATTCCCGCCGAAGTTGCTGAAAAGGAATCACGCCCTCCAGTCCATAGATCTGGAAGAGCACCCTGCAGCCCGCATGCACCCAATGGGAAAAAGCTCCCGGCTCCATCCCTGGGGAGAAGTCCGGGTTACCCACTATGGGTGTGAACGGCGAAGGGAAGGTGGTAAGGCCCTGAACCTCGCAGACTGCATCCCACACCCTCAGGGGGACCCGCGTAACAAAAGAGGCATAAAGGTTAGGGGGGCGATGCGCGCGGCGCAAGAATGGAACCTCTTGTAAGGTGCGGCCCGCCACTGCCTGGTCTTGAAAAAGCCAGTGTTTGTCGGACTCCCACCTGCTCCACTCCACCAGATATCGCAGCTGCGCCGCCTGAAAGTACTTACGGAGGTCCGGGATACCGAGACCCCCTGCCTCCGGAGCAAGCGTGGAGAGGACCCTCTTCATCCGCGGCTTGCGGCCCTGCCAAACAAAGCGGGAGATGTCAGCCTGCGTTTGTCGTATCCAGCCCACCGGGGGCTGGAGTGGTAGGGCCCGAAAAAGATACAGTATCTGGGGCAACACCGTCATCTTAACCGCCGCGATTCGCCCCATCCAGGACAGTAGGCCCTTGCTCCAGCGGCCAAGCTCCTCCTTGATCTTCCTGCTGAGGGAGGTATAATTGGCCGCAACCATCTCCGGTAATGTGGGCGCCAGCAGAATCCCCAGGTATGGCACCGTGGACGAGGACCACTGCATGGGGAAGAGTCGCTGAAGGTCCCTCCTGGTATCCGCAACCAGGGACACATCTAACGCCACCGACTTGCTCATATTCATTTTGAAGCCGGCCACACGTGCAAAGGTGTCCAGTTCCTGGATGCAAGCAGGCAGCGACCTCCTAGGGTCGTCCAAGGTCAACAGGACATCGTCCGCATAAAGGCTAACCGTGTGGACATACTGGCCCATCTGGACACCAATAGCATCCGGGTTGTTGCGAATCCTCTGAGCAAACGGCTCCATGTAGAGGGCAAACAGAAGCGGCGAGAGGGGGCAGCCCTGCCTCGTGCCGCGTTCGATAGCAAATCCACCGGAGCTACACCCATTGACCCGCACCGACGCTGAAGGATGCTTATAACAGTTGAATACCATGGTGCGGAACTTATCACCGATTCCCAGTTTCCTGAGAACCAGCTCGAGATACGGCCAATGAACTCTGTCGAAGGCCTTCTCCGCATCAACGGACAGCAGCATCCGCTCCCCCGGGATCCGCGAGGCCTTCTCCAGAACATGCGTCACCCGCTTGGTATTGTCAACCGTCTGTCTGCCGGGTACAAAGCCAGCCTGGTCCGCCTCCACCAGTCCGGGGAGGTGCGGGCCCAGCCTGGACGCTAGAATCCCCGTATACAACTTGAGGTCGACATTTAAAAGCGAAATGGGTCGATACGAACCGCAGAAGGCCCGGTCTTTCCCAGGTTTCGGGATTACCGAGACCGTCGCACTCAGGAGATCCGGTGGGATGGCTCCCGGTTCAGAGAAGGAATTAAATAGCCGAGCAAGGACAGGGGCCACAGCCGTGCAAAAAGCCTTATAAAACAGAGATGTGTACCCGTCTGGGCCCGGGGCCTTACCATGCTTCAGCCGCGCTATAGCGGAAATCACTTCCTCAACATGGATATCCCGCTCCAGATGGTCCGCCTGAGCAGGATCCAGCACCGGAAGGGCCACTGACTCCAAATAGTCTTCGGCGTCCCGCGGCGAGGAGGGCTCCTCAGCATACAGCGCCTCGTAGAAGCTGCGGAAGGATTCCGCTACCTCTGCGACCCCAGAAACGACCACCCCGTCCGTACCCACCAGTTCCTTCACGACGCTACGCTGCCGCGTGACCCGGAGCCGGTGTGCCAGGAGCTTACCACATTTGTCCCCCCCAGTGTAGAAGGCATGCTTCAAGCGCAAGGCGGCATACTCCGCCCTATCAAGATCCAGTGCCGACAGGAGTTTCCTCGCAGCCTTCAACTGCCTCCACACCCTTGGAGCCCCCGTACGGCGGTGGACCTGCTCAAGCTCCCGGACCTGAACGGTCAGCTCGTCCCTTTTCCGTTGCCGCTCCCTATTTTCGGCTGAGGAGATGGAAATAAATTCCCCCCGGAGGACTGCTTTCAATGCCGCCCACTGTGTCGCTTGTGAAGTGTCGGTGTTGCTATTGTGAGTTAAGTAATCCTGTATGACCTCCCCAATGCGTTTCACTACAGACTTTTTGTGTAAAAGGGTATCTCGAAGGTGCCACACCCCCCTAGAGGGAGAGGCTGCCGGCCACTTGAAAACGCCGGCGACTGGTGCATGGTCAGACAGGGTCAGGACCCCAATGTCCGCCGCTGTGGCGGCGGCGCGCATCGGTCCACTCACCAGAAGATAGTCCAGCCGTGAGTAGGTTCGGTGTGCGTGTGAAAAGTAAGAGTAGTCCCTATCAGTGGGGTGCATAGAGCGCCAAAGGTCGTGTAAGTCCATTTCCGCAATCCGGGCCTTCACAGCCTAGGACAGTTCCCCCGTCTGCGGGGAGCGCTGCGCCGACCTGTCCATCACAGAATCGAAGACAATATTAAGGTCTCCCCCCAAGATGACATGGCGGTCGGGAGAAGCAGTGACGTCCACCAACACGGAGTCCAAGAAACGCTCTTGGTGGTCATTTGGGCTATAAACGGAGCCGACCGTGAACGCTATGCCTCCTAAGCACATGCGATACGCAAGAAGCCTCCCCTTCTGTTCAGCATACTTATACAAAACCTCCCCCCTAAAGGAGCTCGCTAGAAGAATGGCTACCCCCGCAGTCTTGTTCGCTGCCGAGGAGAAGAACTGGGTGGGGAACTTAGCAGAGCGCAGCCTATGGCAATCCCGGGACAATAAGTGGGTCTCCTGCAAGAGGCAAATGTCCGCCTGCGTCCCCTCCAGCAAAGATAAGATCGCTCTGCGCTTCACAGGGTTATTCAGACCCTTAACATTAAGGGTCACTACCTTTAGGGCCGACATTCCTCCCGGGGATCAGGAACGCTGTGCAATGGGCAAGGGATCAGCGGGTGGGGCGCGCGGGGCAGTTGCGCGGGACAAGCCAAAACAGACCAAGCGTGGGCACGGACGACATCGGACGGGACTTCCCCAACCCCAGAACAACCCCTACACCCACCCAAAACACAACCATGGCAACTAGCCAAATGCAAACTTAAACACCCCATTGTCCCAGTCAAGCCCCAAAACGGGCAAGTCCGTAGAAAAAAGCAAAGTGGACGTTCAGCCACTCACCTCCATCCGCTCCCTCCCGACCCCCCCGCCCCATACCCAGCATTAAAGAAGCTGAGAGCATCTCCCCCCGGAGTGAGTGTTAGGCCGTCATGGCCACGCCGGTGGAGCCGGCCGAGTCCCTGGCCGCCGCCCTCAAAGCGTCGGCCATGTCCGCCCTGATAGTAGGGGAATCAGGACGCCCTGCGCTGGCCGCCGATTGTCTCCTCGTCGACCTCCGCCGGCTCCGTCTCTCTGAGCGCCTCCACGACGGTGTAGCCCCTTCCTCCTCTGCCGCCGTAAGCCCCAGGACCCCACAAATGTCCTGCAAGGAGCGTAGCTGATGCAGCACCCCATTCCACCGGAAGATCAGGCGGAAGGGATGTCCCCAAGAGTACGGCGTCTCGTGTTCGCGCAGAAAGTCAGTGGCAATCCTGAAGGACCTGCGTTTCTGCAGCGTGATGGCGGATAGGTCCTGATAAAGCGCTACAGGCCGCTCCCGGAAAGTCAGGGGCTGTTTCCTGCGGGCCTCAGTCATGATGCGTTCCTTCAGCGGGAAGTCGGGCAGGAAAGCCAAAATGTCCGATGGGGGTGCCGAAGACTGGCGCTGCCGGCCAACCCTGTGTGCCCTATCAATGCGAATAGGGAAGTCCGCAGCTTCCCCCAGGATCTCCCGGAACAGGTCTTGCAGATAGCCCACCAAGTCGGTCCCTTCGTCCGTGGACGGCACACCACGCACTCGGATGTTGTTCCTCCGTGACCTGTTCTCAAGGTCCTCAGAGTGGGCCTGGAGCTCAACACACTGCTCCCGGAGGCGGAGAGCGTCCTGTTGAAGATGGACTATCTCCTCGTCCCGGCGTTGGGCCGCCGTCTCCACCGTCTCAACTCGCTCGCCAAGGCCCTCCACTTCCCTACGCACTTCCCGGACCTCGCTGGCCACTTCCCGCTTCAGCGTCTGGAAGTCCTCTTTGAGAGAGCTAAACAGTTCTTCCATAAAGGACCTCGTGACCGGTGGCTCCCCCCCAGTCACATCCGCCGAGGCCCGGGAAGACCCCGGCGAGGGCTGTGTTCTGTCCCGCAGTTGCTGGGCCCTGCCAAGCATGTCCGGCAGGGTGCGGTCCCCCTTCCTCGAACCGCCTCTTCCAGTCATCGCAAACACTGCAGTCGATCAGTGGGCACAGGTCCAGCCGCCTCAGGAATGCCCAGCCGCTGGCAAGCGCTCGACGTGGGGATCCCCCTGCAAGCAGAGTCGCTGCGTCACAGGCGACAAGATGGCGGTTCAGTCCGGGCACCGCCAGCCGCGGGCGCCCATCCGAGACAGCAATTGAAAGCTATAGTAGGGGGCTCCTCATCAGCACGTCCCTCAGAGAGTTAGCCCGGCAGCGGTGGCGGGCACATACATCCGCCAGCAAGGGCTCCGGTGGAGGCCAACAACACCGATCCCTCGGGGACAAAATGGCGGCAGGGCGGGGCAGGGCAGAACGGCCAGGCCCGGCGACACCACCGGGGCCCCCTAGAAACACAGCAATCTGAGAAGTTCCACAGCCGGTTTCACTCTGTCACACACAAGGGCCCAGATGGTCCGACCCCAACAGTGAGTCTGCCGTACTTCGGCCAAGGGACCGGGGCCCACACAGTGCGGGGCGTCGCCGACACAAGTCTGAGTGCCAAAGCACACGTCCAAAGTCCTCCGCGCCGCCGGGTCCCAGCCCGCAAAGCTCCTTTATCCTCCGTCGAGCGACGGGTCAGACTTCCTCCAGATCGTCAGCTTTCAGCACCAGGCCCAGCCGAGGCGCCCGGACAGCACTCCGATTCGCTCCGCCTCCCAGGCTCTCCGTCGCTCCTCGAACTTTGATCGGACTTTTGGGGTACTTTCCCCGAGGCGATCAGGGCCAAAGCGACATCAACGTGCGCGCCAGGTGCTCCGCCGCACTCCTCTCACACGCTGAGCATCAGCGGGGGGAGAAAAGCGTAAGAAAAGGGCTCGAGCTTAGTCGGGCCGGAGGAGCTGCGGGAGGAAGCGTCCGCTCACCCCGCCATCTTGGCCACGCCCCTAGAGTATATTTTTAGAAATAATTTAACATGCAGTTTGAAGAAGGAGGAAAAGACATTCCTAGACATGGTTGAGGAAAGAAGATTGAAAATTCAAAAGAAAGCAGCAGAAGGAAAAGTGGAGAAAACAATCTGGGATATAGAGAAAGAAAAACATTTGAGAGGAGAAGCTAGTCCAACTATAGCTTTAGATTGGCCTCAGAAAGGGAAATTTTGCATTCGAAGGAATCAAACAGCATATGATAATTATTTTCTAGGTAATAGTGAGTGCCATGATACATATCGAATCATGTGTGGATGGGGATTCAAAGGTGGAAGAGATCCAGTCTTTCCTGGATTATATTTTTTTTGTGGGATCAGGGCATATTATCGTTTGCCAGACCATTGGTATGGCACATGTTACGTTGGCCTGGTTTTTCCAAAAATCTTTCATATGGATAGAGGAGAAGATGGTGTACATAGCTTAAGTAATCATTTAGCTAGGACCAAGAGAGAATCTTGGGCAGAAATTGTAGGTGATATTTTTCAGGCATTGATACCAGCAGTGGGAATAACTCTGAATGCAAACAAAATTAGAAAATTGTCAACAGTAGTGGATCGCTTGTCAACAAGCACCGCTGGAGGATTTTTATTGGTTAATACTGAAATGGTTGCCATGCGTGCTATGGTAATGCAAAATTGACTTGCCCTTGATATTTTATTGCCAAAAGAGGGTGGAGTCTGTGGAATGCTGAAAGTTCAACATTGTTGTACTTACATTCCTGACGAAAGCAAAGATCTGAAAACTTATATTAAGAATATTACTGAATTGCATGATGAACTTGCACCACTGGAGGTTGAAAGTGTTTCGGATAGAATTGGTAAGAAAATTGCTGCTATTAAGAATTTTTTAGTGAAAATAGGTAGTACTCTTATAGGTAAAATATTATTTCCATTAACATGTGTAATCTGCATAGTTTTAATGATAAGAATATGTTGTATGTGCTGTAGAAACAAGAAAAATAAGAAAAGAATAAAAAGAGAAAATTCAAAAAGAAAAGATAAGAAACAAGTAAGAGAAATTGAAGAAATAGAATTGGAAGAGTGGAAGGAGAGTATGTATGAATCAGTAAAAAGAGAAGACGTAGGTGAAACTGAATTATGATTAAGAGCAAGAAAACATTTTTAAAAATTCCGTAAAGGCAGAAACATTTTGGGTTGTGTGGTGATAAAATCACCAAAGGGGGGATTGCTAGAGCGGGTAATGCAAAATTTTGTATACCCACCCCATTTTGCATGTCATTTTATTAATTAGATTAATTAATTAATTATAATCGTACTCATGGTTTGGAGTGATGTGAAAATAACTAACCAACCTTATTAATGACCAAAATACACGTGGGATTTGCATCTGCATGGCCTAATTAATGACGTGAACTAAATTTCGTATGCATATTAATGATAGATAAATAGAATGTTGCATGTTATATGTTGCTTTAGTGATGTAATTGTGATTAGTGCTTTATTTTGTAAGTATAACCCGCAATGAGTGTTGCTTTTGCTAGATAAATACATACACATATGGGTATTAGCAAGGGAATGACATAATAATAGTCATTTTTATGTGTTAATTAAGTTTTGTGTCTCTTTGCTTAAGTTGTCCATTATGGCCTGCCTAAAGATGGCTGACTTTGGTGCCTAACCCGACTGCCAACACTGAACAAGGCTTGGGTGAAGTGCACCTGCGCTAAGATGAGCAACAATGGCCCTGTCCTGACCCCAGGCAAGATGTACTTACCAAGGCCACTGGGAGTGGTGCCAACGCTACAGACAAAAGACTTTACAAAAGAACCAGAACCAGCAATTTTGCTATAAATTATGGTAGAATAGAGAGGTAATTAGATCCGACGGTCGCTCCTTCGATTTCCTGATGATATGCTGACGGAGAGGACGGTGACACTGCAGGACAGCTGTTAGCCCAAATTCTCTGACGGACTGAATTAATGCCCAAATTCCTGATGAACTTTACCTGCTAAATTGATGGGCATAGATTTGCGAGACTGCCAGATTTGACATAGAGGACGACTTTAGCCAGAATAGGTAAATATGAATGGCAACTTGATCAAATGAATGATTTACTTTGCAATTTTAATATAAATTTGGATTTGAACATCTACAGAAATGAGTTGGGTTGTTTATTCATTGAAATGTGTTAATGTAAAGGTTAAATAGAGAATTAGGGTTTCACTAAAATCTGCAAATAACAGATCCATCCCGGTCTTGGGAGGATAATACCAAGGTGCCGATCACGATCCTGTAAAAACCGGGTACGAACCGTCGGTCGGAGCGTATTCTCCGTCAGACGCGTACCCGGTCGTCAAATTTTACAAACATGGAATTACGATTCGCACGGGAACACCATTTCCGTACGAATCGTAAAAAAGCCCGACCGAACAAAATAAACCTACAAATGCGATCCGGGAAAGCGCCGACGTGACGTCGGGACGCTCGCAGCCTGCCATTCACGAACCAGGAATTACGATTCGCACCGACATCATCCCGCACGTTGAATATTTTCCGGCTGCCAAAAACTGCCGGGAAATCAGGACGACGCGAACAAGGACCACCAGTACGCGACGGACAGACAGGACGACGCGAACAAGGAGGACCAGTACGCGACAGGACGACGCGAACAAGGAGTACCAGTACGCGACGGACAGACAGGACGACGCGATCAAGGAGGACCAGTACGCGACGGACAGACAGGACGACGCGAACAAGGAGGACCCGTACGCGACGGACAGACATGGACCCGAACCTACGTGTCATCCCGGCCCTCATAGCAGTCGACCTCCTCTACAGGTTCGGACGCAGACGCCGCAGAAGGTCAGAACAACTAAGGGAGGGGGGAAAGTGGGGTGGGGTGGGGGTGGCAGGACCAGGGCAGGCCACAAACCCCCCACCAAAGTCACACAGCACACATGCCCAGGACATACCTGACTCTCATGCCCTGGTCACTACGAGGGGGTGGGGGCATGTCCAGCTAAGCCAGCGACCGCCACAATGGAAGTCCGTCACGACGCGAACCGGCAACACAACCAGACCGGTACGTCCCGTACCCACGCCTGAAGAGCGTGGGTACGAGTCGTACCACGCCCAAACCCACGTCACCCCAACAATGGCGGGACGGCTCGTACCCACGTGGCAAAGGCCTGGGTACGGCCCGCACAAGCATCACTTAGTGTGGGGACGGATATGTACGGACCCTACCCCCACCCCCGTATGCATGGAGCGTACCCCCACCCCAACAGTGTAAGTACGACCCGTACCCACACCCGCGTACGTATGGAGCGTACCCCCACCCCAACAGTGTAAGTACGACCCGTACCCACACACGCGTACGTATGGAGCATACCCCCACCCCAACAGTGTAAGTACGACCCGTACCCCCACCCGCGTACGTATGCAGCGTACCCCCACCCCAACAGTGTAAGTACGACCCGTACCCACACCCGCGTACGTATGGAGCATACCCCCACCCCAACAGTGTAAGTACGACCCGTACCCACACCCGCGTACGTATGGAGCATACCCCCACCCCAACAGTGTAAGTACGACCCGTACCCACACACGCGTACGTATGGAGCGTACCCCCACCCCAACAGTGTAAGTACGACCCGTACCCACACCCGCGTACGTATGGAGCGTACCCCCACCCCAACAGTGTAAGTAAGACACGTACCCTCACCTCGAATGCATGTAGCGTACCCCCACCCCAACAGTGTAAGTACGACCCGTACCCACACCCGCGTACGTATGGAGCGTACCCCCACCCCAACAGTGTAAGTAAGACACGTACCCTCACCTCGAATGCATGGAGCGTACCCCCACCCCAACAGTGTAAGTACGACCCATACCCACACCCGCGTACGTATGGAGCGTACCCCCACCCCAACAGTGTAAGTACGACCCGTACCCACACCCGCGTACGTATGGAGCGTACCCCCACCCCAACAGTGTAAGTAAGACACGTACCCTCACCTCGAATGCATGGAGCGTACCCCCACCCCAACAGTGTAAGTACGACCCGTACCCACACCCGCGTACGTATGGAGCGTACCCCCACCCCAACAGTGTAAGTAAGACATGTACCCTCACCTCGAATGCATGGAGCGTACCCCCACCCCAACAGTGTAAGTACGACCCGTACCCACACCCGCGTACGTATGGAGCGTACCCCCACCCCAACAGTGTAAGTACGACACGTACCCCCACCTCGAATGCATGGAGCGTACCCACATCCGTGTATGTCATGAGCGTACATATTGTGAAATTGGAGAGGTGGGTGCAGAGTCCTCCCAGCAGTGCCCTGAGACAGGAGGGGTGGGGGCCTATCACTCCCAGCAGTGCCCTGAGACAGGAGGGGTGGGTGCAGAGTCCTCCCAGCAGTGCCCTGAGACAGGAGGGGTGGGGGCCTATCACTCCCAGCAGTGCCCAGAGACAGGAGGGGTGTGTGCAGAGTCCTCCCAGCAGTGCCCTGAGACAGGAGGGGTGTGTGCAGAGGCCTCCCAGCAGTGCCCTGAGACAGGAGGGGTGGGTGCAGAGTCCTCCCAGCAGTGCCCAGACACAGGAGGGGTGGGTGCCCATCACTCCCAGCAGTGCCCATGGAACGCAAAGGGTGGAGTAGTCACAGATACCATGCCCACAAATGTCAGTCAGGTGCACAAAGACCCTGCAGTACATGTACCACATGTGTGCGAGGCTGGGAGTATACGCATGCATAGCGCAGAAAAGAAAACATGTACACATGAAGTCATGTCAATAGGCCACATACACAAGTACAATGACTACCAAGGATGCCACGAATGATGCAGGTGGAGACATCGCTCAGCATGCATGTGCAAAGGTGAAGGACTACGTCACACACCCAGCTAATGGACACACAGCTCTGTGCTAAAGTCAGGGGACACCCTGCAGGGAAGAAGTCAGGGTACACAGAGGAAGGAATACACCTTGGGACAATTGCAACATGCAGCAACTGCTTAAATGAATGGAGAAAGGTAGCTAACACCGTGTGATGGCACACAGATCCCAGGGTCCCCCCTATGAGCAGCACACCACTACATTACCCACACACCCAACACATGACCAACACCCACAACCATGTAGCAGCCCCACCAACAGCAATGCCAGCAATGCAGGAGTGTTCCAAGGCCAAAAAATAAATAGCTTTATTCAGCATGAGCAAAAAACTAGTATGACGTAAGTCCAAGATTAACAAAGGCCATAGGGCAGTCCAGGAGTCCCAGCTGGATGGGGGACACAGTGGGATGCGTGTCCCCTAGCTTGCCTGCACAGTTACAATCCGTTGTCTTCCACAGGGGTCAGGGCATCATGTGGGGGGAAGAAACAGGCACCGCAGGGACAGGAGGGTGAAGGGTAGGCGTCGTGGGTGCAGGGATGGAGGACTCCACCACAGGGGGTGGGGCAGGGCCAAAGGTGGATTCTAGGAGCGCGCTGCACACCTCGGCAAGGTCCTCCAGGGACTCCCCTGCACCCGAAGGAACCACAGGCCCCAAGGAGGGGGGGGGGGTCAGAGGGATGGGTCGCAGCACCACTGGGGGAGGGTGTGGACAGGGGGGGGGAGTCAAGCACCCTGACCGGGGACCTCCTTGACCGCTTGCGGGGTGGTGTCACTGTGGGGCTCAGGGACAGAGCGGCCATGAAGGAGTCCTTGGGGGAGATGTGGCCAGGAGAGCTGAGGGGAGGGGATTTGGAGGGAGTGCATTGGGTGGAATGCGGACTCCCACTCTGGCTGCGTGTCACACGTTTGCCCCCCGACCCAGTGGGTGTGCCTACTGCACCCTGTGTGTGCGTGTCAGGAGGTGTGCGGCGGACCTTGTTATGTTATGTTATGTTAAATGAAACTTGTAAAGCGCACTGACACCAATGGTTTCCTGGCGCAGACACAGGTACCTTCCCTGCTGGTGTGGTGCCTGTGTCTGTTGTGGTGGGTGCATGCTTACGTCTGGGTGTATGTGGGACAGGCATGGGAGTGGGAATTGTGGAAGGAGCAGGGGTAGGGGGTGGGACGTAGCGCTGCAGGAGACCCACTGCTGCAGTCAGTGTGGAGTCTATGGACCTCAGCAAGTTGCGTTGGTCAGCCTGCGATGAATGAATGCCCTCCAAGTATGCCTCCATGTTGTTGAGGACCTGGCTGTGGCCATGGAGGACATTAAGGATCGCAGTCTGACCAATCTGCAACTGCCGCTGGATGTCCACAGACTCAGCATTGGCGGCAGCAGTGGAGACAGGGGCAGGGGGTGCGGTGCCTGGCAGGAAGGAGACATGTGGTGACCGGGCACGTTGGGAAGGGACACGAGCACGTGGGAGGCGGCTGATGCCAATGGAGGGGGCGGTGCCAGATGTAGGGCTGCTGTCAGATGGTGGTGCAGCCACCGCCCACTCGGAGAGATCATCCTCGGACCCGTCAGCTTCATACTCTGTTGTGCCAGTCGACAGGTCCCCGGGTTCACTCTCCTCCGCATCTGTCCCACTCGAAGTGCCAGCCCCGATGTCACCGCTGGCACTGGTGCTCGGTCCCTCCGCGCCGTCTGTGTCCATGTCTCCCTCCGTGTCCCCCGACGATGCTGTGGGCAGGGTGAAGAGACAGAAAGTAATCATACACCTGTATACATATGTCACATGAGTACAATCTACGTAGGTTACAGTGCATAGCCTGAAACAAAGGATGAGTTACAACTACAAAACAAGGTACATACGTAGGCCCTGCAAGACACAGTTGTGTGACCCACCATGCCATGGAAAAACTATGGAGAGCATGACACAATTGCAAATGAGATGACATGCTATTCTGACTGAGGAGCAAGGCCCTGGGGACAATACAGCACTGCATCTGCACCACACAGCGTGGCAGGAAATTGGGATGAGCAGGGACCAAATCCAGGAACTAGAGGCACATGCAGAATAGCTAATACTGAGAACATGCCCACCCTGACTGGCACGCTGCACCTTGAGTGTATGTCCAGACAAACATCACACACTGGCCAGTCCGAGCAAGGAGATGACAGGTCTTGACATGTAGGCCATGGCCGCCCCACCCACCCCCTACATGAGACAAATCTGTGGAGACACAGGAAGCACTTACATCTCTTAGTCTGGGTGAAATACACATGGGATGCAATAATTCTAGATTGCACACCAAATACCCAAGGTGCGCCTGTCCAAAGAATCATGTACAAATGGGCATCATCAGATGATTGCTACAAGACACACAGGCAATGGCCACCGTGAGTATGTACTTGGAAAATCAGGTCAGGCTGGACAGTGGACACTTGTAATACATCTCACGTCAAGAAACATGGTGCCAGGGGACAATGGCACAGAGCACAGCCTATGCTGTAGACACAGAGATTGTCGACATTCTCGGATTACACACATGATACCTAGGAAAAGATGCCCCTGGGGACAGTAGTGGCCACACAACTCCATGCTCCTGAATGGAAATGACTGCAACACACGCTAACATCCCTGCACTATGCGTAATGCACACTCATGCACATCATGTCACAGGCCACCACATGGGACATGCCTGCTGGAAGGCCTCGCACTCAAGAGATTAACTCCCATGTCTGAAATCAGCATTAGTGCCAACTGACATGGAACCCACAAGTCCTGAACTGGTCAGGGCACAGGCAAGGTCACTAAACCTGTTACACACCACCCCCACACATGATGCTGCAGGCATTGTACACTTGGAGAAGGTGTCAGGCTACATAACTTTGTGATGGAGTGACTACACAGAGACCAGGGAACACATTGCAAGGAGGGGAAGGGAGGCAGGAGAGGCCTGCAACACTGTGGGTAATAGGATCTGCACACCACCATAAACCCTGGAAGTGTATCCATGGAACAGTGCACTTACAAATGCTGGTGAAACACAACAAACACACACATGTACCTACCCCCTTCCGGCTGCTGCATGGCCTGTAGACGCCTGTCCAAGTCAGGAAAGACCACCGCCAGCACACGTTTCTGGATGTGGGAGAGACGGCGGCGTCCGCGGTTCTTGTGGCTCTCAGGTGAGTCCCCCAGCAGGAGCCGTGCGATCCTCCGCGTCCAGCACCGGATATCCTGCCAGCGTTTCCTCACCTGGGACAGGTGCCGCCTCCGACCATCCGCACTCCTCACGGCGCTGACGGCGTCCAGCCATATCTGCTCCTTGGCAGAGGCGTCTACCTGTGAGGATGAACAAGTGACACTACATCAATACACCTTGCACATGTCACGGGGACACAGATTAGGACACATTTGCTGTTTACAACAAGGCATAGTATGCATCCAACGCATTGCACCTTTGTCATAGGGACATGATCCTGTGGGGGAAGGCCAAAAGCAGTACGTGCCATTGAAAGGACACAGGTGGAATGAGGGCAACTACACAATCAATGATCCAGGCTCACACTGTGCATCACACCCACCCCTCCTGTCTCAGGGCACTGCTGGGAGGACTCTGCACACACCCCTCCTGTCTCAGGGCACTGCTGGGAGTGATAGGCCCCCACCCCTCCTGTCTCAGGGCACTGCTGGGAGTGATAGGCCCCGACCCCTCATGTCTCAGGGCACTGCTGGGAGTGATAGGCCCCCACCCCTCCTGTCTCAGGGCACTGCTGGGAGTGATAGGCCCCCACCCCTCCTATCTCAGGGCACTGCTGGGAGTGATAGGCCCCCACCCCTCCTGTCTCAGGGCACTGCTGGGAGTGATAGGCCCCCACCACTCCTGTCTCAGGGCACTGCTGGGAGTGATAGGCCCCCACCCCTCCTGTCTCAGGGCACTGCTGGGAGTGATAGGCCCCCACCCCTCCTGTCTCAGGGCACTGCTGGGAGACATCAGGCATTCCCCCCCCTGGGTCCCCCCTACAGTACATAGCATGTGTGTCACACCTGGACACAATGGCAGAAGTCACAGTCACTAAAAAGGGACACAGTCTGTGCCAGTGGACACTGAACTCACCTGATAACCTAGTCGCCCATACAGCTTGGGGTAGCGTGGGAGGATCACATCCACCAAAGCCATGTTCTCCTCCAGGGTGAATGGCTGTGACCTCTCCACAGCCCTTGACATGGTTCCAGGGAATCAGTAGCAGCAGCTGGGTCGTGGAATACAAAGATGTGCAGGCAAGTGCTCCCTCATGGGACCTGGCTGCCTTATATCTGCCTTGCTGGCCCATCTCATGCACAGGAGTACAGAGTGATTGGTCACTCACATTTGCATCCTATGTTTCCTCCAATCCCTTCAAACCTAGCAGTCTGTGTGTTCTCTATCGGTTTCATTCTCCTGCATGATGTCAGCCCCACAAACACATTGCAACAAAGTAGATTAATTCCATCTGACTTCTGCTGTGCACCTTCCAGGACAAATTCAAATTTTGAACTTGGTCTCCATGCCAACCAGCATGCATGTAGGCCTTAATACTTGTCCCTCATGTGTCTCCTATGGAATTTGGAGCTTCACACACAGGTACGGTGCGTTCCGGGGCCCTAGGGCACCCCAAATGCATTGCAACGGCCCGTACACGCGTGCCTACGTTCACTATCACTATGGGTGGTCTCGCGTATGCGTACTCGTAGTGGTACGGGCCGTACACACGCCTGTACGCTCCCTATCACTATGGGTGGCCTCGCGTATGCGTACTCGTATTGGTACGGGCCGTACACATGCCTGTACGCTCACTATCACTATGGGTGTTCTCGCGTATGCGTACACGTTGTGATAGGGAGCGTACAGGCGTGTGTACGGCCCGTACCACGACGAGTACGCATACGCGAGGACACCCATAGTGATAGGGAGCGTACAGGCGTGCGTACGGCCCGTACCACTACGAGTACGCATACGCGAGGACACCCATAGTGATAGGGAGCGTACAGGCGTGTGTACGGCCCGTACCACGACGAGTACGCATACGCGAGGCCACCCATAGTGATAGGGAGCGTACAGGCGTGCGTACGGCCCTACCACTATGGGTGTTGTTGCGTATGCCTACTCGTAGTGGTACGGGCCGTACACATGCCTGTACGCTCGCCATCACGATGGGTACACATCCGGCAGCACTCCCATAGTGATATGGGAACGTACACAGGCCCTCTTCGCAGCAGTACAGCGGTTTTCACACATCACAGTGGTGACAGGCGGCACACAGGTAGGGATAGGGCGGACATACTTGTCCATGAATGGACATACTTGTCCATGGATGGACATACTTGTCCATGGATGGACATACTTGTCCATTAATTGACATCAAGGCATCGTCTGTGCATTACTACATGTGTGGGGCACAGGTGTGACGGCCTGTGATGTGGAACATTACTCCTGAGTAGAGAAGGCACCAGATGTATGATGAGATGTATACAGATGTACTGTGTGATGGTGCAATGTGTGCCAGGCATGCCCTTGACTCCTTTGACATGTGTGCATGTCGTACTCCACACTTGGGGTGAGCGTCACTGGCATGGCACGGACACCAACACACGGAAGTGTCCCCTGATGCCCGGTACAGGGGTTACCACACCTGACTTGTCACTACCCACGGTGCACAATGTGACTATGTCATGTATGTGTGGGGGCTTCCCATCAGGTTGATGTTGGAGCACCCTCAAAAGCTGCAGCCGTTGCAGCAACCAACATGTGTCTGTGTGTAGATTGTCATTGCACACTGTTCCGCACACCATGCCACATGTGGTATCGGATGTGAGGTGCACATGTATGCATGGGACACGGAGTACCGTGACAAGGACATGTCTGCATCCTCACAATGAATGTGTGGTGAGTCATGACATGTGCACCTTCATGGCAAGGTGTGTGGGCTGTCCTAGTGTAATGTCATGTGACCTGTGGCTCTAGTGTTCCGCTACCAGTCTCTGCAATCGGCATCCTACTTCTGCTGATGTGTGGGCGTATGTCACTCCTGTCTTGCGTCTGGCTGTTCACTTGCACTGGGACACAGCTATTCCCATGGCATGGCATGGGGAGGTTCTCAATCTCCGTGTGTAGCTGGGTCTTGGTAGGAGTGTCACCTTGCATCCATACGTGTCCTGGGCATGTAGCACATACCTGACTCCCTATGTAGCATATGTGTATTGACAGATTAACATGTGCTCAGTACATATGAATAGTTGTCGTAGTGCACTCACTCTTCCTTGTCACTTCCAAATTACTGCAGAGCGCCGCCTCTTGCCCGACCAATTCCGGACTTGGCTGCCATGCGGGAGAATGACAGCATCCGGCTTTACCGCTTCACCCAACCGTTGATTCTGGAGTTGACGGTGAGACTGGCACCACACCTGCAACCGCAGCACAGGTATCCTATGGCACTGACACCCCAGCTGAAGGTAATGGCTGCCCTACATTTTCTTGCCACGGGTACCTTTCAAAATACCATAGCTCATGTTGGTGGCATGTCCCAGAGCATGTTCTGCCGTGTGCTGCATGATTTCCTAGAGGCCATGTTGATTCACCTGGATGACTTCATCAAGTTCCCAACCCCTGAACAGTTGACTGCGGTCAAGCGTGGATTCTATGCCCTGGGAGGGATGCCCCATGTCATTGGGTCCATAGATGGGACACATGTAGCTTTGGTACCACCACACGCACGGGAGGTGGCGTACCGCAATCGGAAGCACTACCACTCCATCAATGCCCTTGTGGTGTGTCAGTCCAACATGGTGATTTCACATGTCTGTGCTCGTTTTCCAGGATCAGCACACGATGCCTACATCATGAGGCGTAGCGGGATGCCTAAAATGATGATGCAGCTGCGCAACGAAAGAGCATGTGTTGTTGGTGGGTACAGTCTGTCTTTCCTGTAATTTGCATAGCCTACCAGCACGACCGCTTCACCAGTTCTAACGATGTCAATGTGCTTCCCATGTAGGGGACGCTGGCTATCCCAACATGCCATGGCTGCTCACACCTCTCCGCAACCCCATCACGCCGGCCCAGCTCCGCTACAACACCGCCCATGGCCGGACAAGGCGAGTGATAGAGAGGACGTTTGGCCTGCTGAAGAGCCGATTTAGGTGCCTACACAAGACTGGCGGCGCACTCCCATATGCCCCTGCGAAGGTCTGCAAAATCTTCATGGTCTGCTGCATGCTGCACAACATGGCAGTTGAGAGAGCTGTGCCACTCATCCTGGACCAACATGACGAAGACCATCCACCCGTGGAGGACGAAGGGCTTGGCAATGGGGCTAGTGATGTGGAGGATGTGGAGCCGCAAGAGGACATCCGGACTCGGCTCATACGCGACTTCTTTGCTTAGTGGTGAGTACCAGTGTCTGAGTGTGCACGCATTGGTCCCCGTGTGGCATGTGTTGTGATGTGTGTCTCCACCTGCATGTATGGCACGTGAGTCAGAGGTGTGTGTGGGTGGGTGTGTCACTGGAGTGATGGTGGCAGTGATGGTTGTATTTCCCCAGTCATAATAGTGACCTAGCATGTTGTCATCCATACATGTGTCGAGTAAATGCACATGCAAGTGGCTGTGCTTTTTGTGGCTGACTTCTTGTGTGTCTCTCTTCCCCAGGTACTTGCGCATGCCGTCTGCTGCTTGCATTGTTGTGGCACTGCTATTCCTCATGGACACGTCATCGTGGGCTGACTCAGCGTTACAGGCACGGACACGTTTGGAAGTCTCCATAGGGTAAGGGATGCATCTGGGGTGTATTGGGTGTGGCAGTTGTTCACGATGTATGCACACTGCCCCTGTCGATGTTTGGTTCCTCTGCAGCCATGTAGCATCCCCATGGGACACGACATGCAGCTGTGTACACCTGTCTAGATGGTCTGCCTGGTTGACAGTCATCAGTGATGGGATAGTGGATTGTGATGATGGCATCAATGTGTGTGACACTGCCCTCGGACACATACGGTTAGCATTGGCTTGACATGGTGTGGGACTTCCACATCAGCGGATCAATGGTGTATGGCAGTCTCTCCGTGAGCAGCTGTGGGTGTTTAGCTGTTAGCCGACAATTGTATGCCAGTTCCATGGCTAACACGCATTTGTGCTGCAGAAGGGGGGTTCCAGTGTTGGACCCACATGTTACTCCACAAGATGTGTTCATGTGTACTTCAAGTTGCCTCTGCAATCCCGAAAACATGACTAATAAAGGTGTCCCTATGCCTCCAAGGTGCCTCTTCTCCGTCAATGCTGGTGTGTTGCCACGGTGCATCCAGCATGTCTGGCATGGTTTTCCCTGATAGTGGCTATGTGTCGATGTGTCGAGTAGCAAGATGCAAGCTGTGTGTGTGGGCTGAGACTGTGTATTGGGCATGATGTCCATGACTGTGTGGGTATTGTGACATGTGCCATCCCCATGCATCCAACGTTGGCCAGGCCCCCATTCTCTGCATCCACCGGACTCAAGCTTGCAGGACATGGTTCTGCCACCTGTCTACACATACCTGGGTGCCCCCCAGGACCCTGGACATGATCCCTGACCTCTGCGCATGACTGTTGCTGTACTCAATGTGTCTGTCAGCACGGTTGTGCGGCCACCCCCTCAGCTGGTTGGGCCCATCACGGGTGTGTATGGTGCGCCATGTCTGTCTTGCCTAATACACTGTGACCCGTGTGTCCTCTGCCAGACTCAGGCCCCAGGGTGTGGATGGTTGGAGTCAAAAGAGAGCTCAGGCATGTTTAGACTTTACAACACACATGTAAGGTAATAATGCAACCAGCAGGCATCTTCTCTTCATGGTGTGAATTTTTATTGGGGGGGGGGGGATAAAGTGAGGGGCTTTCCGGGAGTTTGGAATCCAAAGTTCAGTAGGGGAGTTGGTGTTCTTGCCAATGTAAATCCTCATAGTCCATGCCACAGTCTTTGTCAACATTGGTCAGACAGTGACCAGCAGGGCCATGTGGCAGAGAATGTCTCTTGATGCTGTGATGCTGTTGCTCCAGTGGGCCAGGTGCCAGGTGCCAGGCCAGGTGTCCTGGGAGATGGTGATGTTGCGCCGACCCTCACGGTCTTTTCCGTGGACGACCCGCCCTCCTGCGGGGACCCTCAGAAGCAGGCCGTGACGACGTCTGGGATGCTCCATCGGATGTTTCCTCCTCCTCCTCCTGCTCCCTCCCTGTGGGTGGTGATGTTCTCCGCCTTCTGGCACAGGGAGGGTTGGCCATGTTGTCGGCCATCCGACGGAGTGTATCGTGAATTCCCGTGTACGCCGTCACGAGCTCAGCCTGTCCGTCCTCCATCCTCCGTTGGTGTTGCAGTAGACAGGCATGTAGCTCCGCATGTTGCTGGGCCTGCTGGGTCTTGATCCCCTCGAGGACAGACACAACCTGGGCCAAGCCCGTGGTGTCCTGCCGGTATGTGTCCAGGATGTTACGGACATGGGAAAATACCGGTTCCCCAGCCAACTGGTCAGGCTCGCGCCTCCGCCGTCCTCCACTCCCACCACCCCTGCCCACTTGCACCTGGCCTGCCCTTGTGGGTACATCGGGTCTCCGGGACCCCTGAGGGGTGGCATTGGCGTTGTCGCCTGCCTCCTCCTGGGTGCCCGGGACACCGTGTCCCTCCTGGCCAGCCTGGCTGCATTGTGGTGGTGGGGCAGGGATCCTGGGTGTCTCCTGGGATGTGGCAGGAGTGGGGGTGGTGGTTGGCACAGTTGTACCTGATGCAGGTGCTGCAGGTGGTTGGACACCAGAGGTGCCAGGTCGGTCAGGGTCGTCCACAGAGTGGTGAGAGTCGTCGCTGCCGGTGGGATCGGGCTCCCGCAGATCCGGGTCCTGTGA
This sequence comes from Triturus cristatus, assembly GCF_964204655.1. Taxonomy (NCBI): domain Eukaryota; kingdom Metazoa; phylum Chordata; class Amphibia; order Caudata; family Salamandridae; genus Triturus; species Triturus cristatus. The sequence continues at coordinate 895,749,228 of NC_140580.1, read as the reverse complement.
GTCTTCCCCCCCAGTGTTGGGGGGTGAACCACGACGTTGACCTGTGTGTGAGAGAGACAATGTTAATTTTGGTCCATGCAACATCCATGTTTCATCAGTTTCAAAGTTGGCACTTTTCCTCTTGGAATTAGGATCTGTCTTGCATTCCACTCACAGTGCACTTGTGCATGGGTGTGTCCCTTGGACACCACTTTGGCCCCTTTAAATATGTGTGGCACAGTCTTACTTGCTGCGTCAAGTGTGACTGCAGTCAGCAGTGGAGTGGGCAGGTGTGGCGAGCCATGCATTGGCGCCTTCCGTGTAGCACTGTACATGTGCACATGGAGTGGATCCACACACTTATATAATGCAGGTAGCTGTCGTTGTGCTCGTGAACAGGTTGTGACATGGGCCTGTGTTTTGCCATGGGGAAGAGGGGGGGTTCTGGCACTGGCCACCCTTGGCTACATGCACGCAGTCTACCTGCTGACGAGCAGACATTCCCACACACCACACGGCTGATTTGCTCTCCCTGTGTCTCCCTCCCTCTCTGTCCCCCTCTCCCTCCCTCTGTGTGTCAGCCTCCTCCCTCTGTCCGTGTTCCTGTGTCTCCCTCCCTCTCTGTCCCCCTCTCCCTCCCTCCGTGTGTCAGCCTCCTCCCTCTCTCCGTGTCCCTGTGTCTCCCTCCCTCTCTGTCCCCCTCTCCCTCCCTCTCTGTCCCCCTCTCCCTCCCTCTCTGTCCCCCTCTCCCTCCCTCTCTGTCCCCCTCTCCCTCCCTCCGTGTGTCTGCCTCCTCCCTCTGTCCGTGTCCCTGTGTCTCCCTCCCTCTCTGTCCCCCTCTCCCTCCCTCCGTGTGTCAGCCTCCTCCCTCTGTCCGTGTCCCTGTGTCTCCCTCCCTCTCTGTCCCCCTCTCCCTCCCTCTCTGTCCCCCTCTCCCTCCCTCTCTGTCCCCCTCTCCCTCCCTCTGTGTGTCACCCTCTGTCACCTCAGCCCAGCTTCCTAGACACACACTTTTTCCAGTCCTTTGAATGGCCCTTGGCTTGTTGCTGTGAGTTTGTTTCTGATCTCCAGGCACCCATTGGGTGTAGTGTCTGTGTGTGCGCTGCTGCTGTGGTTGTGTGTGCTGCCACTCTTTCACAGTGTTGGCTGTTCATTAGCTGCTGTCATGTGCAAAACAGTGCCTTCACCCCTGTAGGAGAGTAGGGTCTGCAATCCTATGATCACCCAGATTTTTTGCTTTTGCTTCATTGGTTTACGACTTTCTCCGGCTGTGGGCCTGCCAATCAGACCCACAGCCTAGCTGTTCTCTCTCGAAATTAACACACATGTACGTTAGGTGCATCCACTAATTGGAACTGGGCCGCCTTGTCAGTCCCTGTCTCAGCATACCACAGGTATCCAGGGCATCGGTGTACCCAGGGCCTACCAGGGGCTGAAGCATGTATTATGCCACCCCTGGAATGGCCGCCCAAATCTGACACAACTGGCTGCACGACAGCTGGGGCCACGTGGTGTAATCACCCGTTGCTGTAGGTGTAGTATTCCTACACCTAAACCCTAAAATGGACACATGGATTCCTATCAGTCACTCCTATAGCAGGCCTTATCAATCCTGAAGGCAGAGTGCAGGGGATCATGTGGGACGGTGCTCTGGCGCGAGCTGAGCCCGTTGACGGCTTGCGGAACCAAGTCCTAATAGCCGTTCCATAGTGACGCGGGCCAACTACTTTTAATGCAATTGCTAACTTTGGCCTCACCTCACCTATACATGTCGAGTAAGGTGTCATACGAATGGGAATACGAACCCCTCGCCAGTCCTGGTGACGGGGTTAGCATTCCCCCCTTTTAGAGGGACACGACATGGAAGTAACCTTGAACCCCGGTTAAAGTTGACTCAAGCCTCAGCATCACAAAATGGATGCTGCCACCAGACACAAGTCTGACCTCCTGCTGCTGGGGGACCTTCCAGCAAGGGGAGCTTGGACAAAGGGTTTCCTGTCGAGGGCGGTGTTAGCACCGTCCCAGACAGGGTTTGTGTATCCCAGGTAGGCAGGGCTGAAAGGAAGGTGATTGCAAGTGGCACCCCGGTGCTCACTGTGCATAGCCCGGCTCAAACCAGTTTCGGGGGCACACCAGCCCCTGAGCTGGCGCGAAGCCGGACAAAGGTTAGGGGTGTAACCACCCCCCTCCTGGCTCCACCCATAGGTAGAACCTAGTCACGGGCCAGCCCCTTTTCTTAGAATAAAGGTAGGAGCGAGTCCCCTTCCCAAATTGGATAATCAGATAATCGGATAACTCCGAATCACGAATTACTTTCCACGAAAGGAACTCTTGACTATTTCTGAAGACTCTCCCTTGTGGCTAAGGAGTAGCCACCCTGCACCAGCAGGCACCATCTAAGCGCTTGCGGTTTGCTGTAAGTCTCTCCTACGGATCAAGACTGCCCAGCTCGACGAGACCCGAGTACCCTGCCATCTCTGACCTTTTACCTACCTCATTAGCCCAGCTGAGAGACGTAAGTGTGACGAGACCCGCGGGACCGGCCATCTTCAGAACCTGCACGACGCTTATCTAGCACGCCCACCGAGGGACCCTCGAGTGAGTGCACCTAGGGTTTGAGAAGCCCTAACCCTGAGCAGCTCCAGCATCGAAGTCTGCCTCCCCAGCATCCCCGAGATCTGCGTGGGGGCCCTTCCGCTCCTTGTTGTTCACCGCGTTGTTCGACCACTTGCCGACCGGCTTGTGGCCCTCTTCACGACGCACCACGATTGTTTCATCACTAGTCTGGTTGCTCCAGACTGGCTCTTGCTCCCCTTCAACAGAGGAGTACCACGGACCCTCCTGGTCCACTCCCGACGCCATCTTGACTCCCCCGCTTGGGTTGCCACTGCCAAGATCCGCTGCCCCGGCCTGGGCCCAGCATCATCGACAGCAGACACCTTCGTGGGACAGCTCGCCCTCCATCCTGGTCGCCGCCGCGCCTCCTGGCCCGAGGAACAGCCGAGTCCGACGTCACCCACTCACCTGGTCGAGGTGACTTCAGCCGGTACCCTCCTGGTACCCACACGATCGCTGGCTAGCGGTTGAGAACTGAGTCCCCTCTGCTTTCAGGTTTCCTTCATCACCGATCCAGGCGTGGATCGCTCTGAACATCGCCACTGGTCGCCTGCCAGCAACTGCTTCTTTCAGGCTCCTGAGACTACACGAGGACTCCCGACATCTTGCCGAACTTCACGCAGCCGCAGCCTCCGGGCTAGGTAACTCGAGCATCTCGGTGCTCCATCGCAGGTTCGCTCTACAAGTGTCCAGTTCCTTTTTCGTTTAGTCCCACTGATCGGATCACTCCGGAATCAGTACCTCCAGACTCTAACCATTCGCATTTCACGGTTAGTGTAGATGGTTTCTCGTGCCCCTCGGGCATTTGTGTAAATTGTGCAACTGAAGTATTTTCCTAAGAGTTTTGTAGTGTGCTTAGCTCCCTGACTCATAAAGAGCCAGGGTAGTCTTGTTATAAATAAATATCCTTTTATTTTCATAACAACTTGTGTGGTGTCCTTTCAACTGGTGTTCAAGGGGTATATGTGATGGTAAACAGCTGGATTAACACGCCCTCTAGAGTTTAGCCTAAGACTGCTCGTATCCACGCTACTAGGATAGCTGGTCTATAAGGTTGACTTACCACCAATCATCAATAAGGGTCGTTTGGAATGATACACAGTGATCACTAGAATAGTGAGCACTACATATCAGGCCAACTTCTCACATTGGTGAGCAGCGGTTGGGATTTGAGCTTGCTGTTGTTTTACCACACACGTATCCTAAGAATATCGCAGTGAAAGATCACATAAGTACCCAGGTACATATAACTTAACTTAGAATACTCCGAGTTCTACTGAACCGGCTGTTGTAGCGTAACAGGGCTTAGCACACCCTGACTACAACTCTTAGCAAGGGATCAGTAGGTAAACCCATAGTGTAGGTAGGTGCAACACTTACACCTCACTAGAAAAGCATGTCGATCCACGGAGAGTCTTCGCAGACTCCCTTAGTGGTCAGTGACCCTCCACAGGTCGTGTCACGATATGCAACTCTTAGCTTCAAGGAGATGCGACAACTGTGTGCCTCCAGGAAGCTAAACCAGGGTTCTAACCCTACCATCGCAATTCTGATAGGTCTCTTAGAGGCGTACGATGCTAGGAGGTCCTCTAACACAGGTCCCCCCAGTGCAGATGGGAACATGCCTCCCTTAGAGGGAACCCTCGGTGACCCAGACCTCGACCTCCGCACAGAGGACGAGGACGAGTTATCGGGAGACGAGGCAGACAAAGGTCCAGTGGTAGTCGGCAGGCTTACAAGGACCAACTTAAGCAGGCATGAGAATGGAGCTGGGGGAGCCCCGGGCCCACGCTCAAGCAGGCTTAACCTTGGGAACGGACGAGCTAGGTCTCTCTCCAGAGGCTCTGGCAGATCGGTTCATACACATGTCTCTCAGGCATCTTCTCAGAGAGGAATGACTTCCCCTCAGAGGAGGGAGCATGAAGCGAAGATGCGGGAGGTCAATCTGAGGATCGAGCGGGAAGAACTTGCCCTCGCCAAAGAAAGACTTGCCTTGGCCCGAGAGCAGAAATTAAGTGGGTTAGATCCCGCTGGTGGCAGCATTCTCAATAGAGAGAAAGACAGGGGTATAGACACTAGACACCTGAGTAAAATAGTGCCCCCCTTTAAACAATGGGACGACATCCACAAGTGGATAACTGCCTTGGAGAGGGCCTGCACTGTCCAGTGCGTCCCCCCAAGTCAGTGGGCAGCTATACGGTGGCTTTCCTTTGAAGGTAAAGGAAGGGACAAGCTCCTCACTACAAGAGCTGAGGACGCTAACAACTACCAAGTCCTGAAGAAAACACTGATTGATGGGTTCGGCTTAACCACGGAACAGTACCGGGTGCTGTTCCGGGACACCCAGAAAATTCAGTCTCAGGATTGGGCTGACTTTGTCGATTGTGCCACTAAGGCTTTGGAAGGCTGGTTGCTGGGTAGCAAGGTTACTGATTACACAGGATTGTACAATCTTATCATGCGAGAACAGATTTTAAATAACTGTCAGAACCAATTGTTGCATCAGCACCTTGTCGACTCGGATCTGACCTCTCCCCAAGAATTGGGAAAGAAGGCGGACAGATGGGTCAGAACAAGGGTCAAGCAGAACCAGAATCAGAACCAGGGTGGTCAGAAGAAAGCAGACCAAAAGGGTAACAAGAACGAACAAAATGACCAGAAGTCTTCGACAGGTCCCCAACAAACCAAAGAGGGTGGGGGTCAGGCTTCACAGAAGAAGAAGACTCAAGAAGGCCAGTCAAAAAGGTGGTGCCAATACTGTAAAAGTAAGACTCACTGGTTTAGTGAGGGCACCAAGAAAGGAGGGCAAACTCCTACCACTGCAGCCCCTAAGGCACCTGCGCCCCCTAGTACAGTCAGCAGTGGTAGTGCGCCTCCCAAGGCATTAGTTGGGTTAACCTTGGGAACCGAGGGGAGTGACGACTTAGTCGGCACGCTCACTCAGGCCGTCCTTGTCTGTACAGGGGATATGGATATGTCCCCTGATGCCAGTCCCAATACTTTGGGCAAATACAGGCAGACACCTTTGATAAATGGAAGAGTGGCTCAGGCCTACAGGGACACGTGTGCCAGTGTCACCATGGTGACGCCTAACTTCGTGGACCCTGGACAGATCATGCTAGGTACCAGTTACCTAGTGACCAATGCCAGCAACGTCACTACCAATCACAGTATGGCAGTTGTTGATTTCTCCTGGGGAGGGGTAAGTGGCCCGAAAAAGGTTGTGGTTAGTTCAGACCTCCCCGTAGAATGTCTGTTGGGCAATGATTTGGAAACGTCACAATGGTCAGAAGTGGAGCAGAGGACTCACATGGAAATGTTAGGTTTGCCAGCACATGTCCTTGCTGTGACCAGGTCACAGGCCAAAAGATGCCCCACTGAACAGGTGCTGGATCCTGGAAGAACGGACCAGACACCTTCCAAGAAAAGGAGCAGTAAGGGTAAGGCTTCGCCTTCCCCCTTGCCCCAGGTCGTGGATCAAGTCTCCGAGGAGGCTGACCTTAAAGAACTGAGGGAAACTGAGCCGCAAGAGCTTGAACCTGGTCAGGTTGAGTTTCTGGGCTCAGGGGGACCCTCCAGGGAAGACCTGGGGAAGGCACAGTTAGACTGCCCCTCACTTGAACCCCTCAGACAGCAGGCCGCTGCTGAGGCTGCAGGGAACGCCACAGGTACCCACAGAGTGTACTGGGACGATGGACTCCTGTACTCTGAGGCAAGAGACCCCAAACCTGGTGCGACCAGGAGGCTGGTCATCCCCTTGTCTCTGAGAGGTTTCCTTCTCACCTTGGCCCACGAGATTCCCCTTGCAGGTCACTTAGGCCAGAATAAGACTTGGGACAGAATTGTTCCACACTTTCACTGGCCCCACATGTCCGAAGATACGAAGGAGTTTTGCCGCTCCTGTGTCACTTGCCAAGCCAGTGGTAAGTCAGGTGGCACGACAAAGGCCCCCCTCATACCACTACCAGTGGTGGGGGTACCCTTTGAACGAGTGGGGATCGACATTGTCGGACCAATGCAACCCCAGACAGCATCAGGGCACAAGTTTATACTGGTGGTGGTGGACCACGCCACCAGGTATCCTGAAGCTATTCCCCTTAGGACCACTACGGCACCTGTGGTGGCACGGGCCCTACTTGGAGTGTTCTCCAGAGTGGGCTTCCCTAAGGAGGTCGTCTCAGACAGAGGTGCAAACTTCATGTCGGGATATCTGACTGCTATGTGGAAGGAATGTGGTGTCAACTACAAGTTCACCACACCCTATCACCCACAATGCAATGGGCTTGTTGAGAGATTCAACAGGACCCTAAAAGGGATGATTCACGGACTACCTGAAAAGCTTCGGCGGAGATGGGATGTCCTGATACCCTGCCTCTTGTTCGCCTACAGAGAGGTCCCGCAGAAGGGGGTTGGCTACAGCCCTTTTGAGCTTCTGTTCGGACATCCTGTAAGGGGACCCCTTTGTTTGGTAAAGGAAGGATGGGAGAGACCTCTCAGAAAGCCGGCATCAAACATTGTGGACTATGTGCTCGGTCTCCGCTCGCGGATGGCGGAGTACATGGAAAAGGCGTCTAAAAACCTGGAGGCGAGCCAAGAATTACAGAAAGCTTGGCATGACCAAAAGGCTGTCCTGACTGTGTACCAGCCTGGACAGAAGGTGTGGGTGCTGGAGCCAGTGGCCCCAGCAGCACTCAAAGACAAATGGTCTGGGCCCCACACGATCATTGAGCAAAAGGGAGAGGTCACCTACTTGGTAGACCTGGGAACTCCCCGGAGCCCCCACAGGGTGCTCCATGTAAACAGGCTCAAGGCATATGTCGACAGGGAGGGCATGGGCTTGCTCATGGCCACAGATGAGGGACAGGAGGAGGAGAGTGACCCTCTCCCAGACCTGCTCTCTCAGAACCCTGACGATGGATCAGTAGATGGTGTTGTCTTTTGTGGCAGCCTCTCTGGACATCAACAAGAGGATTGTAAACAGGTTCTTCAATCCTTTCGACATATGTTCTCTCTGACACCCAGTCAGACCAAGTGGTGTACCCACGAGGTCGACACTGGGGACAGTCTGCCCGTAAAGAGTAAAATCTATCGGCAACCTGATCATGTCAGAGACTGCATCAAGACAGAGGTGCAGAAAATGTTGGAGCTGGGAGTCATTGAACCCTCGGACAGCCCCTGGGCTAGTCCCGTAGTGCTCGTGCCGAAACCTCACACCCAGGGCGGTAAGAAAGAGATGAGGTTTTGCGTGGACTACAGAGGTCTCAATGCGGTCACTAAGACCGACGCCCACCCGATACCAAGAGCAGACGAACTTATCGACCGGTTGGCCTCGGCCAACTACTTAAGTACGTTTGACCTGACAGCTGGGTATTGGCAAATCAGGTTAGCTGAGGAGGCCAAGCCCAAAACAGCATTTTCTACCCCGGGTGGGCATTATCAGTTCGTGGTAATGCCCTTTGGTTTGAAAAATGCACCTGCCACCTTCCAAAGGCTGGTGAATCGAGTTCTCACTGGGTTGGACGACTTCTGTGCGGCGTATCTGGACGATATAGCTGTCTTTAGCTCCACCTGGGAGGATCACCTGGTCCACCTGAGGAAAGTGTTAGAGGCCCTGCAGAAGGCAGGCCTCACTATCAAGGCCACCAAGTGCCAGATAGGGCAGACACAGGTTGTATACCTGGGCCACCTTGTAGGTGGAGGCCAGGTTCAACCATTGGAGAGCAAAATACAGGCCATCCAGGACTGGGCTCCTCCAACCACCCAGACTCAGGTTCGAGCTTTCTTGGGCCTGACTGGTTATTACCGGAAATTTGTCAGAAATTATGGATCCATTGTGACCCTGCTAAACGACCTGACAAGTAAAAAGATGCCAAAAAAAGTTCAGTGGACAGCAAGCTGTCAGAAGGCGTTCGATGACCTAAAGCAGGCCATGTGCACAGCACCTATCCTAAAGAGTCCAGACTACTCCAAACCATTCATTGTCCAAACAGACGCTTCGGAGCTGGGTGTGGGAGCTGTTCTATCGCAACTGAATTTTGATGGTCATGACCAGCCCATAGCTTTTATTAGCAGGAGGCTGACCCCCAGAGAGAAGAATTGGTCAGCTATTGAGAGGGAGGCCTTTGCTGTGGTTTGGGCCCTGAAGAAGTTGAGGCCATACTTGTTTGGCACTCACTTCAAGATTCAGACCGACCATAAGCCCCTCTTGTGGCTAAATCAAATGAAGGGTGAAAACCCCAAACTACTTAGGTGGTCCATTTCCCTACAGGGGATGGACTTCACAGTGGAGCATAGACCTGGCACTGATCATGGCAATGCAGATGGGCTCTCCAGGTATTTCCACTTAGAGCAAGAAGACTCACCTGGTCAAGGTTAGCTTATTGTCCTGAAGTTTGGGGGGGGGTCATGTAGGAGAGTAGGGTCTGCAATCCTATGATCACCCAGATTTTTTGCTTTTGCTTCATTGGTTTACGACTTTCTCCGGCTGTGGGCCTGCCAATCAGACCCACAGCCTAGCTGTTCTCTCTCGAAATTAACACACATGTACGTTAGGTGCATCCACTAATTGGAACTGGGCCGCCTTGTCAGTCCCTGTCTCAGCATACCACAGGTATCCAGGGCATCGGTGTACCCAGGGCCTACCAGGGGCTGAAGCATGTATTATGCCACCCCTGGAATGGCCGCCCAAATCTGACACAACTGGCTGCACGACAGCTGGGGCCACGTGGTGTAATCACCCGTTGCTGTAGGTGTAGTATTCCTACACCTAAACCCTAAAATGGACACATGGATTCCTATCAGTCACTCCTATAGCAGGCCTTATCAATCCTGAAGGCAGAGTGCAGGGGATCATGTGGGACGGTGCTCTGGCGCGAGCTGAGCCCGTCGACGGCTTGCGGAACCAAGTCCTAATAGCCGTTCCATGGTGACGCGGGCCAACTACTTTTAATGCAATTGCTAACTTTGGCCTCACCTCACCTATACATGTCGAGTAAGGTGTCATACGAATGGGAATACGAACCCCTCGCCAGTCCTGGTGACGGGGTTAGCATTCCCCCCTTTTAGAGGGACACGACATGGAAGTAACCTTGAACCCCGGTTAAAGTTGACTCAAGCCTCAGCATCACAAAATGGATGCTGCCACCAGACACAAGTCTGACCTCCTGCTGCTGGGGGACCTTCCAGCAAGGGGAGCTTGGACAAAGGGTTTCCTGTCGAGGGCGGTGTTAGCACCGTCCCAGACAGGGTTTGTGTATCCCAGGTAGGCAGGGCTGAAAGGAAGGTGATTGCAAGTGGCACCCCGGTGCTCACTGTGCATAGCCCGGCTCAAACCAGTTTCGGGGGCACACCAGCCCCTGAGCTGGCGCGAAGCCGGACAAAGGTTAGGGGTGTAACCACCCCCCCTCCTGGCTCCACCCATAGGTAGAACCTAGTCACGGGCCAGCCCCTTTTCTTAGAATAAAGGTAGGAGCGAGTCCCCTTCCCAAATTGGATAATCAGATAATCGGATAACTCCGAATCACGAACTACTTTCCACGAAAGGAACTCTTGACTATTTCTGAAGACTCTCCCTTGTGGCTAAGGAGTAGCCACCCTGCACCAGCAGGCACCATCTAAGCGCTTGCGGTTTGCTGTAAGTCTCTCCTACGGATCAAGACTGCCCAGCTCGACGAGACCCGAGTACCCTGCCATCTCTGACCTTTTACCTACCTCATCAGCCCAGCTGAGAGACGTAGGTGTGACGAGACCCGCGGGACCGGCCATCTTCAGAACCTGCACGACGCTTATCTAGCACGCCCACCGAGGGACCCTCGAGTGAGTGCACCTAGGGTTTGAGAAGCCCTAACCCTGAGCAGCTCCAGCATCGAAGTCTGCCTCCCCAGCATCCCCGAGATCTGCGTGGGGGCCCTTCCGCTCCTTGTTGTTCACCGCGTTGTTCGACCACTTGCCGACCGGCTTGTGGCCCTCTTCACGACGCACCACGATTGTTTCATCACTAGTCTGGTTGCTCCAGACTGGCTCTTGCTCCCCTTCAACAGAGGAGTACCACGGACCCTCCTGGTCCACTCCCGACGCCATCTTGACTCCCCCGCTTGGGTTGCCACTGCCAAGATCCGCTGCCCCGGCCTGGGCCCAGCATCATCGACAGCAGACACCTTCGTGGGACAGCTCGCCCTCCATCCTGGTCGCCGCCGCGCCTCCTGGCCCGAGGAACAGCCGAGTCCGACGTCACCCACTCACCTGGTCGAGGTGACTTCAGCCGGTACCCTCCTGGTACCCACACGATCGCTGGCTAGCGGTTGAGAACTGAGTCCCCTCTGCTTTCAGGTTTCCTTCATCACCGATCCAGGCGTGGATCGCTCTGAACATCGCCACTGGTCGCCTGCCAGCAACTGCTTCTTTCAGGCTCCTGAGACTACACGAGGACTCCCGACATCTTGCCGAACTTCACGCAGCCGCAGCCTCCGGGCTAGGTAACTCGAGCATCTCGGTGCTCCATCGCAGGTTCGCTCTACAAGTGTCCAGTTCCTTTTTCGTTTAGTCCCACTGATCGGATCACTCCGGAATCAGTACCTCCAGACTCTAACCATTCGCATTTCACTGTTAGTGTAGATGGTTTCTCGTGCCCCTCGGGCATTTGTGTAAATTGTGCAACTGAAGTATTTTCCTAAGAGTTTTGTAGTGTGCTTAGCTCCCTGACTCATAAAGAGCCAGGGTAGTCTTGTTATAAATAAATATCCTTTTATTTTCATAACAACTTGTGTGGTGTCCTTTCAACTGGTGTTCAAGGGGTATATGTGATGGTAAACAGCTGGCTTAACACGCCCTCTAGAGTTTAGCCTAAGACTGCTCGTATCCACGCTACTAGGATAGCTGGTCTATAAGGTTGACTTACAACCAATCATCAATAAGGGTCGTTTGGAATGATACACAGTGATCACTAGAATAGTGAGCACTACATATCAGGCCAACTTCTCACAACCCCCATGTGTTGATGCAAGGCGTCCGCCATTTGCTGGCGAGTCTTTCCTGTGTGGGGACACACTGTTTGTCTGGCTGTGACCTGGGCCATATGGGCAGTGGGCATTGTTGTCTGCTTCTGAGTTGCACTATGTGAATTTTGTGGCCCACCCTCCCGCCATCCGGGTTACGGTGTCATGTGTTGGTGTCTTCTGTGGCCTGTGACTTGACATTGTCCAGCTGGGTGCATGGGGCATGGTGGCGGCAGTGGCATGTGCGTGTTCATGGAGTGTGGTTGAGTCATGCGATAGGTTGGGGTGGTTGCGTGCCTGTTAGTGATTTTGGTTGTGGATGAGGTCCCCCCCATGTGAGGTGCGTTGTTCGTGTACTCACCCGGGTCTCGGAGTCCTCCTAATCCTTCGACTGCCTCCACCGGCTGTATGGCCATCACCCTCTCCTCCCAGGGCTGGTAGTGTACGGGTCTGCGGGAGGGCCCTCCTCCGGTGGCGTTGGCCTGGTTGTGTTCCCCCAGCATCTTGGCTCGGACCCTCCTCCGCAGATCGTACCACCTGGCTTGGCATTCCTGCCTGGTCCTTCTGGTGTCCGCAACAGCATTCACAGCATCGACGATGGTCTGCCACATGGCTGTTTTTGCTGCAATGCTGGTCTGTCTGACCAATGTTCCAAAGAGCTGTGGCTCGACTCTGAGGATTTCATCAACAAGGACCTCCAACTCTCGGTTACTGAACTTTGGATTCTTGTTAGTGGGCATGGTGAGGGGTGTGGGTGTGGATGGTGGGGGGTGTGTGTGGATGGTTGTGGGTGTGTGGGTGTGGTTGTGCAGGTGTGTGTGTGTGAATGTGATGAGGGGGTGTTTGTGGAGGTGGTTGTGTGGAGGTTTGCAAGTGTAAGGTGTGGTGAGGCTTGTAGTATGGTTCTGTGGTGTCTGGCAGCAGTGAGTCTGTTGCAAAGGCTCATGGTTTGTGTATGTGGGCCCTTTTTATTGGTCCATGGGTGGGTGTGGCTGTGTTTGAAGTTTGGGTGGGTGTGTTATAAGGAGTGGTGGTGTTTTGGGCCTCTGTTTGTTTTTGGCAGTTGCAGGTCAGTGGATGTGTTTTTTTAGTGTTTGTTGGCCATGTTTAGTGGCTTTGTGCCATTCGAATAGTGTATTCTTGTGTTGTTTTGTTTTGTCCTGGTTGTGTACGTGCGTTTTGAGCGTGTGTACGGTGTGTACATGGGCCATTTGGTTGTACGGTGCTGTCTTGTTGTGTGTGGCTTGGTACGACTCGTACATGCGGTTGTGATGTTGGGGCCTGGGGTGCGCTCCGTACTTAGGAGGTTGTGTTGGGGGTGCGACGGGAACGTACTGGGGTGTACATGGACGTTGGTACGACACGTACAGGGGTGGGGGTTCGACTCGAACGTACTGGGGTGTACATACATGGGGGTCGGACACGTACAGGGGTGGGGGTTCGACTTGAACGTACTGGGGTGTACATGGACGTTGGTACGACACGTACTGGGGTGGGGGTTCGACTCGAACGTACTGGGGTGTACATGGACGTTGGTACGACACGTACTGGGGTGGGGGTTCGACTCGAACGTACTGGGGTGTACATAGACGGTGGTACGACACGTACAGGGGTGGGGGTTCGACTCGAACGTACTGGGGTGTACATACATGGGGGTCGGACACGTACAGGGGTGGGGGTTCGACTCGAACGTACTGGGGTGTACATAGACGGTGGTACGACACGTACAGGGGTGGGGGTTCGACTCGAACGTACTGGGGTGTACATAGACGGTAGTATGACACGTACTGGGGTGGGGGTACGACTCGAACGTACTGGGGTGTACATGGACGTTGGTACGACACGTACTGGGGGGGGGGTTCGACTCGAACGTACTGGGGTGTACATGGACGTTCGTACGACACGTACTGGGGTGGGGGTACGACTCGAACGTACTGGGGTGTACATAGACGGTGGTACGACACGTACAGGGGTGGGGGTTTGACTCGAACGTACTGGGGTGTACATAGACGGTGGTACGACACGTACAGGGGTGGGGGTACGACTCGAACGTACTGGGGTGTACATGGACGTTAGTACGACACGTACTGGGGTGAGGGTTCGACTCGAACGTACTGGGGTGCACATGGACGTTGGTACGACACGTACTGGGGTGGGGGTACGACTCGAACGTACTGGGGTGTACATGGACGTTGGTACGACACGTACTGGGGTGGGGGTTCGACTCGAACGCACTGGGGTGTACATAGACGGTGGTACGACACGTACAGGGGTGGGGGTACGACTCGAACGTACTGGGGTGCACATGGACGTTGGTACGACACGTACTGGGGTGGGGGTTCGACTCGAACGTACTGGGGTGTACATAGACGGTGGTACGACACGTACTGGGGTGGGGGTTCGACTCGAACGTACTGGGGTGTACATACATGGGGGTCGGACACGTACAGGGGTGGGGGTTCGACTCGAACGTACTGGGGTGTACATAGACGGTGGTACGACACGTACAGGGGTGGGGGTACGACTCGAACGTACTGGGGTGTACATACATGGGGGTCGGACACGTACAGGGGTGTGGGTTCGACTCGAACGTACTGGGGTGTACATAGACGGTGGTACGACACATACAGGGGTGGGGGTACGACTCGAACGTACTGGGGTGTACATGGACGTTGGTACGACACGTACTGGGGTGGGGGTTCGACTCGAACGTACTGGGGTGTACATGGACGTTGGTACGACACGTACTGGGGTGGGGGTTCGACTCGAACATACTGGGGTGTACATAGACGGTGGTACGACACGTACAGGGGTGGGGGTTCGACTCGGACGTACTGGGGTGTACAGACATGGGGGTCGGACACGTACAGGGGTGGGGGTTCGACTCGAACGTACTGGGGTGTACATAGACGGTGGTACGACACGTACAGGGGTGGGGGTACGACTCGAACGTACTGGGGTGTACATGGACGTTGGTACGACACGTACTGGGGTGGGGGTTCGACTCGAACGTACTGGGGTGTACATAGACGGTGGTACGACACGTACAGGGGTGGGGGTACGACTCGAACGTACTGGGGTGTACATGGACGTTGGTACGACACGTACAGGGGTGGGGGTTCGACTCGAACGTACTGGGGTGTACATACACGGGTGGGGGTGTACATACACGGGGGGTACGTCTCGGACGTACGGGGGCGGGGGGGAGTGTTGGGCGCGTATGCGGGCACATGTCTCCATGGTTGTTATGGGAGTTCGGTGCGGACGGTGTTTTTTCCATACGGTTGTAAGATCGGACGCACGGGATGGATCGTGATTCCTCGGTCGGACTTCACCTTTCACATTTGTACGGTAAATCGTCCGAGGACGTGTCGGACACATTTTCCGACCCGAGGACGTGTGGGAAATCATTCCCGATGCGGTTCGTATGGACTTTTTACCATGCGAATCTTGATTGCCAGTTCGTACGGCACTTGTACGATTCGTACGGTAAAAAGACCGGATACGAGTCGTACGGGAATTTTTTTACCGGATCGTAATCCGCACCCAAATGTGCTCATTAGGGTAAAGTGGTATCTTCCTCCCTCATTTATCCAGCGCTTGGAAGGATAAATCGCCTCTCGCACGGACTAATGGTAAGTGTGCGTTGGTGTTATGGGCCCCACCAGCGAATGTATAGATTGTGTATGTGTGTGTGAGATCTTTTAAGTCCGTGGCAGTAAGGAGGGATTTTGCACTCTGCGCTGTATCAAGCTCATAGATGGCATCTGAGCTCATATATCCACCCCCCTTCTTCTGCCCTGAGGCAGATAGGGCTAGGTATAGTGGCAGGAAAAGCTCGCCAAAAGGAAATCTAGGGGAAAGGGGTGGAGGGTTAAGCGCAAAGCGTGAAAACCTGTCCTGCATAGGATCACCTGGATTGGGCAAAGAGGTTGGGCGACCTTTGAACAGGCCAAACTCAGGGCTGAAGGGGAGGCAATTATAGAGGGCTCCAAGGAGAGCTTGCCTCATTCAGGTTCAAGCAGTGGTTCTCCTACCCACAAACCCACATTGTGACTCCCTGGAAGAGGCACCCGGTCAAGTAGGGCGAAAGTGGAAGCAGTGATACTCCACAGGCTCTGGGATGTCAGGTGGCCGGGCCATCAGGGTTAGGATAAGGGGTACTTAGTAATGCAGTCCCAACACTCGCACCCCGAAATCCTGGCCAAGCGGCCCGGTACATGAAGTAAACAGACCGATGATAGCAAGCTGAAAATGGGAATCTATGGGTTCCAAGAAACGGGTTAAGACTCCCCTTTCAGTAGTGATAACCGGTAACAATAATAATACATTTCCTAGAAAATATGCCCCCCGCAAACAACTCTTGACACAACATGTTTTGTATGAACAATAAACTGCATCCTGTATACTCCAAAATATGTCTACTGCAACATGTACTGAGAGGGTTAAGGCAGTATGGCCCGACCTAAGAGGTTTTGATAATCCCTCTCTTTTGTCTCTCAAACAGTAGATCTCAATCTAAACCACTGAAAAACTCTACATAATGAACTGACCATCAAGACTAGTCCTGAACTCCAATACCACTCCGCTTCTCACCAACATCCATCCAACACTAGGTCACTGTCTGACTCCAGGGCAAGAGGATCCCTCTTTCCACTCCTGGGCTTTCCTTTTAACAGTGATTGTTTCAGATATGATAAAACAATTGGTCCAGCTCAAAGACTACAAGTCCCAGAATTCAATGGTGTGATAAACCCTACAAATAAGAAGGAAGGGTCTTGGTGCCATGAAATCATAAGGCGATTCTTTGCCCGCGGTATGAACCGGTGAACCCTCGCTGCTGACAAATGTACTGTTTTGAGGGTCGCAAGTTTAAGTAACAGCAAGGCAGACTCTGCCTTCTATTCTACCGATATCAATAAACTGAGTACATTAAAATGTTAAGAGTTAGGTATGAAATGATGTACAAAAACAAAGTATTATTTTCCAATCAAATTAGTGTTATCCAAGCATAAACTGAATTATGTAAGTCTGTACAGTGCTCAGACGTCTGAATCCGCCCGACAGGAACAAAACAAAACTCTCAAGCATTCGTCAATTATGTCTGAAATGTCCTGAGGGCGGAGCAATGAAATAGGACTGGTTCTGGGAATCGCGCTCCCTTGAAAGGCTGCGTGCATGCGGGTACCAGAATAAAAAAAACCACAGATCTGTGCCAAAAGCCGGTATGCACAGCATTCGCGTCCTCAAGGGTCTTGCTGCCATGAAATAATAAGGCGATTCTTTGCCTGCGGTATGAACCGGTGAACACTCGCTGTCAAATGTAGTGTTTTGAGGGTCGCAAGTTTAAGTAACAGCAAGGCAGACTCTGCCTTCTATTCTACCGATATCAATAAACTGAATACATTAAAATGGTAAGAGTTATGTATGATATGTTGTACAAAAACAAAGTATTATTTTCCAACTAAATTAGTATTATCCAAGCATAAACTGAATTATGTAAGTCTGTACAGTGCTCTGACGTCTGAATCCACCTGACAGGAACAAAACAAAACTCTCAAGCATTTGTCAATTATGTCAATTGGCCACGCGGCAGTAAAAGTAACGCTGCGCGGCTGTAAAAGCGAAAGTGATCGCGATTGCTCTGAAAGCGAAAGTGATCGCGATGACTCGCTAAAGCAGTTTTCAAAGTGCTGCTGAAGGCTAGCAGTTTGCGCGTGTGTGCTCACGTGAACGCAAGCGCTAGGCCAGCCAGCAGCACTTTGAAAACTCACCTACAAAATGTCTCTCTGAGCCAGCGCAGGCGCTGGGCTCAGCGAGACCTAAAAAGGAGGATTTAGACGACTATCTTTGTTGTGTGGGACTTTGTCCCAGTGGACATGTGTATGTTTGCTTTCAGGAGTACTATCACTTAGTAGCTTGTTTATTTTTTGGCAATATGGCTACGTTATTGGCGCTGACCAAGTGGTCTGTGGGAAATTCTTAAGCATAGCCATGAAAGCGAGAGATATTGGCATATTTGGATGGGATCCAAAATTTGCTCTACTCCATCATGGCCACCATTTAATACGGGTTGGTTATCGGCGTATTATCTACCAATATGAAGATGTCACCATATGGGTCTGATATGAATATGGCATTTTAGAAAAAGACACATCGGATTGTGTTCCTAAGAGGAATGATTGTACTTATCTGTCTGGTGGCCTACAAAGCCTGGAGTGATACAAGAGTTAATGCAGTTACATACATGCCAACCCTCCCGATTCAGGCGGGAGACTACCGATTTGATGGCTAGTCTCCCGCCTCCCGATTCTTGGAATTGAAAAACCCGATTCCATGCGGATTGCCGAATGATCAGTTTGAGATAATTTAGAGCTAAATTGAGTTCGAAATGACCTAAGCTTTCTGCCCTTCCTCTCCCGCCTCCCGTAGTTGCCAATACAATTATAACCTCAGCCTCCCTAAAGCTATTGGCTTAAATGTGAGCTTGGGCAGGCCCAGGGCCGAGGACTCCGGAAAGGAATTTTGCCTGCCTATGTCCTGCTCCTGCGTAAAAGTATTCCTCGGTGGGCTGCAGCAGGCACCAGGGATTGGTTTCCTGTGACTCGAAGTAGGCACTGCCAGAAACCTGCTCCTGCAATATTGTCACACTCCCTCTGCCTGCCATAGCGTTTTTCTGTGCTCCTGACACAGGTTAAGAAAGAAAGAAAAACAAGTGAAACCCATCAATAGCCCCTAGGAGAAAAAAATGTGTTTCAACCAAGGGTTTCTAACTCTGTGTTTGTTTGAACTTTGTAAAACTATGAAAATTAAAATGTTAACGCCAATCTCATTCACACTCTAATCTTTATAGAGGTAAACGTTCGGTTTTCCACTATAAAGTACCCATATATACGACAGAGGGTAACTGTGCGTGATGAATTGTGATCATGCAAGACTGACTTGAATATGGCATAAATTATTTTTTGACTGTTGCCAAATTAGTTTTTCTGATCATTTATAATATGTCTACTGTTTGATATGGGAGTACGAATGATTTGTATTAATATGACCTCCACACAAATATGGTTCTTATTGCGTGTAGAGGTGACATAGCTTGAGCCCAATGAATCCTCAATGTGCGACCTCTCCTATACACAACTCTAGGGTTCTTATCTATCTCATTGCGTAACCCAGGTATTTCTGTTAGGCGGTGTCAACGTTCACGTAAAACCCAGTATATCTTATCACTATGGAGTGAGTATGTAGTGATAAACATAGGTTTATCGAATCCCTGTTTTTTAGGTCTCGCTGAGTCAGCACGCATGGGCTGCTCGGAGAGACTTTAGTAGGTGAGTTTTCAAAGTGCTGCTGGCTGGCGACAAGCTTGCGTTCACGCGAGCGTGCACGCGCGCAGACGCAGCCTTCAGCACCATCTGGCTTTCCTCTTGCTTGCTCCCTGCCTCCGCCCCTCCCCCTGCCTTTGCGCTTACGCTAAGTGATCTTGTTTTGTTTTTGTTGTTGTGTCAATGCTTTGCTGCGCCCGTTTGACTTACAACGTGCTTTCTCTTTCTCCAAACTCGATGTTTGTGTTCCTTTATTTTGAGATGCTTTTAGTATTACTGTCACACACACAACCACAACCACACACACACACACAACCACACACACAACCACACACAACTACACACACAACCACACACAAAACCACACACACAACTACACATTCAACCACACACACAACCCCACACAACCACACACACACAACCACACACACACACACAACCACACACACATAAACACACACAACCACACACACACAGCCAGACACACACTCAACCTCACACACACACAACCACACACACTCACACACACACAGACACAACCACACACAACCCCACACACAACCACACACACACACACAACCACACACACACACACAACCAGACACACACAACCACACACACACAACCACACACACACACACACACAACCACACACACACAACCAACCACAACCAACCACACAACCACACACACAACCACACAAACACAACCACAACCACACACACAACCACACCAACAACCACACACACAACCACACACAACCACACACACAGCCACACTCAACCACACCCACAACCACACACAACCACACACACAATCACACACACAACCACAACACACACAACTACAACCACACAACCACACAACCACACACACAACCACACACACAACCACACATACAACCACACACAACCACAACCACAACCACACACAACCACCCAACCACACACACACAACCACACACACACACCCACACACACAACCACACACACACAACCACACAACCACACACACAACCACCCAACCACAAACACAACAACACACATACAACCACACACACAACCACACACACAACCACATACACACACAACCACCCACACACAACTACACACACAACCACAACCACACATACAACCACACACACAACCACACACACAACCACACACACACACAACCACACACACAAATACGCAACCACACACACACAACCACACACAAACAACCACACACAACTACACACACAGCCACACACAAAACCACGCACAAAACCACACACACAACCACACACACAACCACACATACGACCACACACACACAACCACACACAACCACACACACAACCACACACACTCAATCACACACACACACAACCACACACACAACCACACACACTCCCACACACACACAACACATACACATACACACACACACACAACCACACACACAACCATACACACAACCACACACACAACCACAACCACACACACACAACCAACCACAACCAACCACACAACCACACACAGTCAACCACACACACACAACCACAACCACACCCACACACACAACCACACACACAACCACACACACAACCACACCCACCCACACCCACAACCACAACCACGCACAACCACACACACACAACAACACACACAACCACAACCACACACACAACCACAACCACACACACAAAGGCAGGAGACAACTGCAGCAGGACAGCAGAACCACCGGAAAAAGAAACCCCTCGGCACGACCTGGGCAGCAAAAAGTTGTCACTGGAGACATTGTGATCCTATGAACAATAGTGTCATCAATGATCTAATCCAAACTGTAAACTGTGACAAATAACATCCCTATATATTGCAGTACCACAAAAACAGCAACAAGCATTAGCATAGCTAATAGGTCTCGCCTTTGGGACCTTATAAGTGTTTTGCCATGCAACAGTTGTTGTTGCACCAAGGATATTGTGCTGCATAACTAAATACTTATAAGGTCCCAAAAGCGAGACCTATTGGCTATGCCAATGCTTGTTCCTATTTGGTGTCTTGCTACTCCTTGTCTTTAGAGTGGCATCTCTTGTCACTTCCAAAACTCTCATTTCTGCCTGTGCCAAGTCTTTTACCTCATAACCTCTTTTTAGGAACCGTGTTTTAGTATGAGCGATATTCTCCTTGAACTGTAGAGCCTCACAGCAATTTTGTCTGACATGGATCATTTCTCCATACGGGATATTCTTGATGACAGAAGCCTCATGTGCACTAGAAGCATGAAAAATACTATTACATGCTGTCTTTTTCAGAACATTGTCATATGAATTATGCCCTCCTTAACATAAAAGTGCAAATCCAAAAAATCGATTTTCTCCCTGTGGCAACTTATGGTCAATTTTACATTATAAGGATTCTCATTTAGATATAGAAAGCACTCTTGGAGTGCCTCAGATGAGTTCGTCCAGAGGCATATTATGTCATCAATGTACCTCCCCCAAAAGACAATATAGTCTGTCCAGGGGGAGGCACCTTTGCCCCAGGCATGCTGCCTCCCACACCAGCCCATAAAGAGCCCAGCATAAA
This sequence comes from Triturus cristatus, assembly GCF_964204655.1. Taxonomy (NCBI): domain Eukaryota; kingdom Metazoa; phylum Chordata; class Amphibia; order Caudata; family Salamandridae; genus Triturus; species Triturus cristatus. The sequence goes on along the minus strand of NC_140580.1, from coordinate 895,727,742 downwards.
AGGGGAAAAACCGGGAACCCATCGCTGTTACCTGGAGCTGGTGATACCAGCATCCATCATGGATAAAGTAATTTCTTGATAATATGATATCAACCATCTCCAATATCATATGATTTCATTCAAAATGGTCAGCCTGATCTCAACCCAAAAAGGATTTCACTGCCAATAATTCAGTGTTCTTACGTATGCATGTATAAAGGCTTGTTACATCAAATGTTACAAATTGTAACTCTTCAGACCAAGTAAAGTTGTTACATTTAATCAGAATGTCTTTGCCATCTTGTATGTTTGACAGTAAATTGAGGACAGACGGTTGAAGTGTAATGTCCACAAATTCCAGTGGGAGATCCCACCCCCGAAATGATGGGCCTACCGGGAAGGAAACTATCTCCCTTGTGGACCTTGGATAATACATATATGCATTGTGATCTTGCATTATTAACCTGTAAATATCGATATTCATTATCGGATAATAAACACGTCCTTCCATTCATCCAACTTTAAATTAATGAACACAGTAAGATCTTTTATAGATTTGGTCAATTTTCATTCATAACACTGATGGTCACTCAATTGGCGATCTATCTCAACCTTGTTCATAATGACCACGTTGCCACCCTTGTCTGCTCCACGAATCACTATTACCAAATGTCTAGCTGTCATTTTCACCTTATCCCAGTCCTCCTCATCCAATTCGCCTATGTCGGCTTTCCAACTTTCCCGCATGATAATCATAGGGTCTGGCACATTAATGACTAGAGTACCATACAACAGTGAGATACCCTTCCAACTAATCTCCCACATGGTAATCTTCAATTTCAGCTGGTTGTAATCAGGAAGCAGGGCAGGGCCCCTCTTCAGGTGTTCCAAGACATGTTGTAACTGTAAATAAAGGAAATACTGAAACCAATGTAGCTCGTACTCCTTGGTCAGTTGTGTGAAGAAGAGCAGATGTTTGTGGGTTCTGACATGCCCCAATTTGGATCTGCCCAGCCTGCTCCACTTCTGAAACAGGTGCAGCCATACAGATGACTTTGGCCAAGTGCTCAGCAACAGGGGTATTTCATTGCATCTCACCTTATCCATTTCAGTGCCTTATACAGCATTCAAGTAGGATAGCAATGACCTGAGGTAATTGTGGGATAGTCTTTGTGCCATGACCATGGGACTGATGTTGGAAAGCTTGCTAGTTCCAGACAAAATGCTGGATCATTCATGGTGCTGAAAATCCAGTCATTGATTGGCAACATTTGCATAGCCCTGTAGTGTAACTGAACATCCACTGCCCCTAAACCCTCATTAAAGGGTGGCTGAATACATGTTTTATGTGCCTACCTTTTGGGATGGGGGGGGGATAAAATGCAGATAAAAAGGTACCAGAATAAGCGAAGGGTCTAGGAACCAAGCTAGTGCACAGGGAACCACCATCAGGACATGAACTAGGAAGAGTCTGAAGAAAGAGGGAACTACCAGGACCATAATGCGCCAGAGACGTGGAACAGAAATCTGGACTAAAAGGTGAATCAAAGCTAAGTATGGGAGTATGGTGTGTATATTAACCTATAGTGATGTAAAGGGCACTCATGAGTTACATCTAGTGGCAGGATGGCAGAATCCTGACACGTTTAGCCTCTAGCAAGTATCAGGGTCTGCTGACACCAGAACACCCAAGTAGAAGAAGATGCCCCTCACATATTTCAGGTTCCCGAGGATCTGGGCTCATGGGGGGAGGGGAAGACCCAGACAACAGGACCAGAGAGGATTTGTCCTAATTGATGCGGAGGCCCAAAGCATCCCGTAAACCTGCTAAATTTGAATTGGCCTCAAAACATTGAATTAATCGGTGGACACCATCTGCGTATAGGGAAATACGGTCCTCTGGGCCATCCTCCCATCGCAGCCCCCAAAATTGCTTGTTGTGCCTTACTCATTTGGTCTGAGGCTCGATCACTGGAGCAAAAAGAAACAGGGTTAGGGTGCAGCCCTGACTGGTGCCCCTTTTGTGTATGAAACTGCCTGGACAGTGCGCCTTTCACTCTCACCCTTGCCCATGGACCTCGGTACAGCAGTGGGACACACCTCTGAAATAAGAAGGGTGAAATTCATGCACTGTAGGACAGAGTTGAGAAAGGACCATTCAACCAAATCAAATACCTACTCAAAGTTCAGTTGAGCCAAGTATAATGCACAGAGATCTCTTGCGCTCGTGCCAACACATTGTGCAGCCTCCTAATACTGTTCCGGGTCCCCCTAGCTGGCATAAAGATATTCTGATCCCCAGATATCAAGGAGTGTATTACTGTTGTCCGCCTTTGCCAGCAACGTTGCCTCAATATTGAGCAAGTAAATAGGCCTATGGGAGGCACAATCTGTGAGTGATTTGTTTGGTTTGGGAAGGACCACTACTGTGTCCATAGAGAGCAATTCAGTGTGGAGGGCCTCCCTGAATATCAGGGTGCTGAGGCACCAGCGAACTTCCTAAAAAAACTCTGCGGGGTAACAATTGGGAACTGGGGCCTTTCTCGATGGGATGGCCTGCAAACCATCATAATTCCTCTTCCTTGATATGTAAGTCTAGGGTCATTCGATCCTCGGGGTACGTCTGGGCATGATCAGGTCCTGCAGAGTTGGGTAGCAAGTCTCCTGTTGAGGAGATAGACACATTCTGTGCAGCGCCTCTTAGTAGTCTGCAAAGGCATCTGTGATTCCCTGAGCGTCATATGTCATATACCATTCTTTCTCCAGCCCCCTGGTTCCAGTCAACTGCACAGATTAGTGCAGGATCATTTAGGATTGAGTCTCTCTCAAATTGCAACTGCTATCTTCAGTGTCCAAGCCACACTAATGGTTCTTGTTTAGAGTGATATTTTTGCCATTGAGGTAGAAGAAATATATGGGGAGTTGATCTCCAGGGTCTTGAAGATCTGCAATGTCACCTTTCCTTCAGGATCCCATAAAAATCTTTGCTTCAAGCTGATTACATTTGGGTATATCCCTAAGGTATTCCTGTTAGGACATTGAAAGCATGGCGCTGTTGTAGATCACAGTAAATTTGAGACTTCTCTAATTAGAATTAAGTTTGAAGATTCTGTAAGGCTTTCATGTCTGTTCCCTTACAAAGGTCGCCCTCCGATGATATATGAAGAAGTTCCCACCTATTAAAACATATGAAGGGCTGAATAATGTTGCCACCGTTTGGGCATTGGCATTTTGAGAGTGATCTCTGATCCCATCCAATCCATCTTAGCACAGATCGCCATGTGTGCAAGATTACTTTGGTGATTTCCGGCAGAGTCTGGGGGCTAGAATCCCCATAGAGCAATCCCAAAATGATATTCCGTCGTATCAGTGCTATTTCTAGTCCGAAATATGAATCATGCATATATTTACCAAAGGTTGTAATTTGAAAGGTTGATTCAGCCATAGTAAGGATCGTATTTTAGCTAACCAGGTATGAGGGATAACCAAGGGACAGTGCTTGAGAGCATACATCAAATGTGGCAATACCATCATTTTAAACAGGGCTACCTTGCCAAGTGGGTGTTTCACCCAGGTAGTACGATCAGTAGTCTATCTGAGCATCAGGTGCCCCAAATTGAGACTCTGTGATAAATTAGACTATGTTGATCCACAAATAGTGGAAGCTAAGCATTTATTTGCCAGTGTACTGCATCCATGTCACACTTCAACGGAATTAGGAGAGGTTTGGCCGAGTTATCTGTGAGGCCGGAAGCTTTATTATGGAGGGTCAACATCTCTGCATTCTGTCCATCAATTGTTCTTTTTGCATTTGTCACCCTTAGTGGGACGGGTATGCCCAAATGTGGATCCTGTGCTCTCCATGCCACTGGAGTCAAGCTAGCCTGGCTGTTGAGGGGTGAAACCCCAAAACCGGTACTAGGATGCTTGTTTCCTGTCCAGGGAGGACATGGCTGGCAGTTCAGGCTGGACTGTTCCCATAGAGAGCAGGGTCAAGACTGATTTACATATGACTGGGTTTCAGATTGGAATGGCATGGGGCGCAAAAAACGATAGATTTAGGCCCAGATCTCTGTACTGGGGTGAATGTATGACATTGTTCTGCATTCTGTCCATCAATTGTTCTTTTTGCCTCCGTCACCCTTAGTGGGACGGGTACGCCCAGACATGGGTCCCGTTCGCTCCATGCCACTTGAGTCAAGCGAGCCTGGCTGATGAGGGGTGAAACCTTAAAACCGGCCCTAGGGTGCATGTTTCCAGTCCAGGAACACCTGGCCCGGCAGATCGGGCTGGACTGTTCCCATAGGGAGCAAGCTCAAGACTGATTTGTATATGGCTGGGTTCAAACTGGAATGGCGTGCAAAAAAACAATGGATTTAGGCATAGATCTCTGTACTGGCTTGAATGTAGGATATTGTTCTGCATTCTATCCAATTGTTCTCTTTACATTTGTCACCCTTAGTGGTACGGGTATGCGCACATGTGGGTCCCGTGCTCTCCATGCCACTGGAGTTAAGCTAGCCTGGCTGATGAGGGGTGAAACCCCAAAACCGGTCCAAGGATGCTCATTTGCAGTCCAGGTCTGGCAGTTTGGGCTGGACTGTTCCCATAGGGTGCAGGGTCAAGACTGATTTGCATATGGCTGGGTTCAAACTGGAATGGCATGGAATTCAAAAAAATTATGGATTTAGACCCAGATCTCTGCACTGGGGTGAATGTATGACATTGTTCTGCATTCTGTCCATCAATTGTTCTTTTTGCATTAGACTAGTTCATTGTCACACGGAGTTATGAATAGCTGATAGAGTGAGCTACAGGGTTCTCGTGGGAACTCAACGTGAACCCAGTGTACATAAGCAATTGTAACTTAGTATTTCACTTGAAGATAATGTTAGCTGCTTTTGTATGTTGAACAAATGATGGTGGCTAGGGGACCCGTTTGTCTCACAAACCACGTGTGTTGTTTTGCGTTCACAATACAGTGATCAGGAGTTGCCCTCCCCAAACAATGGCTTGCCACCACTTTAAACCATAAATGATCAAATGTTTTGTAACACAAATCTGAGAGGCAAATATAAGAGCGAATAGTAAGTAACAGTCCAATGCTATTCGCAAAAAGATTAATCGAGAGGTGTTGTCCTTGATTCGTTTATTCCTTTATTCGATTTTCCTTATGTAGTTTAAGAGATAAAACCTCGCGCAGCCAATGCGTTTCGCCCATGTACGAGCTTCTTCAGGGCATCTAGACAGAAATGTAGAAAACTTTCTTAGCTACTCCCATTAATTAAGTTTTGTTGTTTGTTGTCGACGTGTACCGTGTCTCGGTTAAGCAAGTCGGTGCATCCCGTTCTGTCGTCTGATGAGGAAGAGTCAAGTTGCTTGTTATGTGAATTCAGACACAAACACCAGTTTGCGCCCAAAACAGAATTTTGCAACTAGCTAAAAATGAGGGCCTAAGTCTAAAATTAAAAAGTCTAAGGCAAACCAAGGGCCAGAAAACACTAAACATCATGTAAACAAAGTGAGTCTCACATACACAAACCATATACATTAAAAAAAGAAAATAAGTCACTTACCTGGTTGCACATCCTCTCTCTGGTCATGAGCTTCTTCTGTACTCCAGCCTGGGCCCACCCAACTCCCTTAACCAATCCTGGCACTTCTCTCATGCTGTTAACCAGCTTGAGAGAAGCACCAGGATTGGATGGAGTAGGCTGGCTGGACGCTCCTTCAGGCTCTGTAGGCCTGTGCTTGTACTCCACCTAACTGTCTAAGGCAGTTGAGTGGAGAGCTTCAAAGTGCACATGTCACTTTGTTTGGTGCACGACAGCCGGCCAAGAGACATGCGCACTTTAAAGAATCCAGTAAGCCACTGCCCCTACCCTCTTCTGCCAATCGGCAGCAGAGGACACGCTCCACATGGCTATTGGCTCTGGGTCTCATGGCTGCTGGAGTGCGCACAACGGTAAAAAACAGAATGACAATGAAATTTCATTGCCATTTTCTGTTTCCTGCACAGCTCACAGCGGGCGTGGGCGGCGATGCTCCCACACCCTTGTGAAGAAATCGCTGCTGACTTTTACCATTATTAGAGCAAAGGGTAAACCCAAAGATCACTGGGACCTGGGTATAAGGCAGTATAAAGAAAAAGGTCCCATAGCATAAGAACTTGTAAAACATTAGCAAAATCAGCATCAAAGATGATTGAACAATTACGTGATGGCAAAGTGTTATTTAATCACACTTGGCAAATACACATTACTAGAAATACACCAGTACTGATTCAAATTGCAGGGTGCCAAAGGGAGGGGCAGGGTAGTGAATGGAGTGAGGTAATAGGGTAAGTGACATAAAACGTTTTGACACTATCACAAATCAATTGTTAGGCATGTAACTCAATGCCACATTGTCAAAAATGAAATTCATTCATTGAGTATACATTCATTTACAAAACCATGTACATTTGGAAGAACACAGTGCAGATTGCACTATTGAGGTTACTGGTAGGATTAAATGTCGACGTTTCGACCCCTTGACCCAGGTAGGTTGATTGGATCCTTACTAACGGGGTCTTCTTCAGGAGAAAGATGACGGTGTTACAGGGAGGAAGGGCACCTACGGAAATATTAATAGTCGAGTATTACCAATAAGTAGTGAGTTAGGTCCCAAGAGGAAACAAATTAGATGGGACTGAAATAGGGAAAGAAATCACTATAATTACCGTATAGGAAGGTTAAGGTTTAGAAGAAACTGGCTTGACGTCAAAAGGCGCGAGGGCTGGCAAGCTCCGAATAAGGTGGGGGCGAAGTACACCTAAAAAATAAGGTGTTGTTGTAACAGTGATCCATAAGTCAATAAGATGGATTCATCACATTTAAACTAAATAGATAAGTGTTACTTACTCAAGATCAAATCATTCAGGCAGTAATAATTACTCCTGCTTCACTCGCCGTGGGTAAACCATCGGTGAAAGGGGGTGAAATCCATCACAGGGAAATTGGCCTCTATGGATAAAACAGCAAAAGAGCGAATGTAAGAAAGCTTTAAAACAGGACCCATACTGAGGACATTGGGCACACAGGACAGGTACCATAATCTACAGACATCAGATTGAGCTTAAAAAGGGGGGGGGGCGGGGGAGTACTCAACAAAATGTGACTAAGGCCCAACGGGCGAATGTATGCTTATATCAAATGCGGGAAACCCTTATGAACTAGGATGGTCGTGCCGCTGAATCAATTGCAGAATTCAGGAAGAGTAGACCCGGGGGTGTAAAACCTTACTTAAAATATCATTGCATGAACAACAACAATCAATGGTCTATATTTGGGAGGGTGGTATGCTTGGAAAAATGAGCCCGGCTATGGACGTATATGATCTAAGCAGAAAAGGACGAATAAACCCAGAGGGAAAACTTGGGGTCGCATAAACAAACACCAAACGTCCTCAAGCAGGGAAGATGGGCAAATAGTTCAAAACACATCCGTGTATGATACGGCATACAAATAGCCGAAAATGTTAAAAGGAACAAGGGCCAAGGAAGGGGCTTACCGTTGATCGCAACAGGTTCCTCTCCTCAGAGATGGATGTAAGGGTGCTGTGGCAGCGAAAACCCTTAACTAGGGATGAAACGCCGTGCGCCACATGACGTCCCGCGCGGCGCAGCCGCTGGATGCTAGCGGTAACAGTGCATTAGAAGAAAGACATCAAGGGTGTTTTTCTTGGAAAATAAATGTTGAAACCCGTTGTAAACATACGGGCTAAATAATGGGGGTGACCGTGTAAAAGGGAAGGAATCGGGCTGAAATTCGATAAATTGTTAATGAAAAATATATGTTCACATTATGAACTGGAAGACGGAATAACCCAAGGCCTCAATCGAAGGTGGCTGAGGAAAATAACACAATGGTAAGTGAAACATTCGTAAATTAAGTCATTGGTGGGTGAAATGATACAGCAGCAAAACAGGTGTGCATAATACATCAAACGAAGATTTTTTGTTTAGTCACATAAACATCAGGATGGTAATCTAAGTACATGATCATAAACCAAATTATACATATGGGCTACACGTTAAAGGTGGCATATTGTTCTAACGAAAAACGTGGCCAATCGTTTTAAGTTAGAGGACAAAAAACCTCAATTACTAGAAATTGTAGGATATATCATCAGTAACACCACATTTATAAATAACGTGAACTTGGAATATAGTGACACAGCAGAATGAACCAAATGTGTATGTGTCCATAACATTTCTACATAATTCATACAATAGCATGCTACAGATTGCTAGTACAACGCATGCTAAAAAGGTCATAAGATGATTCAGAATTAAGACATTTATCATCATGTTAGATATGAAAAGCATATTGAATATATATGAAGATACCCAATAATGAAACATATGATAAAAGTCCACCTGGTAAAGAAAATAGCATAGAGTTAACAGTAAATCTTAGTTGCTAAGAACAGCTAATTGTGCATTGCTGGGATCTTGTTCATTTAAACCAAAATTAATAGTATCCAAACGGATCATCCATTTGGATTCCCTAATGGTTAGGATAGAGGATATATTACCTCCTCTTGGATCCAACTCGGTTTTCTCCACCACAAGCCATTGCATTTGGTCAGGGCTGTGTCCCAGTTGGCTGTAATGCTCGACTAGGGGTGCTCCTGGAACACAGCATCTGATTCTGCTTTGATGTTGCAATATTCTTGCTTTGATTTTCTGCTGTGTTTGGCCAATATATAACTGACCGCAGGGGCAAAGGATTCCATAAATCACGTTGGTAGAGTTACAGTTAGTATGGGAATGCAACATGATTGTATGGTGCTTGTAGACAAACTTTTTTGTTTGAATTGTTGTTGGACATGCTTTACAGGACCCACATTTGAAGTGTCCCATGATAGGCGGTAAGTTCCAGAGTGATTGGATGGTGGGTTCCACTGGGTCCTCCAAGAAAGAGTGTACCACGTGATCCTTAATGCTCATAGCCTTTCTGAAGGAATGCATGGGTAAATTCGGTTGATCAATCTCAGTTGCTACTAAGTTCCAATGATTATTTATGATCTTTTTGACAGCGTTACTTCTGGTGGAAAACGTCGTGACACAGATCATTTTTTTTCTGGCGGATTCATCAGGATCTTTGGCCGTGAGTAAGGTTTCCCTTGAGTTGAACCAGGCCCTTTTCTGGGCCCTTTTAACCAGGTTGTATGACATAATTTCGACAGACAGAATATCGACCTACAAATATATCGCAACAAAAATATCGATGTCAAGAATATCGACATCCTATCTACAACATGGTAAGTACAAAAATATCGAAAATTAAATATCGATGTCAAAAATATCGTTATTAAAAATATCGTTTTTCTTTTACTTTAAAAATATATTTAAAATAAACCAAATTATACTTAGAAATTAAATAAAAATAATTAAATATATTGTATAATATTTAAAATGTATAATTAATATATATAATTTCATAAAACTTTAATTAAACATGTACATATAATTTATAATATATATACTTACTGAATAATTAATTTTACTAATAATTTCTGTAACGTATAAATTATTAAATGTTTTTAAAAATTACCAATACATCTATACACATAAAATAATAACATTAATAAATATTTAATAATTACATATAGCAAATAAAAATCAATATTTTTAATGTGATTAATTTTTATTATTGATGATATATTACAATAGCAAAAAATATACAAAACATATGAAATATCAGACACAATAAAACTACTAGTCCAACTCCAACAAAAACAATAATAAGGAAAATGTTGGATACCGTAGGGGTAAAAATTACTATTCCAACTCCAAAGAATGCAACAGTAGGGAAAGCGTTGGATAGCGTAGGGTTAAAATTACTATTCCAACTCCAGAGAGTGCAATAGTAGGGAAAGCGTTGGATAGCGTAAAGGTAAAAATTACTATTCCCACTCCAGAGAGTGCAACAGTAGGGAAAACATTGGATAGCGTACAGGTAAAAATTACTATTCCAACTCCAAAGAGTGCAACAGTAGGGAAAGCGCTGGATAGCGTAGGGGTAAAAATTACTATTCCAACTCCAGAGAGTGTAACAGTAGGGAAAGCGTTGGATAGCGTAGGGGTACAAATTACTATTCCCACTCCAGTAAGTGAAACAGTAGGGAAAGCGCTGGATAGCGTAGGGGTAAAAATTACTATTCCAACTCCAACTCCAAAAAGTGCAACAGTAGGGAAAGCGTTGGATAGCGTAGGGTTAAAATTACTATTCCAACTCCAGAGAGTGCAATAGTAGGAAAAGCGTTGGATAGCGTAAAGGTAAAAATTACTATTCCCACTCCAGAGAGTGCAACAGTAGGGAAAACGTTGGATAGCGTAGGGGTAAAAATTACTACTCCAACTCCAAAGAGTGCAACAGTAGGGAAAGCGCTGGATAGCGTAGGGGTAAAAATTACTATTCCAACTCCAGAGAGTGCAACAGTAGGGAAAGCGTTGGATAGCGTAGGGGTACAAATTACTATTCCCACTCCAGTAAGTGAAACAGTAGGGAAAGCGCTGGATAGCGTAGGGGTAAAAATTACTATTCCAACTCCAAAGAGTGCAACAGTAGGGAAAGCGTTGGATAGCGTAGGGGTAAAAATTACTATTCCAACTCCCGAGAGTGCAATAGTAGGGAAAGCGTTGGATAGCGTAAGGGTAAAAATTACTATTCCCACTCCAGAGAGTGCAACAGTAGGGAAAGTGTTGGATAGCGTAGGGAAAAGAATTACTATTCCAACTCCAGAGAGTGCAATAGTAGAGAAAACGTTGGATAGCGTAGGAGTAAAAATTACTATTACCACTCCAGTGAATCCAACAGTAGGGAAAGCGTTGGATAGCGTAGGGGTAAAATGTACTATTCCCACTCCAGAGAGTGCAACAGTAGTGAAAACGCTGGATAGCGTAGGGGTACAAATTACCATTCCCACTCCAGTAAGTGAAACAGTAGGAAAAGCGCAGGATAGCGTAGGGGTAAAAATTACTATTCCCACTCCAGTAAGTGAAACAGTAGGGAAAGCGCCGGATAGCGTAGGGGTAAAAATTACTATTCCAACTCCAAAGAATGCAACAGTAGGGAAAGCGTTGGATAGCGTAGGGTTAAAATTACTATTCCAACTCCAGAGAGTGCAATAGTAGGGAAAGCGTTGGATAGCGTAAAGGTAAAAATTACTATTCCCACTCCAGAGAGTGCAACAGTAGGGAAAACATTGGATAGCGTACAGGTAAAAACTACTATTCCAACTCCAAAGAGTGCAACAGTAGGGAAAGCGCTGGATAGCGTAGGGGTAAAAATTACTATTCCAACTCCAAAGAGTGCAACAGTAGGGAAAGCGTTGGATAGCGTAGGGGTACAAATTACTATTCCCACTCCAGTAAGTGAAACAGTAGGGAAAGCACTGGATAGCGTAGGGGTAAAAATTACTATTCCAACTCCAAAGAGTGCAACAGTAGGGAAAGCGTTGGATAGCGTAGGGTTAAAATTACTATTCCAACTCCAGAGAGTGCAATAGTAGGGAAAGCGTTGGATAGCGTAAAGGTAAAAATTACTATTCCCACTCCAGAGAGTGCAACAGTAGGGAAAACGTTGGATAGCGTAGGGGTAAAAATTACTACTCCAACTCCAAAGAGTGCAACAGTAGGGAAAGCGCTGGATAGCGTAGGGGTAAAAATTACTATTCCAACTCCAGAGAGTGCAACAGTAGGGAAAGCGTTGGATAGCGTAGGGGTACAAATTACTATTCCCACTCCAGTAAGTGAAACAGTAGGGAAAGCGCTGGATAGCGTAGGGGTAAAAATTACTATTCCAACTCCAAAGAGTGCAACAGTAGGGAAAGCGTTGGATAGCGTAGGGGTAAAAATTACTATTCCAACTCCCGATAGTGCAATAGTAGGGAAAGCGTTGGATAGCGTAAGGGTAAAAATTACTATTCCCACTCCAGAGAGTGCAACAGTAGGGAAAGTGTTGGATAGCGTAGGAAAAAGAATTACTATTCCAACTCCAGAGAGTGCAATAGTAGAGAAAACGTTGGATAGCGTAGGAGTAAAAATTACTATTACCACTCCAGTGAATCCAACAGTAGGGAAAGCGTTGGATAGCGTAGGGGTAAAATTTACTATTCCCACTCCAGAGAGTGCAACAGTAGTGAAAACGCTGGATAGCGTAGGGGTACAAATTACCATTCCCACTCCAGTAAGTGAAACAGTAGGAAAAGCGCAGGATAGCGTAGGGGTAAAAATTACTATTCCCACTCCAGTAAGTGAAACAGTAGGGAAAGCGCTGGATAGCGTAGGGGTAAAAATTAATATTCCAACTCCAGAGAGTGGAACAGTAGGAAAAGCGCTGGATAGCGTAGGGGTAAAAATTACTATTCCAACTCCAGAGAGTGCAACAGTAGGGAAAGCGTTGGATAGCATAGGGGTACAAATTACTATTCCCACTCCAGTAAGTGAAACAGTAGGGAAAGCTCTGGATAGCGTAGGGGTAAATATTACTATTCCAACTCCAAAGAGTGCAACAGTAGGGAAAGCGTTGGATAGCGTAAGGGTAAAAATTACTATTCCCACTCCAGTGAGTCCAACAGAAGGGAAAGCGTTGGATAGCGTAGGAGTAAAACTTACTATTCCCACTCCAGAGAGTGCAACAGTAGTGAAAACGCTGGATAGCGTAGGGGTACAAATTGCTATTCCCACTCCAGTAAGTGAAACACTAGGGAAAGCGCTGGATAGCGTAGGGTTAAAAATTACTATTCCAACTCCAGATAGTAAAACAGTTGGGAAAGCACTGGATAGCATAGGTATTCTATAAACATAATAACCAATTAAATAATTAGTTATAAAAAAATAGCATATTCATAATTAATTTACAAAATATGTATTATTAAATACCAATTATTTAAAATAAATATTTATATAAATAACTTTAAATTACATCCCACACTATTCCCCCTTTAACACACAACACACTACACATACAAAATACACAATACATTTAAATATCAGTTTATCTATTGTTTACAATTAATAATACATTCTTTATAATTAATATACTTATTATTTACAAATATATACATATTAACTACCAAATTACAATTATTCACAAATTAATTATTATTTAACAATACATTAATTAGCAATAACAACAAACAACATTAATTACAAATAATTAAAAATTATCAGTAATTATTTGAATTTAATTACACCCCACCCTATTCCCCTATAAACCCACAACCCACTACACATAAAAATTCACATAATTAATTTAAGCATCAATTAATCACTTAATAAAATTAAATCACCAATTAATTAGTAATTAACAATTAATTAATTAACAATACCAATAAAGAAATATTAATATTAAACTAATTATAACTTATATAATTAACCAATTAATACAATTAATTTACAATTAATAATTAATTAACAATTAATTAATCAGTTAATATATTTAATTAACAATTAGTAATTAATTAACAATTAATTAATCATAAATACCAATTAAACAATACATATTAATTAATTAATTATAATTAAATTACTTCCCACCCTATTCCCCTATAAACCCACAACCCGCTCTGATACTAAAACGCTAAATTATATTTTAAATAATTATTAATCTCTAAACATTTTTTTTTAAATGTATTAAAATACATTACAATGATCTTTCACATACAAATAAAATACATATTAAAATACATTACACTAATAAAATATCGATATTCTTGACATCGACATTTTTGATTACGATATTACTTACATCTATATTAATGACTTCGATATTATTAACTTCGATAATACTTACCTTGGGGTCGATATTCTGTCCATCGATATTCTTGACTTCGATATTCTTTACCTACGATATTTCAACTCCATATACTTGTAGGTCGACATTTAAAACTCGATATTTAGACTGCTCACCTTTTAACCAAACGTTTGGGGTAGCCCCTTGAAATCAATCGGGTGCTCAGATCTTCGGACTCGGTCAAGTAGTCAACCCGATTTGTGCAGTTTCTACGGATGCGCAGAAACTGACCTACCGGGAGGTTATCTCTCAGGCCACGTGGGTGGTAACTGCTGTACCTTAGGAGGGAGTTACGTTCGGTAGGTTTCCTGTATAAAGTAGTGAATAATTTGTTGTCTTCACTAAAGATCTTTAGATCGAGGAGAGGTATTTCGTGGGCGTCGGACTGAATGGTGAACTGGATGTCATGATCGCATCGATTCAGCCATTCATGTAACAAATTTAGTTGAACTGTATCGCCATTCCAGATTAGTAATATATCATCGATATATCTTTTCCATAAATTGACATATTGAGAAAAAGGATTGTTGTTTAGAACATAACGTTTTTCAAAATTGTCCATATACAGGATGGCTAGATCTGGGGCAAAGGCAGCTCCCATCGCTACACCCTTCGTCTGTACATAGTAGTTGCCTTGAAAGTAGAAAAAGTTCTTCTTCATAGCGATGGTGAGGACTGCTATGATAAAATCAGTGGGTACCATTACTGGAGCCGGTCTTGAATTCAGAATCTCTCGCATAACTTCCAATGCTGGTTCCTGGGGAATGCTAGTATAGAGTGAGACAATGTCACAGGTGACAAGTAATTGCTCACTGGAATCAAATGGTTTATTGTCAACCAGGGTGATGACTTGCATGGTATCACGTAAGTACGTTTCCGTCTTCTCAGCAATTGGTTTTAAAAAGAAGTCTTTGTACTTACATAGTGGTTCCAATAATGAACCGCAACCCGATACAATTGGGCGTCCAGGTGGATGGAGCATATCTTTATGTATCTTCGGTAGGGTGTATATGGTAGGTAATCGTGGACATTTTTGGTTAAGATAATCAAATTCCAATTTACTCAAGAAACCCAAATTGAATGCATCAGAGGTGATTCGATGAATTTCATTGGTCAAATCCTTGGTGGGGTCAGATCTTAACAAAGAATAGCTGACACCATCTTGCAGTTGTCACATAATTTCAGATTTGTATGCACTCGTGTCCTGTACCACTATGGCTCCTCCCTTATCAGCGGACTTGATCACAATATCTTTGTTGTTTTTAAGGGTCAAAGGGCAGCTCTCTCAGATCTGCTAGTGTTGGGTATGGTGTGTTTATATGTTGATAGTAAGGTGTTGATATCCTTCAAAACCATACTCTCATAGGCCAAAATTCTATTGCTCATTGCATTAGTAGGCGGAACGAACTTAGATGGGACCCGTAGTCCTGTAAAAGATTTCAAAGGACTATCTTCAGAATTCCTGAAGAAATACCTGAGACGGATTTTGCGGAAGAATCCATGCAGTTCTGTCCTGAGATTGAATGAATTTGGATGAGCCGTGGGGACACATGACAGACCTTTCAAGAGAACTTCTTGTTCATCTGTATTCAGGGAATATGAAGAAATATTGACCACTGGATTATTCTTGAGCTCTACCACCTGTATACCTTGCGTCTCGTCGAGATTTCCCCGTGGTTCTCCGGTTGAAAGCGGACCTGCTTGGGGATCGCACCTCTGCCCCTGTCCCAATTCGTATTCAATGGGTTCTGCTGCCCTCTCGAAGTTCCTCTTGGCCAATTCCCGCCTCGTCCTCGCGGTGGCCTCCATTGGCCTTCCCCTAAAAAAGGAAAATAACCTTGGGGAGGGTACCAATTATCACGGTAGTTATAATCGTAACTCGGGCACGAAGCCTCCTGATCACTGTCTGAACTCACCGAGGAATCTGAGAAAGTAGTGAAATTCCTCCTTCCCCTGAAGGCACCTCTGCCCCTCCCCGTGAAACGACCAGAGTTGTCTTGTTTATAGTAATCGTCGTTGAGGTAGGGGTAAGTGTTCTTTTCTCATAGAATCTAATATCCTTGGAGAGTTTATCTAACTTCTTATTCTGAGTAGTGGTTTCAAAGTCTTTTAATGATTTAATGAGATTTTAAAGAGCGCTTTTAGCATTAATCAATGTTGAATCCCCTGCGATTTCTTGTTTGAGGGCTGCAATTTCTCTTGTCAAAACTTGAACCTGTTGCGCTGTTGTCTCCACTCCTAACACCATCCAATGTCGTGAGGCATTATTGGCAATAAAGCTGAAGCTTTCAGCTTTAATCTACAGACATCAGATTGATCTTAAAAAGGGGGCGGGGGGGAGTACTCAACAAAATGGGACCATCCTAGTTCATAACCGTTTCCCGCATTTGATTTGTACGTACGATGTTTCTCGATAAGCATACATTCGCCCGTTGGGCCTTAGTCACATTTTGTTGAGTACCCCCCCCCCCCCCCCCCCCCCTTTTTAAGCTCAATCTGATGTCTGTAGATTATGGTACCTGTCCTGTGCGCCCAATGTCCTCAGTATGGGTCCTGTTTTAAAGCTTTCTTACGACATTGGATGGTGTTAGGAGTGGAGACAGCAGCGCAACAGGTTCAAGTTTTGACAAGAGAAATTGCAGCCCTCAAACAAGAAATCGTAGGGGATTCAACATTGATTAATGCTAAAAGCGCTCTTGAAAATCTCACTAAGGGCGATATGTAGGAAGCCAAATACCGGTCGGTAACGGCCGATTTTCGGTAAATATCCCATTACCGACCGGTATTTAGGCATTTGCTATGTAGGGGGCATATTTCAGGATTCGGTAATTTACCGAATCGGTAAAATTACCGAATTGGTAAAATTACCGATTCGGTAAATACCGAATCCTGAAATGAGATGTAGGAAACACTCTAATGAGTATTGTGTAGGAATTAGAATTCGGTATTTACCACCAAATATAGGTTGGTGATAAATACCGAATACATTGCAAAAAGCAATATTTTGCTGAAATAAGAGTGTCATGTGGCAGACATACATGCCCTTAGGGCATGTATGTCCGCCACATGTGCACACATGCAGGAATCAGGGGTGCAACAGGGTGTCAATGTGACACCCTGCCACCCTTGAATGTGCTCCCCCCATTACCGAATCGGTATTTACCGATTCGGTAATGAGGCATACCTTCCCATTGATTCCTATGGGCCGCCTCCAGGCCCATAGGAATCAATGGGAAGGTATGCCTCATTACCGAATCGGTAAATACCGATTCGGTAATTACCGAATTTCTCCGATTCGGTAACATTTACCGAATTATTACCTAAATACAATTTACCGATTCTTAAATACCGAATAGGTAAAATTCGGTATTTAAGAATCGGTAAATTGTATGCCACCTACATATGGCCCTAAATCATTAAAAGACTTTGAAACCACTACTCAGAATAAGAAGTTAGATAAACTCTCCAAGGATATTAGATTCTATGAGAAAAAGAACACTTACCCCTACCTCAACGACGATTACTATAAACAAGACAACTCTGGTCGTTTCACGGGGAGGGGCAGAGGTGCCTTCAGGGGAAGGAGGAATTTCACTACTTTCTCAGATTCCTCGGTGAGTTCAGACAGTGATCAGGAGGCTTCGGGCCCGAGTTACGATTATAACTACCGTGATAATTGGTACCCTCCCCAAGGTTATTTTCCTTTTTTAGGGGAAGGCCAATGGAGGCCACCGCGAGGACGAGGCGGGAATTGGCCAAGAGGAACTTCGAGAGGGCAGCAGAACCCATTGAATACGAATTGGGACAGGGGCAGAGGTGCGATCCCCAAGCAGGTCCGCTTTCAACCGGAGAACCACGGGGAAATCTCGACGAGACGCAAGGTATACAGGTGGTAGAACTCAAGAATAATCCAGTGGTCAATATTTCTTCATATTCCCTGAATACAGATGAACAAGAAGTTCTCTCGAAAGGTCTGTCATTTGTCCCCACGGCTCATCCAAATTCATTCAATCTCAGGACAGAACTGCATGGATTCTTCCGCAAGATCCGTCTCAGGTATTTCTTCAGGAATTCTGAAGATAGTCCTTTTAAATCTTTTACAGGACTACGGGTCCCATCTACGCTCGTTCCACCTACTAATGCAATGAGCAATAGAATTTTGGCCTATGAGAGTATGGTTTTGAAGGATGTCAACACCTTACTATCAACATATAAACACACCATACCCAACACTAGCAGATCTGAGAGAGCTGCCTTTTTGACCCTTAAAAACAACAAGGATATTGTGATCAAGTCCGCTGATAAGGGAGGAGCCATAGTGGTACAGGACACGAGTGCATACAAATCTGAAATTATGAGACAACTGCAAGATGGTGTCAGCTATTCTTTGTTAAGATCTGACCCCACCAAGGATTTGACCAATGAAATTCATCGAATCACCTCTGATGCATTCAATTTGGGTTTCTTGAGTAAATTGGAATTTGATTATCTTAACCAAAAATGTCCACGATTACCTACCATATACACCCTACCGAAGATACATAAAGATATGCTCCATCCACCTGGACGCCCAATTGTATCGGGTTGCAGTTCATTATTGGAACCACTATGTAAGTACAAAGACTTCTTTTTAAAACCAATTGCTGAGAAGACGGAAACGTACTTACGTGATACCATGCAAGTCATCACCCTGGTTGACAATAAACCATTTGATTCCAGCGAGCAATTACTTGTCACCTGTGACATTGTCTCACTCTATACTAGCATTCCCCAGGAACCAGCATTGGAAGTTATGCGAGAGATTCTGAATTCAAGACCGGCTCCAGTAATGGTACCCACTGATTTTATCATAGCACTCCTCACCATCGCTATGAAGAAGAACTTTTTCTACTTTTAAGGCAACTACTATGTACAGACGAAGGGTGTAGCGATGGGAGCTGCCTTTGCCCCAGATCTAGCCATCCTGTATATGGACAATTTTGAAAAACGTTATGTTCTAAACAACAATCCTTTTTCTCAATATGTCAATTTATGGAAAAGATATATCGATGATATATTACTAATATGAAATGGTGATACAGTTCAACTAAATTTGTTCCATGAATGGCTGAATCGATGCGATCATGACATCCAGTTCACCATTCAGTCCGACGCACACGAAATACCTTTCCTCGATCTAAAGATCTTTAGTGAAGACAACAAATTATTCACTACTTTATACAGGAAACCTACCGAACGTAACTCCCTCCTAAGGTACAGCAGTTACCACCCACATGGCCTGAGAGATAACCTCCCGGTAGGTCAGTTTCTACGCATCCGTAGAAACTGCACAAAGCGGGTTGACTACTTGACCGAGTCCGAAGATCTGAGCACCCAATTGATTTCAAGGGGCTACCCCAAACGTTTGGTTAAAAGGGCCCAGAAAAGGGCCTGGTTCAACCCAAGGGAAACCTTACTCACGGCCAAAGATCCTGATGAATCCGCCAGGAAAAAATGATCTGTGTCATGACGTTTTCCACCAGAAGTAACGCTGTCAAAAAGATCATAAATAATCATTGGAACTTAGTAGCAACTGAGATTGATCAACCGAATTTACCCATGCATTCCTTCAGAAAGGCTATGAGCATTAAGGATCACGTGGTACACTCTTTCTTGGAGGACCCAGTGGAACCCACCATCCAATCACTCTGGAACTTACCGCCTATCATGGGACACTTCAAATGTGGGTCCTGTAAAGCATGTCTAACAACAATTCAAACAAAAAAGTTTGTCTACAAGCACCATACAATCATGTTGCATTCCCATACTAACTGTAACTCTACCAATGTGATTTATGGGATCCTTTGCCCCTGCGGTCAGTTATATATTGGCCAAACACAGCAGAAAATCAAAGCAAGAATATTGCACCATCAAAGCAGAATCAGATGCTATGTTCCAGGAGCACCCCTAGTCGAGCATTACAGCCAACTGGGTCACAGTCCTGACCAAATGCAATGGCTTGTGGTGGAGAAAACCAAGTTGGATCCAAGAGGAGGTAATATATCCTCTATCCTAACCATTAGGGAATCCAAATGGATGATCCGTTTGGATACTATTAATTTTGGTTTAAATGAACAAGATCCCAGCAATGCACAATTAGCTGTTCTTAGCAACTAAGATTTACTGTTAACTCTGTGCTATTTTCTTTACCAGGTGGACTTTTATCATATGTTTCATTTTTGGGTATCTTCATCTATATTCAATATGCTTTCCATATCTAACATGATGATAAATGTCTTAATTCTAAATCATCTTATGACCTTTTTAGCATGCGTTGTGCTAGCAATCTGTAGCATGCTATTGTATGAATTAGGTAGAAATGTTATGGACACATACACATTTGGTTCATTCTGCTGTGTCACTATATTCCAAGTTCACGTTATTTATAAATGTGGTGTTACTGATGACATATCCTACAATTTCTTTTATCTAGTAATTGAGGTTTTTTGTCCTCTAACTTAAAAAGATTGGCCACGTTTTTCGTTAGAACAATATGCCACCTTTAACGTGTAGCCCATATGTATAATTTGGTTTATGATCATGTACTTAGATTACCATCCTGATGTTTATGTGACTAAACAAAAAATCTTCGTTTGATGTACTATGCACACCTGTTTTGCTGCTGTATCGTTTCACCCACCAATGACTTCATTTACGAATGTTTCACTTACCATTGTGTTATTTTCCTCAGCCACCTTCGATTGAGGCCTTGGGTTTTTCCGTCTTCCAGTTCATAATGTGAACATATATTTTTCATTAACAATTTATCAAATTTCAGCCCGATTCCTTCCCTTTTACATGGTCACCCCCATTATTTAGCCCTTATGTTTACAACGGGTTTCAACATTTATTTTCAAAGAAAAACACCCTTGATGTCTTTCTTCTAATGCACTGTTACCTCTAGCATCCAGCGGCTGCGCCGCGCGGGACGTCATGTGGCGCACGGCGTCTCATCCCTAGTTAAGGGTTTTCGCTACCGCAGCGCCCTTACATCCATCTCTGAGGAGAGGAACCTGTTGCGATCAACGGTAAGCCCCTTCCTTGGCCCTTGTTCCTTTTAACATTTTCGGCTATTTGTATGCCGTATCGTACACCGATGTGTTTTGAACTATTTGCCCTTCTTTCCTGCTAGAGGACGTTTGGTGTTTGTTTATGCGACCCCAAGTTTTCCCTCCGGGTTTATTCGTCCTTTTCTGCTGAGATCACATACGTCCATAGCCGGGCTCATTTTTCCAAGCATACCGCCCTCCCAGATATCAACCATTGATCGTTGTTGTTCATGCAATGATATTTTAAGTAAGGTTTTACACCCCCGGGTCTACTCTTCCTGAATTCTGCAATTGATTCAGGGGCGCGACCATCCTAGTTCATAAGGGTTTCCCGCATTTGATTTGTACGTACGATGTTTTAAGCTCAATCTGATGTCTGTAGATTATGGTACCTGTCCTGTGCGCCCAATGTCCTCAGTATGGGTCCTGTTTTAAAGCTTTCTTACATTCGCTCTTTTGATGTTTTATCCATAGAGGTACAAAAGGGGGTGGTGATGGACGGAGCATCAGAACCAATCAAACACTCACACCCAGTCAACAGATCTGGGTTTGATCCATCACCGTTCTTTAGCCCACTCTGCCACCCAGTTCAGACATGGCCATATGCAAATCAGTCTGACCCTGTGCCTCATGGGAACAGTCCAGCCCGAACTGCCAAGCCATGCCTTCCCTGGACCGAAAACAAGCTTCCTAGGACCGGTTTCTGGCATTTCAGCCGTCTTCAGCCAGGCTTGCTTGAATCCAGTGGCAGAGTGAGCAAGGGACTCACTTCTGAGCATACCCTGCCAACTTATGGCGAACAAAGCGGTACAAAAGGGGGCGGTGATGGACGGAGCATCAGAACCAATCAAACACTCACACCCAGTCAACAGATCTGGGCTTGATCCATCACCGTTCTTTAGCCCACTCTGCCACCCAGTTCAGACATGGCCATATGCAAATCAGTCTGACCCTGTGCCTCATGGGAACAGTCCAGCCCGAACTGCCAAGCCATGCCTTCCCTGGACCGGAAACAAGCTTCCTAGGACCGGTTTCTGGCATTTCAGCCGTCTTCAGCCAGGCTTGCTTGTATCCAGTGGCAAAGTGAGCAAGGGACTCACGTCTGAGCATACCCTGCCAACTTATGGCGAACAAAGCGGTACAAAAGGGGGTGGTGATGGACGGAGCATCAGAACCAATCAAACACTCACACCCAGTCAAGAGATCTGGGTTTGATCCATCACCGTTCTTTAGCCCACTCTGCCACCCAGTTCAGACATGGCCATATGCAAATCAGTCTGACCCTGTGCCTCATGGGAACAGTCCAGCCCGAACTGCCAAGCCATGCCTTCCCTGGACCGGAAACAAGCTTCCTAGGACCGGTTTCTGGCATTTCAGCCGTCTTCAGCCAGGCTTGCTTGAATCCAGTGGCAAAGTGAGCAAGGGACTCACGTCTGAGCATACCCTGCCAACTTATGGCGAACAAAGTGGTACAAAAGGGGGTGGTGATGGACGGAGCATCAGAACCAATCAAACACTCACACCCAGTCAACAGATCTGGGTTTGATCCATCACCGTTCTTTAGCCCACTCTGCCACCCAGTTCAGACATGGCCATATGCAAATCAGTCTGACCCTGTGCCTCATGGGAACAGTCCAGCCCGAACTGGCAAGCCATGCCTTCCCTGGACCGGAAACAAGCTTCCTAGGACCGGTTTCTGGCATTTCAGCCGTCTTCAGCCAGGCTTGCTTGAATCCAGTGGCAAAGTGAGCAATGGACTCACGTCTGAGCATACCCTGCCAACTTATGGCGAACAAAGCGGTACAAAAGGGGGTGGTGATGGACGGAGCATCAGAACCAATCAGACACTCACACCCAGTCAACAGATCTGGGTTTGATCCATCACCGTTCTTTAGCCCACTCTGCCACCCAGTTCAGACATGGCCATATGCAAATCAGTCTGACCCTGTGCCTCATGGGAACAGTCCAGCCCGAACTGCCAAGCCATGCCTTCCCTGGACCGGAAACAAGCTTCCTAGGACCGGTTTCTGGCATTTCAGCCGTCTTCGTCTTCGTGAGTGTTTGATTGGTTCTGATGCTCCGTCCATCACCACTTACCCTATTACCTCACTCCATTCACTACCCTGCCCCTCCCTTTGGCACCCTGCAATTTGAATCAGTACTGATGTATTTCTAGTAATGTGTATTTTCCAAGTGTGATTAAATAACACGTTGCCATCACGTAATTGTTCAATCATCTTTGATGCTGATTTTGCTAATGTTTTACAAGTTCTTATGCTCTGGAACCTTTTTCTTTACACTGACTTTTACCATTGGCTGATGATGACCTGACACCAGACAGGATGGATACATAATTGTTTTTGTGTTTAATATACATGTTCCTGAATTCTAACAGTCTAGCCAAAGCTTTCCACCTCCCATTCCTTAGAAATGCGCTAAGAGCTTTGTGCTGAACATACTGGTCCAGGCCATTTGCTTTGTGACTATCTATTACCTTTACACTATCAGCTGCTGCTGGTGGTATTTTGAGAACTTTCTTTAGGTATACAGCAACTGCTTTGACTAATTCCTGATTAGGAGAAGACTCTGACAAGTTTTTCAGAACTACTCTTCATGAGAAGTTCACTAAACTCTAATTTCCATTTCTAAATGCCCCTTAAAATTCTCACACTTTTCCAAATGGAATCTTTATGGGCTCTGATAGTTTAGGATCTATTAGTGTAGAGTAAGGACTTAGGTCAAATTCCTTTATGGAGCACGCTGTGAAATGTATCTGTTTGCTGCTAATCATTATTTTTTCTCGAAATTTCTGTAAACTGATTTAACTAATATGAATTTAAATAAAGAGAAAAAACTCAAACCACATGCCCTATAAAAGGTAAATAAAACTTTTAAAACTTACTTAAACTCTCATTGTTGACTGAACATAAGAAGCAATGTTGAAATTTGATATTGATTTATGCTCCATTCAAAAACTGTGGCAACGATTCAGTCGACCTGGAGAAGATCAAGGCACGGAGTTGGAAACCATTGTTGTAAGTTAAAAGGAGTGAACTGATTTTAAACTACTCAAATGCCAGCAGCTGCAATATGATTCAATGGGGTAACCAACTGAGCGATGGGTTTTAGTGGGGTACATATCTTTCAGAGTGCCCTTGATTGCCTCCAGCATGAGAGTTTGATTAAGTGCCACTAGGTCATAAGGTTCCAATTGCAGTAGGGCAAGATCCTTAATGAGTGGGGTAGAGGCTTCCAAGGTGGGGCACTCACGCACTGCATTAAGAGAGTGGTAGTAATCTGCAAAGGCAGTTGCAGTGTCTACTGATATGGTGAGTTTCTCACCACAGTCATCCGTAAGGTATTAAACCAAGCGGAGACTACCTCTTTTGTCACAGCCAGTATAACAATTTACCTCTTTATCTCCCCATTCATACGCTCTTCTCGTCTAGGACACCCAACATTAACGGGGCTTTGCAAGAGACACCTGTCTTAAGGACACCTTCTCAAGTGCCAGGCAAAGCTCTACCTGCTCAGTCTGCCTACCCTGATTGTCTTGCTCTTGGGCCATAATGCCGATTTCCAGTTTAGATATCTGTCGATATTTCT
The DNA here is from genome assembly GCF_964204655.1 of Triturus cristatus. NCBI lineage: Eukaryota > Metazoa > Chordata > Amphibia > Caudata > Salamandridae > Triturus > Triturus cristatus. Next base: position 895,703,225 of record NC_140580.1, on the reverse strand, counting down.
CCATCTCTTTACTTCTCAAATATGATCTGGGAACTCTCTGTAAAGTAGCTTTCCTGGCTGCCCATGTGGGCCAAGTGAGTCCCCTGTTCCCCTGTTCCCAAAGTAATCCTCAGTTCCTGGGCTAAGAATTGTGTGAATTCTTTGTCTACTACTAAGCACTGAGCATTGAGCCGCCAATTAGGGCAGGGTCCTTTTCTATGAAAGCCAAAGTGCAGTACTACCAGAGCGGGTTCCCAATACCTCTGGGTTGAATAAAGGAGTCAGTGGTGTGGGTGAGATCAGTAGCAAGGAGAAGCAACAAATGAATGTGAGACATCATTTTCTGTGCTGCTGACAAATGAGTATATCCCCAAGATTGGGGATTCCACATCTGCCAATGTGACACAGAGCCCCAGACTGTGAGCCCAGCCCCATAGCTCTAATAATTAAGCAGTAGGGGCAGGTGCTATAAACACTGGTGCCAGCTCAGGCACCAGGAGATAGAGAACCTCTTTGTAAGGCAGACAGGCCAGAAAGCATACCATCCAGGATGTTAGTCACTTGTGTGAGTTGCTGGCTGACAGGCTGAATGGTGTGCAACAATGCTGTCTGCCCCACAGAAACATTTAGAACTTAGAGTGCCTTCTTTCCTTAGAGTCCTTTCAGGATGAGGGATGCAAAGGGAAAGATGCTCTGGGTGAAGAAGACCGTGGCCCATTTACAATGAATGGCCACAGGGCCGCTCTGCATCAGTAACTCCACTTTCCGATTTCCAGTGGCTCGCTTATATGTCCCTTGAAGTCTGCCCAACCTCTTGCAAATCACACATATGAACACATCAGTTTTACCATGAACTTACAATGAAGATGGATCCTTGTAGGTTATGAATATAGATTTATTTAACTTTGACACAGGTTACAGGTAAAGCCCCATCAGGAGCAGCATCCTTGCTAATCAGTACATCCACTCCAACTGAACTCCTCCAAACACAAACACTCTCAACATTCTAAGGACCTCACACACTGGCTGAGCAGCAGGGAAGAGAACATCAATTACATCAATGGGGAGGATACCTTATACTGAATAGTAGATTACAACACATCTCCCCCTTTAAGGAGGCATAGAAAATCCAATGGGTTGTAAGATGGTAAAATCCACAAGCAATAAATACGTCCCACAAATTTACCATACAAGTGTACAGATAACTTAAAACGTCTCTGCCCAGATAACCTAAAACTTCTCTGCTCATCCATCAAGGAACACTAACTACCCGTTCCCCTCCACAACATATACACTCAAACAGGACTAGCCCGTTACCCTCCACAACACAACACTCATACAGGACCAGGGCTTTCTCCACACTCTACTGCATTGGGGTGTAACCATGTACCCCTTATACCATTCACTTAAGCAGGACTAGGGCTTATTCCATACTCTACTTCATTGGCTTGTAACAACAAACCCCGTAAAACATTTGGCTTAACACACTGCCCCCACATCCTTATCTCCTTAGTAAGGATTTACATATATCAACAGGATGTAACACACACATCCTAAAACATTGGGCTTAACATACTGCCCCTACATCCTAACCCCTTAGGAAAGATGCTCAACTCTACAACTCCGGGCCTAGTATACTACCCCTACATCAATAACCCCTTCAAAGGATGGGCAAAGCACGGTCCCACTTCAGGACCAAGATAACACACACTCTTCCTCCCTTATGCATACACAACAGGATCAGGAAGACTAATCACATGACACTAATATGTCACTCATTTCACTCTCCCCCTTCTGCATACTCAACAGGACCGGGAAGAATAATCACACAAGACACCACATGCCACTCAGCACATGTGGCTCTAGCATAAAACTGCATAAAAACATTACCCAAAATCAACAAAGAACTGGAAATACAGCATATCACCCCTGCCCAATACACCCATAACCTTGGGCAAAAAACTCAGAATGACATAGAATATACAAATAAGCAGCAACTCAAACTGGCCTTGACATAAAAAAAACGGACCATGACCGGGAATACAAGTTCTCCAACATAGGTGAGCAGCTTCTGTAGTAAAAGATACTACAAAGTAAAGCTCATTAAGTACTTTAATGGAGCATCCAAACACAAAGAGCAAAGCAAGGTAACTGACCTCAAATGTTACATTGAACCTTGAACACATATTAAAACATAACAAGACCAAACAATGTGCGGTACATGCAACTTGTACTGAAATATTAGAACACACCTACAGAACGTCGTGTGTTCTAATAAAGAAACTACTACTACATACCTTCCTTCCTTATATAAACAACAAATAATAATAAAGAAAGAAATAATACAAATCTCATTAATATAGCACAACATTCTTACCTTTATTTAGTAACACTCTGACCCTTTTTCTCGCAATAGCATAAGAAAAAGTACTTAAATCATTAAAATCGCATTCACCATTTACTACTCCATTACTTGTATCAATAACAGATTCACTACCAAAATCTGATTCACACTTAAAATGAACATCCTTCGAAATCATTTTGTTTGCTTTTGCTAATCTTGTAATACTCCACCAAGACCCATTGTTTAGTAATGCAGACGATCTCCCAACTTTCACCACATTAAACACACCCGAAAACTTGGATTGACCTTTTTAGGTCTCACCTGAGCCAGCGCAAGCGCTGCTCTGCGAGACATTTAGTAATTGGGCTTTCAAAAGTGCTACCACACGCTTTTGCTGGCCTCAAGCTTGCGGTTGCGCGCGGGTGCATGCGCGCAGCTGCCAATTTGTGTGTCCCACACACTCCGTCGCTGCTTCAACTCCTCCCCCACCCTTTCATCTCACTTCTCCTCCCACCAGTCCATGTCCACTGTTGGGGACAGGAGGAGGACGGTAGGCGCGGGGCGCCACACTTGATTTTGTTAGGGTATTCCCAGGAAGTGTGTTATGCATGTCTGCATTAGTTACAGTGCACTTTTTTTTTCTTTAGATTACCTCGCCTCGAGTTTGGAATGTTGTTTGCTGGCTTCCAGATGCAGACCCCCCCCACGGCTTGTTGCGGCTGCGCCTCACTTTAATCACTTTTTTTAAATGTAGCATATGCGCAACAAGAGGCTCTCAACAAAAGGTTGTTTTATCCACCCACTACCCTCTCCCTTCTCCCCCTCTCTCTCACTACCCCCTCCCTTCTTTCCCTCCCTTCTCGTCAGTCACCGGGCTGAATTTATGCGTCCCACACACTCCGTCGCTACTCCAACTCCTTCCCCACCCTTTCATCTCACTTCTCCTCCCACCAGTCCATGTCCGCTGTTGGGGACAGGAGGAGGACGGTAGGCGCGGGGCGCCACACTTGATTTTGTTAGGGTATTCCCAGAAAGCGTGTTATACGTGTGTCTACATTAGTTGCAGTGCACTTTTTTTTTCTTTAGATTACCTCGCCTCGAGTTTGGAATGTTGTTTGCTGGCTTTCAGATGCAGACCCCTCCCACAGCTTGTTGCGGCTGCGCCTCACTTTAATCACTTTTTTTAAACGCAGCATACGCGCAACAAGAGGCTCTTAACAAAAGGTTGTTTTTCCACCCGTTTTGTTGAAGGGTGTACTATTTTACACAGTGGCACATTGGTCTGTGTAAGGGTTCTGAAACCCTGCAGCACTCTTATTAACAGAACTTTGTGCGAGACTGGCCCTGTGAAACCTATGCCTGCAGCTGTCCGGTTTGGATCCCTGTTTCTTTTTGCCACCTCTTCCCTCTGCTTGTAATTCAATTTGGTACCTTCTGGGTTTCCTCTAGAATGCCTTATGCTAATTGAGTGACATCAGTACTACATACACAGTGTTTGGCGGCTGATTGAATTTCACCCCGGCAGGAAGGGCGGGGAAGTATGCGTGGAGAGCTCTGAGGAGAGGGCATGACTCCACACTAGGCACGCCTCTCAGCAGCTTTTGGTGTGTATGTACATGTTATTAATTAATTTTTGTATTGCTACACGGCTAACTGGACAGTTAAGAGCATGCTCATTTTGTATCGCTGTGCAGGCTCCCTTTAATACTATGGCGGAATTGCTTGTTATTTTCTGTAAGTCGTGTTCTAGCCCGCAGTGCATATCTCCTAAAACCCAACTTACAGAAAATAACAACAAGCAATTCCGCCATAGTAATAATTCAAAACGGGTGTCACTTTGCCTTCCCCCTACCCGCTTTGTTTTGTCTTTCCTCCTTTTTGCTTCACCTAACCCTGCTTGCCCATGGTGTGTGGGTAGCATTTTGGAAACAATAGGTTTAACTCTTGAATGGTTAGGTTGTTTCTGCATCCTCTAAAAGTACGTACATTCTGTGAGGTTTGGGTGAAAATGAGTTACCCTTGCTTGCCCCTCTCTTGTGTCACACCTGTACAGCTGTTGACTTGACTGCCTCTTCCTGTCAGGAGTGACACGGAGAAAAACAAACATCGCACCTTCCAACATACAATATCGCCAACTATAAATGTGTCTTTTGTGTAATGTAACTGGTGCTCATGTAAAGCGCTTCAATACCTTCCAGACAAGTTCACGCTATAAAAGTGCAAAAAACAAAAACCCAACCTCCTTCCTGTTGCTTCTGTACCCGCCGTTGTGTTCTAATGTAAATGGTGCAATAACTTCTTCCACTTTTGTAGATAGGAGGATTTTGGGTCCTCGTTGTAGAGCAACCGTTTCAGAGGTAGTTGCAAAGGTGTACTCAAAATAGGACTGCACGTCATGCAGCTTTAGAAAGTGTCGCTGATAATTGCTAGATACAAACCAGGCAAAAAGTGTGGCCCTTTTATCTATCATTGGCGCTGTTATAAAAGCTCCACAGCTGACAATCCTTAATTGTGGTGTATGTGAAGGGTGGTGTGAGTGGTAGGTGGGACAGTTGCATTTGTGGAATAAATGAACACGGGGAGTTTCTTTAAAAATCTAAATTCCTTTATATCTGTAATCCTAATCTTAGCAGCAACAGGAGATCTCAGTGCTCGTTTCATTTGCAACGAACACACAGCTGGCTGCTGTGAGCAGTGTAATTGGAACAGTGTTTCTACTTGCCCGCCACTCTTGTGGGAACTCAACGTGAACCCAGTGTACATAAGCAATTGTAACTTAGTATTTCACTTGAAGATAATGTTAGCTGCTTTTGTATGTTTAACAAATGATGGTGGCTAGGGGACCCGTTTGTCTCACAAACCACATGTGTTGTTTTGCTTTCACATGGCTTGCCACCACTTCAAACCATAAATAATCAAACGTTTTGTAACACAAATCTGAGAGCGAATAGTAAGTAACGGTCAAATGCTTTTCGCAAAAAGATGAATCGAGAGGTGTTGTCCTTTATTTGTTTATTCCTTTATTCGATTTTCATTATGTAGTTTAAGACATAAAACCTCGTGCAGCCAATGTGTTTCGCCCATGTATGAGCTTCTTCAGGGCATCTAGACAAAAATGTAGAAAACTTTCTTAGCTACTCCCAGTGATGGTTTGTAATAGCTGTGCACAATTCTTATTAAGTTTTGTTGTTTGTTGTCGACGTGTACCGTGTCCCGGTTAAGTAAGTCGGTGCATCCAGTTCTGCCATCTGATAAGGAAGAGTCAAGTCAACTTGCCCGCCACTCATTTCTATAATTGGCCAGTTAGCCACTACATAATTGCATTACAAAATAAAACAAGCATTTGCTATCCAATAGGTCCCCCATTACTGGAAGTTTGAGCTATTGGTGTTGCATTATTAGTAGCAACGCCAATCACTCAAACATTCATTAATGCAAGACCTTTTCAAGCACTGGCAAAGTCAATAGGTTTCGTATTTGGGACCTATTAGACTTGCCAATGGTTTTTAGCTATGCTGTGCAGCATCTATGAAACTGTGCAGCATGGCTAAAGAAGAATTACAAAAAAAGCCTATTACGTGGCCACTAGCGTCATTTCGTAGGCATGCACACCGTGATGCAGACAATTTTTTTCTTTTGATTTATAGATCTGATTGGTAACTAAAAATAAACGAGCATTGGCATAGCCAATAGGTCTTGCCTTTGGGACCTTATAAGTGTTTAGCCATGCAACAGTTTATGTTGTTGCACCAAGGATATTGTGCTGCATAACTAAATACTTATAAAGTCCCAAAAGCGAGACCTATTGGCTATGCCAATGCTTGTTTAACATGTATAGGTAACTCAATTTTAACTTAGTCACCTATTTGTAATGATATCCTTTTCTTACTTTTAACATTTGAAAAAAGCTCCTTTTTTACTCCGAAATCACAATTAGTTTTTGCTTGTCCAAACATTTAGCTTACATCAACACCTTTGTCATTAGCCCCCAAACAATTAGCATTCAGTTCTTGTATTAGTTTCCTTCCTTTGAGTAGCTGAAAAGGAGAACATTTTGAAGTACAATGATATGACCAAATCAAATCCGCCACATGCTTTTGAATATCAATGCACGCTTTTAAAGCCAATCGAATACCCTCAATCAAAGTTTTGTTAAATCTTTCTTTCAGACCATTCATATTTGGCGAATAAAGCACTGTTCTTTTGTGACAAATATTGACCTCTTCCAAAAAATGTCAAAAACACACCTGAAGTAAATTGTGTCCCTTTATCGGACACAATGCTCAGCGGAAAACGTTCCTTTAAAACACATTTTTGCAAACAATCAACTATCACTGCAGAATCAACTTGAGGAACCCACTTAATTTCTACCCACTTGGGAGAAATAATCTATCACAATTAATATGTACACTTTTCCACAAGTAATTCCCTCTTATGGACCTAATACACCGATAAACAATTTTTCCCATGGCCTCTCTGGCATTGGCGATCTTACCAAATCAGAATGTTGCACTTTAAGTACTTTGTCTGAATCCATACAAAACAATACATTTTTTGCAAAATTGACAACCTCACTGTCACAAATAATATTCTTGCTACTGTTTGACCTATGTGTCCTAAATGAGCAATAGAGATCAATTTTTTCCTGATGCCAACTGGTGGCACAAATAACTCATCCTTCATAACCAAATCACTGTTAAAAGTAAGTTCATCTCTCACCTTCTAAAATACACTAAATTCTTTAGACAAATATTTTTCTAAAGGCCACCCTTCTACAATATACTTATTAACAATTTCCAATGTTTCATCCTCCAAACTTGCCCTTAAGCATTCTTCTTTGGAAACTATTTGTGCCACAAATAGTACCACGTCCTCAGTTTTTGCAACCACACACTCTCCTTTCGGGAATATACTCTGTACAGGTTGCAACTCATTAGAGAGTCTCGACAAACAGCCCGCTCTTACATTCTGCACTCCAAGTTTCGTCTGTAATGTGTTACTCATGTTAGGTCGGCATTCTATGCACGCGGTTGTGCGCGCACTAAATGTAATTCAGTGTTATTGTTTAAACATGGCCCATGCATGGAACGCACACTGGCTTAGTGTTCGAGCGACATCCTTCAGTTGTCATTCGGATGTCGAGCCAGGAGGTCACTTCATGTCGTGCGTGGACATCGTGAATAAAGCTACTATAACTTACCTGAGCAGTGTGTACTCGTAGTCCTTGACATTTGGCGATAAGCGGGAGTTGTCCACCCACCGACCGAACCTACGCAGTGAATTTGGATGGTGGGTGCTGACTCTGGCGAAGTGTCCTGGAGATTTGTGCAGTGATTCGGAGGACGGCTTAACTGGAGCGAGTGACTCTTGGTGACCCTGGGAGGTCCTGGTCGTCAGTCGCGTACGCATTCATTCCTAAGAGGCGGAGTCCAGGAGAAGAGCAGGAACAGTTCGCAGCCGCACAAGTGAGCCCAATCATTGTGCATGAGCGGATTGCGAAGAGCGTCACGCGACGTGGGACACATGGGTGGCGGCCATATTGAGATTGGCAGTAAGATGCAATCAGCTGTTTGGAAGTGCCGAGGTTCGGAACACACATCTGATTACTGGTACTAACATTGGATTTAAGGTGAGGAGTGTTGGTCTGGGGAGATCCCGAAGAAGAAATTAATGACAGTATACAGACTGATGCTAGCACAGCGTTTTCAACAGTTTGTAAGATTGTAGACAGTCTGGCCTTACCACCTAGTTTTTGAAAAGTGAGTGAGGTTGGGGTGTAAGGTTTATTTACTGACTTTTTTCTAATTCTTTTGAAATATGGCTAACCCACATCTGATGACACAACTACCACCTTTCCTAAGTAAACCATGCAAAAAAGCAGTTATTTGGCCTGAGTGGTTTAGGCTATTTGAAACCAGTTAGTGGCTATTGACGCTATAGGGTACAGCCCTGCATGCAAGTTTGCTATGCTATTTGGGTGATCGGGACAAGTGGCACAGAGAAGTTTTGACAGCCTTACACCAATACCACCGCCTCAGGGTAAGTCTGGGGATAGACAATGGAACGTGTATTTGGAAGCAATAGAAAGACTTAAGAAACAGTTTGTGGACAAACCTAATATTATGCTGTAGCAACATCATTTTTACAAGAGAAAACAAATGGAGGATGAAAAGGTGGATGTGAGAAGTTGGCCTGGTATATAGTCCAAACGACCCCTCATTGATGATAGGTTAAAGACAACCTTTATTGAAAGCTATCCTAGTGGTAGCTATGGAGAGCAGCCTTCAGGCTAAGTCTTGAAGGAATGTAAAGCAGCTTGTTTTACCAGTCTATAATCTCTTGAGTGGCTAAATGAAAGGAGACCACACCAGGTATATATATATAAAATATATGTATTCATTACTAAACACACCCCTCTAGTCTCTTTATGAGGCTAGAGGCAAAAGCACATAAGTTACACTTCAAATATTACAGTAAATTAGCACAATACACGTTAGGCCCTAGGGGCGGACCAAACCATATACTAAGAAAGTGGTATAAGAACCACAACTTGTCTAGACACACCGCCTAGAGCCGGTAGAATCGCTGTGACCCCAAGGATCCACCCAAGGTAGTGACACATGGTACCCACGGGGGACGTGTACAGTGTGAGTACACAGCCGTGAGCTCCCGTTAACTTCTATGGGGAAATTCGTGTTTAGATTTTTAAAGTTTTAGGACACTTAAACTTAAACATGTTTCCGTGCAGCCAGTCCAAAGTTAGCATTTACCGTTGGGTTATAATGCACTTTAGGGTATATGATCAGGCTGCATCACAGACAACCGCGGAGAAGAGATTCCGAAGGCTGCAGAGGGGCTCTGCTCATGCATGGGCACCCTCTCACACGAAACCAAGCACCCTGCCTTCTGGATTGATAAGGCCTGCCATAGGGGTGACTGATAGGTTTATATGTGCAGTGATAGGGTGAGATATAGTGAACCTATATTTCTGTAAGGAGTGCATGCACCACCTTACTCAGGCTGCAGTAGCAGACCTGTGGTGTCATTTTGGAGGGCTTCCAAGGGGTAGCATAATATATGCTGCAGCCCCTGGTAGGCCTCAGGGGTACCTATGCCCTGGGTACATAGTATACCATATACTAGGGACTTATAAGAGCACCCCAGAATCCAATCTGCGGTGTACCGAAGGTACAGGGAATCAATTTAGAGGGGAAGCAGCTAGGCTGGGGTCCTGAATAGCAGGGCCCCAGCCAGACTAAAGTGGAAAAACAGTGAAACATCAGCAAAAAGTGGGGGTAACCATAAGAAGCAGATCCTACTCTCCTACAGTGGAGGACTGTACTTCTGCATTAAGGGTGCTTGCCACTACGTGCGGATTTGGCTCCATCTCAGATGATTACATAAGGGACCAGTTTGTTTTTCATTGTGTCTAGAAAAATTAACGAGAGACTGGTGAGCTGCAAAAACCCATCCCTAGCGGAAGTGATTGACTTGGCTCTGAGCATTGAGGGGTCTGCGATCTCTACTAGGTCCATGCACTGGGATTCTGACACCAGTGTTAGCATGGTGGCTGCCCCGGTCCTGACTTGCAAAAAATTGGGGCAGTTTCAGAGCATTTGCAGGAGTAATAGGAAACCTGTGAACATATGTAGTGTTGAAGCGGAAATTGATACTTGTTCAAATTCACTTAGAAATATGGTGTTAACGCTTGACTGCGAGGAGAACTCGAGAGTGGTGAAGGGACCTTTGTGTACGGCGGTCATTAATAATGTTTCTTTGCAGGTCATGGCGGTCTCAGGATCTCCCATAACCATCCTGAGGGACACAACATTTTAGGAATACTGGGGAAAGAATGTTCCCTTTATCTAAATCGGATGTAAATCCAGACGTTTTTGGGGAATAAGATATAGATTTGATCAGGTATTTTGTGTCCAAGGTACAATGTTTGGGGAGAGAAACTGAGACGAAAATGTACGTAGCAGTCAAAAGAAAGAATGTTATTGTATGGAGAGATTTGACGCACATGGGACTGTACTTGGTTTCGTATGATGAGAATCCGGTCAGAGTAAGGGAGTTACCAGTTTGCAAGATGGATTGCATGGATGTAGTAGTCAAGGAGATGCTAGCGGGGTTCCAATCATTGGTTAGCGATCAGGTTGGGTTAGTAAAAGGCATGGAACATCATATAAAATTGGTGCCTGGTACTCAGCCGGTGACCCATAAAGTACGCCCTGTGCCTATGAGTGTCAGGGAAGAATTGAGAAACACCCTGCAAGGTCTGTGCTCTTAGGGTGTCATACTACCTACTGATTCCTCACAGTTGGTGGCACCCATAGTTTTTGCTCTGAAAAAGTGTGGCAAGAATAAACTTTTTGCAGACTTACGGGTGCTCAACAAGAATATCATTGTAGACTGCAACCCACTGCCCAGGATTCATGAGTTACTAGCGAATCTGGGGGGAGCCAAGTGGTTTTCTCTGATCGACCTGAGGTCTGCATACCATCAAGTGGGGTTGGCAGCAGAATCTCAGGATCTTACCTGTTTGTTACTCCTTTTAACACCTATAAGTTTCTACGGCTTTCTTTCTGACTAGCGTCAGCGGACAGCGTGTTTGAAACTTATGGACACTTTGTTTCATGGTACAAAGGAGGTACAAGCGTATCTGGATGACATCCTGATATATGCAAAAACACTGGAGGAGCACAATGTAATTTTAAAGGAAGTCCTGTCTATATTGCAGTCTATACATATGCCTGTCAGAGGAGACAAATGCAAATTTGCAGTGCAGAAGTTAGAATATCTAGGCCACACAGTGTCTTGTAATGGTATAAAACCTAAATATAGGCTGCCTCCTATAAGGATACTTTAGGTTCTTTTCATGGGCTGGCAGAGTACTACAGCAGGTTCGTGCCCAACTATGCACAAACAGTGGAGCCTTTACATACACTACTCAGGAAGGGTCAAGGATTCAAATGGTCAGATGAGTTGGAGGAAGTGTTTGTGAAAGTGAAGGAGTTGATTATATCTGCACAATCCTTACATGCATTTCAAGAAAACTGTGTTTCAATTATAACGGTGGATGCTAGCATCCACAGTCTTGGGGCAGTGCTTAGTCAGAGAGTGAACGGTCACGAACAGACTGTGGCCTTCACATCAAGATCTCTTAAGCAATTCGAGTGGCAGTATAGTACCATAGAACGAGAGGCTCTGGCATTCGTATGGCCTGTACAGAAGTTCAAGATGTATATTTGGGGTCGTAGGTTTGAACTCTTTATAGACCATAAACCATTGATCTATGAGCCTGATTCACATAAGTCTAACTTTATGACTTTTGGTATTCACAAAGGGCATTTACTACTCGTAAATGCACTTTGTGAATACTGAAAGTCGTAAAGTTCAGCTTTCGGTATTCACAAAGGGCATTTACGTGTAGTAAATGTTCTTTGCGAATACCGAAAGTTGTAAAGTTAGACTTTTGTCTAACTTTACCTTCTAACTTTACCTTTGTGAAGCGGGCCCTATATATTTAGTAAAGTTAATAACAACAGTATGTCGTCCAGGCTCACAAGATTGGTATCTAAATTGCAAGAGTGCAATTTTACTGTTATACACATTTCCGGGGGCAAGAATTTTAGGGCTTACTGTCTATTGAGAATGCTTATGGAAGCGGACGATGAGGATGATTCACAGGTGGATGACATTGAGTGTGTAGCGGTGGTGGACGCCGAGGCGGAGTATGAATCTATCATATCTAAGGAGATGTGGAAGGAGTCTTGCAAGAAGTCGAGTATGTCACACACAGTTGGCCAGAACCAAGATGCTTGAACGAAGACTTGAAATTTTTTGCACAGATAGCGGATGAACTGTCTGTGGAAAATGATATTGTACGTTTGGGGACAGGCTTGTGCCATCTGCTGGGCTATGTAGTATAATCATAAACAAAGCACAGGATGGGCACCTTAGTTCCACAAAAAACGGAATGTTAAAAAAAGAGCATTATTGGTGGCCAGCAATGGATGGTCAGGTTAAGTTGTTAGTGGACAAGTGTCCTGAATGCCTCCGGTCAGACAAACATTGAAGGACAGTACAAACCCCTTTACACCGACCCAATTTCTGAAAGCAGACTGGGAAAAGGTGGGATTGGATTTTTCCGGTCCATATTCTGTATTAAGCTCAGACATCAGGTACTTAATTTTAGCAATGGATTACTTTTCTAAATGGATGACTATAGTGTTATGGAGGCACCTGACACTGACTCAACTATGGCGTTCTTGAGTAAAATATTTTTATTAGAAGGCGCTCCCAAAGTCATAGTCACAGGCAATGGCACACATTTCGTGTCAGGAAAAATGTGTAATTTATTTAGGTTCAAGGGACATAAAACAATTAAAGGTCGCTTTATATTTGCCTAGTTCGAATGGCCTAGTAGAAAGAGGAAATAAAGTTATTAAAGAGGTGGATTGCAATGGCTATTGCTGCTGGGTTGAATGTTAGCGAGTTCATTGATCGCAAAGTGTGGAGCTATAACATCTCACCACATTGCACCACAGGGGTGACCCCATTTGCCATGTTGGGGGGGCAGGGATATGCAATCTCATTTGTTCCTGTCCTGGTTAGACATGTCAAGGCATGGTGGTAACCCATTGTTACAGGAGGAAGCAAGATGGTGACCGTGTGAAGCGGTTGTAGGTGGCTCTCCAAGGCGTGACATGATTTACTCGACTTAACCCCCCCGCTACCTCAGAAATGCTAAGCCCCCAAATCGGTAAAAGCAGCGCTAAGGTCAGCGCACGGACAGAAGTAAGTTATATGGTACCTGGGCAGAGGAGCTGGATCACGGCACTGACGGAGATCGTTGGGTGCAGAGGTTTTGAGCAGGAGCTCTCCCGCTCATCGAGGCAGAGCGGAGTGTGTAGTGTTGCTTCAGTTGCCAGCATTATGCCGCCAAAATCCAGTACAAGAGGCAGAGGGCCGACTCTCCAGACTGGCCCCCAGGACTCCCCACGGAAAGACCTGGTGGAAGCAGAGATGGCTCCCGCTGCACTCCATGGACGCAGGCAGAAGGGCCATGCAGAGAATCTCCAAGACGGGAAGGGGAGGGGCGCGGGCTCACAGCTCCAGCCACCTCGCACCGTAGTATCAGTTATCGACCTGCTCAGGGGCTCGGGCACTCAAGGAGCGGATCGGCTAAACGAGCAATCAGGGGATGTGGCAGGATCGAGCAGACAGATCAGGAAAATAATCGGTAAGCCACCGGTGGGTCCAGAGGAGGTGGGGGAGCTGGGGAATCCTCCGGGAAACGAGACATTACATGAGTCATCACACGAGACACTGTACAGTTTGCACCAACAGCCAAGGGGGCGTGTGGAGGATTCCAATGAGACAGGGTCACAGGAAAATCAGGGAATTCTGCCAGAAGTATGCATTGGCAGCAACTCAGGTAAGGAAGAAGCTGGCATAGGCATTAATGGGCAAAACATGGGGGGCCTTGAGTTCCTACAAGAGGGAGTTAATCAATCAGCGACTCAATCCATCCAAGAAGACCCGGTAAATAAGGAGGGGGCCCTGGGAGTTGCGGGAAAAGGTGCAGAGAGAAACCTGAACGACCCAGGGGGTGCCGAGCGACACCTTACTGTGCAAGATCTAAGGGTAAAGGAAAGAGACCCTCCGGGGCCCGTAAAGGCTCATAGATTACCAGGGGAGAGGGATAATGACTCGGAAGCAAATGATTTCTATTCCCTATCAGATGCCACCTGTTCAGGCCTGGGATCGGATACTGGATCTAACATAGAGTCAAGTGAGGAGGAAAGTGCTTCTGGGATTGGTATTAGTGGCAGGCAAACTATCCCATCCTCCCGAAAGATAAACTCTAGAGCACCTAGAGCTGAGAACCCAAGACCGAATGATTTAAGGAGGAATTACTCTCTCGGAGATCAATTGGTGGAAAACAGCAAGCACCATAGAAGGGAAGAGGAACCCACCACAGCGCCTCCTACACTGGAATCAATTATGCAGTGCGTTGTTGCACACCCTGAGGAAGCCCGAATGGAGAGCAAACGTGCACAAAATGTCGCGCGGAAACTTCAGGGGGCCGTCAGTAAAATTGCAAGAACCTGTAACAATATCTGTGATCGGATGACAGAGGTGGAGTCAAGAACCGCCTCATTGGAGGTGGAGTTTGCAGACTTGAAGGGGCAAGTGGAGGCACACGAGGCACAACTTATTGAAATCCAATGGAAGCTTGAAGAAAGTGAAAACCGCCAAAGAAGGAATAACTTACGATTTCTAGGGATTCCTGAAGGAAAGAAAGGGTCAGACGCACTAATATTTATGGTTCAGTTGTTACAGAAATCTTTCCCAGATCTGTAAGGCTGGAACTGGCCCCAGGAAATACAAAGGGAGGAAGAGGTGGGGAAAAAAAGTAAAAAACTCAGGAAAGTAGAGCATTGTCGTAAAATAAAAATATGGATTCTAGGCAATCTGAAGGAACGGCTTAAGAGGCTTAAGAGGCAAAGTAGGCACCAAGGGAATGGCAGGGATAGGTAGGTTGACTATCTGTACGGTAAATATTGGGGGGCTGAATGATCGTGGTAAGAGTGGTAGGACAGGAGAAGTACTGCGAACACTTGGTTTGGATATTATTTGTCAGCAAGAAATGCACATTCCATGGCAGAAGAGGGGGCTTAATTTTATTCCAGGTTATACCCAAGTAATTTGTTCATAACAAACTTCTAACACCAGAGGGGTTTCAATTCATGTGTCTAATCGGCTGCCATCTATTAAACGAACATTATCGGACAAATGGGGTAGGTGGGCAATTGCTCTAATCCCAAACTATTGTAAATTATGTACTATTTATGGATCAAATCTAGACGATGCAGACTTATTGGTAGCATTGGAAATCGAGCTTGCTTCTTGGCCAGCCCCCCTTATTATTTGTGGTGATTTTAATATTCATATTGACGCAAGTGGAGTGGGCAGGGAAGGGTATCAGGGGAAGAAGCCACGGGTTTTTCAAGCTCTACAGGCATTAGTTGATAGTCATGGGCTGGTAGATATGTGGTCACTAAACAAACCATGGGATCCAGGATATACCTACTTTTCATGCCCACATAGAAAATATGTCAGGCTAGATTACTTTTATGTCTCTACCTCTTTAATAGAAGGAACACAGATTAGGAAGCTACCTAAGGTTCTTTCGGACCAAAACGCCTTGGTATTAGATATAGAGGTCTCGGGGCATGCAAAGGTTTCCGCAAACGGGACCTTCGATAGGAAGCTATTAGCTACTGAAGGCTTTGTTGATCATATGAGGGGATGGGCTACTCAGTTCTATGACATCAATAGGTACAGTACTGCAAGGGAAAATGTATGGGATGCGTTTAAGGCGGGGCTAAGGGGGAAGATGATTCGTTTTGTGGGGTTCCATAGGAAAAAACAACGAGAGGGAATACTTGTACTTATGAAGGAGCTGAGAAGCTATGAGGAAGAGCATATGATAGCTATTGTGCAAAAACAGACCCAGCTGCAATCGAAAATTGAACTAAAAGTAATTAGAACTAAGGCCGAAATAAATGGGGTGTTTAATAGAATAGCAGCTGAAAGGTTTCAGACCGGGATAATTATGAATATGGAGACATGACAGGGAAACATTTGGCACTTCGTATAAGAAAAAGGGTAGCCACAAAAAGTATTACAAGGTTAAAAGGGAAGGACGGTAAGATTGCAACTGAACCTCAAGAAATTTTTTAAATATTTATAGGTTTTTATCAAGATCTTTATCGCTCTAGGCTGGGTGCTCCAATATCAGGAAATGCTAGATTAGAAGGAACGCCTTCATTGATCCAGGAGTTGGAAACAGACATCACATTGGAGGAGGTTAATGAGGCACTGTTGTTGATGGCTTCAGGGAAGGCGGCAGGCCCCGATGGAATACCAATGGAGATTTATAAAGCTCTGCATAAAGAATTAGCTCCTTTTTTACTAGACCTGTTCTTAGCCGTACAACAGAAGGGGATTCCACCAAAATACTGGCAGGAGACTGATATAGTTCTATTCTTGAAGAAGGGAAAGGTAGCAGAAGATCCAGCCTCTTATAGGCCAATCTCTGATAAATACTGATGAAAAGCTTTATTCTAAGATCTTAGCGCTTAGGCTATCAAAGATAATTGCCTCCCTAGTAAGTCCATGGCAACATGGCTTCATTCCGGGTAGAGGAACGACAGACAACATAAAAAGGGTAATTTCATTATTTAATATTGCGGAGGTCTCGGGGCAACAGATGTCGTTGATATTGTTGGACGCACAAAAAGCGTTTGACCAAGTGGAGTGGACAAACCTGTGGCAGAATCTAAGTTCAAACGGCTTTGGTTCACGTATTTTAACTGCCTTTAGAGCCATGTATGTTCAATCATATGTGAAAATTCTGCTGATGCGGAGAGAGTCAGGGAAGGTTAAGATAGCCCGCGGTACAAGGCAGTGCTGTCCCTGTTCGACAATCCTTTTCGCATTGTACATAGACCCGTGGCTTAGATCTTTACTAAACGACCAGGCAATCGAGCCGGTAGTGGTCAGGGGTTACAGTGCTAAGGTCTTAGCTCATGCTGACAACATTGCAGTAGTTACCCCTGACCCACAGGTGGCAATAGGGAGACTGAAACATTGGCATGGGAGTTTGGGAAGCAGTCGGGATATGGATTAAATGCCGACAAAACCAAAATTGTCTGTTTTAAGTCTATTACATGGCAGGCTCCTCGGAGGACAGAGGCAGCTACATACTTAGGGATAACCATTGCAGCGGATGTCGGGACAATCTGGAATATCAACACAGACCCCCTACTTAGAAAAATAGGGGCTGATTTAAAGAGAATGGATAATCTGCATCTATCCATTATTGGAAGGGCAAATGTCATAAAGATGACAATGTTTCCTAAAATTCTATATTTGTTCCGACGCTTACCATTAGAACCCCAAACTCTTTTTTCAAAAAAGCAGAAGGGATCTTTTCACAATTTATTTGGGGATATAAGAAAGTCAGGAGATCTCTGGAATTAATGACCCTGCCACAAGACCGAGGTGGGCTGGCTGTTCCCAATCTCTTATATTATTACTGGGCTATAATGCTGCAGCAAATGACCATCTTATTTAGGCCTAGATCGACTACTCCAGCAGCTCAGGACAGGGAGATACCGCCCTACATTTTTGAATTAGCTTTGGGCGACTCAGCACCAGGGGCAGTACTGAATCCCTAAGAGCAGCCTGGAATGTATGGCAGAAATCTAGTAAACTTTTTAAAATCCCGAAAATCCAGCGCTATTTGTTATTATGGCGCTCATCAATTTTTTCAGCTCCATTGTACGATAAAATTGGTAGGAATTGGGAGCAAGCGGGAATTAATTATATTGGTGATATTGTTAATCTAAATGGATTTATGCCATTTGAAGAGATCCAGGAACGATTTCGGGTAGATCCCCGATGTCTATTCAAGTTCATACAAATTAGGGAGGCAATCAAACCAGTAATGTCACAAGTTACTTATTCGACCCAATTCCCGCTTCTAGATTGCTTAATTTATAAACAGCCTTCGAGTAAAAGAAATATACTCAATGTTGGTGGAGGCTAACATAGATGATATAGCTAGAACGGAAAGTGGGTGGGCGGTTAAACTGGGCTACCAGGATGTGGATCTATGTAGATCTTTAGAGCTGTCAAAAAAGGTTTTTTTATCGGCTAACCTTAAAGCCCAACACTTTAAAACAGATTTTTAGATTTTATTTCACACCAGCTAAGTTGTGGGCATGGGGGAAAAGGGAGACCAATAACTGCCCAAGGTGTGGACAAGGTCCAGCAGATATGGTCCACATGTTCGCTGAATGCTGTAAATTAAGCATAGTGAAGCAAGGGATTGAAACATTTTTGTATAAAATTATGGGGCGAATGGTCCCACAGACCTCAACTTTAGTATTATTTGGCTGTGACGACACCTTACAGCTCGAATCGTCCCAAGTTTATTTTTGTTTTTTTGGTAACAGCAATCCTGCGTATAATGATTGCATCAAAATGGAAAGATGAAGATCCCCTGACATACCAAGCTTGGTATGCCAGACTCTTCCATGTATTCAATTTGGAGATGGCATTATATAAATGTAAGGGTAGTAGAGCTAGGAAAAAGGGGTTACAAATTTGGAGCCCCTTAGTGGAGCAGCAGGGATAAAAGGAAACTGAACGCCTCTAAGGTTAAAAGAAAGAATATGTATTATATATATCTTGTTACTATGATTTTAGATCAACTATGGCTGTGTTTTTGTTTTCTTTTGCTTGTTCATATTTGGAGTGATTGTAACTTTCCTGAGGAATTAATAAAAAATAAAAAAAGACATGTCAAGGCGTGACAAACCTGGGGTGGAAGACATTTTTGCCAGGGGGGTAGAGAAACAAACCGCCATGAAAGACAGATTTGACAAGAAGTGTCACCCACGCAAGAGAGATGTGTTAGATGGTGACTGGGTTTTAATTAAGAAACCCCTGACAGTGATGAAAGGGGAGTCTACATTCTCTATGCCGGAACAGGTGAACAAAGTGAGTAAAGAGGCAGCGTTTATGGTGGGCAAAGGTTGGTGGAACAAAAGGCAACTAGTGAAAGTGACACCAGAACAAGCAATGATCATGCGTCAAAGGAGAAAGTGTGTGGGGAATCAGCATTGGGCACATTGGTTGCAGCCGGGGACGGAAAGAGTGTCTGTGATGGGTGGCTGGGAAGAGAACTCAGGGCAAGGGCTTTCGTCCAAGGAGTGTGAGGGTGATCCCACCACTAGTAGTGCGTGGTGTGGTTGTATTAGGAAATTAGCAAAAAAGTTTACTATTAAGTGGGAAATCATTTTGAAAATGAACGATTCTTGATCTCTGGTTTCTTGTTGGGTTTTTTTTTGGGGGGAGGGGGTTTTAGGAGGGAAGGTGCTGTAATGTGTTACTCATGTTAGGAAGGCATTCTATTTCATTTGTGTAAGCCCTAGACACATGTGTTTCGCTCTTAACGAACTCTCCAGGGGAGATCAGCAGGCATTGAGTGCCAAACTTGTTTGCAGCATAACATTCATGGGGCAGTCTCTTCTTAACTGTCCAATAAAACAGCATGTAAATGAAAGTGTCATCTCGCTATGGTGTGAGCCATTTGCTCCAGGAACCAATTTATGCAACACAACCTGCAAGTGGACAGACAGAAAACAGGACCATGGTCCATTGGAGGAACTGCATCTTTGCAAAGATGGACTTCATTGGCCAGAATGCACCGGGAGGTTAACGAGTGTCAGTCCTGTTTTTCTCATAACTCAAACGAGATAAGTGGAATCTAGATGAGAAGCTGACACACAGGCTAGAGGCTTCCTCAGAGGAACAGACTGATTTGGAAGTCAGTCGTTGTCTGGTGGAGCATGAATGGGGCATGTAGAACTGAAGTCAGTTTGGCTACTTTGGGTTTCAGTTGGAGTTTCTGATATGTTGATTTTCTCAAAACTAGTATTGAAGGGCAGTGGTTGCATATGGATTATCAAACATAACAACAACAAGCTACGTTCTTGCTGCTTACATCCTGTGAGATCTGTAGATCATGAGCTTAAATCCTAGCAATGTTAACTCGGCCTTTCATCCTACTGAATTTCATACAATGAGCACTATTAAACTGGGTAGCAGCAACGCCTGTAACTCCCAGTACATGGAAAGTAGGGGTTAATTTGCTTTCATTTAATCACAGTGGTGTAGCTATAAACTTTGCCGCCCATGCCGGCCCCTTCTTTTGCCGCCCGGCGGCCGTGGGCTAAGAGCAGGGAAGGGAGTCGGTGCTGGCGATTCCTGCATTTGTTTACCGTCCTGCGACGGCCACAGGTGGGGCGGGGGGGGGGCTTTTGGGGGAACCCCAAAACTCGTGCCACCCAGGGCAGAATGCACCCCCCCCCTTGCTACACCACTGCTTAATTAAGTGAGATTTAAGGATAGGTATTAGAAATGCAGACCAACATTTAACACTATGTTTTGTTGTGCAATGGGACCTTGCAACATTTTTAGACACGAGGGCACACTTCGCACTAAAAAAAAACACATTTGCAGCGAACAACAGCCGCTCGAATCTGGTTGTTTACATTTTTCTCATATTCCTGTGCTGTAGTTTTGACCAAATGTGGTGCAATTTGGAGGATTTTGCGTTATAAGCATAACATGAAATTCCACAAATTGAGTAAATTAAACTATGTAATTCAAAGTTTGCCCAGTTCTGATTGAAACAGGAAAAAGAAACCTTCCCAAGGCAGTGTCTCCAGATAGAGACTCTGCAATGAGCCCAAACTGCCAGCATGTGTGTCACCAGCTGGACCCAGGTAGAGTGATGCACACAGCAGCTCCAAAATAACCTGTGCCTATAAGAATTCATAACATAATACCCATGCACTTTCTTTGTATGGAAACTGTTGTTGGCCATTTTTCATGGACAACATGCAGTAATAACACTACCATGAGCAGACATAAGCATTCCTCTCTTCACTTGTTCATTACTCTCTAAAAACATTCAGAAATGAAATACGAAATATTTCCTATCTAAAAATTTAATTTACCTTACATCCTTATGTCATACACATGGGATTAACACCAAGATGTTTGGAGTCCGAATATAGTTAACATGTGGAAATGTTATATATATGCCAGTTTACCTTGGCTAAAGTCAACAAATAATAAAATATATCCAAAACCCATATGTGTTTTGCCTGTCAAGCTCCGCCGCCCATTATGGCCAGATGTTCGCCAGGGTGATGATCCACAACCCAGGACAGGGATGGTGCGGTGGGTGGAGGCATCAGGTCGGTAAGTGCTGGTCGAATCCCAGCGGCATCTCAGTAGTGGGAGGGGGAGGTGGGTGTACCGCTGATTGAAGCCCTGCACTCTGCCAGGAAACGGAAAGAGTTCACACCTACTATGGATAAATGGGAGGGAGGGGGGGGGGGGTCCCTCACACGACCCCAATTTCTGCTGCTACTGCCCCTTTGGTACCAGCGTAATAATCCCCACAGAGGTCCCAGGGTGCGAGAATATACTACGGAGCCGCCATCTTGCTCTGTGGCTGGCTCCGCCCTCTTGCATTGGATTTCTATAGCACAAACCTAGCTAAAAGGCAGTGCAGTGCTGTACAAGGTGAAATACAAGCATACATTCAATGAGTAAGAGGTGGGAAGCTGGTTTGCGGACATTTCTTGCACTGTGATATACTGTTCTTTAAGGAATTTGGTCTTCAACTCTTTGCTCAATTGAAGTATCATTGGGGTGGTCCTGATTGATATAGGGATGCTGTTCCAGATCGTGGTTGCACAGATGGAAAAGCCCTGATGTCTTATTTTTTTCTTTTTCTATACTTCTTAGTCTGATGATACAACAACAGCCGCTCGAATCTGGTTGTTTGCATTTTTCTCATATTCCTGTGCTGTAGTTTTGACCAAATGTGGTGCAATTTGGAGGATTTTGCGTTATAAGCATAACATGAAATTCCACAAATTGAGTAAATTAAACTATGTAATTCAAAGTTTGCCCAGTTCTGATTGAAACAGGAAAAAGAAACCTTCCCAAGGCAGTGTCTCCAGATAGAGACTCTGCAATGAGCCCAAACTGCCAGCATGTGTGTCACCAGCTGGACCCAGGTAGAGTGATGCACACAGCAGCTCCAAAATAACCTGTGCCTATAAGAATTCATAACATAATACCCATGCACTTTCTTTGTATGGAAACTGTTGTTGGCCATTTTTCATGGACAACATGCAGTAATAACACTACCATGAGCAGACATAAGCATTCCTCTCTTCACTTGTTCATTACTCTCTAAAAACATTCAGAAATGAAATACGAAATATTTCCTATCTAAAAATTTCATTTACCTTACATCCTTATGTCATACACATGGGATTAACACCAAGATGTTTGGAGTCCGAATATAGTTAACATGTGGAAATGTTATATATATGCCAGTTTACCTTGGCTAAAGTCAACAAATAATAAAATATATCCAAAACCCATATGTGTTTTGCCTGTCAAGCTCCGCCGCCCATTATGGCCAGATGTTCGCCAGGGTGATGATCCACAACCCAGGACAGGGATGGTGCGGTGGGTGGAGGCATCAGGTCGGTAAGTGCTGGTCGAATCCCAGCGGCATCTCAGTAGTGGGAGGGGGAGGTGGGTGTACAGCTGATTGAAGCCCTTGCACTCTGCCAGGAAACGGAAAGAGTTCACACCTACTATGGATAAATGGGAGGGAGGGGGGGGGGGTCCCTTACACGACCCCAATTTCTGCTGCTACTGCCCCTTTGGTACCAGCGTAATAATCCCCACAGAGGTCCCAGGGTGCGAGAATATACTACGGAGCCGCCATCTTGCTCTGTGGCTGGCTCCGCCCTCTTGCATTGGATTTCTATAGCACAAACCTAGCTAAAAGGCAGTGCAGTGCTGTACAAGGTGAAATACAAGCATACATTCAATGAGTAAGAGGTGGGAAGCTGGTTTGGGGACATTTCTTGCACTGTGATATACTGTTCTTTAAGGAATTTGGTCTTCAACTCTTTGCTCAATTGAAGTATCATTGGGGTGGTCCTGATTGATATAGGGATGCTGTTCCAGATCGTTGTTGCACAGATGGAAAAGCCCTGATGTCTTATTTTTTTCTTTTTCTATACTTCTTAGTCTGATGATACAACAACAGCCGCTCGAATCGGGTTGTTTGCATTTTTCTCATATTCCTGTGCTGTAGTTTTGACCAAATGTGGTGCAATTTGGAGGATTTTGCGTGATAAGCATAAAATGAAATTCCACAAATTGAGTAAATTAAACTATGTAATTCAAAGTTTGCCCAGTTCTGATTGAAACAGGAAAAAGAAACCTTCCCAAGGCAGTGTCTCCAGATAGAGACTCTGCAATGAGCCCAAACTGCCAGCATGTGTGTCACCAGCTGGACCCAGGTAGAGTGATGCACACAGCAGCTCCAAAATAACCTGTGCCTATAAGAATTCATAACATAATACCCATGCACTTTCTTTGTATGGAAACTGTTGTTGGCCATTTTTCATGGACAACATGCAGTAATAACACTACCATGAGCAGACATAAGCATTCCTCTCTTCACTTGTTCATTACTCTCTAAAAACATTCAGAAATGAAATACGAAATATTTCCTATCTAAAAATTTCATTTACCTTACATCGTTATGTCATACACATGGGATTAACACCAAGATGTTTGGAGTCCGACACACATGAGTTGTTTGACTATTGCCACAGAGTCAGGTTGATTTCACATTTCAGATTGACAGTTAATTTCACTTTCAGGGACTTGAACCTTCAGGAACTTTCAGTTTTAGCCTTACAAAATGGGATTGACAATTTCAGCGTGCTAATCACTTTGGAAAAATAAAACTTGTATTACATATTTTTCGGATTACAAATGATTCAAAACAATGTTGTAGGAGAAGCATTTGTGTTTTTCTTTTGAAGAACCTTGGTATATTTTTTCATCACTTATATTGGGCACATTTTCTATTATGTAATTTCCAATCACTATTGACATTCTTTAAATTAAAAACTCTCATTTTAAATAAAAACTTGTCCCTCTATCCAGTGCTGACATGTGTCTGAATCTTAGTCCCATATGCATCAGCATGGGGGAATGGCATTTACAACGTGGACTGAACCACAAATGCTGTCGCCACCTATATGCATGGTAAAGGCAGTCAGCTCTCTAGATTCAGAGCAGATGGGCAGGGAGAATTGAACATCAGACTGTCACACAATTGTCTCTTTGCCGACACTACAAGCCTTTTAGAGGCATGAACTAGAAAGCTGACTGATTCTGCTTCAGCTCTACTTGCATTTTAGAAGCAATGAACTGACAGGACTTGCTGTACAGCCGTGTTACCAGTCTTCTAGAGGCTTCCGCCAGGAATGTGACTTTAGGTTTTAGGGCTTCTATCCTGCTAGTTAAGGGCTGTTTCACCGGAGGTGTTAACATCAATGCACTTCTCTAAAGGTGAAGGCACATCACTACAGTGGTATTTACCATTATGTTTAACAAAGTTCAGTACTAGAGGATGCTAAAAAGAAATTAGAAGAAGTAGAAGTAGAAGTAACTGGTTATCGTGAATATTCATCCAATAAAAAGTTGGAAAAATTGAGGAAAGATGTAGACAAGTTTAGCGCAGAGGGAGTTTATCCCTACTTAGGGAAGGACAATTACACAAACAAAAAATATCAAAGATGGGAGCAACCTCAGTACCAGAGACCGATCTACTCTAGGGGAGGGAACAAACATATTACTTTCTCAGAAACTTCAGGATCCAGCAGTGAGGATGAGCATCCCAATGATATGGGAAGTAGGACAGGACCCCGTATTTGAGCAAGAGCCTTTTTTAGGCAGACGCCAAAACCAAGGTCAGAACAGGTACAGGAACTTCCAAAGAGAAGAACCCCTGAGAAATCAGGGACCATCGAGGAACCATCAACCTCAGAATTTTGGAGGTCAAGATTACTTAGCAACCAGGAACAAGCGGTATTAGAAGTAGAGGAACTTCCCATTATTAATCTGTCCCAAAAATGTCTAACCCAAGTAGAAGAAGAAATACTAAGGAGAGGGTTTAGTTTTGCTCCATCAGCCCCACCTAATACGTTTGGGCTAGAGAATGATCTAAAAAGCTTTTTTAGAAAAATAAGACTCAAACGGTATTTTGAAGACAAGACATATGAACCAGAACATAATGTATCAGGGTTTAACCCCAAATCAACCTTTACTCCAAGCCTGGCTCAATTAGATAAAAATGTAGAACTGTTTGAAAAAATAGTGGAGATTGAGATTAAAAAGATGAACAACGAGGGGGCGAGGAATAATAATAATTTTCCATTCAATCAGAGAGAGGCGTTAAGATCTCTACAAAACAATGTTCAGTACACCATCAAGCCCGCAGACAAGGAGGGTGGGATAGTGATATTTGACACTGATGATTATGAAAGAAGGATGAGAGAACTTCTAAATGTAAGGGAACATTATACAAAAATTAGACTCACAGTCATCAGTGACCTTAGAAAGGAAGTGGCAAATCTCCTAACTTTAGGAAGAGAAGAAGGTTGGATTTGTGAAAAGGAATATACATTTTTACTTAATATGCACCCAGTTACCCCAGCAATATATGGACTACCCAAGGTGCATAAAAATGTGTCCAATCCCCCGATGCGCCCAATAGTTAGTAGTTTAGGGTTAATTTTGGAGCCACTTAGTAAATATGTGGATCATTTTTTAAAACCCATAGTCCATAAACAAAGGTCCTATTTGAAAGACACAGCTCATGCTATTTCTGTCTTTGAAGGTTAGGGTTTCAACAGGGTGAACCAATTATTGGTCACCTTGGATATTGAAGCCCTGTACACAAACATACCTCAGGATGACACTATAAAGGTCATGGCAGAAATTCTTGAACAAGAAGAATTAAACGGAGCTAATAAGACTTCATATTGGTATTCATTGTGATGGTGCTAAAAAACAATATTTTCTTGTTCAAGGATGAATTGTACAAACAAATTAAGGGGACCAGTATGGGGGCTACATGAGCGTCGAGTCTGGCCTGTTTGTATGTAGGTGCTTTTGAGCAGCTACATATATACAATGAGATGGCACCTTATTTTGAGAACATCACATATTGGCACTGTTACATTGATGATATTATATTCATTTGGAACGGTGCCAACGATGAGTTGGAGTCTTTTCTGGAATGGCTCAATCTAGGTGACCCCAATTTAAGATTCACAGCCCACTATAGTGATGAAAGGGTAGACTTTCTTGACATCTGTGTTAAATGTGTAGATAATGAACTGCAAGTAGAACTCTATTGCAAACCTACAGATAAAAATACTTTGCTACACTATAGTAGCAATCATCCCCGGTCGCAGAGAGGCAACATCCCATTTGGGGAATTTCTAAGACTAAGGCGAAATTGTACTACCCTATCTGATTATTACAAACATTCAGATAAAATGAAAAATAAATTAAGAGACAGAGGATATCCCAATAAACTCATCAAACATTCATTTAAGAGAGCCCGTTTCTACAATAGAGATTGTCTATTAGAAATCAATAAAGAAAAAAGAGACAGAACACTGATAGAGTTGTGTTTGTCAGTCAGTTCTCAGGTGTAAGTAATAAAATAAAAAACATAGTAAACAAGAATTGGAAAATCTTGAATCAAGGAGCCACAACTCAATTACAGAAACCCCTGTTTTCTTTTGGAAGAAATAAGACAATTAAGAATGCTTTAGTGAAAACCTACCCAATGATTCCAAAGATCCAACACACACTAGAAGGAAATAAAGCAGTGGGGAATTATAGATGTGGAACATGTTCCATTTGCCCACACTGTGTGGAATCCAAAAGCATAGAAATTGCAGGTAAAACAATGACAGCGACCACCTTAAATAACTGTCGTAGTAAGAATGTTATATACCTAGTGAGGTGTCCTTGTGGCCTTGGATATGTAGGGGAGACTGGCCGTGAGTTACGTATACATCTCCTCGAACATAAATCAGCCATTAGGACTAAAAAAGAAAATGCCCCTTTGACCGAACATTTCACAAGACTAGGGCATAGCTGCGACCAATTGCAGTGGTTCATTTTAGAAAAAATAAGCATCAATAGAAGAGGGGGTGATGTAGAAATGAGAAGGAGACAGAGAGAGCAATGGTATATTTGCCATTTGAATACTGTTGAAACTGGTTTAAACACTAGGGAAGACTGGATGAGGATAATAACGAAGTGAAGAACAATAGAGAATAACACAGCGAATTAGGTTTCAATACAAAACAATTTTTTAGACCATAGGAATTTTGAATCCCATCTAAGAGGGTAAGAACTGTTCCCAACGTATATATACAATTTTGTGTTTTCATGAGTAGATGAGGAAATACTTAAGATACCACCAACAAAAAATGTGGGCTTATAAGATGTACTTAAGGAGCCAATGATTAACGAGAAAACTCAAATACAGCCATTATCAGAATTAGACACTAACGTTATAATGCTGTGCTTTCCACATGATTATGTGTTAGGGAGGAAACAACTCGATTCACTTCCGGGTTAGATAGGGTAGAGTTAGCGCAATAGTAAGAACCAATGTAACTGAAAAAGAGCTAATTTTTAAATACTAGTTACGCGACCCCTAGCATGTCTTTCGAAAACTAAGTATTTACAAAACTGTGAGACTAAATGGCGCTATAATTGTTCTTTTAAATAAATTAGGATCCCTCAGCGGGAGCACTGACACATCATGGAAGGTTAGTACTACCAGGGTAATACGGGTAGTGTCAGCACAAGAACTCTATCACACCAAAACCAATTTAGTGGTAACCAATAAGAGTAGCGCTGGCCCCTATTTAAATTGAAAGAAAAAACGGGAAGCGTACACGTCGAGAGAACGCCACGACAGTAGAGGAAGAGGTGCAGGACGTTAGCAGCACGATAATAGGTGAGCGTAACGGGATATGTCTATGAGTATACATGGCAATAGACGTAGGGGAGAGTAATAAATGCTAGACCATATGAAAAAAACGGCAGTTTGGTAGGGCAACTAAATGACTTTCCCTAGATTGGAGGCGGCTAAAAACAAGTAGAATTGATTTGTAAAGACAACTATTGAGTGTATCTACAAGTGTAGAATACAACGTGTATAAGTGACTTTGAATTTAAAAGCGTAAGGAGACGCTTTGCTTTTAAAAATTAAGAAACCGCTATTGAAGTGGGGAAAGCAGAAATGACACTGTTATCATGAAATGACATAAGAGATTCCCAGCTGACATGGTGCTATTTCGTTTGAATAGCACAACACGGAGGTAATAAGACGCAACTGTCCCTCGTGTGATTGGAAAAACGGAGCCTAAAACAAGTAGCTCTATGAGAAACACTTTAAGGTACAATATATTGTATAAAAGAGGAGTAATAGTTATCTAACTCAATTTACCTGGAGACTCTTGCAATCCATCAATATATTATTTTCACCCTAGGGGCAACATTGGGAGCTTTTATTACAACGAGCACAGAGACAGGAAATAATTTTAAATACCATCGACCAAAAGGTAGTAATATAGTGATAATTATTAATAACATGATCTTCTTCTATTAGCGGACAGGAGCTTATATAATGTTTTGTCTTCTTTCGCTTGACTTGAAACAGGTGACAACTCCGTTTTTTATAAAACCGCTTGTTAGAAAACATCACATGACTCTGAAAAAGAGATACAACTAAAACTGAATAAGAAGGTAATAAATGGGGAATATCAGTCAAAAAGAATTATGAGTATTTATGGAAAAGAGATATAGTATTTAAGGGGATCTAATAAGACTTGTGGCGTGTCTATTTAGACACCCAGATAAGGTTAAACTGATGGATACTAGATTTATTGAATAGGCTTAAAAGGATTAAAGGAAACTAATGAAAACAGTCATGATCATACTGTACAAATGTTTAGATTTATATTGGGACATTGGTAACATGATTTGAAG
Source organism: Triturus cristatus (assembly GCF_964204655.1). Classification (NCBI taxonomy): domain Eukaryota; kingdom Metazoa; phylum Chordata; class Amphibia; order Caudata; family Salamandridae; genus Triturus; species Triturus cristatus. Next base: position 895,674,343 of record NC_140580.1, on the reverse strand, counting down.
TATGGTGGGCTCATGTATCATGTGAGGGGGGTATACATTGTGATATAGATATAATCAAGATAGCTTGTTGATATATACATATATTTATCTTTATGCAGGACTATTAAAAATCAGAAAATAATATATAGAGAGAACTCTATTTTTTGTCTTGAAAAAGATGGAAATGATTGGATAAATCTATCGAAACGCGTCAACGCAACTTTGAATACACAATCTCTATTGGAACTTGGTCTTGCTATTGCACAAATAGAAGTTGAAAACGGACCAGAAACTTGCCGCTATAGTGGATGTGTTAAGCTAAAGACCAACTAGAGTAGTCTACAACTGCATTTTCTCTCTTGTATTTTTATATATATTGATGTCTGTGTCAACTGGTGTATATTTGTCCTAGGAGAAAAAAATTGTTTTTAATTGTGCATATGCAGGAGGAATAAAAACTCTTTTTGTTTCTGTATGTAAATGTAATGATTTTTATCTAATTAAAAGAAACATTTATAATATGTTTTTAGTTTTTGTGCAAGTTTTAATTTGAATGTATTAGCTTGGGTTTTTTTAAAAAAAAGTTTTATTTGTTCTGTGGTACATATATGGTTCATGCCATTTAGATTAGTCCCAAATGGAATTTGCACTTTACTATACACATGGGATTAACACTAAGATGTTTGGAGTCTGACACACATGAGTTGTTTGAATATTGCCACGGAGTCTGGTTGGTTTCACATTTCAGATTGACAGTTAATTTCACTTTCAGGGACTTGAACCTCAGGTACTTTCAGTTTTAGCCTTACAAAATGCGATTGACAATTTCGGCGTACTAATCACTTTGGAAAAATTATGTTCCACAGCATCCTCCTTTCAAATTCTTGCCTCCCACAAATATCTGCCAGGCTCATGCTAGGTATGCAGGGCTGCAAAAGGACAATTGAAACTTCTCAGTCTGTCCTTGAAACTGTTTCATCCTTGTACAGGGTCAGCTCTCTCATATTCTGTACTTCTCAAACTGGACTGGCCGTACCTGGCATCGGGTGTTACCCCGGGAAGCTTAAAGGGTGGGGGCTGCGGACAGCTTTTGTTACTGGGGCCGGTTTTGTAGCACTGCCACAGTTTTAAAAGCACTACAGAGTTCCTTTTATTTCCAACAGTTTTAAAAGTGACAAGATAACTCTGGCGATTAATGTACCTGCTGAGTTTTGTCAAGCAGGAGCCTTGACTCTCCTAAGGTAGCCTACAGGGATAAGATGCCTATTGCAAAGAGTGTGTGCTATGCAGATCACAGAACAGTATTTTATGTTCTTAGCTCTGTGGGTTACTGCTTTTGTCATAGAGATCCTCTTACTACTGTGCAGTTCATAAGTTACAATCGTACTCTAGGTTAGAAAGTTGTTATGTCATATTATTTTCCTAGTCTTTCATTATTTGCTCAAATGATTTGTTTTGGGAGAAATACATTCTTATAGGTAAAGTCAGCTCTAACCACTTTGTTATGTTTTGAATCCTGAGTTTGTGCTACCCCAGACCAAGCACACTACAAAATTGCCTTCCAGCATGGATGGCATGCGAATCATACACCTTGTAGTCCCCTTTGTCTTATGTAACAATTTCTGTACCCTGATGTACACTTGTATGTAAATTGCTCTGACACCCTACACTGGTATGAGATGCGCTATAAAACAAATAAAATGCTTCTGAGAAAGGGACTATGGAGAGTTGAGAGGCACTGTTGGAGGGTGAAAGTGAGGGAATACTTGAAGAGCCCCAATAAAGATTGTTGCATCCTGGTGCACTGCAAGGTAATCATTTACTATGCTTTAAAAACTGATGCAATTGAATATCTAATGAAAATTCTGTTGTAGAATGCCAATTTGTGCCATTTTCCCTCAAATTTCCAGGAGGGAGAACCCCGGCCCCCAACCCCCTAACAGTTGTCAGATTCGCTTGCTGCGCTCGCTATGCACTGTATTGGGGGCAGGTCTGATCAAATTTACCAGGGCTGCTTGGGGTTTCCAGGCCTACCCTGGCACTTCTGCTACTCCTTCATTAAGCAAAATCTCATTTTCTTAGTCTCCCTTGTAATTCGTGACAGTCTGCAGATGGCTATTATTTTTATTGCCAAATCCCCTTTCATCCCCACCTTCAATCTCCTGCCCTCAGGGCTTGCCCACCTGCTATTCAGGACTGCGAGGCTTCTTCGTCTGACCAGCGAGGATTCCCCGGGCACCCTGGCAGCACCGGAGTTCCATGTGTTATGAACAGACTTCGTGGCTTTATTAATTCTCATTGTTACAGCTGTTTTTTTTTTATGTATCCACCATCTAATTCCTACATTTCCCTTCTCCACCTGTAAAATTGCAACCATCGTTAGAGACACTGCAGCTTGCATGTAAAAGACACACTCTGGGGAACATAAAGACCCCTGTTAGTCAGTCGCGGTATAGGGTCACACTGGGAAAATTTTTCAAAATTATGTAATAAATTCTGGGAATTTCTTTCCCATTCGTCCTGTTCCTGTGGTGCGGCACTTGTACTGATTTGTCACTAGATGTCGCAATAGCAGCATAAGTGCAGAAAAATATTGTTGTTGCTTTGTTTCTATTTAAAAAGGAAATGTTGGCGTCGGTAGGGTTTCAAGTTAGTTATCGGTTTTAACCAATAACCAGAAACTCTAATAATATGTGATGTCGAAGTTTTCACCAAATAATATGAAAGAAGAGAACCCTAAATATCATACACGCATTAATGGAATTTAAACAATTAGGAAATATTTTGAAAATAATGAATTAGATTTTTTTTAAACTACAAATTGTTTTCTTTAAAATTGCATGTGTTTGGTGATTTCTTAAAATTGTAATATTGGCAATACATGGTTGCATATGTTGGAAAGCAGCTTTAAAAAACAGAACCTAATGTTGAGAAAATATAGTTAACATGTGGAAATGTTACATATATGCCAGTTTACCTTGGCTAAAGTCAACAAATAATAAAATATATCCAAAACCCATATGTGTTTTGCCTGTCAAGCTCCGCCGCCCATTATGGCCAGATGTTCGCCAGGGTGATGATCCACAACCCAGGACAGGGATGGTGCGGTGGGTGGAGGCATCAGGTCGGTAAGTGCTGGTCGAATCCCAGCGGCATCTCAGTAGTGGGAGGGGGAGGTGGGTGTACCGCTGATTGAAGCCCTGCACTCTGCCAGGAAACGGAAAGAGTTCACACCTACTATGGATAAATGGGAGGGAGGGGGGGTCCCTCACACGACCCCAATTTCTGCTGCTACTGCCCCTTTGGTACCAGCGTAATAATCCCCACAGAGGTCCCAGGGTGCGAGAATATACTACGGAGCCGCCATCTTGCTCTGTGGCTGGCTCCGCCCTCTTGCATTGGATTTCTATAGCACAAACCTAGCTAAAAGGCAGTGCAGTGCTGTACAAGGTGAAATACAAGCATACATTCAATGAGTAAGAGGTGGGAAGCTGGTTTGCGGACATTTCTTGCACTGTGATATACTGTTCTTTAAGGAATTTGGTCTTCAACTCTTTGCTCAATTGAAGTATCATTGGGGTGGTCCTGATTGATATAGGGATGCTGTTCCAGATCGTGGTTGCACAGATGGAAAAGCCCTGATGTCTTATTTTTTTCTTTTTTATACTTCTTAGTCTGATGATACCCTGAGATCCACCAGAGATGATGAGCTTGTCTGTATTCCTTCAGGATGAGGGTCATGAGATCATATTTCTTCAGGCCCTTGATGAGATGTGCTGCAACAGGTATTATGCCCCTAATGGATGTCAGTGCAGAGTCTCAAAGGCAATGGAATAGGGCATAACCACCATTCTGACGTGACCAAGAAAGAGCTTGAACAGCAGTTCCTAAGTCGCTTTCTGAAAGAAATGATTTGAACTAGTAGCAGTACCATCATCAAGGCAGAGTTCTATGGCTTGATAGACATACCACATGTTGTTGTTGGTGATGTCGTAGGTGGAACCCATATTGCATTGGTTCCAACTCATGACCAGGAGCAATGTGTACCACAGTAGGACGTATTTCCACTCCATCAGTTTACAGTTGATGGCACAGCAAAAGGAAGACTTTTGACTCCATCAATGTGTAGATGGTTTGCATAGCGTATCTCTACATCACCAGTGTGTACAAGATGCCTAGCTCCATCCATGACTCACTAGTATTATGCAATAGCTTCATACCACAAAAGGCAGCAGACTTTGCACCAAGGAGGGCCTGGCTTGTTGGGAACTGTTCAAATTTGTCTTGTGTTATTTTGCTGGAAAGTTGGGGCCTTCCAAACAGAATTTTACTAATGTTTGCTTTTGTGATTATATTATTCAGCAGCGTCAGCTTATCCTAGTTGTACATGGCTTTTAGGACCATTGAGAAACCCAACAATGCCAGTGGAAGTCCACATCAACAAGGCCCATGTGTGAACAAGGTGGTCTCTGGAGCGGCATTTGGGCTCCCGAAGGCCCGGTTTATGTGCCTGGACAAGACTGAAGGAGCCCTCCTCTACTCTTCTAAGAAGGTCTGCAAGATTGTTATGTTATGGTGTATTTGTTTTATTTTAAAAGTTTTATATAGCATGAACAAGATCCCTGGGGGTATCAGAGTGCTTTACAATTTGGCAATCACGAAAGGTACAGGAAGTAGTACCAGTAAACCAACAGATCAACGTACAATCATAACAGTCAAATATAAACAAGCTTGTCCTAGAGTGCCTAGGGGGCTGGGGATCTAGGCAAGAACTTTCTTCAATAGTATCACATTAATTTCCCTTTTGAAAAAAGAAGTTGAATGATTCAGTCTGATTTCAGGGGGTAGGGAATTCCAGATTTTTGGTGCGATACCCAAAAATGCTTGATGTTTTACAAATTGTCCTGCGGAGAAATATTCTGTTTATCGCTGATGATGTATACCAGTAGGAACACCAGAGTGATGTTGGTGAGAGGCGTCAGCAAGATGACCGTGATAAGGATGAAAGCAGTGACCTCCGACTTGAACTCATTGAAAACTTCTTTGCTAAATGGTAAGCAACTTTAAGGAAAATTAAATGTTTTTATAGTACAATATGGACATATTCTCTTTTACAATTATGCCCCTAATCCACTAATTACTTAGTGTGTCTTATAATTGTTTAAGTACAATAGTATATGGTTAAATCTAATATACTATGATGAGCATGCTATGCAAGATTTTATTTATTAAAGATCTTGATATTTTATTACATATTTGATTGAAATATGTATTGTGTACTTCCTAATGTTGTGTCATTTCTGCATATTTTCTATACAGACAATGATTTGTACACAATGTTGACATAGCCTTCTCCCTTGCTAGGCTTTTGGTACTACAAACCAATGTTGGATTAAAAAGTAACAAAAAACTTTATATCAGTACTTCCCAAACTTTTTAGTACCAGGTTTGCAGTTTTATATGCATGGTCCAAGGGAATTGAAGCACTTTACATGAGCACCAGATTGAATTATACATGGTCAGATTACTTTTATTTTAAGCACTGGAAATTAAGTGAGGCCATTCCATATTTCTCAATTTGTGTGAAAGTCATAAACAGGTGGCATGGCTGTGTATGATCACGTAGAGTAAACACATTTTCTGTTGAAATGGCATTAGGAAGTAAAAAGCAGCAGCAACAAATACTTAAAGGTTCACCCAGAGTCTTTCTTGGGAATACTTGCAAGGGGTTGTTTTAAAACTGGACTTAGGGACATTGTTCAGCACCTTTGCACTGTTGCACAAGCAGGGCGAATTATTTTAAGTATTACTTGCATGTAGACCAGACCCACCAGAAATTAGCACCCAACCCTCCGGTGAGTTCTGACCCATGGTTTGCGAAACGCTACTATGTATGTAGTGGTACATATTGAAATTGTAGTTGTTTAAATTTTGAGTTATGATGAAATGTATATTGAGTGTATCTAATAAAATGTTATTAAATTGTTGCATTTTCCTTCGTTTTGTGTATGTTTTCATAACAAGTCAATGCGACTTTTAATTTATTTTATGTGAAGGTCAAAAAATTCATTTCTTTTACTTTTTTCCAATTTCTGAAATAAAAAAGAAAGTGAGTCGAAAAAATCTTTATTCGGTCTCACAAATGACCGAAAAAGCCCAATAAAAAAGAGCATTAAAAACACTTTAACCAAGCACAATTACCTTTTGACTGCGGCCGATAAGGCGCCAGGCCCCGATGGGGTCCCTGTTGATGTTTTTTAGCATAACCCTGACTTTTGGGCTCCCCTAATTATGAATGTTTTAGGGCTATTATTAACAAGGGCCCCATTGACTCGTGGAGAGAATTAATAACAGTACCCATTTTTAGGTCTCGCCTGACCCAGCGCATGTGCTGGTCTGGCGAGACTTATTGAGAGGGCTCCAAAAAGTGCTACCAGGCCAGCCTAGAGCTACAGTGCATGTGCGCGGGCATGCGCGCTGCTTTTACCGCGATTACTTTCCCTTTCGCGGCCGCTTTGATGTTTGATCACGATCACTTTCGCGGCCGCACAGCCGCTTGGCATAGCCAATAGGTCTCGCTTTTGGGACCTTACAAGTATTTAGTTATGCAACTGTTGCATGGCTAAACACTTATAAGGTCCCAAAGACGAGACCTATTGGCTATGCCAATGCTTGTTAAGAAAGGTGATAGGAATGCACTGGCAAACTTTCGCCCTATCCCGCTACTAGATTGCTTCGTAAAATTACTTGGGAAAGTGATCTTGGCTAAATTGGAAGCTTGGGCTGTGGAAAAATCTTTTTTTTCGAAAGTCCAATTTGGGTTCTGGCCTGGGCTTGGCACAACTGAACAAGCATTAAACCTGTCTCTGATCTTGGGAAAATACGTCAAGGTCAATAGAGGAGCCATTATGGACCTCTCCTGCAGGGCCTGACTGGCCTTGGCGGGCACCGGGCATTTCCCCGGTGGGCCCCTAGGGTGGGGGCAGGTTTTGGGCCCCCTGAGGGCTGTTTTTGTAACTGGGGGCCTTTAATATCACCCCCCTGTGACAAAATCGTCCGAAACCAGCCGTAGCAAGCAGCTCGGCCGCAACCCCCTCCCCCCTCCTGGGGGCTGGCCGAGCAGTTTGCCAGGGCCGGTTTCGGTTCCAAGTCCGGCCCTGTCCTGTGCTTTTGACATGGTGGACAGGGGCAAATTGTGGGATATGATGGGGTCAGCTGGCATTGATCCCCCTTTATTGGACCTCTTGAGGTACCTCCACGAGGACACAAGCATGAAAATACGTTATACTCAATCTGGTGGCTATACAAGTACCCTTTTTATTTTTATTTTATATCAATGCTGTAGATATGTTTTTAACTTCCTGTGCTACTGATGTCCCTAAAACAGGTCACCATTTGATCCTTGTATTTTTTTATGCATCACACACACGGCTAATGGTCTACAGGCCCTTCTAGATGGTTTTAACATTTTTATGAAGGATTTGAATTTTAAGGTTAATTGTAAACAATCCTTTATTTTGACCTGCAGTCCTAACAATATCTGCTCCAAATGTTTTTTTATTGGGGAAAATCCTATCATGAAGATATTGAGCTTTAATTATTTGGGTATTCTTTTCCATGCCTACATAACATGAGCTATGAAAGGCTGATAACTCAGAGGTCCCAGAAGATGACAGCATCATGTGAATCTATTTTTAGGTTTGCTAAAAAGTCAGTACATAAGCCTCCCAAAGAAATAAACACGCTCTATAAGAAAACTAAATGCCTTTCAGCTGGCACATATTGGGCCGGGTGTGGGGGCACACAGGCAGGGGCAGCTTTCAGGTAGGAGAAAATAAATACTTAAGTAGATTGTTAGCCATCCCCAAATCCACGCCCAGTTTTATTACTCATCAGAAACTGGGCTTAGGCTATCTTAAGGATGCTGTCGGATTGGCTCCCGTTCCACTATGGCTTAAATTCTGGGCTACCCCTCAAATGTGCTTTACAAGTAATGTAGTAGAGGTTTCCTCAAGCTAAGCAAAATGTTAGCCACTTCCTGGTTTAAGGATGTTAGAACAAAACGTTCGAGATTTGGACCTGAGTAGTTTTTTCGATAACCAGGTGCCATCGGCCCTCATGCTCAGGAGTTGGTTAAGCAAAGGCTTAGCGCACTTATGGAGGAAGTCAGATAAATTAAAAAAACTAGAAATGGTCACTATCCAACTATATGTGTAAATTTCAGTTGCTCATGGCATGGATCCATGCCTGGGTTCAATTAAGGATAAAGCAACAAAAGAGGGTCCCCGAGAACAGAGCAGATTCTGGGGGGAACTGGTCAGGGAAAAACACAACATAAATCAACGTGAACAATGTCCCCCACTAATTATTCATAAAAAAAATAGGTAATATATCCAAATATGTATGTGACCCACAGAGCTTTTGGTTTTCAATCATTAATTATCAAAATATATACTTTTTTTTCTTATTTGTTTTTCATTAGTTTTATCAAAGTTTGTTTTAAAAGGCACACTTTTACATATAATAAGTAATCCCTATGGTAGTGTGTACAAAAAAGAAGAAGAGTCCTCAATCTATATTCAAAGAACAATGACTGTACAATTTTCAAAATAACAGACATACAGGTCATGTGAAGAAAACACTACAATGAAATACATAACTACAACAAACATATACATAACACGTAAGACGTTGTATAAAAGAATCCAACCCCAGGGACTCTCATATGGTGTATAAAATTTGTGAAGGTGATGTACCTGGGGTACGGAGAGGGGGGAAGCAGGCCTCAACCCAGTTCCACAAGCAGTGTGGGTGTATCGGATAATTAAGCGTAACTACAGCAGGGCAGGCAATATTATTTACCCAAGAGGTGAAAATAAATAGGGGATCCTAACGGTCTATGTATATTGATATTATTAAAAATCGTTGGTCCAGTGTCGGAGGGGCCCACCCTTTCGTAAGGGCAAGGGATATGGATTATATAGGTCGGTTCCTTCCCTCATCCATGTTATGAGGATTCTTTTATACGACGTCTCACGACCATCTATAGCCTCCTGCTTCCGTCCGGGCCAGGCCCTGCCTTGATATTATACACTTGATTCTCTTTGTTTAGAGCCCTGTTGTTCCGCTATTTAATTTAATTTAATTTAATAGCGATTTATAAAGCGCCTGGTGACCCAAGGGCATCTGGAACCTCGTGACCACTACTCAATTATGATGAATAGTGCACCCTGATGAAGGATTTCTAAAATTTGGTACTTCCAAAACGCGCGTCGGCGCACACACCCCCCGTTTTTTAAATCTTTTTGTATTCAATGTGTTAAACTGTTTGTGTTATGTATATGTTTATTGTAGTTATGTATTTCATTGTAGTGTTTTCTTCACATAATCTGTACGTCTGTTATTTTGAAAACTGTACAGTCATTGTTCTTTGAATATAGAATCTGAAAGAGACACGTTAGTGATAGATTCCTTACCTTAGAAAATTCCCCAGGCGTCAGTCTGGATCCGGAAAGTTTTCTGCTTAGCAGTACCCCTGCGCGCCAATAGGTGGCGCCGTGCGGCTCCGCGCCCGTCACTGGCGTCGTGCACGCCGGGATGACGTCACGGAGGCTACTTAGGCGCCACCCATGCACGCTGACGTCAGTTCTTTCTTTTTCCACGCCGAAAGCTCAGATCCGGATTGAGCACGTACCCCGGTCACTTTTTGACCACTTTTTTGAGACTTTTGTCTCCTTCTCTTGTCTTCTGGTGCACGTAGGGATGCCCGGCTTTAAGTCTTGTGGGTCGTGCCACCATAATATGTCGATGGCGGACCCCCATGATGTCTGCCTCTACTGCCTGGAGACCGAGCATGACTCCCAGGGGTTGTCGGGACTGCCGTGCCATGGCCCCGAAGGCCTTGCGGGAGCCGCTCCGGGTCTAGGGGCCGTTCATGGGACCGCTCGCGGGACCGGAGCCGTTGCTCCTCGGACTCTAAGTCTTCACCTTCAGATTCCGGTAAGCGACGCCATAAGAAGAAGTCGAAGAAGCTTGTTCGCTCTCCGACGTCCCCCCATCGCTCCCCGGAGCCTGGGAGTCCCGCGGCCTACCCGCTATTCCCGGGTCCTTCGGCGACTCCCGATCAGATGCAAGAATTTCTTGCTGACATGGACCGCCTGTCTAGGCCTCGGGCTCCCGCCCGGCGCGCCAACGAGCCCGCAGTCCCTTGTCCAGATCCTGTTGACCCGGCGGCACCGCCTCAGGCGCCCGCCCTGGAGCCAGTGGATCCAGCGCCCTTGGCTCCGGCCCAGGCGCCACAAGGTGCAGCACCGCTTGCTCCGGCCCCAGCGCTGCCCTTGGCTCCGGCCCCAGCGCCACCCCTGGCTCCGCCACAGGCGCCGCACTGGGTGTCGTTTATCCCGCCCCTGCCCTGGTTCTCGGACCATTTTGTTCCAACCTGGGATCCTCATTGGGATGGGGTTCCGGTTCGCCAGTAGGAGGCAGGGTCCGTCATCACCTCCACCACTGGTGCAGTATCACTTCGGACAAGTGGGTGCTGCAGATAATATGCCAAGGTTACTCGCTCCCCTTTCTGTCCTACCCTCCAGCCATGCCACCTCGGTGCCACCGCATGTCGGGGGATCATTTGGCTCTTCTCCGTCAGGAACTCACGGCCCTCCTGGCCAAGGGGGCCATTGAGTAAGTTCCCGATCAGCAAGTAGGAAGTGGTTGCTATTCTCACTACTTTCTCGTCCCCAAGAAGGACAAGGGGGGCCTGCACCCCATCTTGGACCTCCGGGACGTCAATCAATTACTCCGGAAGGAGAAGCTCAAGATGCTGACTCAGATCCTCTCAGGTCCTGTCTGCCCTGGACCCTGGAGACTGGATGGTCGCGTTGGACTTGCAGGACTCTTATTTTCACATTCCCATTCCCGTCCTGCCGGCCCACCGGCGTTACCTGCAGTTCACGGCAGGCCAGGAGCATTTTCAGTTTGTCGTGCTCCCCTTCGGCCTTACCAGCGCCCCTCGGGTGTTCATAAAAGTGATGGCGGTGGTCGCGGCTCATCTGCGCAGGTTAGGGGTGTCAGTCTTCCCCTATCTCGACGACTGGCTGTTGAAGGCGGGCTCGTCTCAGGCAGTCGTCTCCCACCTGCAGACTACGGCCGACCTTCTGCATCTGCTGGGGTTCTCCATCAATGTGCCGAAGTCGCACCTGAGTCCTTCTCAGAAGCTCCCTTTCATTGGAGCGGTTCTGGATTCGGCGCTGTTTCGGGTTTATCCTCCTGAACAGCGGGTCTGGGATATTCAGGCTGTGGTACGCTTGTTCAGCCTCTATTCCGGGTTTCAGTCAGGATGGCCCTCCTGCTTCTGGGCCTGATGGCCTCCTGCATCCTGCTGGTGCCGCATGCCAGATGGCATATGCGGGCTCTGCAGTGGGACCTGAAGTTACAGTGGGCACAGTATCAGGGCACAGCATCAGGGCAACCTGTCCGATCTCGTCCAGATCTAGGAGGGCGCTGCACGACAGTTGCAATGGTGGCTCACGGATCGCGATTGGGTCAGTGGCAGATCCCTCTCCCCTCCCCAACCGGAGCACACGGTAGTGACGGATGCGTCCCTCCTGGGTTGGGGAGGCCACATGGGAGAGGCGGAGATCAGAGGCCTCTGGTCTGCGGCGGAGTTCCGGCTCCATATCAACCTTCTGGAGCTGCGGGCGATCTGGCTTGCACTGAAGGCATTCCTTCCCTCTGTCCGGGGAAGTGTAGTGCAGGTGTTCACGGACAACACCACCGCCATGTGGTATTGCAACAAACAGGGCGGGTGGGGTCGTGGACCCTATGTCAGGAGGCTCTGCGCCTCTGGACATGGCTGGGACATCAAGGCATTACCTTGGTGGTTCAACACCTGGCACATTCTCTGAACGCCAGGGCTGACGAACTCAGCCGCCGGTGCATGTTGGATCACGAGAGGCGTCTGAACTTGGACGTGGCCCAAGGTCTCTTTCTGCGATGGGGAGAGCCTTGGTTAGATCTATTCACCACTGAAGAGAACGCGCAATGTCATCAGTTCTGCGCGTTGGAATTTCCAAGGCGGCACTCGTTCGGAGATGCTTTTCGTCTCGAGTTGAGCTGCGGTCTGTTGTACGCCTTTCCGCCTATACCACTTCTGCCCAGAGTGCTGAAGAAGATCAGGCGCGACCGGGCCCAAGTTATTCTTGTGGCTCCGAACTGGGCTCAAAGAGTATGGTATCCCGAGCTATGCAGTATGAGCATCGATCCCCTGATCCGTCTGCCTCTTCCGGAGGATCTTCTGTCGCAGCAGCAGGGGTCGGTCCTCCACCCGAACCTTTCCAGCCTCCACCTCCATGCTTGGAGATTGAGCGGCTAAAGTTGACACCTTTCGATCTTCCTCCCGAAGTCTGTAATATCATCCTGGTAGCCCGGCGTCCCTCCACTAAAACGGTGTATGCCTGTAGGTGGAACAGATTTGTGGCATGGTGCACAGCTAAGACTGTGGATCCCCTTTCTGCCCCTCTTTCTGAGGTTCTTCTATTCCTTCTCTCTTTGGCCTAGCAGGGCTCTGCTCTGGGCACTGTTAAAGGTTATCTTTCGGCCATCTCTGCCTTTTCTTTTTAAGTCCCCGGTTGTTAACCGTTTTCCTAAGGGCATTACGCATACGTTCCCACCTGTGCCCTTCATAATGCCTCAGTGGGACTTGAATCTTGTCTTGACTTTTCTGATGTGCGCTCCCTTTGAGCCCCTTCATAACTGTCCCTTACATCTCCTTACTCTCAAGATGGCTTTCCTGGTAGCTATCACCTCTGCCAGGACAGTGAGTGAGCTCCAGGTTCTTTCTTCCAAACCTCCTTTCCTTTCTGTTCATCCGGACAAGGTGGTTCTGAGGACACGTCCTTCTTTCTTGCCAAAGGTTGTTACGCCCTTTCGCATCGGGCAAACCATCACTTTGCCCACCTTTTTTCCGCCTCTGCATCCTTCAAGGGAAGAGGAGCGGCTCCACCGTCTGGACCCAAAACGTGCACTCGCATTCTATCTGCAGTGTACACAGCAGTTCCGGGTGGATGATCAGCTCTTTGTTGGCTACGTGGGCGCCAATAGAGGTTGTGCGGTGCACAAACGGACCATCTCCCGGTGGGTCGTTCTGTGCATCAAAGCCTATTACTCCTTGGCCAAATAGGAGCCTCCTGTGGGACTGCGTGCCCATTCGACCAGGGCAACTGCAGCCACTACTGCCTTGGGACGCTGTGACCCCTTGCAGGATATTTGTCAGGCAGCTACGTGGGCCTCGCTGCACACGTTTACCAAGCACTACTGCCTTGACAGTCAGGTCCGGAGAGATGGCTTCTTTGGCCGTTCTGTGCTCCGTGACTTTTTGGTGTAATCTTGTTCACAGACCCTCCACCGGGGTTGGTATTGCTGGGGTATCTATTCTAAGGTAAGGAATCTATCAATAACGTGTCTCTTTCAGATCCACAAGTTACTACTTGTGTAACGATATATCTGTAAGAGACATTAGCTAGTGATAGATTCCTTACCGCCCCACCCATCCTCCCCATTCTGCGAATTGATTACTTGGGTTAAGGTCATCCCCTTTTAGGGCCCTAGTTTTATGCACCAAAGGTCAGTTTCTCGCATGGCTCTGCGTTTCGGCGCGGAAAGTTGTGTACAGAACAGACGTCCGTACGACGCGCACGACGCCGGAGACGGGCGCGGAGCCGTACGGCGCCACCTACTTGCGCAGGGGTACTGCTAAGCAGAAAACTTTCCGGATCCAGACTGACGCCTGGGGAATATTCTAAGGTAAGGAATCTATCACTAACTAATGTCTCTTACAGATATATTGTTACACAAGTAGTAACTTGTGCATTAGGGCTCGTCTTCTTTTTTGTACACACTACCATAGGGATTACTTATTATATGTATAAGTGTGTTTTTTAAAACAAACATTGATAAAACTAATGAAAAACAAAATAAGAAAAATATGTATATTTTTGATAATAAATGATTGAAAACCAAAAGCTCTGTGGGTCATATACATATGTGGATATATTACCTATTTTTATGTTCGATTAAGGACTCCAAGCTAAGATTTTACCTGACACGACAAACAGTTAACATGATACATTTTTTAGCGGCCTTACCTATGACAGGCACTCGGTTTGCTTCACTGCAGTGCTGCCCATGTGATGGAGTCTCTCCTCAATTGACAAAGCACTGTAGGATTTTTTTGCCCGCTGTATTCTCCTTTAAGAATCCATTTCCTTTGCCCCATTTTATGTGATATGAATCATAACACACACCAAGAAGGTCTGCTTCATTTACGGCGCCTAGAGGCCCCCTCGATTTCCTTTTCAGTTTTGAATTTTATTTTCTATGCTTTAAAATTGAGAAGGAAATATGCTATGTGACCTTAATCCCGGATTGATTTGGGTTTTGGATGTATGGCTTACATTTGATTGGCAAGGTCAACCACCAAACTGATTCCCTTATTAATTGTTTAGGAGCAGTTCTATTATTAGAAATTCTCTATTTATGGTTTTTTAACAATTGTTAATTTTTAGTTTATGTTATAAAAGAAACTAATAGTTCAGATTGTCTGAAAATCAGTTGAAGTATATGTTAGTTGAGAAATTAAAGATAAACTTAGAGTCCCGTTTCAGACAACAGCTCATGAGTAGATTGAAAATGTGTGGACATAAGGTGGATCAGTTGAATAGTCAAGACCCTCACCTTAGGGAACATCACTTTTTGCTTCTCATGGTGGTGACTTCTTGGGTGCTGTCCTCAACTGTGCCAGATGGATGACCCTTTATAAGGGCCACACCCGGGCCAGGTGAACAACACCTTATTGGGGCTACTAAGACTGCCTGAGTGTCAATTAGGGGGGTGGTGACATGTGGCTCGGTGTACAACAGTTTCCCACTTTATGTGGAGCTTCCACTGTAAATGTTTCTGGGACCGAGCTGACAGCAGATAGTGCTTGACCCCAGAAAGCGGCAGCTAAATTTAATGCTTCTGCAGGAAATGCTCTGAAGCCTTCCTGCATCACCCCAGAATGTAGAGTGTTTGGGCCCTCTGGAAATCATTCTGGGATCTAAGGAGGTAATTATGGGTCCTTAAAGGTTCACTTATCTAGCTCAGCTGGTTTATTCCCTGTGTAGCTACAGCCATCAAGTTTCAATTTATAATTACACCATGAATCCATTAGAGAGTCCTCACTAATGTTGTCCTTCAGTTAATCTACAAAATGTTGACAAATTTTAATAGTGAGTGAAGTGAGGTTCATTGCGCTTTCACAGTTGCGATAGGGTGTGTGAAGGGTCAAACCTACAGCACTTAAACTTGCCTGTGCCAGGGTCTATCCTAATATGCCTTTGCAAAAGTCTGTGAAGTAGAGTCCCTAAAACAGTTGTATGTCAGTAGTATAAAGTTAGAAGAAGCCTAGCCTTAGGGAGTTTAGTGTGGGCATACACCACAATATGATTGCAAGATTGAAGGTCTAGTCCATTTAAAAAATAATCATTCATAATTAGTAAGTTTGAATTGAAGGGTAAATAACAGTGCTATAATAAGAGTTAAAAAAATAATTGAAACATCAGGTAGGCAATATGTAAGTGTGATTTAAAGACATCTGTGTTAGCTGAATTCTGTCATTTTACCAACCCCCTTTTGTAGAGTTGGGACTACTAGGCAGATACACAGTGGTGGTGCACCATTACCCCTCTTTCATTATGTACTAACTATAATAGTATTTTTCCAAAAGAATGTGAGTCTTGAGTGAGACAGTTGAACCATTCTAGTCAGCAGACTGAGGCCACTTTGCAATGAATTTGAGAAACCTATATATACAACACACTAGTACAACTGCTATGTAGATGAGATTATGGATCAGTGCCTAATTTGAGCAGGTTGTTTCCCGTGCTCAGCATCAACACTTAATTATTAACACCGGTTCTAATGACATTCCTCCTCTTGGTGGCACTGTCTGACTAATTTTGAGATGAGCTCAATGCCAGTGCTTAATAATTCAATATGCATTAGAAATGACTAATACCTGCTACCACGTCATTCTTATAGCCTTGGATAGCCTAGATAGCCTATAATAGTCTGAATTGTCACACTTGCAAGAGTGCGATGGAGTTGGAGTTGTATGGAACTCTTATTGGCAGCGCTGGCAGGGGAAATGTGTGGTGCAGGCTACAGTGGTTTCTTAGAAGGGCCCTGGCACTTACCTTTTAACAAATTAGGCACTGCTGTGGATGCATGTTTGTTTTTTAATAGCAGTAAGTGTTGAACTTTTCAATAAACAACTGACTCATTTTTACGTGTGGTGATAAATTGTTTAAAAGTAGAGTGTTACTTATTAGACTAAATGGATAAACTTTATTATGACCAGTTTGCGTTCCTTAGCTTTTAGATGTAAATAAAAAATATGGACCTTTTTAGTCTTTGTGACATGTATTCATCTGTTCAAACCTCAACTAACAGTTTATTTATTTTATATTGTATGAGATCAGTAGCAGATGAGACCGACCAGGGGTGGTGGGGCGGGGGACGAAAATTATAATTTTAAAAAATGCACTTACCTTTTCTCCGCCGACTGCCGCCTTTACATTCTCTGTCCTTTCCACTCGGCACGAACCACCCAGCCTGCCAGAATACCTTGCCCAATCATAGCGTTGTGATTGGTCTGAGCGCCGTAGTTCAGCACTCAGGCAGGGACTGGCAGGCTATGCATGTTCGAAACCCAGGCTGTAATGTAGCCTGGGTGGAGAACATGCAAAACACACATGAAGCTTCTCGGGCCGGCTCTTTAGGGGCAGCCAGCACTCCTTCCCCTGTGACGCGTGGGGACCCAAGCCCCCCCACCCGCTTCAGCTTAAATGTTTCTGAGTAACTTGATAGATTTTGACTGTACATATAGATGTGGTGTTTTGATGTTGAATTGTAAGATGGATCCTGTTTGATAGTGTTTCTATAGGAGTTGTGTTATTGAGAATGTTGTGCCATAGTGAGTATGTGGGAATTTATAAATACCTAGAGAATGTAATGCGTTGTGACAGACATCAGCTAACATACTTGTGCAAGTAGGATCGCATTAGTCTAGAAGCTTACGTTATAGATTAGGGATGTGAAAGTGCGGATACAGTGAATTAGTTATTGTGAGAGGTAGTGTTGGTATACACCAGTATCTGCTCTGCCTGGAATTCCTATAATGACTACAAAAGTTAAGTATGGACAACATCTTCTTCTCCCCGGGCATAAGGCTGAGGGTCCTGGGAAAACACCCACCAGTTGAAAGGGTGTCTTGGTGTGCCCTGGAAGTGAAGGAATGATAAATTAGGGAATGGACTCTCCCCCGCATGTCATTTTATCCCTTGCAGATGTCCTTCTGTGAGTGTCTAGTGTTGGAAACAGCAGTGGCGTCACTAGGGTTGGTGTCACCCGGTGCGGGTAACTCATGGTGTCACCCCCTCACGATTTATCCCATGAATCCATGATGGACCTCCTCAAGGAGATGTATTCATCTGTGCGGCACCCACGGAGGGGGTCCTTCTTCTTCTGGGGCCTTTCCAAGCCCACTCCTCTACAACGGAGTCTAAAGCACTGCAGAGGTGCTACCCATCCTTTCATAACTCCTCCCCTTGCTCCTGGCCAACATAGAAAAGTCTTAACCACGCGCTGGAAAATGTGGAGTGTGGCTTCGACGTATTCCTTCGAGGCGGAGACGCCTGCCCCAGTCCAATGTGTGGCGCTTCGCATCATGCTCACCGGACCTGACTGGAGTTTACTTAAATAACCGGTGTTCTGCACCCGTCAACGGTGACAACAATGGCAATTGTCTTCCCAGGCACAGTGTCATTGCTATTCATTCTGCTCAAGACATCACTCAACAACTTTCTTTAACACAGAAGACGAGAGGGCAAAAATGTTGCCAAATAAATAATACAGGGCACAAGTGAATTGTTTGAGAGCCTGTAACTCTATTAACCAATTTTTTTCCATCACCAAAGAAAGTTACATGATAAAAACAAATGCTACTTTTTTATTTATGTTCAGAAATGCAGAGCCAATGTTCACCTTTCCGACTCTTACTTTTCAGTGCATTATTTCTCACGCACTGAGCAGCTGTGCCACTCGTCTTGACACAGGGGTGCAGGTGTATGTGAGGCCACTGCGAATGGCTACTTTTGTTAATTACGCACCTATTAGGCTTTTAGCTCAGACAAACATTTTATATGCTGCACCTGAGTCACTTCACGCCATGAGGCGCGCAGGAAGAAAATAGGAAGAAAATAATAAACCAGCTGGTGCCTAATGAGTCCTATTGACAACCGCCTTGATACTGTTCCGAAAAGCACTAGGGACATCAAGAAAGACCCCGGATAGTGACGGTCAGCAAGTTAAAGCAATGTGTTCGCCTCAGGCTGGAAAGTAGCTCATAGAGTCTTCTTGCAGAGAAGAGCAGCAGCCATGGTAAAAGGGGGAAGTAGAAAGCAGCAGATTAGAGCTTGTGCGAAGAGGAGCACAAAGAAGGGTGCAAAGGGGCCAAAACCCCTGGACGATTATTATAGGAGAGTTCCAGCTGGAATCTCAGGGGGCTCAACATTTGACTCCAGTGCTATTATGATAGCGGATAATGACAGTGACAGGATGTTAAAGAGAGGTGGTCAAGAGCCCTCCCTAATAAAGAGGGGCTTAGCATCAGTAATGAAATGGACTTGGATGCCCCAAAGTAATGAAAAGGCTCCAACGTATCAAACAGTCACCAAGAATAGCGTCAGAAGTTGTGATACCTACGCCACTCACATACAGGCATGATAGGACTTTCCTCAGGTTCATTAGTAGTGCCCTGTCAAGGGGGCGACAAACCCATTTAGTCGTCTACAAGGATGTCAGGCTCCAGGTCCCCACTACAGGCTCAACACAGTGAAATCACTGTAGAAATACACACCAAGGATGCAGTGAGTGTTCTAATGGAGCCAATTGAAACTATCCCAACCAGCCCCTTGACATCAAGAGACAGCTGTATTGAGCTGAGTGGAAACAGACCTATGCTGTGGTTGGAGGTGCAATAGCAAGGGGCTAGTCTGCTCAGTATAACACACACACATCTGACGTCCCATTACAATTTCCAGGAGACCAGGCATGAAAAAAGCCAAGACTTGCACAAAAACCAAGATATCCTGCTGTCATCAATTAATGCCACACTTTTAGAAGCCACTAATGCCCTCACTTGGCAGTCACATAAGCTGGAGGTCCAAATGGACATTATGCAAACTATAGCACTGGCCATCGCTAGAACACTTGGAAAAAAAGAGCTACTCCAAAAGACTGCCACTGCAGAATCATAGTGGAGAAACTAGCAACGTGGCCTGAAGTTTTTACATCTATGATTAAGGACCTGAAAAATCTCCTTTAACCAGCTGTGCCAAAACAAGCATAGAAACAAGTATAGAAACAGAGGCAATATTGCAAAAGATAAGGAGCTCGAAATCCAAATAAGGCCAGTGAGCCAGAGAGAGGAGGGGTCCCTAACGGAAGCCCAAACATCAGATACCCATCACCAAAATGACTCAAAGGTGCAGACATCCGTGCCAAACAGAGCCAGCAGCAGTAACAACAATTTAATGTTGGCTGGCCTGAATTCAGAAGGCAATATTTTTAGCATTACAAATATATAATTAGCATTAAAAATAGCACAAGCAACATAAGCAAAAAAAAAGCAAAGATAGAAGAATCATACAGTATAAAACTCTTTCCGATATTTGACACAAGAAAGGCACCCCGAGGGTCACAAGAGATCCTGAATCCACGGCCGTAGAGGGGAAGGGTCCAGCCCCAAGCCAAATGTCAGCATGAAAGGATTCTATGCCATCTCAAGAAGCAGATGGTCTGGGCCCAGGGCAACTAAGAGGAGGGGGGAATAGATTCATCCTGCCAGGCTATGCAGGAAGATCTAAACGATTGAAAAAGAAAGACCTCTGGGCTAGTAGTAATACTTGGTGAGTTGCTGCACAGTGGACAGGAAAGTGTCCGATTGATTGATACCAAGACGGAAAGCACAGCCCAAGAACTTCCAATAAACAAAGGGCATACTTTCAAACACAGCGAAGGGAAGAATGGGGGTGCCACCAGAGGCGTAGCTAGAGCTTGTGGCGCCCGGGGCTATCCCTCAGATTGCCGCCCCTGGGGAGGGGGGGTTGCTGGGGAAAAAGCACGGCAAGCACTTGAGAGAGGTCCGAGAGACACGTATCGCCGCTAATAGTTACCTCGATCATGCAAGTTACATGCACATACATGACACGGTTCAAGGCTACACAGTTGAATACACCGGTGACTGGCAGTACAAAAGAGAACACACAGACTGCATGATCTATTTGAGGACTCAGAAAAACCGCATGTGACATCCATCAGAGAGCTGCGTGAATAATTACCTGGTAATCGCCTCAGCACAATTCAAACATGCACATACATGACACTGTTCAGGGATCCATCATCTACAGCTGACATTAAATGACCATTCATCATGGTCCCCCCATTAAAGCAGTGCACTTTGTGATCTGCATGGTACATGTTCTTTGCAGCAGGCACATTAACCCTCTGTGCTACCTCTCCAGGAGTCAACCCTTCCACTAGACAAAACTCCGATCTCTCTCTAGGAAGAACATTAATCACCAAAGTTATCATTACATTTTTATTGTTTCTGAAAATTGCTGGAGGCCAGGAAGGAGGCAGCAAGTTTTTTTTAAACCATAATATACTTGCAAACACTACGCACCCACCCGAAATAGGTACCCAGTGCGGTCACACCGTTCGCATCGCCCTAATCTGCTCAAGGTTCATGTGACCTCAGTGACAGAGTCACAGTGACTGGATCACTGTTGCTCTAGGGTGTGCTGCTTCGTAGGCCGGCCCGCAAGACTGGAGATGAACTTCAGTATGGATTGTGGTGGACAGGCCTTCAAGGTTAACCCACAATTGACACCACTAGGGTACACCTGCTTGTGCTAAGACATCAAGCCTTCTAAGGTCTAGTGGGGCCTTCTAAGGTCTAGCATGTGAATGTGCTCCCTCAGTAGAGTGGTCTGGTGGACTGGTCATGAAGGCTGAACCCGGTTCCCCAGTTCCAAATTCGACAGCTCCGGCCATAGTGCCACATCCTCTCCCCCACTGAACACCATACTTCCCCACTGAGAGAAACTCGCACTGCCTTCAGCTATAACCTAATTGTGCCCGCTATAAACACTTGGATGTGGCTCAATTCAAATTATGCACTTGATAAGAGTAATATCCTGCCTAAAAAAAAAAGTAAAAGCAACCACTCATAGGGAATGCAAGATTAAGTAAAGCATGTGAAATGTAAGCAGAGACAACATGGTTACATTAACGATCTCTCACTCACTATTCAGAAATCAGCGAGTGGTTTTACCTGAAAAGTTAAGGACATGACTAGAGGGCCCTGAAGGGAACCGTTTCAATGTCCATTGCTTATATCCTTACAAAACATAAGCAATATGGTTTAAAAAGACCACATCCATAAACACAGAGCCATGGTACACATTTTGTTTTCCAATCCACCCATCAACCAGGTATTGCAGTACCTCCAGGAATGGTACACTTTCCCACCTGGGAACAACAATGCTGTTCAAAGAAAGACGAGAAAACAAAAGTAACGCTTCACTGGCAAACTCTGTAAAGTAATGCTGATGTATTTGGATGTAAATAAAACCAATATGGCCACTTTGCAACCACTCTGTCTTGCTTTATTTAGTTATGTATTTATTTTTCATATTTAAAACCTTCTATTTCTCTCCATCCCGCTGCACTTTGGAATAGAAAAATGTCAGAAAAAGGGCATTTCTCGCAAGAGTGTTTTTCTTTTTTGAATCCATTTCACAGGGAAGCAACTAAATGAAAGAAGGAAAGAGAGGTTGTGAACCGTTTCTTCAAGTCACGGTTTTCAGTAAGTGAGGAGCAAGACAGAAAGAGAGGGAATAATAGGAAGAGAGGTGGGGACAGCAGCCAGCACAAAAAAGAAGAGGACATTGCCCGAGTCCTATTCCTTCTCTGCCCGTCTCCAAACGTCTACGAAAGCAAGCCGAGTCGTATCTAAATGCCTTTTTCCTCCCCCACAATAGTGCCGCCTGGGGCGGACCCCCCCCTACCCTAGCTACGCCACTGGGTGCCACTTACCAGCTTCAGGCTGCAGAGGAAGACAAGCGTGCACCTGGTGCTGCAAAACCCCATGGGCAATGATGAAAATGGCAGGCCGTTTCGAACGTCGTCTGGACGCCACGTCGTAGCCTAATTGGACAATAATCTTGGCCGGCGGCCGGGTAAGGTTCGACAGACAGTAATATTATTTTGCATTTTGGTGTCACGGACTCCGTAACACCAAAATGCAAAATAATATTACTGTCTGTCGAATCTTACCCGGCCACCGGCCAAGATTATTGTCGACACAGACCACGGTGTCACCCCATGCGATGGTGTCACCCGGTGCGGTCCGCACCCCCGCACCCTTCTAGTGACGCCACTGCGAAACAGCATACACCTTATCCACAATTCTGTCCTGTATTTGCCTTCTCTGGCTCATGGTTATTGTCTATATCAGTGCTCCAAACAACTAATAATCTTACCCACTACAACAGTTAACTCATTTTCAGAGGATGTGGGTTTCTTCTAACAGTCATTGTGGAAAAATAGATGTAGGTCTGCAGCTGGTCCTTCGTGTTGTTAGTGGTAAATGATTTGTGTGGTCTGAGGAGTGTCTTATGTATAGTGAGCTGCAGGTGTTGTTGAATCTATTTTGATCAGGTGTGCGAGGATGGATGTGTCTGTCAATGCTGATTGATTTGTCTGCTGTCGGAAACATCGACTGCCATTGATGTCCTCCATTGTGAGGATCCCACTGAAACAGAAGACAACTCTAAATATGGCGAATAGAGGTCTGCCATACCAACGTTGATAAGTTGTGTCTGTTCATGGAGGATCGAGGATGGAGGACTGAGATTATGCAAATAGACCAACCTCAAGCATGAGCCTTGAGACACTTACCGGTGAGTAGTCGTGCTTACAAGTCACTGATTGATTGATTGATTGATTGATTGAAGGCCTGTCAGGCCAAACCCTAAACACGGTGGACAGATATCTATCAGCCTGATGGGCAGAGCGCAGTCCCTCCATGATGGCAGAACGACGGTCTATCTGCCAAACTCTAGAACATGCCCATGATATTTTGGACACTTGTGTCATCATATAATTAGATGTCATTCTAATCTTTTTAAAGACTTTAGAAAAATATCAGAATGATGTGAAAGAAGTGTTGCACAGATTATGACAACACTCCTTATACGCTAAATTGGAGAAATTAATGTATCTGTGATACTTATTCATTGTCACTTGTGGGCTTCATTTTGTCAGAACAAGGACTGAGCTTGGAACCTCAAAAGGTCCCGGCTGTCGTACAGTGGACAAGGCATTGCAATGTAAAGAAAGTCCAAAGGTTTCTTGGATTTACAAACTTCTAAAGGCATTTTATTTAGGTGTTTTCCAATATAATGGCACCCATTGTTCAACTGATTCAGTCATCGTGAACAGGACCTTCCATTTATTGTTGCGAGTGATGTCTCCTCATTTGGATTAGGAGCTATCCAATGGCAAAGAAACCCAGTCACTGAGTCAGTCCATCCCGTGGCCTTTTCTTTCTCAAACCTTCATATCCACGGAACAGAATTATGAATCAACGACAAGGGTTTATTAGCTATTAAAGAAACTTTTTTTCCAATGGCAGCATCATCTGGAAGAAGCAGTGGATCGTTTGGATGGATCATAAGAACTTGTGGGTTTTAAAACTGAAGAAGTGCACCAACTCTTGCTATGTCCACTGAATATTGTTTTTTCTCAAATTTCATTACTACACAACATACAATCCAGAAAAGAGACATGACAAATAACCTGAAAATATTGTAACAGAGGTACCTCCATTTTTTGGTTGGTCAGCAAACGAACATCTCCGCTTGGGATCAATTTTCGGAGTTGGTCAAAAGGGAGATGGAAACCTGGGAACCTGAGGTTTAAATCTAGGAGGACCTGGAAGCAAAAATGTTTTTTTATAAGGGCAAATTACACCTGCCTACACAAGGTCTTCGAGGAAAGAAATGTATTGGTGTCATGAGTCACCTAGTGCAAAACATTTGCAATGTTATACCCTAAATCAGAAAGAGCAATCGGTCATCTGGTTATGGTTGGCTGAATTTTCTTATAATAACTCATTGCGCTGATCTCTCGACCCTTTACTACTTTACTGTTCTTTGGGTTCCACCTAGTGTTATTTCCAGACATTCTTCCACATACCTCTGTACCTTTAGTTACAGTATTACGCTCATCAATCACTTCAGTAGACTATAAACATTTCTCTGACTTACATCCTCACAAGGCACCCAAATATAGCAATCATTGGCAAGGCCAACAGGTCTCGCCTATGGGAGATCTATTGGCTTTGTCAATCGGGTGGGTGACAATTATGACAATGAATTGTAAGCGATGGGCGATTTCCAAGTCCACTATTGAACAGAAGCATCTCGTAAGCAGGAGTGTATGTGCTTGCGCATGCTCACACAGAAGCAACCTAAACAAGCATTGGCATTGCCAATAGGTCTCGCCTTTGGGACCTTATAAGTGTTTAGCCATGCAACAGTTGCATAACTAAATACTTATAAGGTCCCAAAAGCGAGACCTATTGGCTATGCAAAGCGGCCGTGCGGCCGCGAAAGTAAAAGTGATCGCGATCACGATCAAACATCAAAGCGGCAGTGCGGCCGCTAAAGTGAAAGTAATCGCGGTAAAGCGCGGCGCGCGCGCCCGCGCACATGCACTGTAGCTCCAGGCTGGCCTGGTAGCACTTTTTGGAGCCCTCTCAATAAGTCTCACCAGACCAGCGCATGCGCTGGGTCAGGCGAGACCTAAAAAGGGCTGTGAAATGGTCAGAGCTGGCAGCTTCATAGGGCTTTTTACACCGTTCTGTTGTCTACCTCCACCACCAGGAGGGCAGCTAGAGCCGAATTTCGGGGGGAGGCTGAAAAAGATTTGGGGGGGGGGCACTAATTCTTCCAGCCATAGGCAGAGTGGCTTTAAGAAGGGGTGAAAACACATCAAAAGCCTCATTTACAAGTAAATTGTCTTTTAAAGACCTGTGAAGTACTCGGGTGCGGTTAGGTTTACGCCAGCACTCTGCCTAGCTCCTCTCGCCCCAGGGACATCTGGGGTCCTTACAAGTTATATGTGGTCTCCCTTCGAAATTCCTCTGACTCACTGATGGGCTCAGGCATAGTCCCGAGGGGTGTAGGGTAGATGGGTAGGGACACTCAACAGCAAGGTCCTATATGCCACATGGCACCCTGAGGTGGTATGTCTCGACTGTCCTGGAAACTCCACACGCTGAGGCTGGGATGGGGTGGAATATTTCACATACTATTGAGAGGTGACTAGACAGACACTGGACATGGGGGGCGCCTTGTATATTGTATTAATCGTCAAATTGCTGTTTTATCTGGATGATATTGCTTATTTTCTTTAATAACAAGCTGTGACAGATTCCTTATGATATATCAATGTAATGTTTCCTTCTGTAATTGCTATACTGCACGGTGAGCACATATGATTGTATCGATTTGTTTGTCTTGATAATCCATAAAAAGAGTTTTAAAAAAAGTACTCGGGAGCGGCTGCAATTAGACGTTCACCAGCCCGCGAAGCTGTCTCAGCCCGGGCTGACACACACAAGGGGATGGGGGGGGAGGGCGCTGAAGCCCGGTGAGCACAATGGGTGTTGTGCATCTGACCTCCACCCGATTACCTCGCCTACAACGGGGGAGGGGGGGGGGCTGAAGCCGGTGAGCCCAATGGGTGTTGCGCACCTGACCTCCACCCGATTACCTCACCTCTAGGCGAGCCCTATTGGCTTTGCCAATGCTTGTTATGAAACTGACATCACTGTGGGTGAGCACAGAGTACCATCTGTGGGTACGAATGGCAGCCCTGCTTAAGATAATGACTAACTTAAGACATTTATATCCGCAGATGCATCTTATGAACGTGAAAACTTTTCCAGCACGGCAGATTTTAGGGTTATGTGATGGGGACGTGTATACACAGGGAAAGGAAGTGGATTCCCATTGGAAAGTAATTGTTTCCAGGCCCAATGTGCAGACTTACCCTAAATAACAAAAAGAATGAGTTAGAGTCCATGATGGATGTGAAAAAGCATACAACCCACATATTTTCAGGCACGGTTTTCTTACATTTAAGTGTGTACACCTGGAGATCTTTATACATCCTTAAAAGTACAAACTTAACGAATGTGGCAAGCATAAAACTACGTCTCATAAAATGTACGTTCTTTCTGAAGCCGCCCTGCAGAGTGCCTGTGTCCAGGGGATGCACCGTGCACGTTGCACGGCAACAGTACTGCCAAAGCCTCTGTGACGTGTGACAGAGTATCAGGTCATGCTGGGGTAGCTCAAAAACATAGACGTGATAGCCGACTGGGACAAATGGCTGCTTTCCCGGAACTCACAGGAACTCACGGTGAAAACTTTTCAGTGAAAGGTGAAACTGGGTCAGCGGCAGCCCGTGTGCGTAAGCAGCTGCTCTAGATTCCCTGCCCACGTGAGAACTGGTTGCGTAACTCGCATACTGACAAAGACATCACATGGGCCAGGCTCGGGAAAGGTCAGCGTTATAATGGCGGTTAACTTGCGTCTCCTTGTGTGCTTGTAGAACAGTTTTTTATTTTAATAGAATGGCTACAGATCGCGTACACCGTGTCAGGGGCCCAAAGTAACATTACACTGGGGGCTACGGAAATCATTATGTTCACCACTTCTCTCTCGAAAACATGGACTGTTCGAAATTGTATCGAAATCACAGCGCTAGCAGCGAACACTAATCAAACTTAATGAATCTAAACTGTGTCCATGCACTGGCAAAATGAAATGAAGAGCAAGCCTGCCCAATTAGGAGGTGCCTCAGTGGAAAAGGGCAAATTTACATATCCTCCTTATGTCACAGACTCGTCATCACGCTAACTCATCCATACATTCATTCATTCAACGGTGGGGCCCATAACACCAACACTCATACACCTCACTCGAATCTGTGCATAGGAGGAAAAGAAGCGCTGGACATGTGGGGGTACCTTGTTACCTATCGGGAATAATTCCTTTACATTATATACATTAGTACCTGGAGAATCCTGACTTTAACATCAAGACACTCCACCACTTGGTCGATGGTCCAATTAGTTGGACTGGTTGATGGTGATTTAGAAGCAGCTAAAACACAATTAGAGCTTCGGAAACATTTGATTAATTATCAATACCTTATTAAAGAATTACAAACTCATTTCTTATTAATCCAATTTTTGTTTATCTAATTTAGTTCACTCTACGTTAACATGTTCAGGGTTACAGTTCAAATAGTTCATTTATTTAAGAGACCTCCAATCTTTGATCCTTAGCATAAAATCTCGCATAACATTATATTTACGGAATTTCGAACATTGGCGACCTTCCGACCACACAGAGTATTTTTCCAGTCTCTGCGACAATCTCCAGGAGAACCCGTCTAACCCACAGCAATAATCAAAATCCTTCAGATGGAACCGTTCTCTTGAATTCAAAGAAAACCCAGGTAAACCAGGAAATCTCATTCAGTTCGACGCAGTCCCAACGCCAAAGATGGTGATCCCAACGAACCAACGAAAAAAAAGACGAACCCCCCTCTGCCAAATCATGGACTTGTATACCTTTTTCTCCTTACTTTTAGGTCAATGTACAACAATTTTAGGGGTAGAAAGTGTTCTGATTGGCTAAACCAATTTCAACTTGCAAGTTTCCCAAATGTTCCCATGTTTGTCAGTTTTCCCATGAGACCGGGCATGACATTTCTCAATTGTATTAGTTTTGGTAATTCACAGGCAAAAAGTTCCGAAGTAACAACAAACAAGCCTTCTTGTACAGGTCCTTCATTGTCCCCTCGATCGTTCACACCATACTGTGTTTGGCAGTCCTCCATGTTCCTATCCTTGACAAGGAACACTCTGGTTCGTGTTGGAGGTCGCTTAGAGATCTCCAGAGCCATCCGATTCTGCGCAGTAGACATCGCGCTCACATGACTGTTGCACCTTCGGAAATCCATGCTAAGTACTGCGGCCTAGTAGGCACGAATGCCAATTTAAGCAAAAACAAACACAACAGTAATTAAAATATAGAAATGAAGATTCTAATGTTTAAACCAACACTAATCCCAATGTATATTAGTATTTCCTAGCGTTTAGCAACATCTAAAGCAATAATACCATTCTTCACTGCGGAAAGCACAAACCATCACAAAAAGCAACATAAATCATGCAATTCCCTATTTTACCACGTTCTACAGTTAGTTTGCGTACCACAGTTAATCATTTAATTGTTTGCCATGCAAATAGCATTTTAGTCCCACGTGAATCTCGCGTTTATCAAGGTGTAAAGGTTGATTAGTCATTCCATTCCACACTAGTTAGTACGAGTTAAGGTTTAATATGGTTATGTAATTATTTTCATGCAAAATAGAGGAGGTATACAACATTTCGTTTTACCTGCTCCATCAATCCCACCTTTGGTGATTTTTAACATCACCACAAATTACAATAAATGTTAATTTTTCTACGGAAATGATTACTCAGTTACCTTGCATTTGTTACGTTACATCATAGTATTTCCCATCTCATCTTCTCTTGTTTTCTTGTACATGTTTTCTTTCCATTCTTCTAGTTCTATATCTCCTTTTTCTCTTTCTCTTATTTCCTTCTCCTTTCCTTTCTCAATTTCTCTTTTTCTCTTATTTTGTAACTTTCTTCTTTTTATACATACACACCCTAGTCTTAATATCAGTATCAGTATTTTCACACAAGTCACTGGTATCAGTATTTTACCCACAAATGAACTACCTAGTTTTGTTAATAAACTCTTTATAGTGGAAAAACTTTTACCAAGTTTCTCCCAAACACTTTCAACCGCCAGTGGAACAATTTCCTCATGCAAATCAGTTATATTCTTAATGTATTTCTTTAAATTTTGACTTTCGTCAGGAATGTAAGTACAGCAATGTTGTACCTTCAGCATTCCACAGACTCCTCCCTCTTTGGCCAATATAATATCAAGGGCAAGTCGATTTTGCATAATCATAGCTCTCATGGCAACCATTTCAGTATTCACCATTAAGAACCCTCCAGCTGTGCTTGTCGATAAGCGATCCACAACTGTAGACAATTTTCTAATTTTATGAGCATTCAGAGATATTCCAACGGCTGGTTTCAGAGCTCCAAAAATATCCCCTATAATTTCTGGCCAACTCTCCCTCCTTCTACGTGTTAATTGTCTACCTATTTCGTGCAAACCATCCTCTCCCCTCCCCACATGAAATATTTTCGGGAAGACCAGGCCTAGGTAGCATGTACCATACCAGTGGTCCGGTAACCTATAATAAGCCCTGTTCCCACAGATGTAATATATTCCAGGGAATACCAGATCATTTCCTCCTTTAAATCCCCATCCTCCCATGATTTTATATAAGTCATGGCATTCACTTGCACCTACAAAGTAATTATCATAAGCAGTGTTATCTCTACTGATGCAAAATTTCCTTCTCTGAGGCCAATCTAAAGCCATTGCGGGGTTTGTTTCTCCATTTAAATGGTTTTCCTTTTCAGCATCCCAAAATGTTGTTTCCATCTATTCCCCAGACACCTTTCTTTGCATCTTAATTCTCCTCTCCTCTACCATGTTCAGGAATGTTTTTTCTTCTTTTCTCAAACTACAAGTAAGAAATTCTACCAGGAATCACCTTGTTTAATTCAGGGACTACACGCATCTGTGAGAAAACATTATCTACATCAGTATAATAGTATTCCAATTTCCCTGTTCTATAGAACAAACTTGCTAACACACTACAAGTTATCCCATATGTCAAAGGAAGGTGATGATAGGTGACACCTTCTGACACAGATGCAGGTAACTGCATACAAACATAACAATCTCTAACTTCCATAGTCTTTACATATTCGTACAGCAACTTTGAAAAAACATTAGTAGAGAAATCATTTATAGATTTATCCATGTGAAAATCTGTTCTATCTACCAGTTTAGTATCATGAGTATCATCAATCTTTCCTCTATTAGTCCTGTTCTCTATGTTGTTTTCTACATCTTCAAATGTTACTCTAAATGAAACCGATATTGCTAATATGATCCATACAAGCATTAGTAATCCTGTACAACAAAAACACATTTTACACCATCTTCGGAGAAACCCACATGTAGGTTTTCTACCTTCTGTGTTTGCCATTTCGGAAATGATCAGTGTCTTTTGACTTAGCCTCTTTTCATTCACAATTTATTTTCGTCTAAACCTAAGGCTTCGATTGCCTACTTGGTTCCTTCAGTCACGGGTCTTGTACGGAGTTTTAATTCCTTGTGTCTTGTTTTGTCATTTCAATCCTTGCATGGATCGTCTTTGTCTGTTTTCACAATCTTGGTTCAGAACTTCCTGATCATCCGTATCTTCTCTGATATCAGATAAGATAACTCTCAGGATTTCTGAATCTTCTTCTTCTTCAACCACTTCCTGCACAGTCACTCCTAGCCTTTCTTGGCTATCTGATTCCTCTTGTATATCAGGAAGTGCCACATACGTCCACTCTGGCGACTTGTACTTCTGGTTTGGTTTCTTTATCCTCTTTGCTCCTTTCAAGTGTGCCTGATCAGTGTCTTCTGATTTCTCTTGACTAGACACTTCATTCACTTGTTCAGCATTAGAAGATTTTATTCTCGTTAGTCGGTATCTCAATCTTTTAAGTTTATTAGGCCAAATTTCTTCTCTTGACGGCCTCTTTAACTTTGTTCCCTTCTCTCCTCGCTCCGTTTTCCAAGCTCTTTTCCTCAAAGTTCTTCCTCCTTGGCTTTCTTCTTCACTCTCTTCAGATTCAGTATCAGTCTAGCTTTTACTTTCTTTGGATTTTGTTCTCAAGACCTCAGGTTCACTATCTACGCTTATCCCTCCTAGTGTTTCTTCCACGCAATCTTCCGGCTGACTAACTGTCCCTTTTTCTACCTGGATGTGTGTCATCCCTACACCTCCTCGGGGGTCTTCCGCAATAATCTTACCCTCACTCTCTATATCTAATTCCTCACCTTCTAATTCTATGATTTCAGGCGGAATTTCTCTTGTGCTTGTACTTGGTGCTTCTTTATCAAAAATTTCTTGTTTAGTTTCTTCAATATTTTCTTTTATCCTTTCTTGTATTCCCACCTGTTCAGTCTCTAATTCTGAGCTAGTGTCGGAAACTTCCAGTCGTCTCCTTAATGGTATATTCTCTTGCTCCACTACTGGACTCAAGTCCGCTTCTCCCGTTCTTGGGGTTTGTCTTGTTCTTGTTTCTTCTGACTCAGAACTAGTATCAGACTCTTCCAAATACTCTTCTTCAGGGCTATTTATAGAACCAGGGACTAAAACAGTGTGACTAGCATGAATCCAATTCTTTACCTTGGCACACTTCACAGCAGTCGTTGTGGTCAAAATCACTTGACGTGGTTTCCCCCAGCGTGGAACCAGACAATTTCTCCTTCTATGTACTTTGATTCGTACCCAGTCTCCAGGACTCAAATCATGAGCTAGCTTCTTTTCAAGGGTGGTTGCATCTGGTCCAACCTGATGAAACACAGAATGAACTGTATCAGCCAACCCCTTGCAATAATCCAAAACGAAGTCATCAGATATAGGCAGTAGTTTGTTGACAGGAATGAAAACGTCTCATTGCTCTACCCATAATAATTTAATGGGGGCTCAGACCGGTGCTCCTATCAGGAATCAACCTAATAGTCATGAGCACAAGAGGCAAGACATCTGGCCATTTTAGACCTGTGGCCAAACACATTTTCCCCAATCTGTTTTTAATGGTGCCATTCATTTGTTCCACTACTCCAGAAGCCTCTGGGCGATAGGCACAATGTAGTTTCTGTTGTACATTCAATGCTTCACAAATCAATTTTATAATTTCATTTTGGAAATGCTTTCCTCTGTCTGATTCAATCATTACTGAGAAACCAAACCTAGGAATGAACTCTCTCAATAGAAGTTTCGCTACAGTATCTCCATCGCTCCTTCTGGTCGGGTAAGCCTCCACCCAACGTGAAAACAGACAGACGATTACTAAGACATAGCTTAGTCGATTACACGGGGGCATTTCAATGAAATCAATCTGCATTCTGGTGAAAGGACCTCCCTCCCAGTGGCGTAGCTAGAGCATGTGGCGCCCGGGGCTATCCCTCAGATTGCCGCCCCCCCCCTCCCCGAGGCATGCACTTCAAAGAGGTCCGAGAGACACGTAGTATCGCCGCTAATAGTTACCTTGATCATGCAACTTACATGCACATACATGACACGGTCCAAGGCTACACAGTTGAATACAGCGTGACTGGCAGTACAAAAGAGAACACACAGACTGCATGATCTATCTGGGGACTCAGAAAAACCGCATGTGACATCCATCAGAGAGCTGCGTGAACAATTACCTGGTAATCCCCTCAACACAATGCAAACATGCACACACATGACACTGTTCATGTAACCTTCATCTACAGCTGACATTAAATGACCACACATCTCTTCTTAGTCTTATAAGGACCAGTAAAACTCACTCTTTTCCAAATCTCTTTCTAAATATTATCACTTTCCATGTAATGTTCCTTTGATGGGAAGAGGAGGTTTCTGAGGTGGGAGTATAAGGCAAGTGATACTACTCAGGCTCCATCTGTTCGAGCCTTCATGGAGGATCCCTCTTCATTACTACCTCCACCTGACCCCGGACTCTGCAACGCACTCCCTTACAGGCTCCCTCTGTGCGAGCCTTCAGGGAGAATCCCTCTTCATTACTACCTCTACCTGACTCCGGACTCTGCAACGCACTCCCTTACAGGCTCCCTCTGTGCGAGCCTTCAGGGAGAATCCCTCTTCATTACTACCTCCACCTGACCCCGGACTCGGCAACGCTCTCCCTTACAGGCTTGATTATCCACTACTCCTCTCTCCAGTGCACCTTATCTCACATGTGACCTTGGGCCCCAGCCCCATATCAGGCACCATCGGGCTCCACTTTGCTTTTTCCCAGTAAAAACATTAGTAAAATCACCTTCAAACTTAAAACATTGAATATAGCAGTAAATATAATTAGCATACACTTTAAAGTATGTTCCACAGTAGCCCTTATGACCCGACTGCTAATTAAATAAACAAAAACAGAAAGGCCATGACAGGGCCGGCTTTAGCGCTGATGCGAAAGTCTTTTTTGGCGCCACACTAATAACCTCTTTCTCCGTAAATACCTTTACTACCACCTTCCAACAGTGCCCCTCATCCCTCCATGGCCCCCCTAGTGACCTCCTCCTCAGATTGCCTCACGCCACAAGTGCCCCTCATCACCCCATAGCCCCTCCCCCTCATGTCCTCCTCCTTGGACTCCCTCACTGCCACCATCCACCAGTGCCCCTTCTCTCTCTGTAGCCTCTCCCCCTCATGACCTCCTCCTCAGACTCCCTCACTACCACCCTCCACCAGTGCTCCTCATCTCACCCTAGCTCCCCCTCCACACCATGACCTCTTCCTCGGATTCCCTCACTGTCACCCAGGGCACAAGTCCTAAAAAAAGAAGTGGGGGGACGCTGACGTCACAACAGCAAGTGATGTCACGAAAGGTGGCTTGCACCATCAGACTCAATGCCTCCCCTCGCTCACCCCTTAGATGCCATTGCATCAGGGAAGCCAGCGCGTGAGCAGCGTTCTGAATGAGCTCCGATCTCGCCCCAGAGAGGCCAAAGAGTAAATGTGTGGCTCCATTTGCTCCAGTAATCGAGCTCCCGTTAAAATAAGTGAGGGGACGCCATCCACCCGCCTGGTACCCCGACTCGAGCCCTGCAGTCACCCTTCACCAGTGCCCCTCATCGCTCCACAGCCCCTCCAACTACCTCCTCCTCAGATTCCCTCACTGCCACCCTCCACCAGTGCCCCTCATCGCTCCGTAGCCCCTCTCTCATATGCAATTGTTGTTTAGCGCTACTCATATCAGTGTAGTGTGTCAGCACTTTACACCACGAACACATTATACAGAGACAATGAATCATACAAATATGTAAATCAGTCTACAGGGAATGTCACATAAGCTAATGAGGATTACAAGGTGTAGGAATCACATGTCATCCATACTGGTGGGCAGTATATTTTGAGAGGGTTTGGTCTGAGGAAACAAAAATGTATCTCTGGCCAAACATACTCATTTCAGCAACATTAGAATGGTGAAAGACTGAGGAAGTTCTAACTATATCACAAAACAAATCTATACCATTCATGTTTGTATGCAGCTCTTTGGTGACAGTTCATTGGTCACTGCCCTATGTTAGGATGGTAACTTCTGAACTGCAAGTAACACAAGGATCTCTGTGGCAAAGGCAGCAACCCACTGAGCTTCCACACAAAATACAGTCCATCCGCATTTAAAAACTACTAACAGACAAATAATTGCTCTCCAGCGAATCATTAATCACCAGCGTTATTGGGGCATTTTTTATTGTCTTATTGTTGTCCTGCATCGGCCATGATAATGATAAAAACTATTAAAATAAAGCGCACACGAAGTACCTGTCCTGCTGGACCTGCGCATTTTTTTTTAAAGAAAAGAAACACATTCTCTTACCTACTACTGCACTGAATTATCCACGGACGCAGCAGAGCAGACTACCCCAGGCCAGGTCCTCACGAGAGTGCGTAGTGGTGACGCGCGTGACGCGTCACCGCTACGTTCTCATCGCGAGGGCCGGGCAAAAATGTAGCCCAGGGCCGTCATTGGTAGCGCTGGCGCGCTCTCCAAGATTGACGGCCCTGGAGCGGGATGGGAACAGTATACGCGGGCGGCGCTGCGCGGGCAGATTAACGGTCATCAACGCGCTGCTTGCACTAAAGTGGGCCGCCCGGCCGCGCGTTGCGGCTGCGGCGGACTTTATAATTTATTTAGTGACACTGTGTCCCTAAATAAATTATAAAGACCGCCGCCCTAAATATAGTGCCGCCTGGGGCGGTCCGCCCCCACCGCCCCCCCCTAGCTACGCGCCTGATCCCTCCCGTCCTATGGTTCCCAAACTCACCACCGTTTTTCTTCCTGGATTATATTGCTGACATATAAGACATCTTTGACAAAGGCTTTCAGCTATAAGCCGAAACTTGCCATTATACCAGGTCTGTTTGAAAAGTCTAATCATGGCATCCCTACCTATGTGAGCCTGCCCATGGTACTTCTGTGCCATGGTAGAGATCATGCGATCAGGCATTACTGGTCTTCCATCATGATAAACCCAAACTCTGTCTACCTCACGTGGTGCACATCCTGATTATATCCACTGTTTCTTTTCCTCTTCTCCTGCCTCTTCCTGTAACTGCCTCACCTCGTCCCATGTACTCACAGTGTTAGTAAAAAGCAAGGGACATGAGTACATTTTCTTTTCTCAATTTCGGTTCAAGGAATTTTGATTCCGCGCACAATACTGCGCTATGTTATTTGCAAATTCATTACCCGCTGACACATAGTCTGTGCCCCTTGAATGTGCCACACATTTTATAACTGCGATTTGTTTAGGCAGCTGTATCACCTCAAGCAATTTTTCAACCACTTCAGCATTTCTGATTGGAGTTCCACTTGACGTCAGGAAACCTCTTTGGGACCAGATCTCCCCAAAATCATGCACCACTCCAAACCCATACTGACTATCAGTAACGACAGTGATTCGTATGTTCTTTCCCAACTTGCATGCTCGGATCAGTGCAAACAGTTCAGCAACTTGAGCGGATTTTACTCCTTTCAGGCAAGATGCTTCCAACACAGCCGCTACAGTACATACAGCATATGCAGCACTAAAAATCCCCTCTCCGGTTCTCAGACATGACCCATCCACAAACATCACATAGTCACTTTCTTTCAGAGGCACATCTTTTATGTCCAGACACGGCTTAGTGCAAAAATCAAGCACTTCCAAACAGATCTACATCATCTTTCACTTCCACATTCACAGCATCAGGTAATAATTTAGATGGATTTACATTGAGGCACCTTACAAGCCTCACATTGTAGCACCCAGAATGACCTTTTCATATTTAGTTAGACGACTATGCATCATAAATTGAGTTCGGCTCCTTGTCAAAAGGATTGCAACATCATGAGGAACAAACACTCTCACAGGATGTCCCATCACAATTCCTTCACTCTGTTCCATTTACATGTAGCAGCCACTGCTTTCAAGCAACCAGGTAAAGCTACCGCTACAGGATCTAGTACAGCCGAAAAGTATGCAACCGGTCGTCTTAGTTTTCCATGCCTTTGTACTAGCACAGAGAGTGCACATCCATCTCTCTCACTGCAATAGAGCTCAAATTCTTTTTCGTAATCAGGCATTCCAAGAGCTGTTGCTTCACACAAACTGTCTCTCAGTTGTGTAAAAGCCTTCATCTCCTCTTTATTCAGTTCAAGGGCATCTTTCACATCACTTTTTGTCAAGTGTACCAAGGGTTTCGCAATCAGCAAAAAGTTGCTGATCCACTGGCGACAATGTCCCACCATTCCAAGAAACATTCTCACTTCTCTCTGAGTCATTGGTGCTCTCATTCCTTTTATTATTCGGATCCTGTCTGCAGTCACTATCCTCAGGCCCATTTCGATCTTATGACCTAAGTATTGTACTTGTTTCTTACAAAATTGTAAATTTGATGGGGATACTTTGAGTCCTCCATCTGCCAAATGATTCAACAGTGCAACTGTGTCCACCATACATGCCTCTCACGTCTTCGATGGCACCAATAGGTCATCGATGTATTGCACGAGCACTGAACTTTCGGGCATCGTTAAATCTTCCAGGGACTTCTTTAGAATCTGATTAAATATTGATGGGCTTTCTGTATACCCCTGTGGGATATGGCACCATGCCAAAGTACGTTCGCTGAACCGGAACGCAAAAATGTGTTGGCTATCGGGGTGCAATGGGATAGAAAAGAAAGCATGACACAGGTCGATGACTGTGTACCATTCTGCATCGTGGGGAATCTGATATAGGATTACCAAAGGGTTCGGTACAATGGGACAGCATGGAACAACGATTTTGTTCCCTTTTCTCAAATCTTGCACTATCCTGAAAGTCCCATTCGGTTTCTTTAAACCCATGATCGGAGAATTACATGGACTACTCATTATTTCTCTCAAAATTCCTTGTTCAATCATCTTGTCTATTACAGGCGTTACTCCTGCAATTATTTCTGGTGTCAATTTATACTGAGGAATATTCGGGTAGTTTACGCCTTCCTTTACACTTATTTTCACAGGATCTACTCTTTTCATCAATCCCATGGGATTTCCTGTGAAATCCCATACTTCGGGTTTTACTGCTTTCTTCAACTCCTGGGGCAATTCCTCCGGATCAAATACAACAAATGCCTCAGTAGTTTCAGGTCTAAGTTTGCCATTGTCATTCTATACAGTACATCCTCATCAGGAGTTTCAAAAGCTATGCCATCAGGGGTACAGAAAATAGTGCAATTCATTTTGCGCAACAAATCTCTCCCTAACAAATTCACAGGGCTAGTGTCACACACGACAAATTGATTCATGTCAGTGAATTTCCCTATTTTAACCTTAACGGGATCCGTAAGATAAGTTTTTATCTGTCTATTTGAAACTCCAACTACTTGGATTGTGTCACCAGAGAGAGGAAGATTTTTAACATCAGCTGATCTAACAGTTGAACGAGTAGCACCAGTATCCACTAGGAAAGTAATATTTTCATCATTTACCTGTCCATCCACAAAGGGTCCTGTCTCGTCTACCTCTAGAGTTGTGCCAAGAACGCACTCCTCTTCCTCTCCTAGGCACCGTCAATAACTCTCTTGTGACTCACTCTCATCGCGCTGCAGCCAATACTGCGAAACAGCACTAGCGCGCGGCAGCTTCATTACCTGTTCCTCGCTGTAGAATCCTGTCTCATTACTGTATCTCTGAGGATTTACACTCTGTGGAAAAGGTGGCTTTGGCACCTGACACTGTTGGGTAACAACCTGCTGCTGTCGCGGCGGTTGACACCTCACCTCATTATCACCATTAGCACTCAGGGGCAATTTACACTCGGATTTCCAATGCCCTAACTTTACGCAATTATGACATGGCCATTTCTTTTTAGCTTCCTCTAGGCTGATTTGTCCCTTTCCTTTTCCAATATTAGTTTTTTGTCTAGCTTGGCCCATGCCATTAGCTTGCTCAATCAGCTGGGCTTCTTGTCTCTCCGGTACCTTAACTTGTGCCCACATTGCATTCTCTTTCAGTTTGCGTTGTTTAGCTTCAATTTCATCACTAAAATATTTTGCATGTCGTAACACTTCAGCTATCTTTTTATTCTGCCAATCTACTGTATGTTGTTTGATCATTTCGCTTACCTCAGGTCTTAAACCACAGACAAATCGATATACAAAATGGCTTAGGTCCTTCTCACTTAATCTCTCATCTCCACTGTATTGCTTAAAGGCTAACAGCAACCTTTCATAGTAAGCATGAACAGATTCTTTAACCTCTTGGTGAGTTCTGTCAATTTTTACCCAGTCAGTTTCTTTTGGCGGCACTTTATTTTTCAAAAAGGTAATTACCTGTTCATATTTCCTCATTACCTCCGGATCAGGGGCTTCCGTCTTAGGATCCCTAGGGTACTCTTGAGTCGGCCGACCTATTGTAATTTTACATTCTGCCCATAAATCTGCAGGTACAATTATATCAAAAAGACCATTCAGATCTATCTACAACACTTTCGACAGTTTAACAAATCTTTCTACCGGTCGGTACCATTCAACTAGTTTTTCTCTTAACCTCGGAAAATCATTGGTAAATGACAATATATCCTGCCTAGTCCAGGGAACATGTACGTAACCCCCTCCCGGGATCTCCCTCATGGGACATTCAGTTACCACGGGCTCCTTTTCTCTCACCGGAAATTCAGAAAAAGCCTTATCTGTCGTTTCCTCTCTCTTTCGGAACCATCTACTTTTCTACCTATCTACATCACCCCATTTTCTTAACAAGGCAATCAGTTCTTTAATTTGAGTCAATCTCCCCATAGTATTCGGATTTTCAATATCCTTTTCAGAAAAATCCACCCTATATGGTTTTTGTAATGATCTTATTTTCCCAAAGTCAATACCCATTTCACTCGCTGTCTCTACCAATTTCTCATGCAAATTCCTCACTCTCCAAGTTATACTTTTGCAGAGGAACATTAACTCCTCATCCTGATATGCTTTTAATTTTTCAGTTGGAATAGTCCCTACTACTAATTCTTCTAAAGTTATCTTTAGCTTTGCTACATCTAAAGGTTGAGGTTCTGTATCTTTTCGTTGTAAGCTTCTTAACCAATC
Organism: Triturus cristatus; assembly: GCF_964204655.1. Taxonomy (NCBI): domain Eukaryota; kingdom Metazoa; phylum Chordata; class Amphibia; order Caudata; family Salamandridae; genus Triturus; species Triturus cristatus. The sequence goes on along the minus strand of NC_140580.1, from coordinate 895,634,833 downwards.
ACTTAATTCTTCAGAAGGGGGACCTATAGGGGTTGTCTTGCTTCTTATTTTATCTGTATTTCTCTCTGGAGTTTCTGTTGCTGATTCTGTTGTCATCAGTGTCTTACTTGCTGGACTATGATTTACAGTAACATTTTTAGGAGTACTTAAACCTGATGTTCCTTCCATATTTTTCCATGCATTTCCTCCAGATCCACTTTTCTCTGTCTCGATTTGCCTACCGCAATTGTAGGGAACTGTTAAACAATGCTCACTATCTTTCTGTTTATCAAAGATAGGCATCACCGGCCCTATAGTTACAGGTACGGTCACTGCGTCCATATTTTTAGTTAATTCTCTAATTTTCTCAGTTAATTCCAGAGTAGTTTAGCTAGCTCAACCGAATTTTCATTTCCAGTCCTAATGGGTTGTGGCATTTCAGAATCTCTAAATGGATTAACTTTTCCCAAATCAGGTGGCGTTTGCTCAAGATTTTTATATAGCATGGTTTCTTTTACCGGCGCAGTCGGCGTCAGCAATGTAGAATTCGGTTGATACTGGGGAGGATTTTTATAAAACATGTCCTCCAGCACTTCATCCTTCGATTCACTCACACCATATCTATAACCTTCCGACCCTGTATTATTTCTCTTTTCTGTACACTTTCTGCCACTTGTCTCTTCAGTATTTCTCAGTGGAAACATACCATCAGTCATATTTGCATTCCGCCATCTTCTCATTCTGTCATCATGACTTTCCTGCCCACACAGTCTACCAAACATGTAATTATGCCTTCTTCCACTCCGATGCCGTTCCCTTTCATACATCTCTTCTTCCCACTCCGTCAAAGCCTCGAACTGAGTAGGTGTAGGTCTCGGTTCTAATCTCATCATTCTTTCTCTTAAGTTTCTTAATACAGCCAAACTAAATGAACCACTTTCTGGAAACGCTAGCACTCCATCCTCTTTTGTATACTTTGCCCAATTCTCTAACCAAATACATGTATGGTACCCATATTTCGCTACCATAAAAGATGCAGGCGATTTCGGTGGAGGAAGTATCTGTCCTTCCCTAGTCACAATCGGCTTATCCTTTTTAAATACATTTTTAATTTTCCCAAACCAGGACTTTTTCTCTCTCTCAGGTGGATCTTAGTACATCATTTTTATTTTTTCCAAGTTTTGAATCACTAGACTTTTCAAATCACTTTCCCTTGCGGCTATTCCGTATGCTGTCCAATCCCAGTGCGACTCACACTAACGCACCAATCCTGTGTGTCTAAGTCACTCCTGAAGTTCTCCAATCCTAGCGCGACTCACACTAACGCACCAATCCGGAGCGTCTACGTCACACTGGCAAATTCTCCACTCCTAGCGCGGCTCACACCACCGCACCAATCTGTGAAAGCTTCGCCTCTCTACGGCTGGCCAATCCCAGCGCGGTCTTTCTGACATCAGCTTTTCTCGCTACTCCTGCTTCAGCTGACCCCTCCTTTACATATTTTATCGGCAAACTTTTCTGACGTTTGTTTTAATCAAATCTGTTATTAACAACATAAAAAGTTAAACACCATCATTGCCCGTTTCGCTAAACCAAAGAGATAGTTTTGTTCATTTGCACAAGAATTCTGTATTTCCAGTAGACAGCGCTTACCTCTACCCTACCACAGAATTATTCCATTTCGCCGATAAAGTAGCACTTCCCTCTACCATACCCTTCTAACAAGCAAAAAGGCTAACCCTTTCTCTGGGGATAAAACACATGTAGAGACTACAATGCTCCTGAGAATGAAGGCCAGAGTTTCACGAGAGAACCTGTTGCTATTTCACCCACACACATTCACACGGAAAATATACCTACCGATAACACACGACAATGTTATCCACTTGAAACTAGACAATGCGTTGTGCGACTTCACTTGCCACACATTTCCCCGTCTACATACAGGGCAACCAACTTCCTACTTCCCGGAAGTCTTCCAAACAATTTGACTCCATAAAACGCAACACGACTCAACATAAAGTGTTAAAACATAAATCAATAATCACCAAACTAGCCAAAAATAACCATAACTCTGCTACCAGAAAACAACTCCAGCGGAAAAGGGCAAATTTACATATCCTTCTTATGTCACAGACTCGTCATCGCGCTAACTCAGCCATACCTTCATTCATTCATTGGCGGGGCCCATAACACCAACACTCATACGCCTCACTCGAATCTGTGCATAGGAGGAAAAGAAGCGCTGGACATGTGGGGGTACCTTGTTACCTATCGGGAATAATTCCTTTGTTTATATACATTATATACACATTAGCACCTATAGAATCCTGACTTTAACATCAAGGCACTCCACCACTTGGCCGATGGACCAATTAGTTGGACTGGTTGATGGTGATTTAGAACCAGCTAAAACACAAATAAAGCTTCGGAAACATTTGATTAACTATCAATATCTTATTAAAGAATCACAAACTCATTTCCTATTAATCCAATTTTTGTTTATCTAATTTAGTTCACTCTGTATTAGCATGTTCAGGGTTACAGTTCAAATAGTTCATTTATTTAACAGACCTGCAATCTTTGATCCTTAGCATAAAATCTCGCATAACATTATATTTACTGAATTTCGAACATTGGTGACCTTCCGACCACACAGAGTATTTTTCCAGTCTCTGCGACAATCTCCAGGAGAACCCGTATAACCCACAGCAATAATCAAAACCCTTCAGATGGAATCGTTCTCTTGAATTCAAAGAAAACCCAGGTTAACCAGGAAATCTCCTTCAGTTCTACACAGTCCCAACGCCAAAGAACCAACGAACCAATGAAAAAAAAGTCAAACACCCCCTCTACCAAATCATGGACTTATATACCTTTTTCTCCTTACTTTTAGGTCAATGTGCAACAATTTTAGGGGTAGAAAGTGTTCTGATTGGCTAAACCAATTTCAACTTGCAAGTTTCCCAAATGTTCCCAGGTTTGCCCGTTTTCCCATGAGACCAGGCATGACATTTCTCAATTGTATTCGTTTTGGTAATTCACAGGCAAAAAGTTCCGAAGTAACAACAAGCAAGCCTTCTTGTACAGGTCCTTCATTGTCCCCTCGATCGTTCACACCATACTGTATTTGGCAGTCCTCCATGTTCCTATCCTTGACAAGGAACACTCTGGTTCGTGTTGGAGGTCACTTAGAGATCTCCAGCGCCATCCGATTCTGTGCAGTAGACATTGCGCTCACATGACAGTGGCACCTTCGGAACTCCATGTTAAGTACTGCTGCCTAGTAGGCTCGAATGCCAACTTAAGCAAAAACAAACACTACAGTAATTAAAATATAGAAATGAAGATTCTAATGTTTAAACCCACACTAATCCCAATGTATATTAGTATTTCCTAGCGTTTAGCAACATCTAAAGCAATAATACTCACCATTCTTCACTGCTGAAAGCACAAATCATCACAAAAAGCAACATAAATCATGCAATTCTCTATTTTACAATGTTCTACAGTTAGTTTGCGTACCACAGTTAATCATTTAATTGTTTGCCATGCAATTAGCATTTTAGTCCCACGTGAATCTCGTGTTTATCAAGGTGTAAAGGTTGATTAGTCATTCCATTCCACACTAGTTAGTACGAGTTAAGCTTTAATATGGTTATGTAATTATTTTCATGCAAAATAGAGGAGGTATACAACATTTTGTTTTACCTGCTCCATCAAAGGCAGCAAAGAAGAGTGACAATGATGCCAGCGCATGGTAAGCAATGGGTGTGTTTAAAACCCATTATTGTACACATAGTGCCATATCGGCAACACTCATCACCCCTCATCCAGCATCATACCCAATAAATAAACAGACAAAACAACTGTTTTCATGGAGAAAATTGCTGCAGGTTTATTAGCATACCAAATATGCCAACATGGTGGGTTATCTTACAGGCGATCCAAAAGCAAGCCGCCCCTCGCGGCCTACCACTTGATGGGCCAACTTGCATCTTGGCCTTAGCCAATCGGTGCTTAGCGGTTATGGTGAGGGGATAGCCCATCCCACTTCCGGTGAACCGTCGGCCCACCCCATTTCTCATGCCCCCCCACGAGGGGCGGAGCGTTCAAGCGACCCCCGGTTGTACAGGTTTCCAACCGCCCGTAGGACAGACGGGGCGCCGTCGCACCTCAGGGTCCACCGCAAAGACTTCCTGGGGATATTAGGTCTCAGCACCCATTGTGCTTCTGAAGAGGGTACCCCTGAGAACCTTTCCACCTCTGGATCGCCCTGTAACTCCGCCACAGCCCTAGGTGTGGCGACTGTCGCAGCCAGGGCCCCCCACCAAGGCCGGCATTCCTACTTACATCCTGCTATTTCTAGGGCCTCTCCAAGACCCAGCAAGAACAGGTCCATGCCTATTATGGACAGATGTACCTCATCGTCCACGAAGCACCCTGTGGATTTGGCGTGTAGCAACCCATGTCTATGAAGCCAAATCCCCTCTGCTCAGTGAATTTACGCATAACGCAGGTGACCCTTCTGCGAGCAGGCTCCATCGCCTCCCCCGACTGAGCTCCATGCCACGGGAGATGGGGGGTGATTTCAGACCACTAAAGTTCATCTGTCCCTAACTGGTTGCTACTTTGCACATTGTGGTCTTCATAGTCTTCTAGGGGGCCTTACTTCGCCACATTAACCATACAATTTTCACAGTTCTTTTTGATTGCTCCCTGGCGAACATAGTAATGGTGTCAAAACAGGTTTGAGGGAATATGTGTATGGTGTCCGTTATTGGACCCTGCACCCTTTCGTGGAGTGACAACTTACTCAGCCCACCCTGCTTGCTGAACCTTCAACCGATCAGATGCCCAGTCCCTGCTATCCACCTGTGACCCTTGATACTTACACCAGTAATGGTGTCGGACTACAAGATTCTGTGTCACATGTTTCGCTGCAGTCCCGTTGGTGGATCCTCTGGGACCCTTCTGCATCCCTGCAAATGCCTTGTCACGATCTACAACCCTTTAATGCCCTTGCCCGTCCCTCAAAGACACCTGACAGCATGATGCCCCCCGCAGCTTTGGTGAGGGGTTTTCGGGCCCAGCGCACCCCAGTATGTGTTTCCAACATTTATCCTCCCTAGAGGCTCCAGTTAGTGTGAGTGGCTATCACTGTCCTGGCAAGGCATGCCCATGGCCTGTCCCCCCCTTGGTGACTATCCTGCCATGGGAATATGTGACATTAAGCACGGGTTTCCTTGTGTACCTGACGTATAAGAGGGAGAACAACATGTACGAATACCTGCCCTTTCTTGAGCAGTGGGAACGCCAAAGCAATCATTCTTCAATCATTGTAGCCAAATTGTGCTCTGACCCCATGTTTCTCCCAGCGTATTGCACCGCAACCCACTAGTTAGATGGCAACTTCCGCAAATGCCTGGCTGCCCTGGCTATAGGGCGGGTGTTTTGTCTCACATGAGCAACTGGTAGCATGCCCTTGTATACAGAGTGCACCTGCTCTGCTGCATCGAGCAGACATTTGCGCAGGCAATTCTGTTGTTGAATTGTGTCGAACAAATGAATGGTGTCTCTCTGGTTTGTGTGACTGTATGTCTATCATGCATCTACCACTGCGTGCCCTGCTATGATTTGTGTGTGAAGCCACAACCGCTGTCAGACTACTATGCCCCCATCCGTGATACTTTATCAGATCAAGGAGTGTCATAAAATTAAATATACGCCTTCGATGGATGAGGGATTCAAGTATGCCTGCTCTCTTGAGGGAGAATGATGCACAGTTGAACTGGTGGCCATTAATGTTGCTCACGCCTGCATATACTATGCTTGGGACAGGCAAACCTTGCCTTATAGTCCCCTGTATTCTTGCCTGGCATTCTTTTATGCCCAGCTATACAAAGCGATAATGCTCTACCTGGTCATAACGACCCCAAAAGACACCTCCATCCTGCAGAGACAAGGCAAGATAGCTAACATGCCCCCAGCTCTGTTTAAATAACCAATTATAAGCCGCAGCACACAATTGTTAGGGGCAACTATGACTTAAGCAATACATCCATTCTAAGTGAAACAAGATGATTTGAGCCGGCCAACTTGTCTGTTGTATAAGTCATCCCCCAATTGACTGCTGCGAGGTGCCATGGTATATTCAGCAGTGCCCTATAAAATTAGTTTGTCACGCCACCATGTGGCCTGGCGATTATTGTCTGCATGGTTTTATCCCTTCTGACTATGTGTCCCTATATGGTAATCCACCCTAAACATTACTTCCACAGCATGCCAGGGCTGTTGACCTTGTAATGTTTGTAAGTTGCTTAAAGGAAAAGCCATAGCTAGTGCCTGCGTGGTGAGAAATTGTCCAGATGTATCCACAAAATACCTATACCTGTAAGCTAGTACTACTGGCTTCCACGCTTCTGGTTAATTGCCTAAGACCACTAAGCCCCCATATGGCTTTGCTCCCTGGCATATCGGGTATAACTTGGTCCACTATTTTGACAGAGTAACAAATTAAGTGAGGAACTATAAAGGGATGGTTGTCTTCCATCAGTTTGTGATAGGGGTGTGGTGTGATTCCCCCGGGCCTGGGGACACCTCCAACAATCTACTGTCATCTAATCGGAATATGGAAACCTTCACCCTGAAGGACCACCTGGCAAACATCCCGGGGGAGGTGTAGAATTGTACTTTCCCCCCCTTGGGCTGGTGACCGACGGCAAAGAAAGACAAACTTGGGCATAAGATCCCCGTTTCCTAAAGTAAACAGTAGGTGTCCTGCTCTATTATCAAATGTGCCACATGCACGCTGAAATACTTAATAAAGCCACCCCTTGTCCTAATGATTCGGGCCCGCACCATGGGGTTTCCATTGCCTTGGATTCAAACCATTAACTGGCATCTTGTCTGGCCAATATGGACCCATACACATGAAGCATTTATTCTTATTATTATTATTATTAGGAAGCTTATAGAGCGCTATGGTTACTCCAACCGGAGTGTCCCCGCTCTAGGACATAAATGAACCCTAATTTTCAACTTTCAGCCAAAACCAGCTTACAGGTGTGTATTGAAACCCAACTTACTGGTACTCATTTATCGACCACAGGAGGATAATGGCTGAGTGTGCCTGCCGAGCTCTGAACCTGTGACTGTGAGATCAAACACAAGCCCCTGCCCGTACAATACCAGCGAGTATTGCCCGTAAAATTGCTGTTGTGCTGTGCTGTGTGAGATCTCGGGATGTCGTTGGGAGCTCACTCACTTGTTACATGCCTTCCCCTGTGTCACCGCCCCAGGCCATGCACCTCATGCACTATGCGGGAGGGGCCCTCTAATGCAGGTGGACCTGCGATGCCGTCTACCGGTTCCAGCACAATTGTGCACCGTAAGCTGTTCTAAATTCTACACAGTTTGACCCTGTAGTACTTAGCAACCCTTTGATGGAAGTCACCAAGGACCATGCACCTACACTGCATCACGAATGGCATCCTCGCCAGGTTCGAACCTGCACTCGCAGCTCGAGGAGACGTGCAACCCGGAGCAGGCCTGCTCGAGGCCACAGTCAACAGTATCCGATCTGCAAGCATGCAATGTCAAGTATGTATTATGTACAAGCCCGTGTTTTAGGTAGGATGAGAAAAGGGGACGTGGCCATTGTAAATAAGGGCGTGGCATAACACACGTACACTAAGCATTTGTGCCTAGACTAGCAAGCCGCCCGACTTGCCAGTGTCTGTTTCCTTCATTGCCTTCAATATATGAAATAACAAGCAACATGCCTGCAGCAAGTCATGACTATTAGCTTTGTCAAAGGTCGCTAGTTGCATAATGTAAATAAGCAGTACTCGCGATGCAAGTCAGGACTGGGGCTTTGTCCTGGTGATGAGGCCACCGCAATTTGCGTCACACCTTGCTACTGCCAGCGCTGCCAGTGTCTGACCATTTCCAACTACTAACCACCACACTGCACAAGTGTGACAATTCAGACTGGTCTAGCCCCCCAAGCTTTAAGAATTGTTTGGCTGGCAGGTATTAGTTGTTTTGAAATGTGTTGGATTATAAAGTAACGGTGCCCGCATTTAGGTGCCGGGCCCGAAAAACGCGTGTTCCACTAAAGAACTGCCCATAAGGCTTAAAATTACGATGAACTCTGAGCGTTAACTGGAACGCTCAATTCGACATCGACCGGATAGATGATTCCTCCCCACGCCATCGGGCAGACTCCAAAGGGCAAGCTATTACCACTGATCAGTTGTTGGTAAAGCCAGCGTCACCTTCGCCGAAGAAGAGACCATCTTTTGATCGTTCCAAGCTACGTGACCGTAATGATGTATCCTGCAACCCGCAGCGTGGATTTAAACACCCAGGAAAATAAAGGGCAAGCAGTTTTCTGCTGTCCTGCCCACCAACAAGGGTAAGCTAGGGTGGGGGGAGGATCGTCTCGCTCACCTCGCTTCCTCTAATCCCCCCGTCCTCCCATCCGGCATCCCAAACCCGGGTGGAAGAGTACTCAGGAGAGTGAGAAGACGGCCGATCGACTCACTGCAGTGAATGGAGATGATCAGTGTAGATTGTGAGTCGACAGCTGGCGGGTGCACCAAAAATTGAAGGGGCCTGTGCTTGTTGAGACCTGAACCGTGGCCTGGCCCGCAAGGTGACCCCCACGGGACCCCTCCCCCTAGCGATGCGCAGGATAAGCAAATATGAAAAGGGGGGAAGCGCCTCAGCTGCTTCCAGGCATAGTGGTGCAAAACCAGGTCAAACCTAGACCACCACTACCCCCGAAAGGGGCTCAGTGTCGCTCACCTGCCCCATGATGCTCCGCCCCGCTCGTAGTGCACCCCTCCGAAATTGCGTCGGATCCCTTGGGCAACTAGCCACTATTGGGGGGGGGGGGTTCTCGTGCTCTGCCAAACCGTGGGACAACTGGAACGTGCATGCTGCGTATTTAATTTATTCTTTGTCCCCTCTAGCGCATCAATTTTCAGTGCAATGCAACCTTCCGTGCAGCAACTTGTAGAACTGTCACCTTAATTACTGGTAGCCTTATACCAAAGACCTCTGCAATAGTTAAAATCCCTTGCTGTCTCACATTTCTATAAACCTTTTAATTCCTTCACCACATAATTATAGTGGTTTCAAGGAGAAACACCCACGGGAAAGCCCACCCCTGCCAAGTGCAACTCCATATTCTGGTCTGTTCAGCACGCACCGGCGCCACTAATTCCTGGTCACACTGACACCCCTAGGCGCCATCACAAGAGAAGCCAATTTAGGTCTAGCACGCAGCACCTTCCCCCTCTGTGCAGATAACCGGAGGGACTAATGCCTTGAGGCCTGGCCTCATTAATAAATTATCCCCGCCAGATTGTCGAGGCGCTTGCTCTTCGGAACCGAACAAGTAATTCTACAGCTCTGCGTTCCGCATAGAATATGTTGCACTGGCACAACCATGCATGCACTGTGAATCGAAACGCACTAGGCCTCCCCGAGGGGCAAAGCATCCAACCATTCCCTAACCGTGACGTGTGACAACACGGGAGCTCTAATGGCCCCTTTGCCTCCACAATGTGTGGACAGCGCAGAAGCCGCAAAAAGTCCGAAACCCGCCCGCTAAACAGGCTGCATAAGTGAAATACGCGCAAAACAAAGTTCTTGTCCTGAAGACCGAGTGAGGATTGAACCCCAGTCCCATATAGCTCCGAACACCGATGCGGCCCTAAAATGCTCGGAACGCCACATCCCACCCCTTGCGAGGCCTCGCCAGGGGACAAAGCGCCTACCACACACAACAGACCAAAATCCAGCCAACGCGCGAGCACGCGACTTGGCCTCTGTGAGGGATTACCTGGGGAGATAACATTGTTACCTGTTTGAACCATATATCCTAAAAGCCACCAAGTACGGTGAGATGGGCTCATTCTTTCCATTCGTCGTGTCAACTTGTCACATTAGCACAATATTGGAACTCGTGAGCTGCTATTGCCCGGCAGAGAGCCATGAGGAGAGAGCAACCCCATATCAATGTAGGGTGGGGGGAGCACCCCCACGCCGCTCAAAGCCACACTCGCTCCGCGACCCATGCCGCGATCCCTTGGCCCAAGCTGCATCCCCCGCAACACACGCACCACCAGGTTAAAGGGCTCGGGGCAACCCAGACCCGAGCCCCCGCCCATCACGACCCATGTGACTAGGCTCCAGCATGAGGTCGGGGCCACAGACAGAAGGGGTAAGACCTGGGGGTGCAGGGGGGCGGTAATGACTACACACTGACGCAACAAAACCGATGCCAGACCTGGATATAACGGCGTCATTGTTGTGGGCAAAGAGGATGCCAACAGAGGGGGACCAGTCATCCTCAGTAGATGTTGCCCCCCCGCCTGCCGCTCCTCCCCCCCTAGCCGGCGTAATCGCGCTTACCCGGGTAAAGGGCAGGGGCAGGCCACCATCTAACGCTAGCCCGAAACTTTTCCACATATTACGCACTGGGTGAATAAATGATTGCCCAGAATAGCAAGGAGGCCTGAATTCGAACCTAGGTCGCCAGGTCCCAAAGGCAGTAGCTTGAGCCACTGGACCACGTCTCCTTCCTGAGAGCCAGGGGCCCTGCGCGAGGGAAAGCCAGGTCTTACGAATGCTCCCGACCTACTGGGGCACTGGCCGGGGCGCCACGCGGGATCCGCTGCCCCCCGCAGGATGGCTGCACCAGCCACGTGGTGACCAGGGCCTCGGTGTGCCCCCTAGGCACAGGAATCACACCCCCAGGTGGCATGCATTGTTCCTCAACCCGCTTTTCCTCCCCGCTAGCGCTGAGGTCTACCCCCGACCCTGCTGCCAACGGCAGACACCGTAAGGCAAAGGCCCCCCAGGACGGACAAAGACATGGGGTGCTGTAGAAACATCTAGAGCCCCACAGGCACAACCCCAGCCCCCTAGGACCACTCGGTGCCTGGGGCAGCCCTAGGAGATGCCGTGCTGAACAAACCCAAGGGAGCTGCCCAAGACCCTCCCCCCCCCAGAGACGGCTCGCGGGCATGCCCGTGCCGCTCTGCCCTGTGGGCAAACCCTATGGGGAGGCCGGGTGGGGGGGTAGGGCCCATATGGTGTGCCTCACCATGCCACAAAACTTGGCAGCTCCCACTGGATACGTCTAAACGGCGTCGTGGTGAGGAACAAAGAGGCCGCTAGGTGGGCGGCGGAGGAACTTATACCTCTCCCCTTCCCCCACCTGGGCCGGAAATGACACGCGGGATCCCAAAGGGGTCTCACGACGCTGGGCTGTCCCGTGTGCCATCCTGTGGCACTAAAGGGGCCGCCCTCTTAGGAGGTCCCCTTCGTGGATGTTGGGCAGCCCACAAGAGTCCTGCAAGCGAGGGAGCGTGCGGTAAAAAGTGGGGTTTAGTCTGGCTTTCAACCTGTTTTCTATTATTGGCCAGTTTTCATTCCAAGTTCAGACCATCATTCATAGGTCCATTACCAAAAGCTAGACTGGTGAGACAAGGGGCAGTGGTTTCAACACTTCTTAAGGTGGCAAGTTCAGCCTTTCACAAGTCTAGGGTAAAACGTCCATCCTCCAAGTCAGCAGTTGCTCCTCCACCACTGATAAGAAATGGGTCTGTAGAATTTGAAGTAGAAGCCATAATAGACTTCAGGAAAGTGAGAGGACAATTGCAGTGTTTAGTGGCATGGAAAGGACATGGGTCCGAATAATTTTCTTGTAAACTGGCTTCATTTGTTCAAGCCACCAGATTGGTAGCCTCTTCGAACAAGCATTGGCATAGCCAATAGGTCTTGCCTTTGGGACCTAATAAGTGTTTAGTTATCCAGCACAATATCCTTGGTGCAACAACATCAAGTGTTGCATGGCTAAACACTTATAAGGTCCCAAAGGCAAGATATGCCAATGCTTGCTTTGAGTGAGTGGCTCGTGCAGGTATGCCACTGTGTGGTAGAGATGCTGCGAGTGCTTTTACAGGAGCCCCTGTGACATTGTGCCTCTTCAAAATGTATCTTGGATCTGGTGTAAAACTTCTAGCCCCTATTCCCGTCTTCTCGCACCCAATGCATCCTTAAATGTCCCATGTACAGCCGGGGTTGACACTCCTATTACCCCTGCCCTCCAGTGACACTTTACCTGTCACAGGTGGTGGTGGTGGACATGGTGGTGGACGTGGTGGTGGTGGTGGATGTGGTGGTGGTGGTGGACGTGATGGTGGTGGATGTGGTGGTGGACATGGTGGTGGTGGACATGGTGTTGGTGGACGTGGTGGTGGTGGTGATGGACATGGTGGTGGACATGGTGGTGGTGGATGTGGTGGTAGTGGTGGTGGACGTGGTGGTGGATGTGGTAGAGATGGTGGTGGATGTGGTGGTGGTGGATGTGGTAGTGGTGGTGGACATGGTGGTGGACATAATGGTGGTGGACATAATGGTGGTGGTAGATGTGGTGGTGGTGGTGCACGTGGTGGTGGTGGTGAATGTGGTGGTGGATGTGGTGGTGCATGTGGTGGTGGTGATGAATGTGGTGGTGGTGGATGTGGTGGTGGTGGACATGGTGGTGGTGGACGTGGTGGTGGACGTGGTGGTGGTAGTGGTGGTGGACATGGTGGTGGTGGGCGTGTTGGTGGTGGATGTGGTGGACATGGTGGTGGGTACATGGTGGTGGTGGACATGGTGGTGGTGGTGGAAGTGGTGGTGGTGGACGTGGTGGTGGTGGACATGGTGGTGGTGGAGTGGTGGTGGTGGATGTGATGGTGGTGGTGGATGTGGTGGTGGTGGATGTGATGGACCTGGTGATGGTGGACGTGGTGGTGGTGGAGGTGGTGGTGGTGGATGTGGTGGTGGATGTGGTGGTGGATGTGGTGGTGGATGTGGTGGTGGTGGTGGATGTGATGGTGGTGGATGTGATGGTGGTGGACGTGGTGGTGGTGGATGTGGTGGTGGACATGGTGGTGGTGGATGTGGTGGTGGTGGATGTGGTGGTGGTGGACATGGTGGTGGATATGGTGGTGGTGGCAGACATGGTGGTGGTGGTGGATGTGGTGGATGTGGTGGTGGTGAATGTGGTGGCGGTGGACGTGGTGGTGGTGAACGTGGAGGTGGTGGACATGGTGGTGGTGGATGTGGTAGTTGTGGTGGTGGTGGATGTGGTGGTGGACTAGTTGGTAATGGACATGGTGGACAAGGTGTTGGTGGACGTGGTGGTGGTGGTGGATGTAGTGGACGTTGTGGTGCTGGGGAACATGGTGGTGGTGGATGCGGTGGTGGTGGGTGTGGTGGACGTGGTGGTGGTGGGTGTGGTGGATGTGGTAGTGGACACGGTAGTGGACATGGTGGTGGACATGGTGGTGGATGTGGTGGTGGAGGTGGTGGTGGATGTGGTAGTGGACATGGTGGTGGACATGGTGATGGATGTGGTGGACGTGGTGGTGGTGGTGGACTTGGTGGTGGTGGACATGGAGGTGATGGACATGGTGGTGGAGGCCATGGTGGTGGTGGACATGGTGGTGGTGATGGACGAGGTGGTGGACGTGGTGGAGATGGTGGTGGTGGACGTGGTGGTGGTGGTATTGGACGTGGTGGTGGTGGTATTAGACGTGGTGGTGGTATTGGACAGTGGTAGTGGTGGTCATGGTGGTGGTGGACATGGTGGTGGTGGTGGACATGGTGGTGGTGGTGGACGTGGTGGACATGGTGGTGGTGGACATGGTGGTGGTGGTGGATGTGGTGGTGGTGGATGTGGTGGTCGGCATGGTGGTGGATGTGGTGGTGGTGGTGGATATGATGGTGGTGGGCGTGGTGGTGGACATGGTGGTGGGCGGTGCTGGTGTACATGGTGGTGGACGTGGTGGTTGTGGACGTGGTGGTGGTGGACGTGGTGGTAGACGTGGTAGTGGTGAACGTGGTGGTGGTGGACGTGGTGGTGGACGATGTGGTGGTGGATGTGGTGTTGGTGGATGTGGTGGTGGATGTGGTTGTGGACATGGAGGTGGATGTGGTGGTGGATGTGGTGGACATGGTGGTGGTGGTGAACTTGGTGGTGGTGGACATAGTGGTGGTGATATGGTGGTGGTGGTGGACATGGTGGTGGTGGTGGACGTGGTGGTGGTGGTGGACGATATGGTGGTGGCCATGGTGGTGGTGGCAGACATGGTGGTGGACGCAGTGGTGGACATGGTGGTGGATGTGGTGGTGGTGGATGTGGTGGATGTGGTGGACATTGTGGTGGTGGTGGACGTGGTGGTGGTGGATGTGGTGGTGGACGTGGTGGTGAACGTGGTGGTTGTGGACGTGATGGTGGTGGACGTGGTGGTGGTAGTGGTGGTGGACGTGGTGGTGGTGATGGATGTGGACATGGTGGTGGACATGGTGGTGTATGTGGTGGTGTTGAACGTGGTGGTGGACGTGGTGGTGCATTCTTTAAAGCTAGGGTACGTTGGAACATCACCAGACCTTGATTTTCTAATGAGGAAAGGGGCCGGTAAAGGACCAGAGATACGAGAGACGAGGCAAAATGCGAACTGTATACCTGTGGGAGACGGGCGGAAAATAACTTGCAGTTGTACTTGAATAGTGCACTTATGGGTTAACATTTTTCTTTTGTTATAGTTTTTTTCATGTGAAGAGTTGAGGTCAGGTACTAGGAAGGACGTTGCATTTATAATTGTTTGCGTCTATTTTTAGAGTGTGATATCAATTGCACTAAACACGAATTTGCATGTAGCATTAACATATTTTACACACAAAGTGAGTAAGCGTGTCTTTTTAACCAGCGGGAATAAAAACAAGTGGTCTTCACTGTCTTCACTTTTGATGCACTTGGGTCTTGTGGCGGCATCCACCTTGCGGGAGCGAGCAGCAGCCATATCTTTGTAATTAACGTGGCTGTGCCGCTGCTCGCTCCCGCAAGGTGGATGCCGCCACAAGCACGAGTGCAGTGCTTCAAAAGTGAAGGTCGCGCCTTTAATTAAGTTAAAGCCATTTGCTTTGCTAATGGTATTGTATTCTAGCTTTGCATTTTTTTGTGTATATTTGTGATATGCGCATATATTTGCTCTCCCCTCGCCCATTTTGTCTGCCTCATGCTATTGTAATACTCACTATACGAAATTTAAACTACGACACAGGTAACAAAACAATTCTAACTACATACAACTACAACATATCACAAATATACACTAAATAATGCAAAGCCAGAATACAATACCATTAGCAAAGCAAATGGCTTTAACTTGATCAAAGGCGAGACCTATTGCATTTTCAATGCTTGTTGAATCCATGCTCTCACCCATGTATGTACTCATCTACTTGTCCATTCACTCAGGTAATCACTCATCGATGCAATGAGACACCCATTCATTCATTCATATATGTACTCAGGCAGACATCCATCCATCCAGCAACCTGCTGTCCTGTTGAGCGGCGCACACAAAATTCGCCATTCATAAGAATCTTTTTGTGTTATTTCAAAAGCGAAGCCTATTGGTTTTGGTAGTGCTCGTTAATTAAAGGCAGTCACTGTCTGGGCTCAGTGACAGGCAGAGCAGAAACCCCGCGAAGAATGTGAAAAAATACAAAAAAGGCTGCGCATCCAAAGCACAGTCCGGGGACTTTCATGTTTCCGCTTCACCAAATGGGTGAGATTCTGTTACTTCCTTTATGAACCCTCTGTGATTTCTCTCGTATGGCTTTCATCAGACCTGGAGGAGAGTGCTGGCAGCCTGGGCTTGGGGCAGCGCGAGCGGAGGCTGGCTGTCTTGGTGTCCCACACTCCAACTCTTTCATATGATGAGGGGGGTGGGGGGGCTTCCCTTGGACCCGCTGTGCGCTCTTAGGGTTCCTCTTGTCGCTTTTCAATAAGGCGTACTGAATTTCCCTCTTACGCTCCCATTGTCCCGTCAATGAATGCACAACAGAGGATTAGCCAGGCAAAAATGATTTAATAACCACCCACCAGACCCACAAAAACAACTTCCACACCACACAAAAACCCAATAAGCTACAGGCACAAGAAACACACCTGTCTGCACATGCAACCAAGCGTCCGAACCCCAAACACAAACAGATCGGTAGAGCTGGTATTTAAGTTGTTGTGACAGGATATGCTTGCACCACTGTAACTGGACACAGTTTTCAGTAAATTCCTGCTACACACTGCTGAGAAGATTCCAGTGAATGGAAACAGCCCTGGTCTGTTTAAACACAACTTAACTTCACATGCTTGTGTTAGGACGTGGGGGCGGGCAGCAGCGGGGGCAAAGATATCAACAGTGCAGCAGGTAAAGTGGCACCGGGTTCTAGGATGCTGAGGCTCACACTGCACCCAAGTTGTGGCAGTGTTTATAACTGTTAGTCATACCAAGGAATGCTGGAGTGGATCCATGGGTGTCCAGCGGCAAGTCACTGGACTCTGACCCAGAAACCTGTCTACTAAAGCCGTGGTGGACGTGATGATGGTGGTGGTGGTAGTGGTGGTGGACATGGTGGTGGTGGGTGTGTTGGTGGTGGTGGTGGACGTGGTGGTGGTGGATGTGGTGGTAGTGGTGGTGGTCGACGTGGTGGAGTGGTTGTGGTGAAGTGGTGGATGTGGTTGTGGTGGATGTGGTGGTGGTGGATGTGATGGACATGGTGATGGTGGACGCGGTGGTGGATGTGGTGGTGGTGGATGTGGTTGTGGTGGATGTGGTGGTGGATGTGGTGGTGGATATGGTGGTGGTGGTGGTGGTGGATGTGGTGGTGGTGGACATGGTGGTGGTGGACGTGGTGGTGGATGTGGTGGTTGTGGTGGACATGGTGGTGGATGTGGTGGTGGTGGACATGGTCGTGGATGTGGTGGTGGTGCTGGACATGGTGTGGTGGTGGATGTGGTGGACGTGGTGGTGGTGGATGTGGTAGGGGTGGCGGACGTGGTGGTGGTGAGTGTGGTGGTGGTGGACGTGGTGGTGGTGGACGTGGTGGTGGTGGATGTGGTGGTTGTGGACGTGGTGGTGGATGTGGTGGTGGTGAACTAGTTGGTGGTGGACGTGGTGGTGGTGGTGGTGGTGGACGTGGTGGTGGTGGTGGATGTAGTGGACATTGTGGTGGTGGGGGACATGATGGTGGTGGGTGTGGTGGACGTGGTGGTGGTGGACGTGATGGTGGACATGGTAGTGGACATGGTAGTGGACATGGTGGTGGATGTGGTGGTGGATGTTGTGGTGGTACACGTGGTGGTAGTGGATGTGGTGGATGTGGTGGTGGATGTGGTAGTGGACATGGTGGTGGATGTTGTGGTGGATGTGGTGGACATGGTGGTGGTGGTGGACTTGGTGATGGTGGACATGGTGGGTGTGGTGGTGGACCTGGTGGTGGTTGTGGACGTGGTGTTGGAAGTGGTGGTGGACGTGGTGGTGGACATGGATGTGCTGGTGGTAGTGGTGGTGGACGTGGTGGTGGATGTGGTGGTGGTGGTGGACATGGTGGTGGTGGAAGTGGTGGACATGGTGGTGGTGAACGTGGTGGGGTGGAAGTGGTGGACGTGGTGGTGGACGTGGTGGTGGAAGTGGTGGTTGTAGACGTAGTGGTGGTTGTGGACGTGGTGGTGGTGGACATGGTCGTGGTGGATATGGTGGACGTGGTGGTGGTATTGGATGTGGTGGTGGTATTGGACAGTGGTAGTGGTGGACATGGTGGTGGTGGTGGACGTGGTGGTGGTGGTGGAGGTGGTGGACATGGTGGTGGTGGACATGGTGGTGGTGGATGTGGTGGTGGTGGACGTGGTGGTGGTGGTGGTAGACGTGGTGGTGGTGGACATGGTGGTGGACATGGTGGTGAATATGGTGGTGGATGTGGTGGTGGATGTGGTGGACGTGGTGGTGGTGGATGTGGTGGTGGTGGACATGGTGGTGGACGTCATGGTGGTAGACGTGGTGGTGGACGTGGTGGTGGTGGACGTGGTGGTGGACGATGTGGTGGTGGATGTGGTAGTGGTGGTGGATGTGGTGGTGGATGTGGTAGTGAACATGGTGGTGGACATGGTGGTGGATGTGGTGGACATAGTGGTGGTGGTGGACTTGTTGGTGGTGGACATGGTGGTGGCGGACATGGTGGTGGTGGACATGGTGGTGGTGGACATGGTGGTGGTGGTGGACGTGGTTGTGGATATGGTGGTGGTGGTGGACGATGTGGTGGTGGACGTGGTGGTGGTGGCGGACATGGTGGTGGACGTGGTGGTGGTGGTGGATGTGGTGGTGGTGGATGTGGTTGTGGTGGACGTGGTGGTGGTGGTAGATGTGGTGGTGGATGTGGTGGTGGAGGTGGATGTCGTGGTGGTGGACGTGGTGGTGGTGGACATGGTGGTGGTGGACGTGGTGGTGGTGGATGTGGTGGTTGTGGTGGACATGGTGGTGGATGTGGTGGTGGTGGACATGGTGGTTGTGGATGTGGTTGTGGTGGATGAGGTGGTGGTGGTGGATGTGGTGGTGGTGGACATGGTGGTGGTGGACGTGGTGGTGGTGAATGTGGTGGTTGTGGTGGACATGGTGGTGGATGTGGTGGTGGTGGACATGGTGGTGGTGGCGGACATGGTGGTGGTGGATGTGGTGGACGTGGTGGTGGTGAGTGTGGTAGTGGTGGCAGACGTGGTGGTGGTGAGCGTGGTGGTGGTGGACATGGTGGTAGTGGATGTGGTGGTTGTGGATGTGGTGGTGGTGGTGGATGTGGTGGATGTGGTGGTGGTGAACTAGTTGGTGGTGGACGTGGTGGTGGTGGATGTGGTGGACATTGTGGTGGTGGTGGACGTGGTGGTGGTGGATGTGGTGGTGGACGTGGTGGTGAACGTGGTGGTTGTGGACGTGATGGTGGTGGACGTGGTGGTGGTAGTGGTGGTGGACGTGGTGGTGGTGATGGACGTGGACGTGGTGGTGGACATGGTGGTGTATGTGGTGGTGTTGAACGTGGTGGTGGACGTGGTGGTGAATTCTTTAAAGCTAGGGTACGTTGGAACATCACCAGACCTTGATTTTCTAATGAGGAAAGGGGCCGGTAAAGGACCAGAGATACGAGAGACTAGGCAAAATGCGAACTGTATACCTGTGGGAGACGGGCGCAAAATAACTTGCAGTTGTTCTTGAATAGTGCACTTATGGGTTAACATTTTTCTTTTGTTATAGTTTTTTTCATGTGAAGAGTTGAGGTCAGGTACTAGGAAGGACGTTGCATTTATATTTGTTTGTGTCTATTCTTAGAGTGTGATATCAATTGCACTAAACATGAATTTGCATGTAGCATTAACATATTTTACACACAAAGTGAGTAAGCGTGTCTTTTTAACCAGCGGGAATAAAAACAAGTGGTCTTCACTGTCTTCACTTTTGAGGCACTTGTGCTTGTGGCGGCATCCACCTTGCGGGAGAGAGCAGCAGCCATATGTTTGTAATTAACGTGGCCGTGCCGCTGCTCGCTCCCGCAAGGTGGATGCTGCCACAAGCACGAGTGCAGTGCTTCAAAAGTGAAGGTCGCGCCTTTAATTAAGTTAAAGCCATTTGCTTTGCTAATGGTATTGTATTCTAGCTTTGCATTTTTTTGTGTATAACTGTGATATGCGCATATATTTGCTCTCCCCTCGCCCATTTTGTCTGCCTCATGCTATTGTAATACTCACTGTACGAAATTTAAACTACGACACAGGTAACAAAACAATTCTAACTACATACAACTACAACATATCACAAATATACACTAAATAATGCAAAGCCAGAATACAATACCATTAGCAAAGCAAATGGCTTTAACTTAATCAAAGGCGAGACCTATTGCATTTTCAATGCTTGTTGAATCCATGCTCTCACCCATGTATGTACTCATCTATTTGTCCATTCACTCAGGTAATCACTCATTGATGCGATGAGACACCCATTCATTCATTCATATATCTACTCAGGCAGACATCCATCCATCCATCAACCTGCTGTCCTGTTGAGCGGCGCACACAAAATTCGCCATTCATAAGAATCTCTTTATGTTATTTCAAAAGCGAAGCCTATTGGTTTTGGTAGTGCTCGTTAATGAAAGGCAGTCACTGTCTGGGCTCAGTGACAGGCAGAGCAGAAACCCCGCGAAGAATGTGAAAAGATACAAAAAAGGCTGCGCATCCAAAGCACAGTCCGGGGGCTTTCATGTTTCCGCTTCACCAAATGGGTGAGATTCTATTACTTCCTTTATGAACCCTCTGTGATTTCTCTCGTATGGCTTTCATCAGACCTGGAGGAGAGTGCTGGCAACCTGGGCTTGGGGCAGCACGAGCGGAGGCTGGCTGTCTTGGTGTCCCACACTCCAACTCTTTCATATGATGAGGGGGGTGGGGGGGCTTCCCTTGGACCCGCTGTGCGCTCTTAGGGTTCCTCTTGTCTCTTTTCAAAAAGGCGTACTGAATTTCCCTCTTACGCTCCCATTGTCCCGTCAATGAATGCACAACAGAGGATAAGCCAGGCAAAAATGATTTAATAACCACCCACCAGACCCACAAAAACAACTTCCACACCACACAAAAACCCAATAAGCTACAGGCACAAGAAACCCACCTGTCTGCACATGCAACCAAGCGTCCGAACCCAAAACACAAACAGATCGGTAGAGCTGGTATTTAAGTTGTTGTGATAGGATACGCTTGAACCACTGTAACTGTACACAGTTTTCAGTAAATTCCTGCTACACACTGCTGAGAAGATTCCAGTGAATGGAAACAGCCCTGGTCTGTTTAAACACAACTTAACTTCACATGCTTGTGTTAGGACATGGGGGACGGGCAGCAGCGGGGGCAAAGATATCAACAGTGCAGCAGGTAAAGTGGCACCGGGTTCTAGGATGCTGAGGCTCACACTGCACCCAAGTTGTGGCAGTGTTTATAACTGTTAGTCATACCAAGGAACGCTGGAGTGGATCCATGGGTGCCCAGCGGCAAGTCACTGGACTCTGATTCGGAACCCTGGCCTACTAAAGCCGTGGTGGACGTGGTGATGGTGGTGGTAGTGGTGGTGGACATGGTGGTGGTGGGTGTGTTGGTGGTGGTGGTGGATGTGGTGGTGGTGGATGTGGTGGTAGTGGTGGTGGTCGACATGGTGGAGTGGTGGTGGTGAAGTGGTGGTGGTGAAGTGGTGGTGGTGGATGTGGTGGTGGTGGATGTGATGGACATGGTGATGGTGGACGTGGTGGTGGATGTGGTGGTGGTGGACGTGGTTGTGGTGGATGTGGTGGTGGTGGATGTGGTGGTGGATGTGGTGGTGGTGGTGGATGTGGTGGCGGTGGACATGGTGGTGGTGGACGTGGTGGTGGTGGTGGATGTGGTGGTTGTGGTGGACATGGTGGTGGATGTGGTGGTGGTGGACATGGTCGTGGACGTGGTGCTGGACATGGTGGTGGATGTGGTGGACGTGGTGGTGGAGGATGTGGTAGGGGTGGCGAACGTGGTGGTGGTGAGTGTGGTGGTGGTGGACGTGGTGGTGGTAGACGTGGTGGTGGTGGATGTGGTGGTTGTGGACGTGATGGTGGATGTGGTGGTGGTGAACTAGTTGGTGGTGGACGTGGTGGTGGACGTGATGGTGGTGGTGGATGTAGTGGAAATTGTGGTGGTTGGGGACATGATGGTGGTGGGTGTGGTGGACGTGGTGGTGGTGGATGTGATGGTGGACATGGTAGTGGACATGGTAGTGGACATGGTGGCGGATGTGGTGGTGGATGTTGTGGTGGTACACGTGGTGGTAGTGGACATGGTGGTGGTGGATGTGGTAGTGGACATGGTGGTGGATGTTGTGGTGGATGTGGTGGACATGGTTGTGGTGGTGGACTTGGTGATGGTGGACATGGTGGGTGTGGACATGTGGTGGTGGACCTGGTGGTGGTGGTGGTGGACATGGTGGTGGAAGTGTTGGTGGACGTGGTGGTGGACATGGATGTGCTGGTGGTGGTGGTGGACGTGGTGGTGGATGTGGTGGTGGTGGTGGACATGGTGGTGGTGGACGTGGTGGTGGTGGAAGTGGTGGTGGACATGGTGGTGGTGAACGTGGTGGGGTGGAAGTGGTGGACGTGGTGGTGGATGTGTTGGTGGTGGACGTGGTGGTGGAAGTGGTGGTGGTAGACGTAGTGGTGGTTGTGGACATGGTGGTGGTGAACGTGATGGTGGTGGACGTGGTGGTAGTGGACATGGTGGTGGTGGACATGGTGGACGTGGTGGTGGCATTGGATGTGGTGGTGGTATTGGACAGTGGTAGTGGTGGAGATGGTGGTGGTGGACATGGTGGTGGTGGTGGATGTGGTGGTGGTGGAGGTGGTGGACATGGTGGTGGTGGACATGGTGGTGGTGGATGTGGTGGTGGTGGACGTGGTGGTGGTGGTAGACCTGGTGGTGGTGGACATGGTGGTGGACATGGTGGTAGATGTGGTGGTGGATGTGGTGGACATGGTGGTGGTGGATGTGGTGGACATGGTGGTGGACGTCATGGTGGTAGACGTGGTGGTGGACGTGGTGGTGGTGGACGTGGTGGTGGACGATGTGGTGGTGGATGTGGTGGTGGTGGTGGATGTGGTGGTGGATGTGGTAGTGAACATGGTGGTGGACATGGTGGTGGATGTGGTGGATGTAGTGGTGGTGGTGGACTTGGTGGTGGACATGGTGGTGGCGGACATGGTGGTGTTGGACATGGTGGTGGTGGACATGGTGGTGGTGGTGGACGTGGT
Organism: Triturus cristatus; assembly: GCF_964204655.1. Taxonomy (NCBI): domain Eukaryota; kingdom Metazoa; phylum Chordata; class Amphibia; order Caudata; family Salamandridae; genus Triturus; species Triturus cristatus. The sequence goes on along the minus strand of NC_140580.1, from coordinate 895,612,138 downwards.
TGTGGATGTGGTGGTGGTGGTGGACGATGTGGTGGTGGACGTGGTGGTGGTGGCAGACATGGTGGTGGACGTGGTGGTGGTGGTGGATGTGGTGGTGGTGGACGTGGTTGTGGTGGACGTTGTGGTGGATGTGGTGGTAGATGTGGTGGTGGATGTGGTGGTGGAGGTGGATGTGGTGGTGGTGGACATGGTGGTGGTGGACGTGGTGGATGTGGTGGTTGTGGTGGACATGGTGGTGGATGTGGTGGTGGTGGACATGGTGGTGGACGTGGTAGTGGTGGTGGACATGGTGGTGGTGGGTGTGTTGGTGGTGGTGGTGGACGTGGTGGTGGTGGACATGGTGGTGGTGGTCTACATGGTGTGGTGGTGGTGGATGTGGTGGTGGTAGATGTGGTGGTGGTGGATGTGATGGACGTGGTGATGGTGGACGTGGTGGTGGATGTGGTGGTGGTGGATGTGGTTGTGGTGGATGTGGTGGTGGTGGTGGATGTGGTGGTGGATGTGGTGGTGGTGGTGGATGTGGTTGTGGTGGACATGGTGGTGGATGTGATGGTGGTGGTGGCGGACATGGTGGTGGTGGTGGATGTAATGGACGTGGTGGTGGTGAGTGTGGTAGTGGTGGCGGACGTGGTGGTGGTGAGCGTGGTGGTGGTGGACATGGTGGTGGTGGACGTGGTGGTGGTGGATGTGGTGGTTGTGGACGTGATGGTGGTGGTGGATGTGGTGGTGGTGGTGGTGGTGGTAAACTAGTTGGTGATGGACGTGGTGGTGGTGGACGTGGTGGTGGTGGTGGATGTAGTGGACATTGTGGTGGTGGGGGACATGATGGTGATGGTGGACATGGTGGTGGTGGGTGTGGTGGAGGTGGTGGTGGACATGATGGTGGACATGGTAGTGGACATGGTGGTGGACGTGGTGGAGGATGTGGTGGTGGTAGACGTGCTGCTAGTGGACGTGGTGGTGGTGGATGTGGTAGTGGACATGGTGGTGGACGTTGTGGTGGATGTGGTGGACATGGTGGTGGTGGTGGACTTGGTGATGGTGGACATGGTGGGTGTGGACATGGTGGTGGTGGACCTGGTGGTGGTGGTGGACGTGGTGGTGGTGGTGGAAGTGGTGGTGGACATGGTGGTGGACGTGGTGGTGGACAGGGATGTGCTGGTGGTGGTGGACATGGTGGTGGATGTGGTGGTGGTGGTGGACATGGTGGTGGTGGACGTGGTGGTGGTGGAAGTGGTGGTGGACATGGTGGTGGTGAACGTGGTGGGGTGGAAGTGGTGGACGTGTTGGTTGTGGACGTGGTGGTAGAGAGTGGTGTTGGTGGACGTAGTGGTGGTTGTGGACGTGGTGGTGGTGAACGTGATGGTGGTGGACATGGTGGTGGTGGACATGGTGGTGGTGGACATGGCGGACGTGGTGGTGGTATTGGATGTGGTGGTGGTATTGGACAGTGGTAGTGGTGGACATGGTGGTGGTGGACATGGTGGTGGTGGTGGACGTGGTGGTGGTGGTGGAGGTGGTGGACATGGTGGTGGTGGACATGGTGGTGGTGGATGTGGTGGTGGTGGACGTGGTGGTGGTTGTGGTAGACGTGGTGGTGGTGGACATGGTGGTGGACATTGTGGTGGATATGGTGGTGGATGTGGTGGTGGATGTGGTGGTGGTGGACGTGGTGGTGGTGGAGGATGTGGTGGTGGTGGACGTGGTGGTGAACGTCATGGTGGTAGACATGGTGGTGGACGTGGTGGTGGTGGACGTGGTGGTGGACGATGTGGTGGTGGATGTGGTGGTGGATGTGGTAGTGAACATGGTGGTGGATGTGGTGGTGGATGTGGTGGACATGGTGGTGGTGGTGGACTTGGTGGTGGACATGGTGTTGGCGGACATGGTGGTGGTGGAGATGGTGGTGGTGGACATGGTGGTGGTGGTGGACGTGGTTGTGGATGTGGTGGTGGTGGTGGACAATGTGGTGGTGGACATGGTGGTAGTGGCGGACATGGTGGTGGACGTGGTGGTGGATGTGGTGGTGGTGGGCATGGGTGTGGTGGACGTGGTAGTGGTGGTGGATGTGGTGGTGGTGGACATGGTTGTGGTGGTGGTTGTGGTGGACATGGTGGTGGATGTGGTGGTGGTGGACATGGTGTCGGACGTGGTGGTGGTGGCGGACATGGTGGTGGTGATGGATGTGGTAGACGTGGTGGTGGTGGATGTGGTAGTGGTGGCGGACGTGGTGGTGGTGGTGGGCGTGGTGGTGGTGGACATGGTGGTGGTGGATGTGGTGGATAACTAGTTGGTGGTGGATGTGGTGGTGGTGGTGGACGTGGTGGTGGTGGACGTGGTGGTGGTGGTGGATGTAGTGGACATTGTGGTGGTGGGGGACATGGTGGTGGTAGGTGTGGTGGACGTGTTGGTGGTGCACGTGATGGTGGACATGGTAGTGGACATGGTAGTGGACATGGTGGTGGATGTGGTGGTGGATGTTGTGGTGGTACACGTGGTGGTAGTGGACATGGTGGTGGTGGATGTGGTAGTGGACATGGTGGTGGACGTTGTGGTGGATGTGGTGGACATGGTGGTGGTGGTGGACTTGGTGATGGTGGACATGGTGGGTGTGGACATGTGGTGGTGGACCTGGTGATGGTGGTGGACATGGTGGTGGAAGTGTTGGTGGACGTGGTGGTGGACATGGATGTGCTGGTGGTGGTGGTGGACGTGGTGGTGGATGTGGTGGTGGTGGTGGACATGGTGGTGGTGGACGTGGTGGTGGTGGAAGTGGTGGTGGACATGGTGGTGGACGTTGTGGTGGATGTGGTGGACATGGTGGTGGTGGTGGACTTGGTGATGGTGGACATGGTGGGTGTGGACATGTGGTGGTGGACCTGGTGGTGGTGGTGGACATGGTGGTGGAAGTGTTGGTGGACGTGGTGGTGGACATGGATGTGCTGGTGGTGGTGGTGGACGTGGTGGTGGATGTGGTGGTGGTGGTGGACATGGTGGTGGTGGACCTGGTGGTGGTGGAAGTGGTGGTGGACATGGTGGTGGTGAACGTGGTGGGGTGGAAGTGGTGGACGTGGTGGTGGATGTGTTGGTGGTGGACGTGGTGGTGGAAGTGGTGGTGGTAGACGTAGTGGTGGTTGTGGACATGGTGGTGGTGAACGTGATGGTGGTGGACGTGGTGGTAGTGGACATGGTGGTGGTGGACATGGTGGACGTGGTGGTGGTATTGGATGTGGTGGTGGTATTGGACAGTGGTAGTGGTGGAGATGGTGGTGGTGGACATGGTGGTGGTGGTGGACGTGGTGGTGGTGGTGGAGGTGGTGGACATGGTGGTGGTGGACATGGTGGTGGTGGATGTGGTGGTGGTGGATGTGGTGGTGGTGGTAGACCTGGTGGTGGTGGACATGGTGGTGGACATGGTGGTGGATATGGTGGTGGATGTGGTGGTGGATGTGATGGACGTGGTGGTGGTGGATGTGGTGGACATGGTGGTGGACGTCATGGTGGTAGACGTGGTGGTGGACGTGGTGGTGGTGGACGTGGTGGTGGACGATGTGGTGGTGGATGTGGTGGTGGTGGTGGATGTGGTGGTGGATGTGGTAGTGAACATGGTGGTGGACGTGGTGGTGGATGTGGTGGATGTAGTGGTGGTGGTGGACTTGGTGGTGGACATGGTGGTGGCGGACATGGTGGTGTTGGACATGGTGGTGGTGGACATGGTGGTGGTGGTGGACGTGGTTGCGGATGTGGTGGTGGTGGTGGACGATGTGGTGGTGGACGTGGTGGTGGTGGCAGACATGGTGGTGGACGTGGTGGTGGTGGTGGATGTGGTGGTGGTGGACGTGGTTGTGGTGGACTTTGTGGTGGATGTGGTGGTAGATGTGGTGGTGGATGTGGTGGTGGAGGTGGATGTGGTGGTGGTGGACGTGGTGGTGGTGGACGTGGTGGATGTGGTGGTTGTGGTGGACATGGTGGTGGATGTGGTGGTGGTGGACATGGTGGTGGACGTGGTAGTGGTGGTGGACATGGTGGTGGTGGGTGTGTTGGTGGTGGTGGTGGACGTGGTGGTGGTGGACATGGTGGTGGTGGTCTACATGGTGTGGTGGTGGTGGATGTGGTGGTGGTAGATGTGGTGGTGGTGGATGTGATGGACGTGGTGATGGTGGACGTGGTGGTGGATGTGGTGGTGGTGGATGTGGTTGTGGTGGATGTGGTGGTGGTGGTGGATGTGGTGGTGGATGTGGTGGTGGTGGTGGATGTGGTTGTGGTGGACATGGTGGTGGATGTGATGGTGGTGGTGGCGGACATGGTGGTGGTGGTGGTGGATGTGATGGATGTGGTGGTGGTGAGTGTGGTAGTGGTGGCGGACGTGGTGGTGGTGAGCATGGTGGTGGTGGACATGGTGGTGGTGGACGTGGTGGTGGTGGATGTGGTGGTTGTGGACGTGATGGTGGTGGTGGATGTGGTGGATGTGGTGGTGGTGAACTAGTTGGTGGTGGACGTGGTGGTGGTGGTGGACGTGGTGGTGGTGGTGGATGTAGTGGACATTGTGGTGGTGGGGGACATGATGGTGATGGTGGACATGGTGGTGGTGGGTGTGGTGGAGGTGGTGGTGGTGGACATGATGGTGGACATGGTAGTGGACATGGTGGTGGACGTGGTGGAGGATGTGGTGGTGGTAGACGTGCTGCTAGTGGACGTGGTGGTGGTGGATGTGGTAGTGGACATGGTGGTGGAAGTTGTGGTGGATGTGGTGGACATGGTGGTGGTGGTGGACTTGGTGATGGTGGACATGGTGGGTGTGGACATGGTGGTGGTGGACCTGGTGGTAGTGGTGGACGTGGTGGTGGAAGTGGTGGTGGACATGGTGGTGGACGTGGTGGTGGACAGGGATGTGCTGGTGGTGGTGGACATGGTGGTGGATGTGGTGGTGGTGGTGGACATGGTGGTGGTGGACGTGGTGGTGGTAGAAGTGGTGGTGGACATGGTGGTGGTGAACGTGGTGGGGTGGAAGTGGTGGACGTGTTGGTTGTGGACGTGGTGGTGGAGAGTGGTGTTGGTGGACGTAGTGGTGGTTGTGGACGTGGTGGTGGTGAACGTGATGGTGGTGGACATGGTGGTGGTGGACATGGTGGTGGTGGACATGGCGGACGTGGTGGTGGTATTGGATGTGGTGGTGGTATTGGACAGTGGTAGTGGTGGACATGGTGGTGGTGGACATGGTGGTGGTGGTGGACGTGGTGGTGGTGGTGGAGGTGGTGGACATGGTGGTGGTGGACATGGTGGTGGTGGATGTGGTGGTGGTGGACGTGGTGGTGGTTGTGGTAGACGTGGTGGTGGTGGACATGGTGGTGGACATGGTGGTGGATATGGTGGTGGATGTGGTGGTGGATGTGGTGGTGGACGTGGTGGTGGTGGAGGATGTGGTGGTGGTGGACGTGGTGGTGAACGTCATGGTGATAGACATGGTGGTGGACGTGGTGGTGGTGGACGTGGTGGTGGACGATGTGGTGGTGGATGTGGTGGTGGATGTGGTAGTGAACATGGTGGTGGATGTGGTGGTGGATGTGGTGGACATGGTGGTGGTGGTGGACTTGGTGGTGGACATGGTGTTGGCAGACATGGTGGTGGTGGAGATGGTGGTGGTGGACATGGTGGTGGTGGTGGACGTGGTTGTGGACGTGGTGGTGGTGGTGGACAATGTGGTGGTGGACATGGTGGTGGTGGCGGACATGGTGGTGGACGTGGTGGTGGATGTGGTGGTGGTGGGCGTGGGTGTGGTGGACGTGGTGGTGGTGGTGGATGTGGTGGTGGTGGACATGGTTGTGGTGGTGGTTGTGGTGGACATGGTGGTGGATGTGGTGGTGGTGGACATGGTGTCGGACGTGGAGGTGGTGGCGGACATGGTGGTGGTGATGGATGTGGTAGACGTGGTGGTGGTGGATGTGGTAGTGGTGGCGGACGTGGTGGTGGTGGTGGGCGTGGTGGTGGTGGACATGGTGGTGGTGGATGTGGTGGATAACTAGTTGGTGGTGGATGTGGTGGTGGTGGTGGACGTGGTGGTGGTGGACGTGGTGGTGGTGGTGGATGTAGTGGACATTGTGGTGGTGGGGGACATGGTGGTGGTAGGTGTGGTGGACGTGTTGGTGGTGGACGTGATGGTGGACATGGTAGTGGACATGGTGGTGGATGTGGTGGTGGATGTGGTGGTGGTAGACGTGTTGGTAGTGGACGTGGTGGTGGTGGATGTGGTGGTGGATGTGGTAGTGGACATGGTGGTGGACGTTGTGGTGGATGTGGTGGACATGGTGGTGGTGGTGGACTTGGTGATGGTGGACATGGTGGGTGTGGACATGGTAGTGGTGGTAGATGTGGTGGTGAATGTGGTGGTGGTGGTGGAAGTGGTGGTGGTGGTGGATGTGGTGGTGGATGTGGTAGTGAACATGGTGGTGGACGTGGTGGTGGATGTGGTGGACGTGGTGGTGGTGGTGGACTTGGTGGTGGTGGACATGGTGGTGGTGGACATGGTGGTGGTGGTAGATGTGGTTGTGGACGTGGTGGTGGTGGTGGACGATGTGGTGTTGGACATGGTGGTGGTGGCGGACATGGGTGTGGACGTGGTGGTGGTGGTGGATGTGGTGGTGGTGGTCATGGTTGTGGTGGACGTGGTGGTGGTGATAGATGTGGTGGTGGATGTGGTGGTGGACGTGGATGTGGTGGTGGTGGACGTGGTGGTGGTGGACGTGGTGGTGGTGGTTGTGGTGGTTGTGGTGGACATGGTGGTGGATGTGGTGGTGGTGGACATGGTGGTGGACGTGGTAGTGGTGGTGGACATGGTGGTGGTGGGTGTGTTAGTGGTGGTGGTGGACATGGTGGTGGTGGACGTGGTGGTGGTGGTCGATGTGGTGGAGTGGTGGTAGTGAAGTGATGGTGGTGGATGTGGTGGTGGTGGATGTGGTGGTGGTGGATGTGGTGGTGGTGGATGTGGTGGTGGTGGATGTGATGGACGTGGTGGATGTGGTAGTGGATGTGGTAGTGAACATGGTGGTGGATGTGGTGGATGTGGTGGTTGTGGTAGACGTGGTGGTGGACGATGTGGTGGTGTATGTGGTGGTGGTGGTGGATGTGGTGGTGGATGTGGTGGACGTGGTGGTGGACTTGGTGGTGGTGGATATGGTGGTGGTGGACATGGTGGTGGTGGACATGGTGGTGGACGTGGTCGTGGATGTGGTGGTCGACGATGTGGTGGTGGACATGGTGGTGGTGGTGGATGTGGTTGTGGACGTGGTGGTGGTGATGGACGATGTGGTGTTGGACATGGTGGTGGTGGCGGACATGGGTGTGGACGTGGTGGTGGTGGTGGATGTGGTGGTGGTGGTAATGGTTGTTGTGGACGTGGTGGTGGTGGTAGATGTGGTGGTGGACGTGGTGGTGGAGGTGGATGTGGTGGTGGTGGACGTGGTGCTGGTGGACGTGGTGGTGGTGGTTGTGGTGGACATGGTGGTGGATGTGGTGGTGGTGGACATGGTGGTGGACGTGGTAGTGGTGGTGGGCATGGTGGTGGTGGGTGTGTTGGCGGTGGTGGTGGACGTGGTGGTGGTGGACGTGGTGGTGGTGGTTGATGTGGTGGAGTGGTGGTGGTGAAGTGGTGATGGTGGATGTGGTGGTGGTGGTGGATGTGGTGGTGGACGATGTGGTGGTGTATGTGGTGGTGGTGGTGGATGTGGTGGTGGATGTGGTAGTGAACATGGTGGTGGACGTGGTGGTGGATGTGGTGGACGTGGTGGTGGACTTGGTGGTGGTGGATATGGTGGTGGCAGACATGGTGGTGGTCGACATGGTGGTGGTGGTGGACGTGGTTGTGGACATGGTGGTGGTGGTGGACGATGTGGTGGTGGACGTGGTGGTGGTGGCGGACATGGTGGTGGTGGTGGATGTGGTGGTGGTGGACGTGGTGGTGGTGGACGTGGTGGTGGTGGTAGATGTGGTGGTGGATGTGGTGGTGGAGGTGGATGTGGTGGTGGTGGACGTGGTGGTGGTGGACGTGGTGGTGGTGGATGTGGTGGTTGTGGTGGACATGGTGGTAGATGTGGTGGTGATGGACATGGTGGTGGATGTGGTAGTGGTGGTGGACATGGTGGTGGTGGGTGTGTTGATGGTGGACGTGGTGGTGGTGGACGTGGTGGTGGTGGTCGACATGGTGGAGTGGTGGTGGTGAAATGGTGGTGGTGGATGTGGTGGTGGTGGATGTGATGGGCGTGGTGATGGTAGACGTGGTGGTGGTGGTTGATGTGGTGGTGGTGGACGTGGTTGTGGTGGATGTGGTGGTGGATGTGGTGGTGGATGTGGTGGTGGTGGTGGATGTGGTGGTGGATGTGGTAGTGAACATGGTGGTGGTGGATGTGGTGGACGTGGTGGACTTGGTGGTGGTGGACATGGTGGTGGCGGACATGGTGGTGGTGGACATGGTGGTGGTGGACATGGTGGTGGTGGACATGGTGGTGGTGGTGGTGGACATGGTTGTGGACATGGTGGTGGTGGTGGACGATGTGGTGGTGGACGTGGTGGTGGTGGCGGACATGGTGATGGACGTGGTGGTGGTGGTGGATGTGGTGGACGTGGTTGTGGTGGACGTGGTTGTGGTGGTGGATGTGGTGGTGGATGTGGTGGTTAAGGTGGATGTGGTGGTGGAGGTGGTGGTGGTGGACGTGGTGGTGGTCGAGGTGGTGGAGTGGTGGTGGTGAAGTGGTGGTGGTGGATGTGGTGGTGGTGGATGTGGTGGTGGTGGATGTGATGGACGTGTTGATGGTGGATGTGGTGGTGGTGGTGGATGTGGTGGTGGTGGACTTGGTTGTGGTGGATGTGGTGGTGGATGTGGTGGTGGATATGGTGGTGGATGTGGTGGTGGATGTGGTGGTGGTGGACATGGTGGTGGTGGACGTGGTGGTGGTGGATGTGATGGTTGTGGTGGACATGGTGGTGGATGTGGTGGTGGTGGACATGGTGGTAGACGTGGTGGTGGTGGTGGACATGGTGGTGGTGGTGGATGTGGTGGACATGGTAATGGTGGATGTGGTAGTGGCGGCGGACGTGGTGGTGGTGAGCATGGTGGTGGTGGACGTGGTGGTGGATGTGGTGGTGGTGAACTAGTTGGTGGTAGACGTGGTGGTGGTGGTGGACGTGGTGGTGGTGGACGTGGTGGTGGTGGTGGATGTAGTGGACATTGTGGTGGTAGGGGGCATGATGGTGATGGTGGACATGGTGGTGGTGGGTGTGGTGGACGTGGTGGTGGTGGACATGATGGTGGACATGGTAGTGGACATGGTAGTGGACGTGGTGGTGGATGTGGTGGTGGTAGACGTGGTGCTAGTGGACGTGGTGGTGGTGGAATGTGGTGGTGGATGGGGTAGTGGACATGGTGGTGGACGTTTGTGGTGCATGGTGGTGGTGGTGGACTTGGTGATGGTGGACATGGTGGGTGTGGACATGGTGGTGGTGGACCTGGTGGTGGCGGTGGATGTGGTGGTGGGGTGGTGGAAGTGGTGGTGGACGTGGTGGTGGATGTGGTGGTGGACATGGATGTGCTGGTGGTGGTGGTGGTGGACATGGTGGTGGATGTGGTGGTGGTGGTGGACATGGTGGTGGTGGAAGTGGTGGACATGGTGGTGGATGTGTTGGTGGTGGACGTGGTGGTGGAAGTGGTGGTGGTGGACGTAGTGGTGGTTGTGGATGTGGTGGTGGTGGTGGTGAACGTGATGGTGGTGGACATGGTGGTGGTGGACATGGTGGTGGACATGGCGGACGTGGTGGTGGTATTGGATGTGGTGGTGGTATTGGACAGTGGTAGTGGTGGACATGGTGGTGGTGGACATGGTGGTGGTGGTGGACGTGGTGGTGGTGGAGGTGGTGGACATGGTGGTGGTGGACATGGTGGTGGTGGATGTGGTGGTGGTGGATGTGGTGATGGTGGACATGGTGGTGGACATGGTGGTGGATATGGTGGTGGATGTGGTGGTGGATGTGGTGGTGGTGGATGTGGTGGTGGTGGATGTGGTGGTGGTGGACGTGGTGGTGGACGTCATGGTGGTAGACATGGTGGTGGACGTGGTGGTGGTGGATGTGGTGGTGGACGATGTGGTGGTGGATGTGGTGGTGGTGGTAGATGTGGTGGTGGATGTGGTAGTGAACATGGTGGTGGACGTTGGGGTGGATGTGGTGGACATGGTGGTGGACTTGGTGGTGGTGGACATGGTGGTGGCGGACATGGTGGTGGTGGACATGGTGGTGGTGGACATGATGGTGGTGGACGTGGTTGTGGACGTGGTGGTGGTGGTGGACGATGTGGTGGTGGACGTGGGTGTGGTGGCGGAAATGGTGGTGGTGGTGGACGTGGTTGTGGTGGACGTGGTGGTGGTGGTGGATGTGGTGGTGGTGGACGTGGTTGTGGTGTTATGTGGTGGTGGATGTGGTGGTGGAGGTGGATGTGGTGGAGGTGGTGGTGGTGGACGTGGTAGATGTGGTGGTTGTGGTGGACATGGTGGTGGATGTGGTGGTGGTGGACATGGTGGTGGACGTGTTGGTGGTGGTGGACATGGTGGTGGACGTGGTGGTGGTGGCGGACATGGTGGTGGTGGTGGATGTGGTGGATGTGGTGGTGGTGGATGTGGTAGTGGTGGCAGACGTGGTGGTGGTGGGCGTGGTGGTGGTGGACGTGGTGGTGGTGGACGTGGTGGTGGTGGATGTGGTGGTGGTGAACTAGATGGTGGTGGTGGATGTAGTGGACATTGTGGTGGTGGGGGACATGATGGTGGTGGTGGGTGTGGTGGACGTGGTGGTGGTGGACGTGATGGTGGACATGGTAGTGGACATGGTAGTGGACATGGTGGTGGACGTGGTGGTGGATGTGTTGGTGGTAGACGTGGTGTAGTGGACGTGGTGGTGGTGGATGTGGTGGTGGATGTGGTAGTGGATGTGGTAGTGGACATGGTGGTGGACATTGTAGTGGATGTGGTGGACATGGTGGTGGTGGTGGACTTGGTGATGGTGGACATGGTGGGTGTGGACATGGTGGTGGTGGACATGGTGGTGGTGGTGGACGTGGTGGTGGTGGTGGAAGTGGTGGTGGACGTGATGGTGGACGTGGTGGTGGACATGGATGTGCTGGTGGTGGTGGATGTAGTGGTGGACATGGTGGTGGTGGACGTGGTGGAAGTGGTGGTGGACATGGTGGTGGTGAACGTGGTGGGGTGGAAGTGGTGGACGTGGTGGTGAACGTGTTGGTGGTGGATGTGGTGGTGGTGGACGTAGTGGTGGTTGTGGATGTGGTGAACGTGATGGTGGTGGATGTGGTGGTGGTGGACATGGTGGACGTGGTGGTGGTATTGGATGTGGTGGTGGTATTGGACAGTGGTAGTGGTGGACATGGTTGTGGTGGTAGACGTGGTGGTGGTGGTGGAGGTGGTGGACATGGTGGTGATGGACATGGTGGTGGTGGATGTGGTGGTGGGGGACGTGGTGGTGGTGGTGGTAGACGTGGTGGTGGTGGATGTGGTGGTGGACATGGTGGTGGATATGGTGGTGGATATGGTGGTGAATGTGGTGGTGGTGGACGTGGTGGTGGTGGACATGGTGGTGGTGGACGTGGTGGTGGACGTCATGGTGGTAGACGTGGTGGTGGATGTGGTGGTGGTGGACGTGGTGGTGGACGATGGGGTGGTGGATGTGGTGGTGGTGGTGGATGTGGTAGTGAACATGGTGGTGGACGTGGTGGTGGATGTGGTGGACGTGGTGGTGGTGGTGGACTTGGTGGTGGTAGACATGGTGGATGTGGACATGGTGGTGGTGGACATGGTGGTGGTGGCGGACATGGTGGTGGTGGACATGGTGGTGGTGGTGGACGTGGTTGTGGACGTGGTGGTGGTGGCGGACGATGTGGTGGTGGACGTGGTGGTGGTGGCGGACATGGTGGTGGATGTGGTGGTGGTGGTGGACATGGTGGTGGTGGACCTGGTGGTGATGGATGTGGTGGACATGGTGGTGGACGTGGTTGTGCTGGATGTGGTGGTGGACGTGGTGGTGGACATGGTGGTGGAGGACGTGATGGTGGTGGACGTGGTGGTGGTAGTGGTGGTGGACGTGGTGGTGGTGATGGACATGGATGTGGTGGTGGACATGGTGGTGGACGTGGTGGTGGTGGACGTGATGGTGGTGGACGTGGTGGTGCATTCTTTCAAGCTAGGGTACGTTGGAACATCACCAGACCTTGATTTTCTAATGAGGAAAGGGACCGGTAAAGGACCAGAGATACGAGAGACGAGGCAAAATGCAAACTGTATACCTGTGGGAGATGGGCGGAAAATAACTTGCAGTTGTACTTGAATAGTGCACTTATGGGTTAAACATTTTCTTTTGTTATAGTTTTTTTCATGTGAAGAGTTGAGATCAGGTACTAGAAAGGACTTGCATTTATAATTGTTTGCGTCTATTTTTAGAGTGTGATATCAATTGCACTAAACACGAATTTGCATGTAGCATTAACATATTTTACACACAAAGTAAGTAAGCGTGTCTTTTTAACCAGCAGGAATATAAACAAGTGGTCTTCACTGTCTTCACTTTTGATGCACTGTACTTGTGCTTGTGGCGGCATCCACCTTGCGGGAGCGAGCAGCAGCCATATGTTTGTAATTAACGTGGCCGCACCGCTGCTCGCTCCCGCAAGGTGGATGCCGCCACAAGCACGAGTGCAGTGCTTCAAAAGTGAAGACCGATGGCTAAAGGCCCTCCTAGAGCAACACATGCGCGCTGCCTCGGCAAGACCTAAAAAACTGTTTCAGAAGAAATCTTCACCCTAAGAGGAGACATAAGAAGTGGGATACAGTCAGGAATCAGCAGGGGATTGGAAAACTGAGGCCCATAGTCAGATGATATTGGAGTAATTCTACTATACGACTGTGGCAGACTGGCCTCTGGAGGCTGAGGTGCCAGGACAGACAGACACACAGAGGTCATGGGGTGGGATTTTCAGGTTGGAACCAGTAGCAACGCTATTTAACACCAGTAAGCCAAAGGGACGTTGCCTGGCAACTTTCCAAGTTGCATTGGACCTCCACTTGCCACATAGTTCGTTTACATCTTGTCCCTTGTGGTGTTCCTTACCACAATGAAAAGAGCACTCCGTTAAATATAATGAACTTGTTTTATTGTCAACTATCAAAGACAGCACGCAGCACCACTCTGCCAAGATCCGAGTCCTCACCACAACTGACAAGCCTGGAACCCTGCACAAACGCACCTAGCAACCTACCAACATTCCTATTCCATTCCAGCCCACAACACACCTTCCTCGTCTTATAACCAACAACCCAACCACAAATTACACACAAAAATAACAAAATAACTCACCTAGGGCCTCATGTAGGTAGCGAAATACCGGTCGGTAACGGCCGATTTTCGGTAAATATGCCGTTACCGACCGGTATCCAGACAAGTGAGATGTAGGAGTCCAAAAACCACTTTTCGGTAAATATGAGGCGGTAAATACCGATTCATAGTTACCGAATTCTAAAATACCGATTCATATTTACCGAATACATAATTAACGAATCGGTAAATATGAAGTGGTAAATATGAAGTGGTAAAAATTTAAAATGACATGTAGGAGCAGTCGGTAATTAAGAAATCCAGGAAAATCGGTAAATAAGAGTCGGTAATTAACACGGATTGAAAGCAGGTGGTAACCATCAACAATGCACATAAGCAATCCCAAAATGCAACAGCGTGGACAACATGGCCGCCATGTACGTCATTGCAAGGCGCCTACGTCTACAGGCAGCAGGACTGAGGGTGTGGCGACGGGAGGAACAAATCTACAGACAGCGCATCACACTATTCCAGCTGACTGATGCAGAGATACATGAGAGGTACAGGCTACACCCCGAAACCATCATGGACCTGATAAGGGACCTGCACCCACTCCTGGACCAGCCAACAAGAAGGGCGCACGCCATACCACCACATGTGCAGGTGCTCTGCAGCCTACATCTACTGGCATCCGGCAGTTATCAGGTGGTGATAGCTGCGGTGGGTGGTGTATCCCAGAGTTGCCTGTCCCGTTTCTTCAGGAAGTTCCTGGATGCCATGATGCAGAGAATGCACCACTACATAAGCTTCCCAAACACACAGGCTGCACTGCAGAAAACAAAAACAGACTTTTATCACATGGCACAGTTCCCCCATGTCATCGGCTGTATTGATGGTACACACATCCCAATCTGTCCACCAGCTGATACAGAGCACATCTACAGGAACAGGAAGTCCACCCACTCCATCAATGTGCAGGTGATCTGTGATGCAGGGAACATCATCACAGATATTGTTGCAAAGTTTCCTGGGAGCACCCACGACTCTTACATCTTCCAGAATAGTGGGATCTACACACGACTGAGTGCCGGAGAATTCGGAGAGGGATACCTGCTGGGTAAGTAACAGTGACGCCCCTTGAAACCTGCAAATCAGAGTGTATAGAGGCATGTAACTGATGGTTCCCTTTTACTCATCCAGGCGACAGTGCATATGCATGCCGTTCATTCATCCTCACTCCCTACCTACACCCAGCAACCCAGAGTGAGAGACGATACAACGTGGCCCACAAAACAACACGCAATGTGGTGGAGCGCACGTTTGGACTACTGAAGAGCAGGTTCCGCTGCCTCCACAAGAGCGGAGGCGCACGCCAGTACAAACCCATCACCTGCTGCTAGATTATTGCCACTTGTGCAATGCTGCACAACCTTGCCACGAAAAAAGGTACAGATGTGGAACTAACATATTTTGAGGACAATGAGGATGAGTCAGGCCAGCCAGAGGGCAGCGCAGCTAGAGTGCCAACTGCAATCGATGGGAGAGAGAGACGGGCAGAGATCACATGCAACTATTTCTGAGTAAGTGAGGGGACACAGCGAGTTGTGAGAAGTCATGACGTAGTTTAATGTGGCACCACGCCATGAACACATGAACAGGCCAATCTGGCAATATACCATCTATACAAGGAGTATGTCCAGGGTTACGTCACCCAATGGGAAGTGGCTAAGCAGGGCCACATCAATGTTTGCGCATACGCGCTGCAGTGGTGGATTGCACGGCCTGTGCATCCTCACTAGAGCCAACCCCAAGCCGCCTGCTGCTCCTGCGTGCTTCGGGGACGTGGGGTGTGATGCTGCTGCTGGTGTCGATGCTCTCCGCAGCATCCCCTGCAGCAGTTGTCGACGCCTGACTAGTCAATAGCACCCCTAGTGCACTTGTCACCTGCACCATCCCCCGAGACAGGTCGCTGCAGCACTGTGTTAGGCCCTCCTGCATCGTCACAGAGCGCCGGCAAAGTAGGGAAGTCGCAGTTGCCAGACGGTTGAGTGCCCTGCTGGTAGTGTCCCTTCTCTGGCGTTCCCGGCGCCGTGCTTCGATGTCAGCATCTAATTTGCTGCACAACTGCTGGATTGACTGGGACATGTCCCGAATGCCCGCAGCCATGCCGCCAATGTTTGTGTCCATGTTGACTAAGCTTGTCTTCATCACCCGCATGTGCCTCTGGACTGACATAACTGCCTTTGATTGCAGGCGCTGTTGCTTCAACATTTGGCCCTCGAGCCCCAAGAAGACACCATGGCCGTCAGTGGGTGCTGGTGGACTCTGGACACGCGACCTGCGGCGCCCTCTTGCTCCCGTCTGTGCTGCCTGTGAGGTGTGGGGCACAGTGGGATGGCTCCCTTCCTGGGGCCCGGTGCGGTCTTCTGGGCCCATGCTGTCGTCTGACGAGGTGTCGAAGGCTCGTAGCCTGGCTGCTGGACGCCTCCTCATTCTCACACCTGCAAGCGGAGATGTGGCCGGTGATTCGAACATGAGTGGCGATGCTGGCTGTGGTTGTGGTGATGCTGGCTCTCGGTGAGGTGATGCTGGCTCTGTGTGCGGCGAGGCTGGCTGTGTTGGTGGTGCGGCTGCAAGTGGGCCTGCTCCCTGGTCTGAACTCGTGCTGGCTAGAGGTGATTTTTGTGGCCGGTGTGCCGTCTCCCCTGCAGCATGCCCTGTACTGCATGATGTCACATCTGTGGACAGAAAAACAACATTGGCTCAGTGTCCCCGAAGGGCTGCATTGCAAGCGTCACAATCAATCATTTCACATTCCAATATGTCCTCTGTCTCCTTGTGCCTCGAGTGCGTGACATGCCTTGTTGCCCTGTGACATTTACGTCATGGTTAGTGTTGCCCTGACTACATCTCCCGGAATGCATTGCCTGTCTGCACTGACACGTGTGGACTGCAGTGTGATTCTCGTTTCACAATGGGGAATGTGGGATAGGGGTAGGGAAGGCTACATTGCTGTGCTTTCGTCTTACCTTGGTGTGTTGCGGCTCTGGCAGAGCTGTCGCGTCCCCAAGACCCACGACGCTCTCTTGCTCGATTGTGGCCGCCACCAGCTCCTCCAGTTCGGTGAGGGCAGGTGCCCTGTTGGTTCCACCTCCGGTCTGGCTGGCCTCCTTCTGGATGTCGCCCATCTTCCTCTTGGTCACAATCCTCAGGTCATACCAGCGCTTTTTGAGGACCTCAATGTCCCTGTGGGTCACTCCCACAGCATTGACCTGCGCCTGGATGGCCAGCCATATGTTGCGCTTTTCGGCCTCAGGCACTTGCAGGGATTGCCTCCCAAACAGCTTCTGGTGCTGCTTCACCACCTCCTCCACCAGCACCTGGAGTTCCTTGGGGCTGAATTTGAGCTTCCTCCTCCTTTCCCCTCCGTCTTTCTGTGTTCTCTGGCTGGACATGCTGTTCGTTTCCCGCTCGCACATGCAACTGCTCCCTGCCTCTCCTCTGCACTCCAAGCCTCTCCAGGGTCGGCTAATTATGTACACCTGCCTGGGTGTGGCCACTTCGGCTAATTGTGTACACCTGCCTGGGTGTGGGCAGTTCCTGGTTGGGTGGGCTGTCGTGGCACAGGATTAGCTGTTTCGTCAAGTCATGTGATGTTATTTACCGAATCCGTACATACCGATTCGGTATTTTCCGATTCGGTAGATACCACCTCGGTATTTTCGGATTCGGTAGATACCACCTCGGTATTTTCCGAATCGGTAATTATCACCTCGGTATTTACCGAATCGGTGAATTCCGATTCGTATTTACCGAATGTTACCGAATCGGTAACTGTTACCGAATTTTTACCTACATATAACTTACCGATTCTAATTTACCGATTCGGTACGGCTCGGTATTTAAGAACCGGTAAAATTTATTTACCTACATGAGGCCCCAAATGTTTTTGCCAGCTTGAGATAAAGCATGCATAGTACAAAACTGACCCCTTAGCATACTACTACAACATTCAAAACAAACACCAAACACAAAATATGAATGATAAACCCTAACAAATGCTCTAAATGAAAATTATCCCAAACCGTAATATTCCAGATACTTTGGTTTAACAATATCTTCCTTAGATTTTAATACAGGAGAAGTCAGAAATATAGATGTACTGAATTCTGGTTCTCCCGATGTACTGGGAACCACTGAGCTAAATCTAGTGCCCTTAATCCTAACTCTCTCGAAGTACTAGGAATGACTGTGATCTGGGAAGGCTGACGTCATAAGGCCAAGCATCAGAATATTCTGAATTATTTTCATCCTCTACCTGAACTCAAAAACCACCACCTACTTTGGTAACATTTCTTTTATTCCAACATTTGTCATCTTCTACTTTGACTGAATACTTGGAAACTTGCACAACTGTTGTTCTAGGAAAACACTTTAAGATACATTTCTTAGTACCCAAAGGACTACTCACCCTTTCAGCCTGGAAAACTATATCCTTGACATTCTTCCACTGATCATATCTAAGTTTGCACTCTAATTGTTGCTTCTACACTTTAGGTTTCACTTCTTCCAACTTGGACACATTTCTTCTGTCCAGTGCTGTCCTTTCAACCACCCACTGAGGGGACAACCAATTAAATGAACATCTCCCTCACAATGATACAAAGGGAGCCAGACCTATGGTGGTATGTGCTGTGTTAAGGTAAATGCAAATTTTCTCAGCAACTGTTTCCTCCACACTCAACCCAGAAGAAAGAGCAAACTGCACGGTCTCCTTGAACATATGGTTCACTCTTTCCACCATTACCCTGGGGACTATACAAGACCATAGTAAGATGCTTGATTCCCATCCTTTCCAGAAAATATTGCATTTGTAATGACTTGATCTGCATTCCAATATTTGTAACTTAAACAACCATTGAAAATGCAATAGGTCGCACCTTTGATTAAGTTAAAGCCATTTGCTTTGCTAATGGTATTGTATTCTAGCTTTGCATTTTTTTGTGTATATTTGTGATATGTGCATATATTTGCTCTCCCCTCGCCCATTTTGTCTGCCTCATGCTATTGTAATACTCACTATACGAAACTTAAAAAACGACACAGGTAACAAAACTATTCTAACTACATACAACTACAACATATCACAAATATACACTAAATAATGCAAAGCCAGAATACAATACCATTAGCAAAGCAAATGGCTTTTACTTAATCAAAGGCGAGACCTATTGCATTTTCAATGCTTGTTGAAACCATGCTCTCACCCATGTATGTACTCATCTATTTGTCCATTCACTCAGGTAATCACTCATCGATGCGATGAGACACCCATTCATTCATTCATTCATATATCTACTCAGGCAGACATCCATCCATCCATCAACCTGCTGTCCTGTTGAGCCGTGCACATAAAATTCGCCATTCATAAGAATCTCTTCGTGTTATTTCAAAAGTGAAGCCTATTGGTTTTGGTAGTGCTCGTTAAGTAAAGGCAGTCACTGTCTGGGCTCAGTGACAGGCAGAGCAGAAACCCAGCGAAGAATGTGGAAAAATACAAAAAAGGCTTGCGCATCCAAAGCACAGTCCGGGGGCTTTCATGTTGCCGCTTCACCAAACGGGTGAGATGCTGTTACTTCCCTTATGAACCCTCTGATATTTCTCTCGTATGGCTTTCCTCAGACCTGGTGGAGAGTGCTGGCAGCCTTGGCTTGGGGCAGCGCGAGCGGAGGCTGGCTGTCTGGGTGTCCCACACTCCAACTCTTTCATATGGTGAAGGGGTGGGGGGGCTTCCCTTGGACCCGCTGTGCGCTCTTAGGGTTCCTCCTGTCGCTTTTCAATAAGGCGTAGTGAATTTCCCTCTTACGCTCCCATTGTCCCGTCAATGAATGCACAACAGAGGATTAGCGAGGAAAAAATGATTTAATAACCACCCACCAGACCCACAAAAACAACTTCCACACCAAACAAAAACCCAATAAGCTACAGGCACAAGAAACACACCTGTCTGCACATGCAACCAAGCGCCCGAACCCCAAACACAAACAGATCGGTAGAGCTGGTATTTAAGTTGTTGTGACAGGATACGCTTGCACCACTGTAACTGGACACAGTTTTCAGTAAATTCCTGCTACACACTGCTGAGAAGATTCCAGTGAATGGAAACAGCCCTGGTCTGTCTAAACACAACTTAACTTCACAAGCTTGTGTTAGGACGTGGGGGGCGGGCAGCAGCGGGGGCAAAACTATCAACAGTGCAGCAGATAAAGTGGCACTGGGTTCTAGGATGCTGAGGCTCACACTGCACCCCAGTTGTGGCAGTGTTTATAATTGTCAGTCATACCAAGGAACGCTGGAGTGGATCCATGGGTGCCTAGCAGCATGTCGCTGGACTCCGACCCGGAACCCTGCCCTACTAAAGCCGTACGTCACAGCCTCAACTTTCTGACAGTGGCGTGCGTAGCCAGTGTGTCATGGGCCCGAGTGCAAGGGAGGAAATTATACCCCTGTCAGTGGTCGCTGCCTGAACTGTATATCATAGCAATAGCCAGGGTTCAGTTGGACCCACAGGGCTCTGGGCTCCGGTGGCACTGCACCTGTTGCATCAATGGAAGCCACGCCCAGCTATCTGGCGCTTCCATCTGGGCATCTACGTGTAAGTGGCTTTGGTCCCCCCTCTCCCTCTGCACAGAACAAGTTGATACAGCTCTGAGAGGGAGGGACTTCTGGGACACTCCCCTCCTCCCGCCGGAGGCTCTGGTAGCTGAGCTCTCGTTACCCCAACCCCCTGCCACGGCAGACATGCCCGGTGGACGTACAAACAGAGTATTCATTTCTGAGGGAGATTTAAATAGCTCCACAGCACATGCAACTCCCTGTGCTGTATTTTTAACTGACCGCGACATGGGGCTTTGACGCCTCCCAAGCAGTGTGACTGGGAGACCACAGGGGATGACCCCGTCTCCAGAAATAGCAGTGCATTAACACCTCATCTACAAACTGAGTGTGACATACACACTGGCCCTTTCTCAAATGTACTGTGTGCACTGTGGAACAAGCTGGATAGGAGCGATGCACCGTATGCAGCTCCTTAAACTGAAATAATGGAGTGGAGAACTGGCAATGCGGTCCATCTGTGTAGTGAAGAGATAGCTCGCCGCGGGGTGATGCTATTGGCACAGTTTGCAACTTCGTAGCGTAAAACCAAGATGCGTTGGACTGTCCAGATGGGCGGTCTGAAAAATGGACAGGGCGGTAACAAAATAGCCCGATATCCAATCACACGCCACTGTTTCCCATAAACCATGACGCAAGCCAATGGTAAAGAGGGGTGGTGTTAAGAACTCAAACGGAAACGGTGAAGTTGAACAAGTTCTTTATTATGATAAATATACCAACACAGGCTCCAGGGACAGAGCTCAGGAATGTGCTGCGCGTCGGGTCATCAGCTGTCAACTCAGATGACGCTGCCAGCTGATGAGGGCGCGAGCAGTATGGTGTCCTCGCATGGACACAACAGGTAACACATATGGTGTCCTCACAGGGACACAACTGATAGACGTAACAGGTGGGGCTTCAAGTTCCTTCGAAAATGTATTGATTCCAAAAAGGCCCTCGCACAGCGAGACAGCGCATGCACGCTGCTAACGCCAGGCGAGACCTAAAAAGACGGAACTCCCTCCCAATGGAATAAGATCTTTAGAAAACCTATAATATTATCGGTATTCGGTTCTCATGAACTTGTATGCTACCCATTTGGAACGGTAGTCCACCATCTCCAGGGTGAACCTAAAATTCTCATTGAGCAAATTCATAGGTCCAATAAAATCCATTCCAAACTTCTCCCAAGGGGAATTGGGAAATTCTTCTGGACACATTGAACGCTTATGCGCCCACAAGGATTTAACTGCAAGAGAACACTCAGCACATCTGTTCACTGTTTACTCCACATCTGCACCAAATGCCAAGCCACCAATAAAATAACCTTTACCGCTATTTTGCCCCCATCAGTCCTGTGTGACCCCCATGGGACAACATGATGAGCTTAGCTCTCAATTCCCCTAGAGCAACTGGTAAATTCTCTCTCAGAACCAAAACCTTCTCCACACTCAGCTCATCTTTGATTTTGTTGTAATCTTTCAATTAACTTGGAACCAAACCTTCTCCAACCCATCCATTATTAATGACCTCCCTGAGTTTCTCCTGACAGTTATCTTTGTCAGCATACTCCCTCCACTTCTGTTGCGTGATAATTTTCTCATCAGCCACCGGACCATCCACCATTCCAACCACAAAGTCTTCCTCCAATGGTGTCATCATCAACCCTGTTGGAATCAGACTTTCACCTTGGCAGAAAATCCGTCCTGCAATTTTTCCCTTCAGGGATGTGTTTACCTTGAAATTGTATCCATACATTTTGGATTGCAGTCTTACTAACCTGGGACTGGCATTCCCTAAATCTTTGTCATTCAATAAGGACACCAAAGGCTTGTGATCTGCGACCAGAGTAAACTCCTTCCCCCACAAAAACGGGGAAAAGTTGTGTGTGTCCCAAACACAGGCTAATGGCACTTTGGTAATTTTGCTCTAATTAATTTCTGCAGATGTTAAATGGCAGGCTGCAAAGGCAATCATGTTCTCCCTTCCTTCTACTATTTTGCTCAACACAGCTCCTGTTCCCGGGCCACTGGCATAAACTGTGACTACAGATGGGACATCATCTCTAAACCACTGAAGCGCAGGAGTTGAAACTATTGAAGCCTTCAATTGATCAAACACAGAAGATTGCTCCTGACCCCATACACATTTTTCCCCTGACCTCGATAATCTCAAGGGTTCATTGGTGGGCAGAGGTAAAGGGTTTTGGGGTTCTAGGCTGGGTAGAAGAAAGGGGGTTTTAGGGTTCAGGGGCTGGTAAGGGAAAGGGTTTTTTAGGCATTGGGGTAAGAAAGGTAAGGGGTTTTCAGGTTCAGGGGTGGGTCCACATATAGGGAGGCAACGGATTTTTAAGGTTCAGGGCTTGTAGAGGTAAGGAGTTTTTAGGGTTCAGTGGTTGTAGTGATAAAAGGAGGTAAGGGTTGTTTATGGTTCTGAAGTAGGAAGAAGGGTTATTTTGGGTTTTAGATGCAGGTAGAGGTAAATGGGGGCAAGAGTTTTTAAGGGTTCTGGGCCACATAGAAGTAAAGGGAGGTAACAGTTTTCTAGGGTTCAGGGACAGGTAGAGGTAAAGGGTGGCAGGTGGTTTTTAGGAATCAGGGTAAGTAGTGGTAAAAGGAGGCAAGGGGTTTTTAGAGTTCAGGTCTTGGTTAAGGTAAAGGGAGGAAAGGTTTTTATGGTTCTTGAGTAGGTAGAGGTAAAGCGGGTAAGGGGTTTCTAGGGTACAGGGGCAGGTAGAGCTTAAGGATGGTAAGGGGTTTTAGGGTTTACAGACAGGTAGAATTAAAGGGAAACAGGGTGTGTGTAGGGTTCAGGGGCAGGTAGGCGTAAAGGAGGGAAGGTGTTTCAGCATTCAGAAGTGGGAAGAGGTAAAAGGAGGTAAGGGTTTTTCAGGGTTCACAGGATGGAAGAGGTAAATGGGTAAGGGCATAAAAAAGGTGGGATTTGGGTCCCCCAACTCAAAAACAGAGAAAGGAACAAAACTGAAAAAAGAGCAATGGAGTTGACCATGGTGGGATGGTAACTAACAATGTCCTTCAGACCAACAGCAGATGTTAGTGGGGAGTGCTTACCTTGAGGTCAGAGATGGGTGCATTGGTCAATGCACTACAAGGTGTGTTAATGCCTGATTCCCTTTTCACACTGATATTCCCCTTTTTGCAGGGCTCCTTTTCAATAAAGTGAGGCTCAAGTCATTTATAAAATTATTCATGAATTTCCCTGCCAATCCCCTCCATGACCTCACCTGTTGTTCTGGACTCTTCTGCTGATGAGCACTACCAGGACTGCAGCTTCCTCGATGCTCTGCAGATCAGATTCAATTTCAAGTCGTGGGTGGGTTTGTACTGAGAAGGGGTTACAGTAGTGGGTTAGCCATGGCCTGTCAGTCAGCAGCTAGCACATAAAGATCCCGGTTATCCTCTATAGCCATGGGCCGGATGCAGACAGCAAATGCATAATTCTCCTCCTCTCCTTTAAGTAAGTAAGTAAGTAAGTAGAGGTTTTATATAGCGCTTGATTGCCGAGGCGTCTTGGTCGCTGGAGAAGACACAGAAGAAAGAATAAGCCCAAAAAGATAAGATCAACTGCTAAGCTGGAAAGAGCCAGGTTTTTAGTATGCCTCAGAATTTAGACCGATCCGATTGAGATCTAATATCCAAGGGCAGTCTATTCCATAGTTTGGGAGCCAGGTAGGAGAGGCATCTACCACCCCACCTAGCCTTCCTCCATTTCAGGATTTTAACCAAAGCCTGTTTGGCAGACCTTAGTGGACGCCCTGGACAGTACCATTGGAATAGATTGTGGTACGCCATAGGACCGCCTCCATACAAGGCTTTATGGACCAGGCACAGAGACTTAAATTCAATACGCTGCTTGACAGGGAGCCAGTGAAGACTCCTAATGGCCCCTGAAATGTGATTGAATTTAGGAATATTGAGAAATGCCCGGGCTGCAGTGTTCTGAAGAGATTGTAGCTTAGTTAACTGCCATTTATCTCAACCCCTAGATAGAAGGCAGTGCAGTAATCAATCCGAGATATCACAAGAGCTACCACCACAGTTTTTCTCATTTCCATTGGATGAAATGGTAAGATCTTCAGTAGAATCTTTAGCGTAAAATAACAGGCTGAAGTGACCTGATTAATCTGTGCAGAGAAATTAAGCTGTGTATTCCACACTGCACCCAAATTTCTAATCTTAGCCACTGGTGATGGACAGGGTTCTGTCTCTGTTGGCCACCAATCTACGTTCCAAATTGGAAGGCCATTACCAAAATCCATGATTTCGGTCTTCTCTGTATTTAGTTTCAAATAGTTGGTGTGCATCCATTGTATGATGCGATCAAGGCAACTATGAAACCTAGCCGACCTCATTCACTGAAGATATGGAAACTATGATTTGAGTGTCGTCGGCATATGACACAAGTGAGAAACCAAAGCCTCTAACTAGTTTGGCCAATGGGGTCACATAGATATTAAAAAGTGTGGATGAGAGCACCGACCCTTGTGGGATATATCCGACTTGAGATTGTCCCAGCAAACCTTATGTTCTCTGTTTGTCAGGAATGATGAAAGAAGAGCCAGCGCCTTGTCCCGGATCCCACTTGCTTTCAGCCATTGCGTAAGAATTAGATGATTCACAGTATCGAACGCGGCCGACAGGTCAAGTAGGATCAGGGCCGCTTTACCTCCACTGTCAACTTGCATGCAAAGTTCTTCCGTGGCCATAACTAGTGCTGACTCTGTAGAATGGTCTGCACAAAAACCATGTTGAGAAATATCCAGAGTATTATTGGAGATAAGAAAACAATTTAATTCATGGTTAATAGCTTTCTCCAAGACCTTGGCCGCCAAAGGCAGACAGGAAATAGGTCGATAGCTCTTAACATCCCTAGGGTCCAAGGAGGGCTTCTTTAAAATAGGTCTAATGCATGCTTTCTTCCATGCTATAGGAAAATCTCCAGATCATGTGGTAGTGTTTAAAAGGGGGGTCAGTAGTGAGCTAGTTGATCTTGAGGACTCGTGAATTATGTTCGGTGGGCATGGATCATCTGGTGAACCAGACTTGATGGTCAGTAGGAGATCATTTACCGAGTCCCATGTCATTGGGGAAAAGCAAGATAGATGATTAGCATTTTCTAACCCCACCTCACTATCCTGAAAAGGTGGATTATGGGGGCCAGGGTCCGATCCTTCCAGTTCACTGTATATAGTTTGCACTTTTGACTGGAAGAACCCAGCCATTTGATCACATAAATTTCGATCAGGCTAAAACGAGTCTCCTTACTAGAGCTTGGATAGGGAGGAAACGGTCTTAAAGAGCTCTCTTGTGGAGTTCTTTGCCTCCTCTATCTTGCGAGTATAGAACTCCGTTTTGGCTCTGAGAATAGCTTCCTTATACTCTGTAAGAGACTTATTATAGCTAATCTTTATTTTTAAAAAACATAATTATAATTAATATATTTATTTAGAAAGTTTTGTATAGCGCGAACGTGACCCTCAAGGGTATCAGAGCGCTTTACATGGAGATAACACGATTAGCACCTGGTCTGATAAACAGGCAAACATATGTGTGAGACAAACAAATCAACAGTTAAGAATAGGCTAACAGTGATTGGAGTACAATAAAACACATCCAAGACAGGATAGACTACATAAAAGTTTGCTATCTGAATCAATTCAGTGTCATTGAGATGTTGAATTAGGGTAAGAACTTAGTCAGTAGATATGATTTGGCTATGCTTTTGAAGGCGTAGGTGGAGGAGATTAGGCGAAGGTCCGGCTGTAAAGAGTTCCATAATCTTGCCTTCAATACTATAATACACCCTCCATTCACGTTTGGCGCGCCTACACTTTGATTTAAAAATTTTGAGCTCTCCAGTATACTAAGGGGCAGTAGGTTTGCGCCTACGTTGGGAAATTGATCTTAGAGGAGCTAGTTGGTCTAGTGCTTCTCTGATCCAATTATCATATTTATCTGCATCCGTATTGGAATTGGATGATCAGTAAAGACATCAGAATTGAAATTACGCAAGACCGTGCAAAGGTTATGGGTGGACGCTGTGCAGGGGGGGCTGGGACAAACCCTAAAGGGGAATTAAAAAAAGATTGCCCTGTGGTCTGTCCAGGTTAGTGGCAGGATCTTGTCAATCTGAATTGCAGAATAATTGGTAAAGATTCCATCCAGTGTATGAAATGCATTTTGGGTGGAGCCTACTACCAACTGAGACAAACCAAGAGCTTCCAAACTATCTAATGATGTAATTGTCATGAAGTCAGTAAAGAGTTCAAGGTGAAAGTTAAAATCACCTAATACAGTGAAGGGGGAGGTATCCATACAGGACTCCATACGATCAAGAAGGCCTTGTAGGAATGGAAGTTTAGTACTGGTTGTCTATAGGGACGCAGACCTGGAAAATCGACCTTACTGTTTATTTTGATATTGAACGTCATAGCTTCGGCTCCAGTGCGGGATATTGACTCAAATTTCATTGTATATTCTGTTCTAGAAATTATTGCTATTCCCCCACCTATTTTACCCTTCCTAGGGACCGAGGCAAGGGAGTAGCCCACCCAGTCTGGTTCAGAGGTGGGCGTAACCCATGTTTCAGTGAGAAAAATTAGATCAGGGCTAGTTGTTTGAAGCAGGCATTCAATCTCCAACTTATGTTTGGTTACTGATCTAACATTAAGCAAATTAGCCTTAAGCATGTTGATTTTGTGGGTGGGAAATTATTATCACGTGTACAATAAACCGACGGAACCCCGCCTGTTACTGCGTTATTGTTCCCAGTGTTTGAGACAGCTGAAAGGTAAGGGGAGCCTTAGCGGCAGCTTATCGCCTTGGTAGAGGCCGCCCGATATTGCAGGTAAAGGTAGATTTGTACAAACTATGAGTGCCCAAAGTGTGGTTAACACACTTACCGTTGTTTAAGGCAACTAGTTGACTCCTTGAGTAGGTGGTTCTATTAAAACCTGCAGGGGTTCTGGTGCTCGGCACGCTCCGGGCGCCGATGGGCGCAGACGGGCTTGCCTTTGGCGTGCTGGTGGCATGCTTGCTGCGCGCGTCTGCTGCACGGTCGCGTCAGCATTCCAATTTATCCTCTCTAGTGCGTGGTATCCACTAGAACGCTGACCGGTTGAAAGCGGGCCCGCTCTTACAGACGGGCACCACAGTCAGGTGAGCGGACTCCCAAAATGTCGATTTTGAGAACAACGAGCAACGAGCCGGTAAGACTACAAATAAATTGTTGACAGTTTAACAGTTTAAAAGCAGTATAAAAGCACACGTGCTTCTAACATAGCCGGAACAATGTCACAGCGCTTCTCTCTAATCAATTTGGAATTCCCTCTCTCCTTTTGTCTTCACAGGTGCAGGCCACAGGCAGCTGTAACAGGACACTTGAAGATTCTCTGTGGGTGGCTAACCATGAAGAATTCCAGGAACATTCAGTCCAAATGAAAAGGCACAGTACGGGGATGGCCTCTGTCATGGCAGCTTAATTCTGTGACCTTCTGATTAGTCATAAATACCGGGAGGCTGGTCAGCAGGTCGAGAGCAGGGCCATAAGTAGCGCTTTCAGGTGCTAGTGGCTCACTCCCCCTCCCCCCCCCCTTGTCCCTGTGTACCCTCCTCAGTAGTAGATTGAAGTTTGGAATGAGTCAGAGTGGAGGTAGAGGATATATTGAAAGAGGTATAGGGTGAGATGCTGAATTAGGATTAAAGTAATAAATATAAAGATACATAAGTACATGGAAGGTATATGTGTATAAATAAGGTCATTTATCTAGATTTAAGTTTTATTTAATAAACTCAGACTTTCAAGTGTTGCTGTACTTTAAGCTAATTTCTTTTTTTATATTTTTTTTATTTAATAGTGAAGCAATTGTAGATAAAAATGTACGTATTTATGCAGTAACCTACATACATGTTAAACATAGAATACTACAACCAAAAGTAATATGTATATTTGTTAAGCAGAACTAACGAATATCTATATATTTGTAAACATAATTATTATACACATTTATACAAAGGAATACACATATCTAGGTACACATATATAATCCAAATAACTGCTTGTATATATAGGAATATGCTGTATATTTATGTTTGAGTATGGTGGTTATGTGGGGAAGAGCCAACTCTTGAGTAGCAGTGGCGGCTCCCCCATTGGGGCGTGGGGGCGTTGCCTCACTGCTTTCTCGCGGTGCGAGAAGGCAGAAACATAAATGGTAATAACTACCATTTTATGTTTCTGCCTTCTCGCACGGCGAGAAAGCAGAAGTGCCTGGTGGGGGTGGGCGGTCCTGCTCGAGGGCAGGGGGGGAGTGGCTTGCCCACTGTTGTGGATACTGACTGTTTGGCCGGCCTGGCTGCCGACCAAACAGTCAGTATGCCCAACAGTGACCAAGCCACTCCCCCCCTGCCCTCGAGCAGGGTCGCCCACTCTCCCATTTTCTCTATGCAGGCTGCTGCATGCTGCTGCACGCATCAGCCTACATAGAGAAAATGGCCCTGGTGGGGCGCCCTCCGCTTCGCCTCATGCTTTGTGATTGGCGGAGGGGAGGAGGGAGGCTGGCTTTCCTGGCTGATGATGTCGCGGTGATGAGAGCTGCCTGCAGAAATGTGAAAAGGCAGCAGGACGGTAGATGGCGGGAATCGGACCCCAGAAGCTGAGGTGAGGACGGTAAGAAGTTACGTTTTTTAATTATATTTTTTAATTAAACAAAACAAACCCCTCCCGCCTCCCCCCATCCCCCTGGCACAACACCATTTCCAACCCCTCTCTCCCCACCCGCCCGTCATGCCGGCCGCGACTGCATTTCAACATTGGGAATTATGGCAGCAGGTAGAAAGGTTCCCCCAGAGTCGGTGTGTAAGATTGACTTCAGTGTCTTGGTGGGCCTATGTAATGGTGCAAAAGGCCTATGTCGGCATGAGTCACTGTAGAACGCTGGTTTCCCAGAGTCGGTGTTGACTTAAGTTTAGTGTCTTTGTGGCGGGTCTATGCTATGGCTATGTCGGCATGAGTGAATCACTGTAGGCGTGCATATCATCCCCGCTGTATCTCGGGTGTGCAATGTTCCTGCGGGTGCCAGCTGGGGATTGTAAGATAAAGGTCAGGATGACAGCCCTGCCAGGTCACTGGTGCAGATGAAAGGCAGATGGTCAACATTGGGTGCTCAAACCCACCGAGCAATGTTACCACCTTTAATGTTCACCACAAACAGCGTCAACTCTGGCATGAAAACATGTTGTGTCTGCGTGTTTTTGAATATAGGGATGTCCTCGTTTGTACTGTTGCTTTAAGAGCGAGAAATGTTGTGCTCTATTCTATGAAGTCTGGTTGAGTACAAAACCTCCCTGACAGCTCCATGGCAGACATGCGTGCTGTCATTTAAAATAAACTTTGGCACCAGCTGTGCTTCTTATTATTTTGATTAATTTTTTATCCATCTAGTTTATAATCTATTCATTATCACTCAAAGTTTTAGCTCGGTGCTACAGAAGATCATTAATATAATTTAATGACAGCGGGGTCATGTCCCACTAAGTACACCTTTGTTTGCTTTAAAATGCTAATCACTCCTCTGCAGCATTAATAAGGTTATAAAATGTGATAATAATGTGTGGTCTTGTTAAAATGCATTTAAAGTGCAGTAGATTATAAAATAAGGCAAAACACTTTCACAATTGCTTTATTAACCTTCCTGCTTTCTCACATTTGCTTGAAAATGCACCATTTGGCCACTCTTTTTGCAAATATTCTCAGGGGAGACCCCCCCCCCCCGAACTCCCCTTTAGGTTGGTCGAGCTCGCTCGCTATGGTGCAGTATGGCTAGCATTTTACGGTCTACCACTTTCAAATGTCACCAGCCGCCACTGTTGAGTAGTCTTGTGAAAATAAGGTAGTTATCCATGGATCTTATGTTAGGGGGTAAAGAGTTCCATAGTTTGGCTGCTTGAATAGAGAAGGATGTGCTACCTGTGTTTTTTGTTGTATGATGGGACTTTGCGGCGAGGTGCCAATCTAGAGTGTAGGTTCCTTTGTTGAATGTATTTGGTGATTTTATTCCTGATGAAGAGCGGCCCTGTTCCATTTACCGCTTTGTGAGGGACCCTCATTATCATGGACTGCATTTTGTGGCATTCCTTGCCCAGGTGGGGCCGGATTGGATCACCAAAGGTGCCGGAGCACCATAAAATACATGGATGCGTCCTGCAGCGTGGGACCCTCATTACCGCGGACTGCATTTTACAGCATTCCTGGCCCAGGTGGGGCCGCATCGGATCACCAAAGGCGCCAGTGCACCATAAATTCCACAGAGGTGTCCTGCTGTGCAGGACGTGTGCGGGGCAAAGACCGGGCAAAGAGTGGGCCCGTCTATGCCTGTCATTGCCAGGAGATGCTGGGGCAGGGGCCATTCCCCTTACATTTGGCATAAAAAGGTACTGAATTTTATGTTGTTACCTCCTGTCTACTGATTTGTTGGCCCCCTGAGATATAGCACTTTGATTTGCACCTCATGTTTTTTCCTGAGCGTCCATGGGGAAACGGAGGGCTGCTCCTGCCCCTGCAAAACCGACCCCAGGTTGCACCTTAGACAGCTTTTTACAGCGTGCCTTTGGGGTTATTAGTAGGGAAATTGTCTTGGCGGATCGGTGTTTGTCTTTGACATCTCTGTCTGAACCACTTCCCCAGCTATTACAAACTTTCCCTGAACCTCTTGTGTCCATCAGTATGCCCCCCTCCCAGCACTGATCCTCCTCTGCAAGCCTTGGGCCTTGTTCAATTGGCCAATTCCACCGGCATCAATACCTTGACTGTTGCAACTACTGGGGAGTGTGGTAATATTATGGTGCGAGACCAACCATCTGCATGCCCAAATTTGACTAATTTTGAGGTGACTAATGACAGAGGGGGCAAGAGGAAGAGACTGTACAGAAATGCCAAATCAAAAAGATTTCATTCAGAACCACCCATTGCGCCATCTACCCCAGCCCTAGCTTCAAACTGTGAAATTAGCCCTCGATTAATGAGCTGTATACAAGAGTCCCTGTCGGTTCTTATCGGGAAATGTGTAAAAGTGTAATAACTTCACTTACTGCATCTATGGGCCCCATTCTTTATAGAATAGGCAAGGCTGAAGAAGCTTTGGTTAAGTTGAGGGACACTTTGCTGGTGCAACATCCTGCAAGATCCTCTTTACCTGACCCACCAGGCTGCGCTTCTGACATGGCCCATTCAACACACACCTCACTACACCCCATAGCCTCTGGTGGTATGTCATATTCTTCCTGGGCTATCAGGGGCTCTGGCTGTAGTTCTAGTCCAGTCAGGCCAATTCAGGTATCACAGGCACATCTGCAAAAATGTTCTGGTTGCCTTACTCAATGCCAATGTATGTTGATTTGTGTGGAAATTTTCAATAAAAAGATTTAAAAAAAAAAAAAAATGTTCTGAAGGTACTAGTGGGCATCAGGTCCAGCAAGCTAGACTGTGTGTTTAAGCTAGACTGTGTGTTTCTACTCAGCACCCTGGTCTTTCTAATGGCCATACGTTGCAGCTGCCCCCTCAGGCAACCCCTTTTGTTGTGATTTATGGAATGTACCCCCTTTAATAAAGAGCTCATGTGAAGATCATTAGCATCCAGTCAACAAGGTTGTTCACTGGATTCACTCGATTTGGTGGTTTCATGCTAGATCATAACCAGAAAAATCTTGTGAGTAGAGACCCTTGGGTGGGTAATACTCCGAAACCAGATGACACTGATTGTATTGTTATTAACTTCAAAGATAGAAGAGTGGCTAATGACATCCTGTCCAAGTTAAGATTTGCTCACTTTGTGCCAACTGTGATTGAGGACCTCCAGCTTGGCTATTTTTATAAACCTCAAGGTCGTCTGTACATTCTTTGATCATCTGGGCCTACTTTCACAACTTCTAACAGGTTCACTCCTCTTTCGCAACTGGATCAACAGGATTTACTTCCTGGCTCAGTTACTCCCTTGGGTTCAAGTGATGTACCAGTAGAGTGTGTGAAACCTGGGATTGATATTGAATCTACACCATCTGTGTCCTTCAGTTGCAACCTATTCCCACTGAGGTCACTGAAAGCCATACAAAGCAATCACTATCCATAGCCTCTTGGAATATTGCTGGTTTAACCAGCAAATGGGATAGATATGATTGGCTTAGGTTAATTGAAAGCCATGCTATTATATGTCTCCAAGAGACTTGGCTTATTGACCCTATATGTGTGGATGGGTACGCAATTTATCATACTCCAGCAGTTGCTCGTAACATGGGCAGGTCCAAGTGTGGTCTGATCACGTTTATTTCTCTCACTTTTCAGGCAACGGTGTTACGGTCAAATTGTGATACAACATATTACCAGATGATCCTGTTTCAGTGCTCTGCAACAAGATTGTTGCTGAAAAATCTATACAATGGTGTATTGATCATTCCAAGGTTGATTTAGCGTGCGCTCTACATAAGGACATTGAGAAATGCAGTAGTAATATAGGTATTGTTGGGGGATGTTAACTCAAATGTATGTCAGTTCTCTCAGGAAAACATTTGTGGGCTGGAGGATGAGACTGGGGTTTCTTTTACCCTCTTTGTACTTGGTGAGAAACTGAATCTATTGCTGGCTAAATTTAACCTCATATTTTCCTTTGATGCTTTAAGCCTAATACCAAATACTACACTCACATTTGTGGGGCTAGGCACTCTGAGCCACATTGATTTTATTATTTTCTTCTAAATCACTAAGACATTGGGTTCCAGTTTACAATCTTGCTGATTTCCCCCTCCATAAGCACAGACTTTGTCTCTCTCGCTACATGGCTCACTGATTGTGAGAATGTCTGCAGTGGTCCATCCTTCTCGTTTATCATTTTCTAGGAATTGTGGGGTGATAAAAACATGGCCTGAGGTCGATGAACTGTCTTTCCTAGCACATTTAGTGCCTCTACATAGCCTGACTTTCTGGTGTGTTTATCAGATGATTACATTCAGGGCTGGGGTCCTGTGCTAATCAATACCTTTGAAAAGATGTGTTGGGTGACATTGAATCATTTTTTTGTTTTAGGCCAATAAAGATCCTGGTATCGATACAGTCATTCCGTCTGATATCTGGGTCGACCATTTTGCCAAGCTTTATGCTGTTCCTTGCTTAGGACACTTAGATATTTTCGACCACATCCCTTTAGTTTTATCTCAGCTGCCGATCAGCCCTTCCACTGTGTCCCAGCCTTCTGCTAAATGTTTTGCTGGCTCAG
The DNA here is from genome assembly GCF_964204655.1 of Triturus cristatus. NCBI lineage: Eukaryota > Metazoa > Chordata > Amphibia > Caudata > Salamandridae > Triturus > Triturus cristatus. The sequence continues at coordinate 895,578,837 of NC_140580.1, read as the reverse complement.
CTATTAAATTGGAAGAGGTTATGCTGGCAGCAGCTAGCTGTCTGGTTGGGCGTGCTCCTGGTCCAGATGGGCTTCCCTCTGATCTGTTTAAAGCTAGCATCTCTTTGTGGGCTCCTCTAATGATAAATGTCCTTAATACCACCTTAGTTACTGGTCTCCTCAAGAACTGGTCCCATGCAGCTATTGTTCCGATTTTTAAAAAGGGCTCAAAAAAAGATCCCCACTGCTATAGCACAATTTCACAGATTAATTCCACGGCAAAGATTATGGGACAAATTCTGTTGGATCGTTTGCATTTATGGGCCGAGGAAGGTAACATACTCTCGGATCTTCAATTTGGTTTCCACTCCGGCCTAGGCACTGTCGAGCGGTCCTTAAATCTATAATTGTTAATTGCCAAATATACAGTGGCCAAGAATGGCAAGCTGTATTTGGCTTTAATGGAATTAGTTCTGCCCATGACTCTGTCAACAGGTCCAAAATTTGAGGTACCATGACTGACATGGGGGTTGGTTTGTATATTGTTAATTTTCTTATAGAACTACATATTGATGTCACTGCTAGTGTAGGTATGGCCCAGGGAGGGAAACCATGCCAGCTTTTAGTCTGGCAAGGGGCGTACACCAGGGCTGTGTTGTGGCCCCTTTCCTTTTTTCTATTTATTTAAATAGTCTGGAAGATAACTTGATGGAATTTAGGGCAGATTAGCCTTGTGTAGGTGACCGTAATATTCCCACATTCATTTATGGAGACGACACTGTCCTAATTGCCAGGACTGTGAACGGCTTGCAACACCTGCTGGACCGTGTTTGTGAGTTTATGGGCAGTTTAGACCTTATCGTCAACCAAAATAAGACCCATAAAATGATCTTTGGGGGAAGGAAGAAGGACAGTGTATCCTTTTTTAGTAAACAGCAAGAAAGTTGGCTCTGTTCCCACTTTTTCCTATCTATATATTCCCTTTCATACACACCTCTTATGGGGACCCCTGAAGACCAGCCAGAGCCGTTTCCTTTTCTAAATCAGCAGAGGCCGTTCTTAATTTTGCTTGCAAACTTGTCCAGAAGCCCATTAAAAAACTTTTGACGGTTTACAAGGCCAAATGCTTTGCTAGTGCTTCGTATGGGAGAGGATTGTAGGGCATTGAAGATGAGGGGGGCCTAAAAAAAATTGAGAACTGTTATAATAAGAGAAATGCTATCTGCTGCCTATTCTTAGGGCGGCAAATATTCGTTATTGCAGGGCGGCTTTTATTTACTTGCAATCTTTGCCCCTTATTAAGATCTGTATTTTTGCTGGTGTATACATTGAAGCTGCTATTAAGCTGAGGGCCACTGTTTTTATGTGATGTTTTATGAATTTTATATGGATATTTAATGGATTTTTCTGTACCGTTTGATGTGCTTTTATTTATGCTTTGATTGCTCCTACTCTTTTATGGTCTAATTAGACCAAATAAAGATATTTGATGATGATGATGATGAGTGATACAAAATAAGATAAACAAAGGAACCCCAATCCTAGAACCAGGGGTAACTATAATGTTTTAGAAAACAATGGTTCCTAAGTGGCCAATATGGTCCAAAGTAGACATGAACAATTGCATTAGAGGTAGTGTAGATCAATATGCCTATATTTAAATGCGCCCAGGACCTCAGACGGAGTAACTGCCCGTCCTTCCAGCACGGACCGACTAATGCGGAGTATCCTTTTACTCCTTTTAAGTCCGGATGCATAAAATAAGTGGAATTCATTTGATTCCCGAAATACTGTATCCCGGGCGTCTTCCTTACTGCCGGAGCAAATAAGGTTACTTCTGCCACAACTCACACTTCGAGTACCTTCCAGGGTTAATTAATCGCCTGTTTTCTTACTGCGCCCAACTTCAGACGCTACTCACTGCATCCACCGTACTACTTATTTCTACTGCAATACCTGCCCCGAGCAGGTGTCCTAATTCTTCTTGCTCACATACGTTCTTTCCTGATGATGATCTCAAATCAGTGAGATCGAAACGCCATTGACCTCCTATAAAAATAAACTCCTTGCTTTGTTCAAAAGTTATCACTTATGAGTTTCTACTTTCTGTTGTCAATGCGATGTATATATATTAAAGTCACCCTCACTCACCACATCACGCTTGTTGTCACTTTTATGTGAGGACTTGAACTATATTTACATATTGTTGATAAAAATAAATAATATGTGTTACATAAATCCCTTGTGTCCCTGCTAAATAACTTCCTTGTCGCTCCTTCTGGCATTAATTACCCTTTATGCCCACTTAAATATAGGCATATTGATCTAAACTACCTCTAATGCAATTGCTCGCTTCTGCTTTGGACCATATTGCCCACTTAGGAACCATTGTTTTCTAAAACATGATGAGTGATAGAAAGCAGCTTGAATGTGGATCTTCTGCAACTGGTAACCAATGTAGTGCCTTCAAGGCAGGGGTAATGTGGGCTTGGGGCTTTATATGTAAGAGTAGTCTGGCAGCAGAGTTCAAAATCTGTTGTAGTCTTTCCATAGGTGTTAAAGATGATACATGGTAGAGCCTATTGGCATAATCGGGTTTAGACAGAACAAGAGAGATAGTAGCCTGGACCTTGTGTGAAAATTCCAGGTGGGGAAAGATGTGTCACAGAGTTTTTATATAATGAGGCTGGATCTTGCTAGTTTGCCCACTTGGGTGTTCAAATAAGAGGTTACTGTGTTTTTAGTATAAATTAGGAAGAGTGTTTGTTTAGAGTAACCCATGTAGTAAGTGCTGTGTGTCATGTGTGAGGGCCAGAATGAGTTCCAATCATGTCACTGCAATTTTGGTGCTACCACCAGTGTCCACAAGTGGAGCTTTCAGGATCAGCTTATAGAATGTGCCCATGATAAGGGGTAATCTTGGTTGGGGGTGCATGGTGTGAGAGTGATGAACATTCAGGTCTTTTTTTGCTTTACATTTTCAGGTGATTGTAAAGGATTCTTATTCTTGCTCTTAGTTTCAGAGCATGGTTGTCTGTTCAGAAAAAGAGGACCCACAAATGTCAGGATTTCTGAAACTGGGAACTATCAAAAATATTTTGGCCACAACCAGAAGTCATTCTAAGGTGGTGTTTGCTGACATTTATGGAATCAAACCTCTTGGTTCTGAAGGGGCTAAGCTTAATCTTATATGTGTGCTGTGGTCCCTAAGACTTATACTGAGTTTGTTACTTCCAATTTGCTGCACTGACAGCCTGAAGCTAGTCTCTCTGATGTGTGGCTAAGTTACATGGGGGGGGGGGGAGCTGTACACAGGGTAGGAAAAATGAGCAACTCCTTTTGTGTGAATCCTTTGGTTGCCTTGTTGGACGAACAGACAAATACATGCATTAGCAAGCAGATCTTCGGGTGTGTCCTGATAAGGTGATGGTTAGGCAGAGCTTCAGTGTCAAGTTCAACTTCAAGGTTGAGGTTCAAACCCACTAAGGAATCTTCTAAACCTTTGTGTGAAGATTAGGAAAGCTTGGCAGGATTACAGACTGCAGCCAGCTGATAGTGAGACGTCAGTTTGCACCCATTCAGTCCCTCTCTCTCCAGCTCCTGGCTCTGCTGGCACATATATTCTTGAGTGAGAGATACGGACCAGGAAGAGTCTATGCCTGTGTTCTTTCATGAGCCCCATCTTTACTCTTGACTCCGCACTCTCCTCTCTACTGCTTTTGCCAGGGTCTTTCATGCCACTCTCCCCCTTTCTTTACTTCCAACCTCGCCCCGCCACACTACTGAGTTATGCTTTAAAACTAGCCCGTTAAGGGTCAAATGGCTTCTTCTGACCAGATGTTTTCTCTTACTGAAAAGTGAAGCATTTTTTACTTGACTTATGACAGTTTAGTTAGGAATAGGAGAATGTGAAAGGATACTATGTCACTGTAGCACACATATAATAACATTTGCTGAGTTTACAAACGAAATGTTTTTTTTTAAACATTAGAAACATTGAAACACAGTGGGTCCATTAGTGGATAAACAGTTTATGATCAGGTAGTGCTGCACCCAGTAAACGCAGCTACCATTTACTATTTGAGATATTATCTACCCATTGCGAGTTTAAGCTCCGGAGTGAGGGATAGCATGGTAATACCACGTTCTTCCCTGTTCCAAAATGGAAAACTCTGGGGTATATTCACAAGAACGTGTGATAACTACCGCAAGAGTAGCTTAATGCAGCTCTCAGCATTGCAGCCTATCGTGGGAAAATTACGCCGTGCCAATCAAGTATTCACAACGCGGCGGTACCTTGCGATAGTCACCAGATAACGCATCAAATGGCCGCGCAAAAATCAACGCCACACCGCAAATATGCAAAATACGAACGCAAAAAATCATACGATGAGGCCAATTGCGGTACAAAAAGTAGCAACAAGCATTGGCATAGCCAATAGGTCTCGCCTTTGGGACCTTATAAGTGTTTAGCCATGCAACAGTTGCGTAACTAAATACTTATAAGGTCCCAAAATCGAGACCTATTGGCTATACAAAGCGACCGTGCGGCCGCGAAAGTGAAAGTGATCGCGATCACGATCAAACATCAAAGCGGCCGTGTGGCCGAAAGTGAAAGTAATTGCGGTAAAACGCGGCGCGCGCGCCCGCGCACATGCACTGATCCGATCACGATCAAACATCAAAGCGGCCGTGTGGCCGAAAGTGAAAGTAATTGCGGTAAAACGCGGCGCGCGTGCCCGCGCACATGCACTGTAGCTCTAGGCTGGTTTGGTAGCACTTTTTTGGAGCCCTCTCAATAAGTCTCACCAGACCAGCGCATGCGCTGGGTCGGGCGAGACCTAAAAACCGGCCACAGGCTTGCAAATCCCACGTGTCTGGCGGGAAAATGCACCATAAAAACCACAGAAACAACACACCAGAAACAAGCCAAAGCACGTAGAAACATGGATGCACCCTGACCGACTGCAGAGGCCAACGCAAACCACACAACCTCCATAGACCACCAGCAAGGAACAAAGGGGACGGGGACGGCTGAGGAGAAGAGGTAGAGGAAGACGGGGTGCAGTCCGCAGCAAAACCAGATCAGCATCACGGAGGTGACACAACACTACCAGCAACTGACCCACAAGCAGACCACCTGGGATGCAGTCGGAGTGCCGAGGAGGCCAATCGACGAGGCCAAGAGGCGCTGGCATGATGTGACAACCTAAACCAGACACAAACCCGCTGCCAACAGGAAGGCCGCAACGGCCACAGGAGGTGGCAGTCCTGCGCCACAGGAGGAGCTGGAGGAACCCGAGGCCACAGTCATCAGTGTGGAGACGGTGCAAGGAGTAAGGAGTATGAACACAGCTCGAGAGAACCTGACAGAACATCAACAGGGTGAGTAACGACCAGGGACTGGTGGGACGGGGAGAGATGGGCACAATGGCACACATGCACAACGAGGTGTAGCACACTGCACACCCACAATTACCCTGTATCATGTCCCTCATCCCCTTGGCACACTGCAGCACACACACATAGCATGAACAGCACACCCACATTGACAACAACGTGGTACAATGCACAAAGCCGACACTGCAGAACAGAGGACACAACTGGCTCTGCACATGCACAGAAACATGCCTACTACATCTGACAGAGCAGCAAACTGTGAAATGGAAATGTATGCGTACGACTTCACATCCGTCATGCAGTCCAAATGTATACTGTCCCGCAGCAGTAGTCACCACTTCCCAAACAGTCACAATGTACATTGTCATACAGTCTGCATGTAGACCAGAACAATGCGCCAACATACATGTAAACACAATGTCAACATGCATCTCCCCTCCACATTGCAGAGGGGCACACAACACCTCCAGCAGAGCACAGAAGACAACACATCTGTGATGCCGGAGAGGAACACCACACCTTTGACACTGACACCATACAACAGCCCATGGACATCCCACGCAACCCAACACCAGGACCCGGGCAGCCAAGCTACTTAGAGGAGAACACAGAGCCTGCAACAGACCACACAGCAGGAAGCACCCGCAAGCACAGCTGGCTCACGACACTTCACCCACCCCCACATGGCACCCCAATGCTGTGTGTCAGCACGCCTAAACGAGGCGGCCGAACAGGTGTGGGTGGGGTCCCAACCCATGGAAGGCGAACTAGATCACATACGTTAGTGTCAATTACCCTTCAGGGACCACCTACACCCCACAAAGGAGACCCACACTGCCATAGAGACACATGCAAATGTACATTCACAGTATACAACCACCCCCAGGGGCATGCACATGTCAGTCACACACCTACGTTGGCCCTGCATACAACGGCCCAGGCCACTTCCCTTACGAATTGAGTGGGTGACGACAAAGCTACATGTCCAAGCTCAAACCCGATGCCTGCGGTGACATGCCTGCATCTGCTGTACACAGCACAATGTAATGTCGTAGGGCCCTGGGCCTTCATGCATACAACAAGACCACAGGGACACACGCAGATATTATGTTGAACTGGCTACGGGCACGTGCGCCCTGCCCCTTTATTGGCAGGGCCACATGTACAGTGACACCTGTGCTGGATGTGTGTGGGGTGGGTGCAAGCCAACCCTCAGGGAGTTGTTGGTGCTGGCAACAAATACAACAGTTAACACAATGAATACATAAACAGACAACACTAGCATCACAGGTACAACTGCGGAGCATCAGCCTGAGCATGCCGGGTCTTGTGGCTCAGTGGACTAATGAGTTTGCTGCAGGGACCTGTGTTTGACCTCAGGGTCACAGGTTCAAATCCCGGCGGGTCCACTCAGCCTTTCATCCATCTGAGGCCAATAAAATGAGTACCATTGAGTTGGGTAACAATAAACATCTGTTATTCAGCGCCAAGATACCCGCAGTGGTGAACGTGCGCTTTACAAATACACGTGTTATGTTATGTTTTAAGTCCAGAGGGCACACAATGAGGAAACAGAAGTGTCCGTGAGTTACAGTGCACTGAGGTTGGGGCACTTCCACTGAGCGCGCCCATGTGAAGAAAAAGTCTTGGATCATGTCCCTTCGAGACATTCCTGATGCAGATGCAGTGGGGTGTGTCAAACCCGCATCATCTTCCTCATAAAAGTCCCAGGTCGCCCACACTGCTTGAGGTGACATTGATGCGCAAACTCTCAACAACACAAAACTCAATTAGTAACGGACGATGGCTTGCGGTGCACTGAGTCAGTGGCACCTGGAGTGCTGAGCAGGCTATCAGTCTAATGATGGCATCCACGACAGGTGTGAGCAACTCCGTCAGTCTGCCAGGACCACCGTTTTGACTCTGGCAGATGGCGGTTGGCGGTGGTCCTGGTGGTGCTGGCGTGTGCCTCCTGCGGTGAGGCGACGTCCGGGACGATCGGGACTGGATTTGATGTGTGAGCCCTGGTGGTCCGCAGTTGAGGCCAGAGACAGCGGACAGCGCAGGGCCACAGACACATGGTGTTGATGACCCCAAGGCCATCGCCTCAGAGGCCATCAAATATCTCAGAAGAAGGGTCCCGGACATGAGCAGCACAGAGTTAGTGGCCCCAGATGCACGTCGGCCGGCACAGGCACCCAGCCACGGGACGGTGACTTGCGGTGCAGTCAGATGGGCCATGCGACCTGAGTGGGTCCTCATCAATGTCCGAGGTGTATGTTGCGGAGGGTTGCAGGGGACAGTGGAAGGTGATGCAGAGGGTGGAAGCTGTCCGGAAGCAGCAAATGGAATGCCACAGCCTCGTTTTTGCCACAAAGTCAGTATCACCGCCATGATGGCGACGACAACCCCAAGTCCATGGACTCAGTTGCCACCAAAGTCCAACCAGAAAGTGTCCATGTGTCTCAGGGACTAGACATAGTGGCACCGGGGCTGAAAGGGGATGCAGTCTGCGATGAGGCCTGTACAATGACATCAAGTTTGCCATAAATAAATCAAGGCTGAATTTGAAAGTGTGTGTGACCTATTCGACCGCAGTGTAGGTCAGGGGCAGCAGTCAGCAAGGGCCCACAGCCACGTGTCGTTGGGATGCTAGGCACATGGTTGCTGCCACCTGACCAAAGGGAGTACAGTGAAGTAGAATCTTCCTTTTTGTGCGTACACGGACAATGTATGATCAAGACTCAGTTCCAAATGTATGACCTACTTGTCCGTAGTGTGGGCCGACGGCAGTAGTCAGCAGGGGACCACACCCACCTGTCGTAGGCTCGCGATGCACAAAGTTAGTGACACCAGGACAGTTGTCGGTAGCGTTCGATCACCTCCGTAACGATGATCCTATTCCCTCCGGACTGCAACGCATCATCCTCTTACGCCTCTCCTTGCATGCAATGAAATGTATTCTGCCTTTGAATGATTGATGTTCAGTTCCAAATCTGTGAGCTACTCATGCACAGCGTAGGCTGAGGGCAGTAGTACGCGTAGGCCCACAGACACGTGTGGTTGTGATGCTATACACAGACTTGGTGGCACCACATCGAAGGGAGTATAGTGACATGAACTCTGCCTTAAATAAGGCTCACTGCCATGGTGTAATCAAGACTCAGTTCCAAATTTGTGACCTACTTGACCGTAGTGTAGGCCGGAGGTGGCAGTAGAGTACGTCAACGATAAAGGACTAAAGCGGACCTGTGTCGTGGGGGCCGTGATGCTCTGAGAGACTGCCAAGGTCGCGGGCCTCGGGCTTGGAGCTTGCGCAGGCACGTGGTGGGCCCTCCTTGACACACGCCGGTGTCGGCAGGTGATTAGTGTGGCCTGGCTGCGCAGGGGCGGGCCTGACGGGTTCGAGGTCCAGCGGACTGGGGAACGGCAGGCGCACAGGATCGCAGGTAACTCTGCTCACGTGGACGGCGTCGGCCTCATGGCATGGTGAGAGGCGCCACCCTGGCAGAGACGTTGGACTTTCCGGAAGAGGACCACGCCCAGGACTACGTGCTTTTTATTTGCACCCCTACGCTGGCCTGGCGTACGTCAGGCCATCCCACTCCACTCACGCTTACGGGGTGGACATATCAGGCAACATTTCCGTGAACTCCCCCACTGACCGGGTTGGCATGGTTGCGTCCACTGTCTACTACACTCCATACACCAGAGGTGTATGTCACCATCGATATGGGTGTGTTCTGCATACTGCGGTCTGTCCAGCACATCTCCGCCACTCTGGGCATTGTGTACTTTCCTAATCATGGTTCTCCTGCCTCCTATACACATGCCCGGTTGCCACCTCTCCCCACATTCGGCTAGTGTGTGGCTGAGGTGCCATGCCGTTGATGGCTCACGTTCACGGCTTGCCCAGGTTACCATTGTGAGTTGTTCTGTCGTGTCTGGTGGGTGGGTATGTTGTTTTGCATGTTTTTGATTTTGTGACGTGTGCATTGCCAGAGTTGTGAGTTGCATGGTTGTGGAGTTGAGGTGAGTGGGGTGTTCATTTGGGACTTGCCAAGGGGCTGTGCCTTGGTGCCATCCTGGGAACGCTGGTTGCTGATGGACTGTTGGAGGATGGAGGAATTGTGCACACTGGCTGGGTATTAGAGGCGAGATTGGTGGAGGTTCCACGGTGTTCGTTGTTGCCTGCACATTGATGTGAGACGTGTTCTTTCTGTTGTGGTGATTGTGTACTGTGTTGGCAGGGGGAACAGGTATGACATGTGTGCTGTGGATTGCCCCCAACACGTGCGTGAATCCAGATATGGCGTATGGCTCTTGTTGGTGTCCAGTGGATCCTGCGCATTGTGTTGGACGTATAGGGACTGGGGTACCAGGCTGATGGTGATGTCCAGGACAGGTGTGAGGGACTTGGATGTGGCTGGCTGTGTGGTTGGGGGGGTACCAGGGGCGAACAGGTGCAGCACAGCCAGAATCTTTGTGTGGGGTGGGATGTTGGTTGTCTGCTGTGTTAGTACCGTCGGCCTGTTTGGTGTTGTTGGTCAGGATGCGTACAATGATTGTCCTTTTGAGCCTTGAGTGGGCAATGACATTGTCAGGTGTTGGGTCTGTGTGGCTGGTGGGTTTCCTGGGGGTCCGCTGTCTTTGCCTGTGCTGCCTCTGTGGTGGTCTGGGGGAAGGGGGGTGTTCCAGGTGGGGGTTGGGGTCCTGGGGTGGTGGGTGTTGTGGCCTTCTTGGGTGTCCGGGCCGCATGACCAGTGGCTCCATGGCATCTGTTGCCTTTCCGATGTGGCTGTGGGCTGTGCTCCCTTTTGTGGTGCAGGCTGTGGTCCGACTTTGCACCAGGTCAGAGCAGGTGTTATTTTCCTGCTGCTAACGCGCCTTATCGCCTGTTTTGTGTTCTTATCGCAGTTCTGGCTGGTCGTTGTGAATGTTATGGAGTGGTGTTTTCGTGGCTTTGGGCACGGGAATGCCTACTCTGCTACTCATTAGCGATAGTTGCGGGGGTCTTCTGTGGCGATGTTTTTTGCGGCTGCTATCGCGGGTAAACTGGTGCTGTGGGCTGTTAACACCAGCTTGTGATTGGGGTGATAAGTTTATCGCAACTTTGGCTGCGATAAAGGGAAGTTAACTCAGCAATAGCTCCTTGTGAATATCCCCCTCTGAATATTGCGATACTACCCCATACAAATGTTACCAGGTTTCACCTGACAAATGTATTCTAAGAAAAAAGTCCAGTATTTTCTTAAAAGCTGGAATACCGCCCCAAGTGCCGACAATAACGTCTACTTCACATTTTAGCTATGCGTTTGTTAACATATGTTCCGAAATGCACTATTGCACCATGTATTACTCCCACCACTCCCGTAAGTGTCGGTAAAACCTCAATAGGGTATCTTGCTGGGGGATTTTCACAGTCCTATGTCTATGCTGCCTTTCAGCACCCCAACATTCAAAATGGTTCCAGCGCCAGAGGTAGCAATTGAAGCTAAGCAACAAGGTCACGCGCACTTCCGGCTGCCTTTCTTCGAGTGTCAGTAGGGCTTATTCTTTTTCGAGGAAAGTTTTTACAGCGCCTTTTGACTTCTATAGTTTTCATGTTAAATTGGGTGTGACGGTGTCTTAGAAGAGCCGACGCTCCTGCAAGCCTGGGCATGTGGGAGTCTACAAAATGTACAGCGAGATCTTCAGCCTGCCAGGGGTGAGTGCTAGGACACTCTGATGTTACAGCCATCTGTGTACATAGACGACTTCCAGGCAGTAAATCCGTCGAATAAATACGAGTAACAGAAATTAGGCGCCACTAATTGTTTAGCAACCATGGTGCAAATTATAGCTCTCAAATGTTTTCTGTTGGATCCTGTTCTGTCTTTGGTACTCTTGTACTTTGGATTGTGTGTGTCCAATGGAAAATGCATGAGGAATTCAGCCGGATAAATAGAAATACCGATAGAAATCAATAGACCTGTACAACCAGAGGCACTGAGAACAAGTGTGGCCCCCGGGTACATATCGGTTCCCTGGGAAGCCTCTCGAGTCAGACTGGGACAGAAAATAGGCCTGGACACCAACATAAAAGTGCCCACCCCTTTAGTGGCAAGAGAGTGGCCCGTGGTTTCAAGTTAGGTCCGTTTTGAACTTGAAAATAACGCTGTATACTTGTTTTAGACTGTACGGATTTGGCTTGCTGCAGGTAATGATTGTTTCAATTTCAGAAATTTTTGGCTTGCTGCAGGTAATGATTGTTTGAATTCCAGAAAATTAAGAGGAAAACCCGGGCCAGCAGGCCATAAAACACGGCCTGATTGCCCTATGGGCCAGTCCTACTCCAGTCGCCTCCTCAGTCCCTCCAGAATTTCAGATCAAGAAGTTAGACCTGTCATAAGCCAGATATCCTGGGAAAAACTGCAACCGAGGCACCATCCTAGAGTCTGCTACAAGGCACTTTTCAGAAAAATTAATGGAATGGATTTCCAAGTAAACTAGTGCCTGTGGTATTCATAATAACTGCATCTGGAGACCAATTCACAAGGGAACTGGGGCCATTGTTTATATTGAGATATAGACGTGCAATTATTCAATCTTTAGAGTATCTGTTTGCTCCTGAGAAGTGCTGGTACTATCCTATTGAATGTATTGTAGTAGTGCTGAGAAGTGCATGTACTCTCCCTTTTAAATTGAAGAAGGGCAGGTGCTCAGTACGGGACAGCACCTTCCCATTTAAAACACTGAAGTGGGGGTGTAGCCAGTGCTTAATTTGTAAAATAATAAGTGCCAGGCCCTGACCAGGAGGCCACTGCAGCTTGCACCACCCATCGCCCCTGTCATTGCTGCCAAAACAACTGTTAGCCAACACTCTCACCCTTAAGTGACACTTCAGATTATTCCAGGCCCCTAAATCTAAGAGAATGGCTAGGGAGGCAGGTATTAGTCATTTTTTATGTATATTGGAGCAGATTTACAAGCCCCCTGCGCCACCACTACGTCACTTTTCTTGACGTACTGGTGGCGCAGGGGGCTCCTCCATATTGACAAGGAGAGGAACAGCCACCCTGTGTGACTTTTCCTCTCGTAAATATGGCCGCTTCACACGCAGCACTGTGCGTTGAAGGGGTGTTCCATGGTGTTGCTGTGGGTGCTGGAGCGGGGTAGTACAAAATTTTGTATACCCCCCCCATTTTGCATGTTTATAATAATTTGAATAATTAACTAATAGTAATCATATTAATTGGTTTGCAGTGATCATTTACCAATCATATTAACAAAAGAATTACACGTGGGAATTGCACCTTGCATGGCTATATTAATTGTAAACTAACTTTAGTACGCATATTAATAGTAGAAAATTAGAATATTGCATGTTATATGTTGCTTTGGTGATGTATTTGTGATTTGTGCTTTATTTCGTAAGTATAAACCGCTCTGAGTGTTGCTTCTGCTAGATAAATACACACACATATGGGTATGAGCAAGGGGATAACATTTTATTAGTCATTTCTATGTTTTAATTACGTTTTTGTGTTTCTTTTGCTTAAGTTGACCATTTCGGCCTAAACAAGATGGCTGAACGAGACGTTAAACATGACTGCCCTGACAACACGAGGTTCTGGGTGAAGTGCGCAGGCGTCACCGCCAGCAGCAGTGACCTGGACCTGACCCCGGGAGAACATGTACCCTTCAAGGACGCTCCAGGAACCTAGCCAATACCAAAGACAATGCTTGATTTAAAAAACCGGAACCAGCAAGTACGATGAGTTCATCGTTTAACACCCTGAGAACTGCACCTCCTAACCCCAAGTCGACCAATCAGGACTTCCTAAACCCCGATCTTGATACTTTTTGACATTATTTTCATTATAAAAGTAGGTAGGGAATTGAACAAATTGCTATCGCTATGGCTTGCTCTTCTTGATGAACTCGATTTCCTGACATTATGCTGACGGAGAGGACGGTGACACAGCTGGACAGCTGTTATCCTGAATCTTTGAGAGACTGAATTGCGGCCTAACTTTGCTGAATAAAATTCTTCCTTGACTGACTGACTTAGAGGACGACTTTAGCTAGAATAGGTGAATATGATGCTCTGAAATGCTGATGATGATTTCTAACGTTTCTTGCAATATTTCTTAGATAAAGAATATTTGATGAATTGACAAATGTGTTGTGTCGATTATTTAAGAAGAGAATTTAGTGGGATTTAAAGACTAGATAAATGATTGTGAAACTAAACCTACAAACAACTAAATGATCCATCTCCTTATGAGAGGGATATCTTAGGTTTGAAGTCAATGTGTTTAGGGTAAGGTGAAGGTATTCCTTTCATGTCAGCGTTTGGAAGCTTATTTCCCTAGGAAAACAGATCAACTGAGTGTAAGTATTGGTGTTATGGGCCCCACCACTGAATGTATATGAGTGAATTTGATGTTGAAGTTGTTGGTCTGAGACCAAGGGGAAATTTGATGTTCCACGCTGCAGCAGTTTTACTGGTAGCAGTATAATTGTTTTATTGTTTTGGTTTGGTGATTATTGCTTGTAAATAGCTTATTGATTATTGGTTATTGATATTGGTTTATGTTCTAACACTCTATGGTGAGTCGTGTTGAGTTTTATGTTGTTTGCACAGCTTCTGGGATGTAGGAAGTCGGAAGTTTGTAACGGTTCCGTAGTAGAGCAGAGGTAAGCGCTGTTCTCGGGAAAGACGGAATTGTTGTTATCCTGTAGGTACACAGGAGAAAACGTGTGACGATTGAAGTTGCACGACGCATTGTCTGGGTTCGATTCGATGACATCGCTGTGTGTTTCCATTAGAAACATTTTCTGTGTGAGAGAAGTGTGTATGATAGTGAAGGTTACCTGTGAAATTCTGGTCTTAGGTACCAGGGATCCAACTGGCATTCCGATAACGCTTATCACTGGAAAGGTAATAGGTATTCTCTGAGCTTGTTAGAAGGACAAAGGAGAGGTAAGCGCTGCTTTGTTAATGTATGCTATAATTCTGTAGTAGAACAGACTGTTCGCTGGTCTCGGGAAAGACAGGATTCTGTGTGAATGTACTACTTTTTCTTGTGTGAAAGTGTGTGAATGAAAAGGCATTCGGGTTAATTGTGAAACTCTAGTTTTATTTCTCAGGAGCATTGGGTCTCCAACTATGTGTCTTAATTCTGGAGAAACGGTTAGCTAATGCTTGTTAGAAGGGTGAAGTAGAGGGATGTGCTACTTTATCAACGGAAGTAACGATTCTGTAGCAGGGCAGATGTATGTGCTGCTCTCGGGAAAGACGTAATTCTCGTGAGAAAGGTCTATTGCTATTCCTTGGTTAGCGAAGCGGACAATGGTGGCGTTTTTATGTTGTTACTAACAGAATTGTAGAAATTGAAACAAAAACTTACCGAGCAGATTTGTAAAGGAGGGGTAGACAGGAGCAGGAGCTGCCGCAGCGGCTGCTGACGTCAGAACGACTGCGCTGGGATTGGACAGACGGTCAGAAACGTAAAATGCTCTGGATTGGTGCGTTAGTGTGCGCCGCGCTAGGAGTGGAGAAATACAGGGTGATGTAAACGCTCCCTATTGGTGCGTTAGTGTGAGTTGCGCTGGGATTTGAGGATTGTGACAGTGACCTAGACGCTCCGGATTGGTGCGTTAGTGTGAGTTGCGCTACGATTGAACAGAAAAGCGGTACAATTGTAAAGGAGACTAGTGAGACACGAAAGAAAGGAAAATGTATTACGATCCACCAGAAAAAGAGAAAAAGTCTTGGTTTGGTAGAATTAAGAAGTGGTTTAAGAAGGACAAACCGATCATAACGAGGGAAGGACAGTTACTTCCTCCACCGAAAACCCCTGCATCCTTCATGGTTGCGAAATATGGATATCACACCTGTATTTGGTTAGATAACTGGGTAAAATATACAGAAAAGGACGGAGTGTTGGCTTTTCCAGAGCATGGTTCATTTAATTTGGCTGTTTTGAGAAATTTGAGAGAGAAAATGATGAATTTAGAACCGAGACCTAGACCGACTCAATTCGAGGCTTTGACGGAGTGGGAAGACGAAATGCATGACCGAGAAAGACAGAGAAATGGTAGAGGATATAGGTACCTGTTTGGAAGATCATATGGACATGAGACGCATGATGATCGAATAAGAAGGTGGCGGAATGCGAGTATGACTGAGGGTTTGTTTCCCGTAAGAACTGCAGGAGAGAATGTGTGTAGAAAAGAGGCATAATGTAGAATCGAGAGGGTATGGAATGAATGAGTCAGAGGATGATGTTCTTGATGATATGTTTTACAAGAATCCACCACCATACCGACCAGAACCAGAAATATTAACCCCAAGCGCCCCAATGAAAGAAACAGTACGAATCATAAAATCGGAACCAGAGTTCCAAGATTTGGGAAGAAACAATTCCATTAGAGAGGTAGAAAAGAAGGCTGGAGGAAAATTGGATGGAGAAAATTCAGCAGAATTAGCAAAGACAACCCTAGAATTAACCAAGAAAATAAGAGAATTGACTAAGAATTTAGAAGCGGTAACTGTACCAGTAACGATAGGTCCAGTAATGCCTATTTTTGACAAGCAGAAAGACAGCGAACATTGTTTGACAGTCCCTTATAAAAGTAATAAACCGGTTGAACAACCAAGAATGAGTCAGAGTGAGAATCCATGGCGACAGACTATGAGTATGATTGAACCGAAATTTTCAAATAACCCGTTTGTAGGTCAAAACTGTGCAGGAAAACGTATGGCATTGATACACACAATGTCAGAATCTCAAAAAGATTTTGGACAAGGAAATGTAGAGAAGCCAGTAGGACCATCAACAGAAGAGTTGAGTGAATGGTTGAGAAGCTTGCAAAGGAAAGACAAGGAATCCCAGTCAATAGATGTAGCTAAATTACGAATGGTACTGGAAGAATTAATAGTAGGAACTATCCCGACAGAGAAGTTAAAAACTTACCAAGATGAGGAGTTGTTATTTCTATGCAAAAGCGTAACATGGAGAGCGAAGAGTCTTCATGAAAGATTAGAAGAAGTGGTAAATGAGATGGGTATTGATATTGAAAAGGTAAAAGCCCTACAGAAACCCTATCGAGTAGATTTCACCGAAAAAGACATTGAAAACACGAATACCACAGGACGAATAGGTCAGATTAAGGAAATAATTATTTTGTTGAGAAAGTGGGGAGATGTGGACAAATGGAAGAGCAGATGGTATCGTAAGCGAGACGAAGTTTCAGACAAAACGTTTTCAGCCTATCCTATGAGAGAAAAAGAGAAGATTGTGACAGAATGCCCTATGAGAGAGATTCCGGGAGGAGGATATGTACATGTCCCATGGACCAGACAGGATATTTTGTCATTTACGAATGACTTCCCTCGACTGCGTGAAAAACCCGTCGAGTGGTATAGACAGGTGGACAGATTTGTGAAGCTATGCAAAGTATTGTGGATTGATCTGAATAGCTTGTCTATGGACAGAATGCAAATTAGTAATAGATTGGCCGACACATGAATACGCAAGGGATCCAAAGACAGGAGCTTCAGACCCCGAGGTAATGAAGAAATACGAACAGGTTATGGCATTTTTAAAGAACAAGGTACCCCCGAAAGAGACAGATTGGGTGAAAATTGACAGAACACATCAGGAAAGCAAAGAATCAGTACATGCCTATTATGAGAGGTTAATTTTAGCCTTTAAACAATTCAGTGGAGATGAAAATTTGAGTGACAAGGATTTGAGTCATTTCGTATACAGATTTGTATATGGTCTTCGTCCAGAAATTAGTGAAATGATAAAACAGCATACAGTAGATTGGCAAAATAAGAAAATAGACGAAGTATTGAGGCATGCTAAATATTTCAGTAATGAAATTGAAGCAAAACAGCGAAAACTAAAAGAGAAGGCTATGTGGGCACAGGTAAAAGTAGCAGAGAGACAGGAAACACAATTAGCGGAACAAGCTGGGTCGAAACAAAAATGTAATCCTGGGAAAAATAAAGGGAATATTGAGGAAGCCAAAAAGAAATGTCCGTGTCATAATTGCGGTAGGATAGGGCATTGGAAATCCGAGTGTAAATTTCCTCCAAGTACTAACGATGAAAATCCATCATTGAATCCACAGGTGCAGAATGAGGTGAGTGGTCAACAGCAACGACAACAGCAGGGTGTAACACAACAGAATCAGGTGCCAAAACCACCTTTTCCACAGAACAAAAATTGCCAGAAGTATAGTAAGGAGAATGGATTCTACAACGAAGAACAGGTAAATAAGCTGCAACGCGCTAGCGCTGCTTCGCAGTATTGGCTGCAACGCAATGAAAGCGATTCAGAAGAGGGTTATTGACGGTGCCAAAGGGAGGAAGAAGAGTGCGTACTTGGCGCAACTCTAGAAGTAGACCAGACAGGCCCATTTGTAGATGGAAAAGTTAATCATGAAAATATTACTTTCCTAGTTGATACTGGTGCTACTCGATCAACAGTTAGATCAGCTGATGTCAAGAATCTTCCTCACTCGAATGAAACGATCCAAGTAGTTGGTGTGTCCAACAGACAGATTAAAACTTACCTTACAGAACTGGTGAAAGTTAGTATAGGGAAATTTTCTGAAATGCACAGATTTGTAGTGTGCGACACCAGTCCTGTGAATTTGTTAGGTAGAGATTTATTGTGCAAGATGAATTGCACTATATTTTGTACTCCAGATGGAATAGCCTTTGAAACACCAGATGATGATCTGTTGTATAAAATGACAATGGCAAACAGAGAGAAAGAGGTTACAGGAACCTATGCTGTATTTAACCCTGACGAATTACCAAAATAATTAAAACAATCAGTAAAAGCAGAAGTTTGGGACTTTACACAAGACGTAGGATTGATGAGGAATGTAGATCCAGTAAAAATAACTGTAAAAGAAGGAGTATGTTACCCAAATGTCCCACAATATAAATTGACCCCTGAAAAAATCGAAGGAGTTACTCCTGTGATTGAGAAAATGATAAAACAAGGAATTTTGAGAGAAATAATGAGTAGCCCATGTAATTCACCAATAATGGGACTGAAAAAGCCTAGTGGGAAGTTCAGGATAGTGCAAGATCTGAGAAAGATAAACAAAATTGTTGTACCATGTTGTCCCATTGTACCGAATCCATCTGTGATTTTATATCAGATCCCTCATGATGCAGAATGGTACACAGTGATTGATTTGTGCCATGCTTTCTTTTCCATCCCATTGCACCATGACAGTCAGCAAAGTTTTGCATTTCGTTTCGGCAAGCGTATTTTGGCGTGGTGCCGAATTCCACAGGGGTATACAGAAACCCCTCAATATTTAATCAGCTATTGAAAAAGTCTTTGGAGAGTTTGGAAATGCCTGAAAATTCAGTAGTAGTCCAGTATATCGATGACCTACTTGTGGCATCGAAAACTCGTGAAGCTTGTGAGGTAGATACGGTAGCTTTGCTGAATCATTTGGCAGATGGAAGATTAAAAGTGTCACCATCGAAATTACAATTTTGTAAGAAAGAAGTCCAATATTTGGGACATAGCATTGAGAAAGGACACAGGAAAATAACCATAGACAGAATCAGGATCATAAAAAGAATGAGTCCACCAATGACTCAAAGAGAAGTGAGAATGTTTCTGACAATGGTTGGATATTGTCGTCAGTGGATAAGAAATTTTTCATTGATTGCAAAACCTTTGGTACGATTGACAAGAAGTGATGTGAGAGATCCAATTGATTTGAACAAAGAGGAGTTGGCAGCATTCAAGAAGTTGAGAGAAGGATTGTGTGAAGCGCCTGCATTAGGTATGCCTGACTATGATAAGGAGTTCGAGTTGTATTGCAGTGAGAGAAATGGATGTGCGCTCTCCGTTCTAGTACAGAAGCATGGAAAACTGAGGAAACCAATTGCATATTTTTCATCCATGTTGGACCCAGTAACTGTAGCCCTTCCTGGGTGTCTGAAAGCAGTCGCTGCTACATGTCGCAGTTTGGAACAGAGTGAAGGAATTGTGATGGGATACCCTGTGAAAGTGTTTGTGCCTCATGATGTGGCGATTCTTTTAACAAGGAGTCGTACTCAGTATATGACGCACAGCCGACTGACTAAGTATGAAAAGGTCATTTTGGGTGCAACAAATGTGAGTCTTGTGAGATGCGTGAATGTGAATCCTTCAACATTGTTGCCTGATGTAGAGCATGTGGAGGTAAGGGATGAAGCAGATCATGATTGTTTGGATGTACTTGATTTCTGTACAAAACCAAGACCTGACATAAAAGAAGACCAGTTATACCTGATAGCATGATGTCTGCCATGGCACGGATGTATCATGGACAGGGACATATAGGGAGAGACGCCATGATTAGGTCTTTTAAACAAACTTGGTATAATGCCAAGTTCAGGCTTTTGGCGGAAAGTATTTGTCAAAGATGTCTAATTTGTCAGCAATACAATCCAGGGAGAAAGACAGTGGTGAGTCTAGGAACAATAGGTCGAGAGGGAGGGCCTTTCACCAGAATGCAAGTAGATTTCATTGAAATGCCTCCTTGTAACAGGTTAAGGTATGTTTTGGTAATGATTTGCCTATTCTCCAGGTGGGTAGAGGCATCCCCGACAAGAAGAAATGATGGAATGACAGTGGCAAAATTATTGTTGAGGGAATTTATACCTAAGTTTGGGTTCCCAGTAACAATTGAATCAGACAGAGGAGGACATTTTCATAATGAAATTATAAAACTGATTTGTGAAGCATTGAATGTATGACAAAAACTGCATTGTGCCTACCGACCAGAGGCTTCTGGTGTAGTAGAACAAATGAATGGTACTATCAAAAACAGAATAGGGAAAATGTGTTTAACCACAGGTATGAAATGGCCCGATGTCTTGCCTCTAGTACTCATGACTATTAGATCAATACCAGACAGAACTACTGGTTTGAGTCCGCATGAGATCCTCATGGGACAAGCCATGAGACATGTATTTATTCCAGTCAACAAGCTGATGACAATAACCGATGACATGGTATTGGAATACTGTAAAAGCCTGGCTGACGCAGTTCATTCTGTGTTTCATCAGGTTGGAGCGGATGCCACCACTCTTGAAAAGAAGCCAGCTCATGATCTAAGCCTAGGGGACTGGGTAAGGATAAAAATACACAGAAGAAGAAACTGTTTGGTTCCCAGGTGGGGAAAACCAAGACAAGTCATCTTGACTACAACAACAGCTGTGAAGTGTGCTGGATTGAAGAACTGGATCCATGCAAGTCATACTTTGAGAATTCCAAATCCAGTTGACTGTAAAGAAAAGGAGTATTTTGATGAATCAGAATCCAGTACTGAGTCAGATGACGGAGAGCCAAAAGACAAAGAAAGAGAAAACTCTGAAAGGGGGGAAACAGAACCGAGTTTAACTTTGGTCCCCAGAAGTAATTCCCTGAGGAAAAGGTTACAGATTTCTGATACCAGTTCAGACTCAAGAGACAGAACAAAGAGCACACTCTTCCAAGAAAGAACTCGGAAAGAACAAAGAACGGGACAGGGAAGAGACAATAAAAGAAATCCGTGAAAAGGAAGTGCCAGACGAAAGATTGAGAGAAATTCCACCCGAAATAACACCTTTAGATGGACAGGTGCCAGATACAGAGAGAGAGGGAAAGATTATTGCGGAAGACCCCCGAGGAGGTGTAGGGAATTCCAACATCCAGTTAGAAGCAGGGACAAGTAGTCAGCAGAAAGATCGCGTGACGGAGATTCGAGGAGGGACAGAAGTAGGGAAAACAAAAGAAGAGGTGGAAAAAGAAATCATTGAAGGTAAAAAACAAGTTGAAACAGAGTCTGAGGAAAGCGAAGATTAAATACCAGAAGGCCGAGTTCTGAGAAAGGGAGCTTGGAGAACTGAAAAGAATGATAAAGGGAGTAAATTGAAAAGAGCGGCAAAAGACGAGGTGTGGCCAAACAAAATAAAAAGACTGAGATATCGATTGACACGTGTAAATTCTCCAAGAGCTGAATATGTGAATGGAGTAATGAGTCAAGAGAAATCGAAAGAAGAAGAACAAACAGTAGTCAAAGAAAACAAAAGAACAAGAAAACCTAACCAGAAGTATAAATCACCGGAATGGACATATGTGGCCCTGCCTGAAGTGAGAGAAGAGGCGGATAGCCAAGGAAAACCAGAGGTAGTTGTACCAGAAGTGGTTGAGGAAGACGAAGAATCGGAAATCCTGAGAGTTATCTTGTCCGATATTGGAGAAGAAGCGGATGTTCAGGACAACCTGTATGCTGAAAACGAAAGGAAAGTGAAAGATGATGAGATGCCAAACTGAATGAGACAAGGAAGTTACTGATAGACAAAAACAATAAAATACTGAAAAAGACAAAAACTGGTAGAACCACGTAGATGCTTAGAAGCCTTGGGTTAGAAACTATTTGTGTAGTAGAAGAGGCTAAGTCAAAAGACACGGTTCAATGTGTTGTTGTTGTACAGGATTATTAATGCTTCTTTGGAGTATTCTTGCTCTACTAATTTCATTTAAAGTTACTGTAGATACATTAGAAGGACTTACAGGCACATGCATCAAACCTTTTTGCGATCGCAAACGGTGCGAATTGCAAAAATTGTCCGTTTGCGATTGCAAAAGACGGTGCAGCAATGCATCAACTGTATATTTGCGAAAACACACGTTTTCGCAAATATAAAGAATCGCTAAACATTCTGCGATTCATATTGCGATTCGGTATTTGCGTCTCCCAAATAGTGAATCGCAAATAAAGAATCGCAAAATATATGCATGAAAAATCGCAAATTGCGATATACCAGAAAATCGCAATTCTGCGAGAGCAAAATAAGAAGGATCACAACCAGGTGGTAATCATGAGTGCAAATCAGATACAGCTGAAAATCAACTAAAACCTATTTAAACACACCCAGAAGGAGCTATCACATATCACAATGGCAGGGATTTACCTGATGGCGAGGAGGATGAGGCTGCAGGCTGCTGCACACGGACGGAGGCGAATAAATGAGCGCATTTTCAGAGTCCGCATAACTTTGCTAGGACAGCATGAGGATGAGATCTATACGATAAGTATAGGCTCAATGCAGCAATGATCCATGATCTAATCAATGAATTGGATCCCATTCTGCAACGACAGACACATAGGACCAATGCTATCCCAACACATGTGCAGGTCCTATGTTGCCTACACCTTCTGGCGTCAGGTAGTTTTCAGGAGGTCATTGCTGTAGCGGGTGGTGTGTCACAAAGCGCACTTTCAAGAATATTCAAAGCATTCCTTGATGCCATGATGGCTGTGATCGGGTCACACATCAATTTCCCTACCACCGCGCTTGACGTTGTGAAAACTAAACAGGAGTTCTACCAGATAGCTCGCTTCCCACATGTTTTGGATCGTATTGATTGCACCCACGTGGCAATATGTCCCCCTGCAGCACAGGAATATTTATATAGAAATAGGAAATGTTACCATTCCCTCAATATTCAGGTTGTTTGCAATGCCAAAAACATAATAACTGACATAGTTGCGCAATTTCCCGGGAGTGCACATGATTCTTATATATTCAGGCATGGCAAAGTGGCATACACACCCGTCTTGTCAGGGGAGAATTTGGAGAGGGACATCTGCTTGGTAAATATGTGTAATTGTTTCTCACAGTCATTGTACGTATGTTAATGTCAAACTGCCACTGACCCTTTGCTTCCTTACATGTAGGTGACAGCGCATACGCCTTGCGTAATTACCTCATGACGCCTTACCTCAATCCCACATCTGCCAATCAACAGAGGTACAATGCAGCACATATTTCAACAAGGAACATCATAGAGCGCACATTTGGGCTGCTGAAGAGCCGATTCAGATGTCTCCATAAGACCGGTGGAGCACTTCAGTACAACCCTGAACAATGCTGCAAGATAGTAGCAGCATGTACCATGCTGCACAATATTGCGACAAAGGGAGGAATGGAAATGGAAGTGTCCGACAGCGAATCGGAGGATGGGAACCAGCAAGTGCCACACCACCGTGCAGAACAAAGGGCAAGCGCAGCAGAAGGGCGCAGGAGAAGATTGGACATCACACAAAATTATTTCTGAGGTGAGTAATGATGACACAGAAACTTTATATTGCAATCAAAGTAATCTTTAATTAAATAAGAATGACATGAGTGTTGAAGCACACTTTTAATGTGACCAGTGTAATGGACATAATTGGTTTGCAAAAGAACATTTACTTGTAAGTCAGTAAAAGGTCAGAACACAACAATGGTTACGTCACCATAGTAGAATGTAATGCTACATGGTAGTCTAGCGCTTTCTTCCACGAACACCCAGACGCATGTCAGAGCCAGCATGGTCATCCCTAATGTTGGAAGCGGAGGGGGTACTGCTGCGTGTGTTGCGTCTTCCTGCAGTGGCGACTGGCATTGCCAAACTACTTAGGCTTGAGGCACCCTCACTACCCTGTTCCGGCGTGGAAATGTTGGCCGCAATTGTGGAAGCATTAAGCAAATCTACTGCATTGGTCACCTGGTCCAGTGCTTTCGCCACATCCCCGCTCCAATGGCACATTTCTGTTTGCATGGTCACAGACCTAC